>NC_133170.1:74591250-75215000 GCF_040802235.1 Manis javanica
AAATTTGCTCAAGCTAGAAAAATCTCATGTAAACTCTACAAAATTCTATCGATATTTGTGGTATCATGTAAATTTCAGAACTATTTATTATTACTGATAATAATATCATCTTAAGTTTTAATTATTTTACATCTGTGTTCCTTCCATCTCCCCCCTCCCAGGATGCTAGAGTGAGGTTTCACAGCACACAACTTGAGAATCTAAAGAAAGAACATACTTAAAGGAGGACAACTCACCAATTCCTTGATAACGAAGACAATGCAAATAACCATTCATGTTGTAATTTTCAGATTTAAAGTTAATTCTCTTTTAAACTTACATATTAAAAAACTCCAAGAAGCCTTTTACAATCTTAATAAGGAACGGCAGATAAAAACAGTGTGACCTGGGCGCCGCACATTACTATCAGTATTGCAAGCTGAAGCACTTCCTGTTACAACTCCCATTGGTTCCCACAGGTACAAGTGCCTATGGGTGTTGCCGATTTGCCCTTCCTTTTGTAAGTGACCCACTAAAGGAGATTTCAGGTTGGCACAGTCAATGCTAAGCAGTATTACGGCAGAACTACTTGGGGCTACTTCCAAGAACCTCCCATATTAGACTGATTGTGAATTGATGGTTACCTAATTTGAAAAGGCTGGGGAAACTTTATTTCAACAGACTTTCATTATTTTTCTGAGATACGCTGTTATTAAGAATAGATGTGACTTCATTCAAATAATATGCATTAGTTGCTTCCTCAATGCAAACCACTGTTCTAGGCACTAGGAATACAGTAATGAACAGAAAGACCAAGTCCCTGTGGTTATTCATATGCTATCTAGTATACTTTTGACAATTTCATATATAATTAGAAAACCTTCATAAAGGAATAGAGTAAAAAAATTTGTATAGAAATTTGGAAAGTCTATTGTGTAATATTCATTACAAAAAAAGCACTGTAGGTAAGGCTACCACCTTAAATCCCAAATAACATTTCTAGAACCTCATATAAAAAGTAGGATTCTTTGTTTTCAATGTTTCAAAAAGGCCAGATTAGAGGCAATGGCATATGTTCCACAGAGAAAAGGGAAAACTTCTCACCATGATTCACCAGTGACTAAGTTGTTTTAATTCAGGCTTAAAACACGTTTCAAACCCAATTACTTGTATATGCAGAAAACTGATAACCCTAAATTAACATCAGAAGTTTGATTTGACCAATTTTTTAGGGTTAATATCAGCATCTAAGAGAAACAAGTGAAGTGCTTTTAATGCCCTGTACTGTACTGAATTTTATTATAATTTTGGTCTTATTAGCCTGTAATGCCCAAGGACCACGTCAGCAAGTACCATTAGATTTTGTTACAATGAACACAGCTTTCTTATAATTTAGCCAGAGTGAGACACAGTCATCTTGAATGTATGGTGTGGTGGTAGGAATGACTTTTATTTATATTCAATAAAACAGAAATAAAGTAAATTCAAGGCTGCTCAAAGAAAAACGTAAAACCCAGAAAGAGTAAAATGCACAGATAAACTGTACTCGCACAAGCTATCTTTTACTTCCTTAGGATTTTACTTTCTATGTTTAAAAAAACAAAACCTTCTTTTCAGCCAACAAAATGGAGGAATTCCAAAAGCCAACTAATCTATTTGGTCATTCAACAAATATTTATTGAACACCTGCTATATGCTAGGCACTGTGTTCTGAGCTGGGGATTCAGGAATGAATAAAACGAAATCTTTGCTTTCACAGAGTCTAAATTTTAGTGTAGGGAAATAAGACAAAATGCTTAGTATGTCAGAAGGTAGTTAAGAACTATGGAATAAAATGCAATATGAAAACAGGGTTAACAATAAGTTTATTTGGTGGGAGTGGGTAAAATAGGTGAAGGGGATAAAGAGGCACAAAATCTCAATCATAAAATAAATTAGTCACGGGGATGAAAGCACAGCATAGAGAATACAGTCAATAATTTGGTAACATCTTTCTATGTTGACACTAGTTGGGGGGAGCATTCAATAATGTAGATAACTGTTGAATTACTAGTTGTACACTTGAAGCCGATAATAATATTGTATATCAACTATACTTCAATAAAAAACAATAGGTTTACTTGTTCACGGTTGCAAATTGCTTATATTACAAAATATGGAACTTGGCTTTGGAAGACCAGAGTATTAGAGCTCTCCCAGCCTCTTAACCTCTGACTCAAGTGAACTACCACCTTCTGTTGCAAATAATAATCTTGTTTCATTTGTTGCTAATACCTACAGAAAGGAAAGCAAACTTCTAAAGATCTGAAGTTAGATCCCATTCACATAAAAACATTACCTAAGGAAACAAAAATAACAATTCCCCAAGGTCACTAGAGGGAGTATTATCTTACTGAATATGAGCATACAAGTGGCCAAATACTTGATTTTACTGGCACTGAATTGACCAACTGTCAGGGTCAGAAGTGAATTCCCATTTTAGAATTATCCCTGTTGGACAGATCTGGAAGAAGAGAGCAGCTCCCATTGAAACCTTATGGTGAGAGCTGGGCAAGCGCATTTCCAAGGAGCATGCATGCTGGAATCTACTATTCTCTCCCTCATGTTATCATTTCAGGGGATTTTGAGGGGAAAAAACTTGTTATCTTCACAGCAGCAATAACTATATTTGAGTAGTAAAGGTAAACTAAAATAAGTATTAAAGGTAAACATAATTTAACAAATATTTATTGAGCAGATACCAGTTGGAAGACACTTGGTTAGATGTGTAAGACACTGTCCTTTTAAAATCAAGAAGATAGACATGTAGAAATGATAAGACAAGCCAATTCCTATAATGTGATATCAGAGAGAAGTCTAGTGTAATAGGAAAACATACAAAGCAAGCACTTCGGGAATTCAAAGGACAGAGTAGCAAGGAGGAGGATTCAGAGAAAGGCTCTTGAAAGATGGCATTAGAGGTAGTTTTGGAAAATGAGGAACAGAAAGCATTCTAGGGAACAGAAACAGCAGGAACAAAGACCTGAAGGCTGCAAATCAGTAAGTGCTTGGCCAGTAAGCAAGCTGCTTTGGTTGGGACACAGGAGATACATGTATGGATTATGGGGTGACAGGAATCTAAAAACAGGTTGACAAATCTAAACTGAATTCAGGTCTTGGGAAACTACTAAATGGTTTGAACATATGAGTAACAAAAATCAGAGCTCTACTTTAGGTTAGACAGGAGAATAAGAGAGCAACCTTGTATATAGGAAAGACAAAAAAAAAAAAAAAAGGAGACTGGAAAACTGTCCTTGCAGTCCTTCCCTAGCACCTTATTAAGGCCCTCTGTAGCTCCTTTGTGGACCACTGAAAGGTATAAAGAGGAAAAGTGTAGTGAGTTGAAAAACCCGATCTAGGTCACTGGTCAAGTTTGTCATTGTATGACCTTGGGAAGTCACTTATACTCACTAAGTCTCAATTTACCTATGTGTGAATCAATTAATTACAGTATTCTTTTTGGAGTCAGAAGCCATGGTATTCAGCAAATGATTAATACTGCTAGTACAGAAAAAAACAGCAATAAAAAATTGTTTCATGTGATTAAAATAATAAGCAGCTACCATTTATTAAACAATTGGATGCAGCTGTCACTATGCTTGGTGCTTTGCTCAAATTGCTTCATTTATTCCTTATATAATCCTGTGAGGTATATAGTCTTATTTTACAAATGAAGAGAATGGAGAGCTTTAAGACCTAAGTAACTTTCCCAGGGTAAGCCAGCTGGTGTGGTGACAAAGCCAAAATAGATACCTAGGTCTCTCTGAGTCTAAAGCCTTTTCTCCTTCCAATGTATCATGCTGTTTCTTAGTTCAACCTCTTAAACATTCAAACACATTAAGAAACTGATCCCTAAGTCATTTTGCTGTAAAATAGGAATAATTTAGGCTTTAAATATACTTCAATGTCTTTAACAAGTTTCTGGCCAGACAGAAAAAAATACATTAGGCTGATTTATAAAGTACTTAGGTAACTTTATCAACATACCTAGAATGAAAAAAATGTATCAATGTAATTCCTATTGGTTATCATAAAAATTCTAATAGCTGTTTTTAATTTGGTGCCCATAGCTTGGAAATGAGTTAGATTACACTGTGGTTCATAAATTTATCATGTCTAACCTATAATTATAGACAGATACCACTTTTTTTTTTACAAATTAAGATGAGTCAAAGAAACAGTAATAAACTTTTAACATATCCTCACAAATAACAAAACAACCAATTAAACAGATGATAAAGCTAAATAATCACAAACTAAACTCCCTACTGCTGAAATTCAATTGTCCAGTTTCCCACAACTCAATACTATTAGTTCAAAGCTACTCTCTCTGATTAAGAGAATCTCCTCTGATTGAGGAATCTCTCACTGAAGATCGAAGAGAGGTCTGCTGAGATGACTTCTCTTGGGAAGGTCACAAAGCATTCTTGGATGGAAGCTTTCTATCTGTCAGTCTGTTTCTTTTTGGGTGAGGGAAGAAACAAAGATTGAAGGAAAAGGTCATAAAGGAAAGAAGATTTTAACTAAGACTAAAATAAAAGCACAGATAGTTCCATTCATTCTCCTATACTACTGAAACCAACAAATATGAACACTAGCAAGCAATGAGAACTTTTACTCAGGTTGGCTTAAACATTAAACCAAATTAGGTATCAAGGTAGACTCTGACATTACAATGGTTTGACAGTATATGACTCAAGCAGTAAAGAAAGTGGAAAATGGGTTATTGTATTTACTAGGCAGTACTTGTATCCGGCTAAGACTAACAATAGTCTAAGAACTCCAGACCAAAAAGAACTTACATTCTATGGTTGCTATAACCATTCATATGGAGGTGGAAGGCTCCTTTTTAATCTTTTGATTATATTTTTTAATTGAGAAGAAACAACGTAAATGAGCACAGGTGCAATGACTTCACTTGTTTATAGTTTCTCTTAGCACAGTTTTGTTTTGTGAAATAAATGAATATACATTCCCACAGAATTCCTACCCTACCCCCGTCTGTACCCCAGGAATAAACAGTTATAGGCTCTTCCTCTCGCTAAAAATTCTATTACTATGAATCTTTCTTCATGGTCTCTGGATCAATACCATAACATAATGTGGTTGAATAACTGCTTTAGTAATCACTCAGGGGAGTATGAAAACACTTGATTTTCTTACAAGGAATTAAATTTAATGTTCTCTTTGAAGAAACTACCATTTGTTCCAGTAAAAAATGAGCTAGCAAGTACAATGAAAGAGCTAATCTGCTTTTTTTTTATTGGTACTGAGATTCCCAGTCCTTCTACACACCATTTCATATATATTATACACATTACATAATAAGTATATGCTCCTTATAAAATAACCTCTTGAGTTAACTGAACTTATTTTTACTTGAATTCTACCTAGGGTTCCGGAAAAATAAACTTAATGTAAAAAATTACTTTAATACATCTTAAATGTATTATAGTGTCTCGTATTTTAAATTTGTATTTACTGCTGCTGTTCTTCTCATCTCCGTAACTTTTATTTCTTAGGGGAGGACTTCTGGTTGTGGAATTTTCATAACCACATTAAGGTCCGCTCTCTGAAGCCATATAAGATTTGCTCTGTATCAGGTACTATCAAATAAAAATCCCCAAATGATGTATGTCATCTACCTGTTATCACTCTGATGGAAATGACTTTGGTCATTTTTATCTTAGATTTAAATAGCCAGTTGTCTGTAAGGCTTTTACATGAAGTCTTTGGGAAATAATGCAGCATCCCTTCCTTTCTCTTAGTTGAAGCTACCCCTTACTTAATTTGGGCAAAGGCTTCTAGTAAGACCTATTCTAACCCCGAAACAAAGAATATCTAAGTAACTGTGAAATGACTTAGTAATTACATTCCCCACTATTTTCACCAAACCATCATTTTCTAAGTCTGCTTTTATAAAAAAGAAACCAGTCGCAAAGAGAAGTGGTGAGAAGCCACACACAGAGAAAAAGAGGTTAAAAAATTTAAATGCAAAACTGCTGGGTATAACCATAACAAAGCAGGTGCATTCAAGAGAATATTTGAAAGGTAGTCAGGGCAGTATTAACATACCCTAAGTACTGCGTACAGCTAGCCTGGTCATTAGTGTAATTTTCACATTCCTCAAAGTAGGAGGCTGCCCCATCAATCCCCACCCGCTATTGCTTTCCACTATGTATTTCAGCATTTTAATAGATACACCTTTGCCTCCCACCTGGGCATACAGTGTCTGGTTTAAATAGGCTTATCTCCTTTGCTTGCTCTGGAATTAAGTCTAAAGCTGTCCTGACGGTAGCTTTTAGGATGAGAAATCTAATTGGAAAGTGCCGTTAGTTTAGCCACTCCAGTACCTCTTCAAATTTAGTTTGACCTTCCAATTATTTCCAACACATCAAAGTTAAACAAACTTAGCATATAGTTCCTTTAAATCTGCATTGTAAACATTGATACTGGTGTGCTCCCAAACGTTTCTTAGCTCCTTGATCTAAAATGAAAAATACAGGGTCTATCAAAATAAACATCCTAATTAATCCAAAACACTGGTTTCCAAAAGGATCCTTTTCTCTCAACATGTTTGTGGTGGGTTGAGGAAGCCCTCTCCAACTTTTCACTTTCCGATCACGCTCTTAAGGTCAGGAAACCCCTTGCTTTCAAGGCATCCACGCCAAACCGAGAAACAAATCAGAAGCCAGGGGCCAGAGAAGTGGGGTCCATCAGTCCATCTCTCTTGCTCTTTCCATTCCAAGATCTCTGTGCTTCTGCCAGACCCTCCAGCCCGTGCGTTCGTTCTACTTCGGAGAGGTTTCATTACATAATCTCTGTTCTACAGATTCACCCACAGAGTCACGGGGGCTCAGGCTGCCTCACGTCTCACGCCACCGTTAGGAGGATCGGCTGCCCGCAGACCCTGGGAGCGGCACCCTCCCCTCCTCTCTGTGCCGCGAGCTGTCCCAACTCTTCGCGCGGCGACCCCGACCCCGGTTCAGCAATCACACGCAGGCCGGGGCCGCGCCTCCACCCGCTCTCTCACGAGCCCCTCTCCGGTCCGCCTCACACCCGCTGACACAAGCCCTCCCGGGGCCCCCTTCCCCCATCAGCCCTTCTGTCCTGGCCCCTCGGGGGGGGTCCCCTCATCGGACGCGCTATTCTACTCTTCTCGGGGACTCCGTTTCAGACCCGCTGTCCCAGCCCCTCTCGGGGTCCACCTTCTCAGATCCACGATGCCAGCCCCTCTCGGGGTCCCCTCCTCAGACCTGCTGTCCCGGCCCCTCTCGCGGCCCCCTCTTCAGACCCGCGATGCCAGCTCCTCTCGGGGTCCCCTCCTCAGACCTGCTGTCCCGGCCCCTCTCGGGGTCCCCTCTTCAGACCTGCGGTGCCAGCCCCTCTCGGGGTCCCCTCCTCAGACTTGCGGTGCCAGCCCCTCTCGGGGTCCCCTCCTCAGACCTGCGATGTCAGCCCCTCTCGGGGTCCCCTCCTCAGACTTGCGGTGCCAGCCCCTCTCGGGGTCCCCTCCCCAGACCCGCTGTCCCGGCCGCTCTCGGGGTCCCCCCTCAGACCTGGGTGCCAGCCCCTTTGGGGGGTCTCCTCCCACAGTCCGGATCGTCCGGCCCACTCCCGGAACTCCCCTCACGCGGGTCCTCGCCGGCCTCACTCGGCCCAGGGTCCCCCGTCTCGGCTCACTCTGTCACCGCCCCGCGCCCCGGTGCTCTCACCTCAGACCTGCTGTCACCACCCCCGGGCCCGGCGTCGCCACCGACGCTTCCTCTCCACACTTGTTCCCGGGTCGCTCTTTTGACGCTGGTCCCGGCGGATCACCAGGTCCGGTCGCCGAGTGTCAGTCCGGCCGCACGGAACCTCCACCCGCGGTCCCCGCGTTCCGTTCCACTCTCTCACGCAGGACCCTGCCGCCGCCGCCGCCAAGCGCCACACGGACCCTCCCGCGACCGCCGCTGCTGCTGTCCGAGGTGCGGCTCCTGCCAGGGGTGGCCAATCGCACCCGACTGCGTTGAGTGCGCTCCGCCCCACTGTCTCCGTCCGCCCGCCCCCTGCCCCCCGGCCACGCCCCCAGCTCAGCTCCGATAGGCTCTCTACTGACCTTCCCTGATCGCGGGGCATAAGCCTGGGGCCGGATATAGGTACTTGACTGGCGATGCCTGGGAAGCCGAGCGGTCGATGGTGCCTGAGGATTGGTGAAGCTGTCGGTGGGCGGGATGGAGTGGGGTGGGGCTTCCTCCGACACGGAAGACCTTGCAGCTTCAGTTACCCACGGGCCCGCCTGGGGTGCGGTCTGTCTTGTTTGTGCTGCTCTGGGGTCAAAGTTCGAGGCACTCCTCCCTGCTCCTTTACTTTTCTTGGGAGACTCCCAGAAGCCAAGGCCCCTCTGGGACTCCCCGAGACCACCCTGTTAGAACCTTTGAGGAGGTCTCCATTCTTCCGGTAGATCTTGCACAGCTTTCTAATTTATTTTTGCCGTGAATTAATTTAATAGATCATTTATTCACTCTGGACTTGTGAATGTTTCCTGGATTTCAGCTTTTGTATTTTTGGCAAGGGAGTTGCCTTCCCTTGCATTACATTCAACGGACGTCACTTAAATGTTGGACAACAACAACAACAAAACTGTGTGCTAGGCGTATACTCTGCTCCCCTAAGCATTCAACGCTGTTGAGGCACAATCTGGTAGAGCTTTAGAAATAATCAGTTTGTGGTTTTTGATAATCGTAGGACAGTAGGAACAGGAACTTGTGTTGTAGGGGAACTCTTGTTAGCTTCATTAAGACTATTCAATATACTCTTTTTCAGGGCGACATGTTTTAATGATCCTGTGTGAACTGATCGCCAAAATAAAGTGGACTTTGACCTGGGCCACTTGTGATAGAGACCCATCTTGACCCAAGCTGAAAGATGGTGCCTGCCAGGGGTGAAAGTACCTCATGTTACTCAGGTCCATTCTTTGTATTTTTGTGAATCTGGATATATTATTTCAATACTGGAAGTAAAGCTACAATAAACCCAAAAGTTTACGGACATGGACTTTTTATGAAGAAATTGTTTCATTTCAGAAACACAATTTGATCCTATGCCTTTTCGGAAGTATACAGGATTTCACGCTCAGAAAATGCTCCCTTGTTAACTCTTTTTTAATTCCTGCTGACGAAATCTGTGTTCTAAACACTATACATGTTTTCTCTAGTGTTTTAAAATCATATCCCATTCCAATTACTGTGCTGCCCTTCAAGTCTGAGCGTTAGGGTATGCAGAGAGGGCCTGTGGATGGGGACTGGCAGGAATTCGTTTAAGACAAGTTCTGAAGTAGGTTTCTCCTGAGTGTGACTGAGTGCCATTTTGGGAAGGTGTACAGAGAGATTTCCAGGTGGTAAAATTTGGTTTTGAGGGAACTGGATTTTTATAGGCCTAGAGAGACTGTCAAAAATCATTATATTAAAGAACCATAAATGTTGGGTAAGACTAAAATAATGTGAGAATTTTTTTTGAGTAGGTTCTCCTTCTCTAAAGGAAAGAGTCATTTCCCTTAGAGGGTCACCTTCTCGAAGAGGTCATTCTACAAGTTCTGCAGATGGCAATATGGATAGAAAAAATGGGGTAAGTTTTCACCACCCGAATGTGCAGTTGTGTCTATTCATAGAAAAAAGAAATGCATTACCATTAACAGATGTTATTTGCAATCAAGATAGAAATGAAACATAAGCAAGATGAAAGCCAGTATCTTGAAAGGAAACCAATTAGTAATGAAACCAGCTTTTTTTTTTTTGGATTTACCAGAACAATGAACTCTTAATTTCTAAGATGTTGGTGCTTTTTTGGTCTATGATTATTGCTCCTGATAGGAACTCAAGTTGCTCAATATAGTTGATTACAAGTAATTTAGATGTGATGTAATTGCATAAAAAAGGAAAATGACTTCATCATTTGGACAAGAGAGTTCTGAAATCCTAGTTTAAATATAGATGGTGGGCCTCCAGTAAGCACTGAGAATGACTCTAAGGTACAAGGAGCTTTAGAAGATCTCTTAACTCCTAGAGGGAAATCACAGCATTCCTTTCTGGAAATTCTTGAGTTACTGGTGGGAGGAAAAAAAATCCCTCACCAACAGAGCCACGATTTTAATTAAAGTAAGTTAGGAAGTAAGAAATGTTAAAATAAATGGGCCAAGTTTTTTCACTTTTAAAAGATTCTGTGGGGGCCAGTTAAGAGGTAAATTGGGTCACAAAGGTTCTGAGAATCAGAATATTGGTCTCACCCCAGCTTTTACATCTGTGTTCAACCTTACTACCTGTGAGTAGTAAAGTTATCCTGTGGAGACTTGGATGCAACATATAGAATAGGGTTAGTTTGGACACATCACTAAACATCTCTGGACCTTCTTTCTTAACCCTTTTCTTGCTACACACAACAAAGGTATAAGGACATCTTCAATTTTTACTTTAAGCTAAGCTTATAACACTATGTCCCCTTCTACTCAGGGAATCACACAAATTAATTCATGCAGGCTGCAGCTTTCTTGTTTTCTAAGTTTCCACCTAGCACCTTTCTATGTTAGCCTAATTAACTTCCCTTAGGCAGATGTTCCATTTGCCCAGCTGAGAGTTGGTTAGCAAGCAATTGGACTGGGGAAAACCACCTTTAAAAAAATAAATATTCTAAGAAATATGAGGCAGCTGTACAGTAGGGGGCCTGGGTATGAGAATGTGGACAAAGCTGACTGGATGCTACCATTTTTAAGAAAAGTGACAGCTCTTTTCTCATCTGTAAAATCGGGAGAACACTTTATTGCGTACATACGAACAGAAGGGACTCGCACAGACTGGGAAAGTTCAGTTTTGCTGACCCTTGGATGGACTATCAGCATCCTTGTCTTTATTTTAGTTGTTAATAATGTTCCAATTAGTCGGGGGAGGAGGCAGGCTTTTCTTCGGAGTGATCACCCAAATTCTAGAAGCCTTGGTTTTTCGACCTATAAAATGTATGGTTCATGCCATTCACCTGCTCTCAAGAGCCCTCCACCTGTCAAAAGCCCTTCAAACCCTCTGCCACAGGTCGCTAACGATCATCGCTCCGCTTTATTTCTGGCTCCAGGCGCCGTCTGGCGGCTGTTTCTAGAAATAGCCTCTGAGCTTCGGGGTCCTGACTGTGGTCAGGCCTGCCCAAGGATTTGCCTAACTCCACAGATCCTGTCCCCGCCCCTCCCCATTACCCGTTAAAGGTTTTTAACACCGCGATGAAGGGGCTAGAGTAAGGTAAAGGGGGCGTGCGGCGGCCTCTCCACTCCCTCAAGAATGGTGGAATCAGGCGATCCTCGGGCAGCTCACGACCCGGAAGTCGCCGCCGGCACGAGGCCCCCGTTGCCGAGCGCGGGCGCGAGGGGCGGAGCTTGGAGGAGACGGGGAAAAGGGTCGCGGCTCCGCTTGGCGGCTCCCTCGGGCGCTGCTGGGCGGGCGTCAGGTCCGCGAGGCGGGCGGCCGCCGTGCCCAGGTAGCACGCCCAGCCGTGGGCAGAGGCGACATGAGTGCTGCGGGGCTGCTGGCTCCGGCTCCGGCTGGGGCCGGAGCGCCGACGGCCCCGGAGTACTACCCGGAGGAAGACGACGAGCTCGAGAGCGCAGAGGACGACGAGCGCAGCTGCCGGGGCCGCGAGTCGGACGAAGGTGCGTCCTCCGGCTCACCAGGCGGCCCGGGGCGGGGGCGGGGCCGTGGGGCGGGGGCCGCGTGGGAGCGGGGCGGCCGGGGGCGGGGGCGGGCCTGCGTGGGAGTGGGCGGGGCGGCCGCGGGACGTTACCCCGTCGCGGCCTGGGCAGGCGGCAGCTCGGCGTACGTCGTGCCCTTCGGTTATGGGAAGAAAGACGTGGGGAGGCCTTGTCAGAGCCGGAGGTCCCTTTAGGATTCTGCCTCTTTTCCCCGGACCGCTTCTGGTTGAACCTTAGGTCTTCACTGGTTGGAATGAGAAAGCCTTCCACCGGTTCCTTGAGTATCCCCACCCTTTGTAGTTCCTGAGAGGATCGGAGCAAAGCCCGGTTTGACTTCCTGGTGCCCAGGTTGCTCCCCGCAGCCCTCAGCCCTGGCGTAATGCTTGAGTTTTCCCTGGGCAATGCAGTGAGGTTGAAAGTACAGGTTGGTTACAAGAAGGGCCCTGGAATTAGCTTGACAGTGATTCCGGGGTTCTTGTTTGCAGAGTCGAAGAATGAATTTAGCAAACACTTAAGGTAGGAGAGCAAGGGGGAGGCTTTTATTGAGAGATACGGGGAGAGGACCGAGCTCCTGGCTCATGGCCGGAGGCGGACAAGAGAGTTTATAGTGGTGTGCTGTCTAGGGGTTTTATAGGCAGTTGAGGATTTTTGGAAACGTGAAAAAAAAGGCTTAGAGGTGTGGACTTGTTGAGTGGTCCCTGAATATTTAGAATTAACTTAACACAAGGAACTTCCTGCTCTGATTTCTCCCTGAGATACCGGTGTCTTGGTCTGGGAGCTTATCAAACAAGGCCGCCTGCCCAGCCCCCAAGGTGAGCTGAGGTATTGTCTGTTTGTTAAAAGAGTAAGTTAAGAATGTTCTTAACTTCCTGGGTATTAAAATGCAATCTTATCTTTAAGGTGGAATCTTTCCTGCCTTTTACTATGTTGTTTACAGCTGGGCCTGCATGCTAAATTAGTTGCCCAGTTTGCAAATCACCTCATCAGCTGTGAAAGGAAAGACTGCACATAGGCCTGGGCCTTGAGCATGCTAAGGTGAATCTTACACATGATTACAAACAATTAGCATAACAAAAACGTGGGCTACTTTCCTTTATCTGGGGAATATTAATTTATCTCACTGAAGAATGACTCCAGAGCCTAATGTTTAACACAGTTTTGGTAGGGGGTTTCCTTGCATGTAGTTACATTGCCCTGACTGTAAATATCCTGCCTTGCTTTAACCGGAGGCCCTCACCCTACTCTGACTACACTCACTGGTCCCTGTCTCAATAGGTCTAAATTTGGCTCACTTAACCCAGCTTTGTGGTCTTAGACATTTAAGCTTCTGAGATTAGGTTTATCCACCTGTAAGGGGGTCTTCCTAGCATAGGTGTGAGGATTAAATGAGATACGTGTGTAAAGTACTTACCCTGGCACTCAGTGAATGCTCAATAGGTGTTTTCAACATTATCATTACTGTCTCTCAGAGCCTTGCTTTTCAAACTGGGCTTTACAGTTTGGCAAGTGTGAGAAACACTGTTTGGATGTTTTGAGGAGGGTGCTGGCTAGAGGAGGAGAAAGGTGAAGAAATATAAAAGGACAGGGGAAAGAAAGCACTATATGGTGGAATATATGAGTGGAATATTCTGGCACAAACTAGGGTGGGGGAGCAAAAGGCTAGACTAGCTGTCCGGAACGAGGAGTTTGGTTTATTCAACTCAGTTCCCCAAGTGCCAAGTATCGTGGCAGGCACATGACAGGAACTCACTGAAGGAAGCGAGAAGAGTTTGTCGAGAACTGGGTCTGCAATAGTCTTTAATAAGGTAGCTGCATATGCAGATAAAAAGTTGAAGGAACTAATTGCTTTTGGTTAGACTACATTTGAAGACCAGGCTTAACCAGAGATTTTCGTGAATCACTTGTACTGCTTTTAATGCCCACAAGGGGAGGGGTGTAGCCAAAATCGTTTTTTTCCCCCCTCAAGTGGGGCTGCTAAAAATTATGCAGACACTCCAGCCATTTGCTTATTTTAAGAACCGTGTTTAAAATATTATAAAACAGTTTCTGTTTGATCATCTTGTCTCCTTTCTTCTCCCATTATTTGTAACTTTGAAAGCATTTCAGTTTACTAGAGTTCAATTCATTGGTTCAGATTCTCCCTTATAGGTATGCGGCGTAAAATTTGTTAAGGGTTCAAACTGGGCACGTACCAGAAGAGAATGTACATGTCAGGTCGTTTTGGAGTAGCAAACAGGCTTGGCTGCCTGTAGTTTTCCAGCCTTACACCCTCAACTCCTTTTTCTGAACTACCCGGGTTGCTTCTGCAGAAGTAGCCTTGACCATGCCTGCCTGTGTCTTGATGCACCCTGTTCTCTGGCTGCACGTCAGAAAAGGCAAGTTCTTTGCATAAACCTGGCTGTGTGTAAAGTGGGAATGGCATTTTCTGAAGTAACCGAATGTAGTATTTTTCACTGATGGCTTCACACAGGCCTGCACGGAGTGAAATTCACTTTTCAAAAGTTTTATTAAGTGTCAGGTGTTACAACTCTTCGAATTATGTTCTTGACAAACTCTTCCTTGATTTCACTTAGACACAGAGGATGCTAGTGAAACTGATCTGGCAAAGCACGATGAAGAAGACTATGTAGAGATGAAGGAACAGTGAGTATGATTTTTGTATTTCTTTTTCTGGAACACAGAATTGGCAAGGAGATCTTTATAGTGACCTTATGTGTATGGTTTTGACTACAGTGCTTCCAAAGACTATGTATGTATATGGGTGACTTCCTTGCTTTAAATTTGTTACATTTAATCAGTCTTTTATAGAGGACATGGTGTTTCACAGCTACATGGTTCTCAGAGGGGTGTGACGCACTGAGTATGTGCTAGATGCCTGGTGAGCTCAGGGTGACCCAAGGCTTCTGGCTCCTGTTCCAGGGCACTTTCCACACCCAGGCTTTCTCTAAATGTGCCCAGAGAAACTAAAACCACTTATTTCTGTCAAAGACACAGATGCAAGACACTGTAAAATATATCTGATAAGTATCTGTTGGATATACTTTGAGAATCTTGATTTGACTTTTTGATTCTTTATCTCCAAAGTAGCCAATCCACATTCCTTTCCTAATAGGTCTTATTTGCAAATGTTTTGTGATCATCTACTTTTCAGGCTTTGGACCTAACCAGTGCAGAATAAAGGATTACTTTAATAATTCATGGGATTTTTCTAATAGCTTCATCCTTGAAAACAGCTTGCTTTTCGTTTTTATTTTTATTCTCTTGAGGCTTTTTGTCGATTTGTCGTGACCCATTTTACATGTATTTTCATATGCTATTTTCTTTTCTTGAATCTGAATTTTTTGTTGTTTACTTCTTCAGTCTGTTAATATTGCCTTTCAAAGACAGACTCAGATTTCAAAGGCATTGTCTGGCACACTCAGTGTGGTGGAAAATTTAATATATTGGGGTCCAGATACTTGTGTGCAGTTTTCACATCCCTTCCCTCTCCAAAACTGGTTATGTTGAAGCATTCTTTAGAGACAGTTTTGAAATTGAGCATGTCCCTGAATACTTGATAAAAAAATTTTTTTGATTAAAATTGAATGCCTTGTGTAATTCAAGGTGAGCATTGAGAGTACATCAGAATTCTCCCTAAAAAAATCTGACCCTCAGTGTAATTCTCAGATCCTGCCTACTCCTTCCTCAACCTGCGGATAGCTGGGTTGTATTTGTAGACCTTACTTCAGCAATCCAGAGGCTGTTGTGCCTTTTATTTTTTGGACAGCATTCTTTCATGTTGCAAATCTTGTTTTTGTCACTGTGAAACTGGGGGTGTTTTCAGGTAGAAGCAAAACTATTGCTGACATGTGATTTATGTGTGGGATCCACCACTCAAAGACTTGCCAGAGTATATATATGTAATTGCCTATAATCCATTCGGCGTGAGGGGAAAGAATTAGTATGCCAGCTCCTTTGACTTTGTGATTGCTGTGTGTTCTTTATTCAGGTGGGGCTGCAAATAAATCCTGCATTTTAAATTTTGTTACTGAATGGCTGTTAAATATTTTTTCAATCCTAAAAAAGTAGTGCTTTTGAAAATGACATGAAGCTTTATTAACTTAGTGCTTATATAGCTATGATATCTATATAGAAAAACATGCTGAAGGCATAATCCTTACACCTTTGGTATTTACAGTCTAATTATAGAGTTGATATAAAAGCTGCGTTTAATGCCTTCGTGTATGTGTGTGACTGAACCCTTCCAAATCCAGAGGAACATGGCATCATCACACTTTCAATTTTTCTTTGTATTGTTCTTGCCTGTTTATCATGTTAACTTGTTTATTAAAATCTGCATATCTTCATATTTATAGATTTTAGACTAATTTCCTAAAGATGAGGTAACACAGGAGAATATACAAAATGGGGATATAATTCAGGAATGTGGAATTCTCCCTTTCTGACCTCTTTAGCTGTAGTGCATTTTCAACCAGCAGCAGGCTGTTAGTTTTGTCTCTCCCCTAAAGGACCTTAATGCTGTTCCCTTAAGGTGGATTAGTTGGAAATTGAGCACTGATGCTTTTGTCTTTCAGTGTGGCTTTCCCTTTTTTTACAGGATGTATCAGGATAAACTGGCTTCTCTCAAGAGACAGTTGCAACAGCTTCAGGAAGGTTAGTGTGTTTTTTAATCCTTCATTTCTACATATACTTCTTAATATTATAAACCTCTGAAATCTGTGTATTTCACTTCTCTGTGGGAATGATTGAAAATTTGATGTGGCTGATGTTAGCTGTGCAGTGTATATTTTGCTATCTTCTGTCAGTAAAATGGCGATTTTCATGGTTTTTTGAAATCTCACATAGGGCTTTCTGTAGAGCATGGGCTGAAAACCACTGTTGTCTAAAGCTGGATGTTTTTAGGAGAGACATTGTTACCTAAGAGTAAATAAAATCATACTATTCTTTCTAAACTAAATGTTAGTGAACTGTGGGCTGTCTTTACTATATTTTTCCTTGTTTTGATTGGTAAATTAAAAGTGGATTGTATCCTGAATGCTGTTACCTGCCAAACGTGGTTCAGCACCGGGGTTAAGAGCACAGGCTGTCCAGTCTCACCACCAGTTTGAATCCCAGCTTCACCACTTCTGGAAATTTGATCTTGGGCACATCACTTTCTTTTGCTTAATTTGTTTTCTAATCTGCAAAATGAGGAAGATGGAAGTAGGTGAGATTATGCCTGCGGAGTGACTTGTGCTGTTGGACACGCTAGGACTCAGGGACAGTTAGCTGCTGCCTTGCTCTTTGGCTTCCCTTTGTGGAGTCCTTGCATCAGTGAAACTTCTTTTCCACTAAGTACTTTTATTGCTTGGACTAGCCCATCTCGTACTGATTGCTGCTTAATAATGAAAATGTTCCCATGAGTTGCAATCACACATCTTTGTTTTATTTTTACTTTTGCTTTTTGTGGTAATAGAAGTATTGCCAAAGAAAGAAATACATGTCCTTCTAGCAAGTCCGTGAGGTATACCTGGCATGGTTGAGTGAGGGATTTTGAAAAAGATTATATTGCTATTTCCCACTAAGGCATTATGATCAGGAAACACTTCCCACCCTAACTGGGAACTTCAAAATAGCTGCTTTGGGGAAGAGCAATGAAATGAGTAGGAATTTAGCAAAAGTCTGTACCTGAGCTGTCCACTATTGTCACCAGCCACGTGTGGCTATTTAAATTTGATTAAAGTTAATAATTCACTTCTTCAGTTGTACTAAATGAGCCACATTTCAAGGGCTCATAGCCACATGCACTAGCCATATTGGACAGTGCAACATAGAACATTTCCACCACTGCAGAGAAAGTTCTACTGGACAACATTGATCTAGGCCTTACTAGAGGAGATTGAGCTTTTTCAGGGAAGGGAAGCCCATGACGCCAACTGTAATAAAAGCAAGTGATCAGAATAGCCTGAGGATGAATGCTGGCACCTTTCTACTCCCCCTCACTTGCTAGAGAGTTGGAGCAATTTCTGCTCTGTGTATTCATTGAGAACCAGTTGAGATCCAATTAGCTCTGTTGATATGTGCTTCACTTTGGTTTGTATTTTACTCTGATTATACTAAAATCCTCACTGCTGGTGCTGGAAAATAATTTTAGGAACCAAAATGTAGAGCAGCTTGCTCTTCAGAGTAACTTCTTATTTTGTAAATCTCAAAATCAGGTACATTGCAGGAATATCAGAAGAGGATGAAAAAACTAGATCAGCAGTACAAAGAGAGGATACGAAATGCAGGTAAGGCTCTTTGTGCATGGAAATGAGTCATCTTCAGATTTCCTTCTTTTGCTGATTATCAGTAAGCAATAAGAGCTATTGTCCAAAATGTATCACAAATATCTCAGTGGAAGGAGAGTTTGGGGGATGAGAGACCTCAAAGCCCCGGTTACATAAGCCTGGTTCACTTTTTTCACGGGGGGAGGCAGTGAACAGCCGTAGCTGAGGTTGCTCGTCGTGGCTCCTTGCAACCAGGTTCTGGTCCTTGGTGCCTCAAGAGGAGTTGGCACATTCTTTCTTATGTCTGCATGGCTGGCTTCATGTATGATCAGAGGAGCTGATGTGGAAAAGGGTTGCAGCTTCTCTCCTGGATTCTGCTGTGGGAGGAAAGGATGTCCTTGTTTTTTCCTTCAGGTAGTACAAGCATTTTGAGAGAAAGTATGCTTTTGGCCTGTTGTACATGGTAAGTGTATTATTTCAACAGCAATTTGTTGAACATCTCGTAGATCTAAGCTGTGTGAGCGGTACGAAGCAGTGTTAACTCATCATCTTTGACTTCAGGGAACTCATTGTTTTCATTGACAGAAGGTGCCCCAACATGTAAAGTTAACAAACATTATTAGTTAAATAGAGAATCATGTAACAAGTGAAGATGTGATGGCTGTTAAGTGTGTAAGCACAGATTCCTGCACTTACAGGAAGTCTTTTGTAAATGTTACATTTTGAAGCTCCTCATCAGCCAGCATTTTGAGTGTCTGCTTGGTGCTTATTCCCGCAGTGGTAGAAGTAATTGGGTTTTAAAATGAGGCCTGGATGCCACTCATCAGGCTGCCTGCCGTCCTCTTGCTTTCTGATCCAGTGACTTTTGAACTTTATGTTGATGACATCTTTTCTGTCCCCCAGTGGTAGATGGCCAGTGTACACCCAACAGAGAGAAAAGGAGCTGAGGGCTGCAGGGGCACTGGGAACACAGAGAGGGAGCCAGTAGCTTTCTTCCTAGACACATTCTGCCTGCCCTTATGGTCACCATTCCACTCTAACTCATGCATCTCCTTGGGGCACTGTAAAATCCTCAGCCCTCTTTCTGAGCCCCCTTTAGCAGGGAAAGGAGGAACATCTTAGGTCTCACACTTCTAAGCAGGTATTTGCTCTTGAAGCCTCAGTTTCTCCAGCTGTCAGGGAAATGCTAATATCTCATGGAATTGGTTTAAGGTGTAAGAAGGAAGGTTGATGTGAGCCATTTTTCTGAAGCTCAAACTGCAGAGTATTGAGCTCTTTTTCTTAATTCCATTCTTAGTCCCCCGAAGTAAAAATGCAGAAGAGTTCCCAAATCAGTCACAGCTGGAGCTTTAAAAAGCATATTCCGTGCAGAGATAATCCGCCTGTGGTAGTAGTGCCTGGTGTCTGGCTCCTTTCTCTAAAACTGCCACCACCTGCTCTAAGTGCTAATTGACAGTGTGACTTGGTGCAGGTGTGATTTCTCTGAATGGTGCACTCTTCAGATGTTGGGGCTGTTCGTGTGTGGTGAAGTCTGAAGCAGTCATGGGAGTGAGCGTGGTGGGCGGCAGTGCCTGGGCTCATGTGCTTCCTGGTGCTTCCCAGTGCCTCTCCTTGCCAGAACCATCAGGGCTTCTGGGGAGTTGGAAAATAATGAGTGGCTTGGCCCTTTTGTCAGTTAATTTCTCATTCAACAACTGTTAATTGACATCTAGATTCTTAATCTGGAGTTGCTGAGGCTTTCAAAATTTTATGAAGTACATGTGAGTGTGCATATGTGCTTTCTTATGGGATAGGAGCCATAGAATTTATGAGATTTGCAAGGGAGACCATGGTAAAATGTGAACAGCAATCTCTGGAGTTGTTGATCCACCAGCAGTCTTTGTGAATGGTATGTAGCAGCTCCACTCTCACCCACAGATGAGAATCACAGACCTGTTTTGTTCTAAGTGTTGGGTTTGCATAGGGCTTATAATCTAGTGGTGGAGGTGGGGGAGCTGCTGGGTAAACAGCTCCTCATTACCTGGCACACAGTGGGTACTGAATGAGCTGTTACATGCTGTCAGGTGGATACTTTGAGGTGTATGGGGTTGTTGGTAAGTGAAGGGTCCTCAGGAAAGGTCTCTGGAGTAAGCTGTATTCTATCAGAAACTTGGAAATGTGATCAGAGAGACCAGAGGACATTGTTGGGGGAGGCAAGGGCCTGGACAGAGGGTTGGCAGCCTGGGAGGAAAGCCCCGGGAGGGCTTGGAACCCCCTGCGTTCTTGGGGATGTCCTTCCTTACCACACAGAGCCCTTCACACGATGCTGTAGACACATCCAAGTTGACTTTGCTTCTAGAGTAACTGCATTGTTTCTTCCTGACAGTCCTGCCCTGCAGGATGCTGGAGGGTATGTTCTGAGTGAAAGGAGGGATACCTTTTATATTCATTTTGCCAGAGTAGTTTGGTTCCTATTGCTTGCTTTTGTCCTTGGGCAGATCTGCTAGAGCCGATTCTTTTCAGGGCCAAATTTTAGTTAGACACGAGTGCTTCTAGTGTCCTTCCCCTTCATGTGTATCAACACTTTACGCTGAAAACATTTGCTGTGTGTAACCGTGCTTTCAAACAGTAATTACTGCTTCTAAATGAATCCTAACATCACTGTCTAGAAAGGTGACACACCCTAGTGACTCTAATTATGCATTTTATCTCTTTCAGAACTCTTTCTCCAGCTGGAAGTAAGTACCTTGGATCTTCGGGGTCACAGGCTCCTTCTGAAACTGGAATCTTGCTCTCCCACTCCGGTGGCCTTTCTTTCTATCACCACATAGATAGCTGGGAGGCTTCCAGGGCTGAAAGCCTTTATCACTGTTCTGTTTGACTAAAGGACATTTGGTTTCAATTGAGAAATTCCATTATTAGTTTGTTAGTTGGGCAGCCTCTGTTTATCACAGAGGATTAGGAGATAGTCACCTCTCACTGCTTTTTTGTTGACTTTTCTTTCACATTAAAGCCATTTGGGACTATGTCTGAATATTGGCCTGATAACTTGTTACATGGGTCCTCAGTCTCTGAAATGGCTCAGCAGTTCAGTTTTATAGCTGACCTTCTGGGTCAGTGGGGAAGACAGATGTAAAGTTCTTCCTTTTATTTAGCAGACATCTGAATGCTTGTTCTGTGTGAGGCACAGGGCAATGTACAGAAATGAGGGCCTGAATCTTGAGTGATGTACTTCTACGATGGTGTTTTGTGTTTTTTTTTTTTTTGGTGTGTGTGTGTGTGTTGGTGAGGGAGTCATGAATATATGAGAGCCACACATGACTGTTGAGAAGGTCATGGTTTATCAGAGCGGCATTATTGGAAACTACTTCAGTACAGAAGTCAGTGCCCATGCAGTAGTCACAGCCTGAAGGGTCCCATTATCTCCAGCCGTAGCCCACCATAAGAGGGAGCTCCTTGCTCTTCTCTCAGTGCAATGGTGAGATGTAAAAAATGGGTGCTTATGCATATATTTTTTTTAGTATAATTTCACTGCTTGAGTATTTAGGGGTTCAGTTACCTAATAAATAAAAATGATCTTTTCTAGTCAATCTTTATCTTAACTGTATCAAAAAATAGTCATGTCATCTTGACTCATATCTTGTAGTTAATTTTGAATATAGATATTTCATCTGGAATAGACTATTTTCCTTTGAAACTGTGATCTTAACAAGGGTTTATTTACTACCTTGGGGAAACCTATGTTCTACTTTAACATAAAGCCATACAATAGAAAATGTGGAAGAGGAAATAGCCTGAGTAGCAGGTGAGGTATACACATGAAGACAAGCAGAAGTTGTATGGTTCAATGTTCTGCATTTATTGGAAAACTTGCTCTCAAACATGCTGTTACTGCAAGTGTACATGTGGATGCAGCTATTCCCTGTATTTCTAGTAACAGTATCTGCCTTGCTCTTGAGTGCATAGGCATACTTGAAGTTGGAGCCCTGGCTGCCAGGGCCATAGTCTGTGTTTCTCTTTTGCTCAGACTGAACAAGTGGAAAGAAATTACATTAAAGAAAAGAAGGCAGCGGTGAAAGAATTTGAAGACAAGAAGGTTGAGCTGAAAGAGAACCTGATTGCTGAGTTAGAAGAAAAGAAGAAAATGATTGAGAATGAAAAGCTTACAATGGAACTGACTGGAGGTACTAAAGCACCGCTGAGCAGGGTCCTGAGCCCGAAGGGGCTCCAGGTACTCCTCCTGTCCTGCTTCCGTCTCTGCTCTTCAGCAGAGCAGAGCAACTTGAAAGGAGGGGGGCTTTGATAGGACAGGCCAGTTCTCACCCTTCCTTGGGTTAGCTGTAGTACTTGAGTGAAGCCATTGAACCTCTCTGAGCCTGTGCCCCCTTCTGTAAAATGGCGCTGATGGCACTTCATCTCTCAGGGTTGTGGTTAAAAGGCTGAGTGCTTTGTATAGTGCCCTGTACATACAGGTGTTCAGTAAGTGGTAGACCTTTAATAGTGACTTGAACCTCTGGCTTATGCGTTATTTTCCTGGGTCAGCTGCCATTTTGGTCTTGGTTATGGTCATGGGTCACTTACCCAGGTCCCTGTGTTGTGGTGGGAATCCCTCTGCTTTGTTCCCCCCACCCTCCCCCAGTCTGCCTTCATTACAGAAAAAGCATTGTCTTTCTTTGATCTAAATGTGAGAACAAAGGCATTTGGCTGTGTCATCTATGCTATTAGATCCCTTCCCTGAGGCATTACTGTGAACATTTCAGAGAAAGTTGATTAGTTTGCAGCAGGGGTAGCAGAACTCAACTATTTTCATGTGAAGATAGTAAAGTTACATTAGACTCAGAGCCAGTCCTTCCCTGGCCTTCTAGGATTTAGTCACCTGCATATGGGAACTCAGCAAGTTATAGGCAAGTATAAGGGAGAAGCAATATGGCCTGACTGTTCTGTTGCCGTATGTAGACTGACGAAGTGTAAAAGGATCCAGGGTGGGATTGGCTTGAACTAGCTCTTTGGGAACTTAGAAAACTTTCCATTGGCAAATAGAGTACTGCAGGGCCAGTCAGTGGGAAGTTTGTCCCTTGCATATGTAAATGGCACCCTATCTGCACACCCCAAAATTTAACTCTGATAATCATGTTCAGAAGGTACTGGGGCTGTTGCGTGTTTGATTTTAGTAGGGGTCCATAAGAAATGCATTGTTTTTTGTAAGTCCTTGGGGCTGACTTTTGAAACTAAAAGGAACAGTCAAGAGCTGTGTTTCTCCTCTGCATTTCTCATGCTAAGACCCAACGGGGTCCTCCAGATAACTCAAGCTTGTAGCTCCACAATGACCATACACTCATATCATTGTGTCTGAAGTGGTGGAGAGGGTCTGACTCTTGAAAAGTCTCTCCTCTGATAGCTTCCTTATTAAAAGACTTGGCAAAAGAAGTTAATTCCTTGAAGATCTCAGAAATGACGTGTTTTTTGTTTTTTGTTTTTGTTTTGTTTTGTTTTGTTTTTGTTTTTTGGTGAGAATGGAATGCTAAGACAGTACCATCTTGTTCTGTTGAAATCTTTTTTAATTAGACTGCCAGCACTGTGGTACCTTCTCTAGTACCAGTCTGCCCACCTGTTTTCTGTCCTGCACACCATTTTCTTTGATGGTGGCTGTGGTTGGCATTGATGCCTCATTGCTCGCGGCTAGAGCCACCAGATGTTCGGGAGCCTTCATTAGGCTAGTGGGAAATATTGTCAGTTTATAGCTCTTCCCTTTCCATCTGCAGGGAAGGATATCATCACCTTACCTGTGATTTGGCATCCGAATTATTGACAAGTGATACACATTGTTTGGCCAGGCAGCTTTACAGCCAGAATCTTAACTGAGACAGGGATCCCCAGTGACTTAAGGCTGAGCCTGCCAGGGTAGGAAAGACAAATAAATGCAGGGAAATCATTTGTAACTCAGTAAAATGGATGACAGAGGTGCTTAAAGCTAGCCGTGGATATTAAAGGTATTGATGTCCTTGCTCAAGCCACTTGGTGCCCTTGGTGTGGAAAGCACCACCGAGGTAATGATAGCGTGTTGGGAGGAAGGGCAGTGGAGCCAGGAGGATAATTAGAATTTCCACAGATGGTGCTGCCGCGGTGTTGTATTAAAGGCCTGGTTCCATTCCTCTTCTTGAGTGACTGATGGCACCTTCATGGGTTGATGCCCAGTGTCAGTGTTGCCTACTTCTGCCCAGGAAATAGCTTGCTTACGTTTCCTCTCCTGGTTCAGCATGGTGCTCTGTTGAAGAAAAATATGGAGTAAGAGGCTGGTGAAAAGCTTAGACCAAATAATGCATCAGAAACGGGTGTATCTGGTCTCCTGCTCTGTCCTCCCTGGCGATCATTGGGAGGCTGTCCTCACAGCCAAACTGCTTGTTGTGTAGTTGCTCATGTGTCAGTCAAGAAACTGGGATGAATTACAGATTGTGCTCCACCAACTTGAATGTGTCTATGAGTCACCTGCAGGTCTTAATGAAATGTAGATTCTATTTTGGGGGTCTGGAGTGGAGCCTGAGACCCTGCACTTCCAGCCATCTCCCACGTGCTGATGCTGTGCATGGACCACATTTCGAGTTGTGAGGTTATAGGTAGAATTATTTGAGTGGGAGTTTTCTGTGCACTTGAGGCCAAGGTTATAAGTAAGCCATGTAATCAATGAGAACTTAATGAGCTTTAAATGTGGCAACCTTCATCATTTTTAATCCATTTGTCCTCTTCCTATCTTTAGGACATCACCTTCTGTCCTTCCTCCCAACAGCCCACTAACTGCAACTTCACGTTCTTTTGTGAGTTCTTGCCTCGCCAGGGGCATCTTCCAGCCCTCAGGCCCCTGTGGAAGCTACTCGTGTCTTCAGTAAAGCCTGTGAGTTGCCTTTAGAAGATACTGATTCATAGCTGGAGACGTGAGTAACTGTAGTACTAAGATAGAAGCTCTGTTTCCTGAGTGCTTACACTGAGCCAGGTATTACGTGAAAACATTAGAGCTACCTCCATAGGCTGGCGGATGTGGATGATCTTGGCTTTGTCATGACCTTGGTTCTGCAGTGGGTTTTTCTCATTGGCAAGGAGGTGATAGAACCTGCTGTGGAGGTTTGGTGTAACATTAGACGGTGCCTGCAACACGCTTCAAAGAGTGGCTGGCCCACGGAGTAAGCACTTAGGGATTGGGGAGTTGTAAACTTGGAGTTCTTGCAACTCCCTTGACTTGACATGGCAAAGCAGGCTCAGAGGAACGGAGGCATTTGCTCAAAGTACCCCAATGAGATAATGCTTAAGCCAGAATTTGTCTGACTCCATGCATGTTCTCTTAACTACCACCTTAAACCAACTGTCTACAAAGAACATGGATTTATGACTCACAGAATGAGGCTACTGGGTAAGGTCTCTGTCCCTAAGGAGCTTATGTTTCGGCAGTTACAAATCTGACACAGCTTCCATGTCTTCCAAACGTAAGGCTGTGTCAGGAAGAGAGAGCCCCTCAGTGAAGGCAGAGATTGTCGGGATTACTTGTACTGATTGTAAAATCTTTAAAAGGTATATGTGGTTGTACTGATGGAAGAGTGCTTTCACACAATATGTAACAGCCGCCAAGGAGCAAGGGACCTTGGAAGTCAAGGAGGGTGATGAGAAGAGGTCCCACACAGATCTGGGGAGGGGGAATGGAAGAGGTGACCCGGATTTAAGAGGAATGGGCTTGTCTCCAAGTCAGTCATTCTTGGTGCTGCCACTGTGGAATCCAGGCCATTTAGTGTTGGTTGAGGGTGCAGAGGAGGGCTTCATTAATTCACTCCTTAAATGCCATCCCTTTGTTGTGGGCAACTTTGGCCTAATGGAAATTGGTCCCTTCCTACTCAGTTTGGCCATTGAAAACCTGACTTATTCTTACTTTGCCTTTCCCTCACCCACCTCCTACAGGTACCCCTTTGTTGTTGGCACTGTAACTTGATTTCAGTGCATGAAGAGCCTGTCAGCCCATAGAGAGGGGCCTCGGGGTGTGCTGGGGTTTGCTGTGGGCTTCCGGGCCAGCCCATGCTCCATTGCCTCTGGTTTGGGGGCAGTTACTAAACTGCTACAGTGTTTACTCTGTTGTGGTTTTTCTTTCTGCCACTTAGATTCTTTTTCTTAAGGATGTTCCTTTGAATCACTGCACCTACTTTTTTTTCAATAGCTGAAACTTGGTTAAAGTCTAAAATAAAGCTCTTACTGCAGTCATGCGCAGGAGACAGGTGAGCTGGGAGGCCTAAAGAAGTGCAGAACAAAAGGCCAGCCAGTAAGTGGTAATTGAGTGTTAATTGTAGGTAATTAATGTTGTCAGGAATCTCTCTCCATAGGGACTATCGGGCAATGACTGCCCAGCACTGATCCAACCTGTACTCCCATTCCTTAGCCAGAACGCCCAGGGCTACCTGGTGGGGGCCTGTGCCTGCCAGGTTTGGCCATCCTCACGCTCCTTTCTGGTGAATAGAGCAATAGGCCTTCTGTCACTAAAGGTCACATATATGAGATGGATTAGAAAGGAGGTGGTAGTTTAGTGTTTTCTGTTGCATATATTCCCCTGCCTCTGTTTTAATTGATCAGTTAATTCTACAAATAGTATACCCTGAAACAAACCTGTGAAGAGTCGTCTGGACCAGAGAGGTTTTCTGATTTAAGTCAGTTTGTATTTGGTGCATATTGGTGCATGATGACTGAGAACAAGACTGATTTCCTGCCCAAGCGCTTTCTCCAGGAATGCTACCCTCCAAGGTCTGAGTTTCAGTTACATCCAGAAGTTGAGTTTTGTCACTGTACCCACATTGAGTCCCCTGGGGGCCCTTATTAGCCAGCCCACCGGAATGTTATGTTATAAACTCAAGATGCCAGCCTGGGAAATAGACCTTCCAGGCAGACTCGGACTCACGTGGTCAGGATATCTTATCCCTCCATGAAAAATCTACCTTCAGAGCCAACTAGGCAAACTTGGGATTGGAGCAAAGTGATTGAAGTAGATAATCTTGTGTAGTTTTGGGGCCGAGATACCTAAATGTTGATCTTCTCTCCAGTCGCCTCTTCTGCCTGGACCCCTGGGGGCCAGGACTCCCCCCTGCTCACTCTCCTGGATGGTGGTGGGACATGCTGATAAATTTTAGAGGCTTCCTCTGAGCACCTTCCTTCTACCGAAATAGTCTTTTTGGATAAAATTGATTAGGTTATTACTGTGGCTAGGCTAAGAAAATGGATTGATTTTCACCATTTCCTAAGCAGAATTCGATTGTTTTCTGATTTGTGAGTGATAGATGCAGTTAATGATTTTCTGAGTTTACTGGCCGTGATTAAGACTGGGCTATTCCCAGAGCCTCTCAGCTCTACCTTCCTTTGGCTTCTATCATGCATTGCCCATCCTCCCCACCCCCAATACTTGGCAGCCCACATGTGCGGCATACTTGGCCATAGTCTTTGGGGGACAGAACATTCTAGAATGTTCATGTGCTAGGTGCTTTTTCTCTGGTGCTCTTTCGGGTTGGGTGAGGTTTTTTCATGCTTTGTTTGCCAGATTAGGTCTTAATGTTATAAAGCCTCACAGTTGACATCGTTGCCTTTTAAGTAGCTTCTGTTTGAGCTGGTTGCACCTTGACTTTTTAGAAAGATTCCTTTGTAGTTTTTTCTGGCTGAAAATAACAATAATAAAGACCAGCACTGCCTGAACTCTTCGTTAGGCCAGGTGCTGTGTTGAGTGCTTTACATGTGTCATGTCATGTCAGGACGTCCTGGGAGGGAGGTATTAACTGGTACTTCCTTTGTGAGGGTGAGGAAACTGGAGATGAGCATTCACAAAGCCTGCCTTAGGCCGCACAGTACAGCCAGGATTCAGACCCACCTGCCAGGACCAAGGTGGAAAGGGGGGCTTCCCAGGGTGAGAGGATTTTGCCTTTTTCCCAGGATTGGGTGTGTTTGTCCTCCTTCCTCTACTCCCACTTCCAAGTACACCTTTATGAATGTTCATTAGGTCTCCTTCTTATCACTTTACCTCTATATTACAGGGAAAAACCAGTAATGCCCATTTCTCTTAAGAGCAACGTGCAGGAATGTCTCTTGACTTTGTATGTGTGTTTATTATATGTTCTCAGATCTCTCATGTTGCTGTAGTGAAAGAGCTACATTTTAATTCCATGAGGCTGTCCTGTTCCTCTGCTGACACTGTGCCTAGTCATGAGTTAACTTTATCTCATCATCAGGCTGGACGTCATCTAGTAGTTATGTAGGAAACTTTGTGGAGCCCTATTGTGTGCCAAAACTGTTGCAAGGTGTTGGGGTGGGACAGATTCCATGCCAGGGTAGAAGTCAGATGTCCCCTATAGTGTGGCATTTGGTAGCAGAGGTGTGTACAAATGCTCTGGTTACTTGGAAGATGATGTGACTCTGGAAGCTGTACAGGAAGGGGAAAGTTGAGCTGGTTCTCAAAGGATGTTATATAGAAGTTTGCTGGGCAGGAGAGAGGAGGCTAGGCAGAGAGGACAGCGTGCAAAGGCCTGAAGACATAATAAATAAGGCACCTTTGGGTTACAAAATAGCTAAAAGCTCACAACAAGGTATGTGTGGATGAAGGAGAAGGGAGGAAGAGCAGAAAGGAGACTTGGCCTCTAGTGTGTTGAGAGTGGCGAGCCACTGAAATATTTAAATGGAAGAGTGATGTGCAAAATGATCTGATTTGTGTCTTAGGAAGATCCCTTTGAGTGATGTGAGGATATGATGAGGGGATGGACTTGAGAGGTAGCTATAAGGCAGAACTGCTGTTATCTCGTGGATTTGATGCCTGGGTGAAGGAGGAGAAGCCACAGATGACAGATTCTGTTTGGCTGGAAAGAGGGGGAGAGATGATTCCCCTAGGATGAAGAGTAGGCAGCCTTGGGAACAGAGACAAGGAGAAGTAATGAGTTCACTTGGATCCTGGAGGGTAAATAGTGTTGTAGGGTATAGGTTGCTGTTCAGAAGGGTGGGAGGAGCTGGAATTAGTGATCAGAGGTTTATTGGGGTACAGGCTTAGAACTGACTAGGTCCCAGAGATAGCATTTCAGAAGAAGCAAACAGGACCCCAGTGAGGTAAATCAGGAGAGGAGAGATCTGTGTGGCAGTGAACAGCTGGAGGAGGAGAGAATCTAAGGTGAGGGGAGTCAGCAGCAGTGGTGTTAGGCTGCAGAAGTAAGTCAAGAAGAATAAAAAGAGACTTTATTTGGAAGCTTCATTATGTCATTCTTGATACCAAGTTGTTACAAAAGGTTATAAAAGAAAGAGTCTGAGTTTGTAAACAAAGATTGATAAAAATGTTGGCACTTGAGGCCAGTGGTCTAAAAGAGCCTTTTATATAAGTGGGCTTCAATTCACCCATCTGGTATGGGAACAGCAAGAATTAGTTGACTTGAGATGACCCGAAGGTTCCTGCCAATCCCAAGAACCTACAACTCTGTGACTTCCTAATTTGAGGGAAGAAGAGAAAAAATTGCTGATTTTCAGGGTGCTGGAGAGATGTCTGCAGGGGCTACAATGGTAGACTGCAGGGCTAGGCTGCATTACTAAGAGGAATGTGCACTTAGGCCAGCTGGTCTGAATATTCTAAGTACAGACCCTCTCTGCAGTGTGATACAGGGGTCTGGCTTAAGCCCCATTGGGACCAAACGTCCCCATTAAAACAAATCTGATTGGGTGGCTAAGGGGCATATATTCTTACACAGTAGAAGTTCTTACTGACTTCAAGGGGGATTTGGATAGATTTACCCATTCCATTCTTGCCACAGATTCTATGGAGGTGAAACCCATCATGACGAGAAAGCTGCGGAGGCGACCCAATGATCCTGTCCCCATCCCAGACAAGAGGAGAAAACCTGCTCCTGATATCCATTTGCATCAAGCTTTAATCACTTTAAAAAAGGATTATTGGATCCTTTCCTTATCCATTTGGTTGAGTATCTGTTGTGGCTACTGTCCCACAGGAATTGTCATATTTGATTGGAAAACACGTAAAATATTCATGAGATGGGGGTGGCCATTTCATTACTGGAGTGCTCCGTTGGTACTGCTGTGAGAGGATTTGTAGAGGGCGGTTATTGGGGAAGGCACTTTCGTGTTGCAAGTTCAGCCGGGTTTCAGTGCTTGCTTGGAGATTCAAGGGCAACTGAAAGTTTCATGTGCCTTAATTTTTCTATCTGTGAAATGAGGACAGTGATATCTGCCTTTTTCCTCAGTTATCTATATCCCTACAACAGTGGATTGCAAACTGTTGTTAAAGCAAATGAGATTTCAGTCAGGTATAATAAAGCCCTATAATCATAAAAATGGGAATGGGAAGAGGGGACCACAAGAAAGTGTTGTTTCTGCCCTCTTTAGGAGATCATAAATAGCCATTTGCACAAAATGGTTCATTACTTGTCTGCCAACTGGCCAGGACATACCAGGATTTAAGTTACTGGGGTAATAAGCCCATGAATGCATGTGTGTGTGTCTGCCTGCACGAGTCTTCAGATCTTTAGAACGGAAGCGCTTCATAAATTCAGGATGAAGTTCTTTGTTCACTGTGTCCTCTGCTCTAACCATTATGATTACCCAGTGAATCCCATTCCACCTTCTCATCATAGAACTTTGTAAGATGGGGCTGTGAATTCTTAAATTCCTGGGCACCATGACATTTAGTAGGAGAATCAAAAACTTGGCAAAAGGCAAACTATTGTAAAAATGTCATCTAACATCATGCTTTATAAATTCTAAAATACTGGTGCCATTTTGTTGATTTGTTTGCTCAGAAACAATGCTTTTCAGACACATTCCTTTAACTCTCAACACCCCAGTTAAACTACTTGTTAACAGATGAACAGATCATGGAGGATCTGAGAACATTAAATAAGGTACGGTTTGATTTCTTGATTGATTTAAAAGCTTAGGCTTGATGTTTTTTGCTGTTTTTCTGTGTTCACATGTTACTTGTTAAATCATTTTGAAACCTTGACACCTTAGGTTGCATCTGAAATGATTTTCTCTAAGATTTTTTGTTGTTCTTCCTACAGCTTAAGTCACCCAAGAGACCAGGTAAGTGCATGATGTTACTGGCATTTGTGCAATCTTTCTGTCATACTGTTGGACAAGCATGGGAATATCTGGCAGGGAATAGCTGTAATTTTCAAAAATAAAATGCTCATCATTGCCTAAGAGTAGTCATCATGAAAACTGAAGGAAACCTTAAGTGTACCCTCCCCTTGGTTTATTTTTAACCCTGGTATGTTAGTTGTTTTTGTCTTTTCCTTAGGATTTACTGTGGAACAGACATTTGATTGATTGGCTGGTAAAGGTTTCCTTCTGTGTAGGCATCAGGCATAAGATTTTAAGTTCACATTCATTTATGAAAATGAAAACAGGAGTTTTCAGTATTACTGGCTTTGTGGGGTTAAAGTACTAGGCACTGTGGTTTCCATTGGCTTCCCAGGGCCTGGCTCTGGGAAGGGGGGAAGGGACTTGCAGCCCATTCCCAGTCCTAGCTTACAGAAGGGGCCAGCCCAGTGCTCACATTGGCTTCTTCCAGAGCAGGATTCTAGAGTCAGTGCTAGGCTGCAAAATGGAATTCTGATTCACACATCCCTCTACTCACCGAGTCCTGTGGAAGACAACAGAATTATTTGTTCTCTAAATAATTTCCTCCTGAGAACCACCGTTGTCCACAGAGAGGTTCTGAGTTTCTGAAAGCAAGATGGGAAGGGAGTTATGTGAGTAACTGTGAACTTAGATCATTTGAACCCACTGTAGTTATTATTAGCACTACATCAGTTTGACTCTTACATATACCCAGTAGCCAATTCTACCGAGTAATAACAGAAAAGACTTCATTTTTACATTTAAAGAGATATTCCTATTTTTTGCCCTTTTGGGCTTCTGATGATCCCTGGGGTTTTAGTTCTATCTACTCTAAGTGACCTTACACAAATCCTTTACTCTGCCTGCACCTCTGGTTTTCTCCTGGCAGTGAGATTAATCTTTGCCATGCCTAACTTAAAGGTTTGCCTTGAGGATCAAGGTAAATGTAATATCCAGACATTTTGTTAAATTCCCATTTATTACAACTGTAGGGACTTGATCATGATTATTACCACCTTTTCATAGCATTTCAGTTAAAGCATATTAACTGGTGGATTCACATATTTGTTACATGCTTAGTCATTGAACTCTCTCTCTGGTTCCTCCAGCATCCCCATCTTCTCCTGAACACTTGCCTGCCACTCCTGTAGAGTCTCCAGCCCAGAGATTTGAAGCACGGATAGAAGATGGCAAACTGTACTATGATAAAAGATGGTATGTTAGGGCAAAACACGGTTTACTTGTAAGAGTCTCAAAAGAACCACCTAGAAAGAGGGCTGGGACTACCTATAGTTATCAATTCAGAGCATGGCTACTGTTGAACTTCTATAGTACTTAAAGTGGGATAACATTTAAAAGCGTATCAGGAGTCATTTGATGTATATACTACTTGTTAGATCTCTGAAGGCACTGTTTTCCAAAAATGTGTTCTTCTGATGGCAGACCCCCTTCTCTCTCTCTACTGTTACCATACAATAATTTGCAGGTTTTAATCTTTTGTGGTGCCCCGGTAACAGACTGGTGCCAGGGTTTATGTCCCCTGCCTCCTCTTAACTCTGCTCAAATTAATAGGTGTTCTATGGAAAAAAGGATTTTGTGGTCAGATGATTTGGGGGACACGCACGTTAAGATGAATGGGTCTCTTCATTATCACACTCTAGTTCCTCTGACATGCTGATGCATGCTGTGAATTGCTAAGATGTCAGGAGGTGTTATTTGTTTGACCCTTTCCATACACATCTTGCTACATGAGTGTTGTAGGAAACATGTTTGGGGGAGTTGTATTCTAAAACATTACTAGTTTGGATTGAAGACAGTTGGAAACTTTCAGACCATGAGTATTTTCATTGGAAGGAAATGGCAAAACAATATGAAGTACCTTAAAAGCTCATATGTTTGTTGTGTTGAATGAACATCCCCTTTCTGCTCTGTGGCTAGGCTTTCTGCTGGGTACTAGGTCCCCCCAGGTCTGGCACCTTTCCGCGCTGTTTTAGTTCTGATGCATTCTCTATTTGTCATCCAGATGCAGATGTACTTTTACTCCTCTGTAGATTGGTGGACACACATTTGTGTTCTGCCTTTCCACTTTGGTTATGTGGACAATGTTTTTCAGGGTTATCGTATGCTCTTAATTATAATTTATAATGGCTATATAGTGATGATTTTGAGTTTCAGCATACTTAATTTAACCCAGAGTTCCAAAATTTGAGTAAGGGATATTTTCTATCTTTTGCACTTTCTTAAATAAAACTCTACATTGTGTTAGTTGATTACCTTATAACACTGTACTTCTGAAATTGACAAAAATGCTTAGAGGTCTAGTCATGCCTGCAATAAATCGGTTCCACTTGTTAGGCTACAGTGAGCTAATTATCCAGTAGCTGATGGAGGTTTGCTTTCTTTGTAAGCCTTAGTGACTTCTGTGCCTCTCATTTGGCTCTTTTTTGGCTTTTTTTGAAAAGGCCAGTTTTGTTGATCCTTAACATTGCTTATGAGAACATACTACCACTAGGTGGCAGGCCCTAACAGCTCAACGCACTAGGGAGCAAAATCAGATGAAAAATGTCTCTAATAATGAAAACCAAATAACCTTTAAAGATCAAGCCCACACATAAGAACCGTCTTCAGAAATGATGAGATTTATCACTAGCATTTTTACGGATCTATGGGTCTTAAAGCCATGTGATATTTCAAGTGATGTTCATTTTGTAAATTGCATTGCTTTGGATCTTCCCCTTCTGAGGCTTAATTCTTCCACTTTATGAGAGCTGTCATGAGAGTGAAAATGGGGTAAAATAAAATTCTGTTTTTCCTAAAGAAATGATCCACTGTGACTGGTGTTTCATAACGTCAACAGAGTGATCAGGTTTGATGTTGGGCCTCGTAAGTCTTTTGAAGGTATTTCACTGTCTCAAAATGGCAGAAGTTTTAAAAATAAGGTCTCTGGGATCATTATATTTTTTCAATTTTAAATTACTTATTCTGTTGTTAAATATTGAGACTCTTGTTTTCTTCTGTAATTTGTATGTTCTCTTCTTTGGCCTTGGCAGTCAGAGTTCCTGACATGTTGGTCAGAAGTCGGGTCCTTCCCTTCCCTATGTTTGGGGGTGTTCATGGGGTCCTGGCCAGTGCTTTCACCCGTGCATAACCTCGGCCTCAGGTCTCAGTGCATGATGTTTGGCTTTGTGTCCTTGTCAGTTCGGAGTCTTCGTTTTCCCTTCCTTTTTAGCCATCATGTCCTGTGGCTAAGAGGTCACCTCAATTGTTTTATGCTCTTTCCAGGGGTGTGGAGTATTTTGGTCAAACAATTATTCTGGCAAAACATGTTTCATTGCGTTTAAATGATGTCAGCAAAATAAGTGTGATCCAGGCAGGCTTCCCACTTGGCATGAGCACGACCAAGTTACATCTCCGTTTGAAGGATAAACATCTCTCTTTTGCCTTCGTCTTCTACTGTTTCTAAGGCATTTTATATCCTGCTCCAAGTTTCCTTCACATTTTGATTTGGACTAATGACCCTTAAAAAGTACTGCGAGAGTAGCTGATATTTTCAAGTAACTAACTGATGGTGCTGGTGGACTGGTTTTTCTCTCTCCTCATTTTAAATCTGGGGCTGCTAATGTTAATCAAATATGAAGTCACCCACTTGTTCAGTTGGCTTTAACCCTCCAGGCTTTGACACAAAAGACTGTTAAAACAGTGAATTTTTACAACTCTAATTGGGACTTGCTGAGGTTTCAAAACTAATGTGGCATTTGGGAAGAGACACATTAACAGCAGGATTCCCGCTAGGACACAAAATTAAATTAATTATATCCCTTCCTGCCCCATTCTTTGACCCATCTTCTAAAGAAATTGCTTTCTTCCATGATAGGAGTGGTGACTGGAGTTCAGTGGGTTTAATAGTAGAGGCAAACAAAGCTTTAAAAGCTCAATTGTAAGGATTCCCAGGTCAGGATTTCCATTAGTAATAAAGTAATAAAATGAATTTGACATTTGGGGCTTGTTCTCTGAGGCTGTTTAAAGTATTTTTTCAGCAGAGATGAGTTGCCTTCTATAAAACAGGCTAATTGACAAAAAAGTGATAATGTACATTTTTACTAATTTAGCTCTATTGATGTTGCTTTTTAACATTTTTTAAACTGTCTAAATATATTTTGAGTTATGAAAAGTAAATTTGTAGGTTAAGGTTGACAAGCTTTTTGGTTTTGTTTCATCTTGAAACCCCCTCCCCTTCAAATGAGCACTTTAATTTCAGAAGTCATTTTTTTTTTTAAAGAATTCAGATAATTTCATAGATTGGATATCCAAGGATAGTGGGTTCTCAAGACCATTGTGCGGTATGTGAAAATCTCTGGAGGCCCCAGAGACTGTGTCCAGGAGACCTGGCAACCACTTGGCTTAGAGTGGGACACTAGCAAGAGTTCCCCGTGGAGCAAATAATGACCAGTGGTAGACATTCCAACCACCACCATTTGGGGGTTCCAAGGCAGGCAAATTGGGGAGGTGGCCAGATGCTCAAGTTGCAGACCATTCAGGGGTAATAGAGCAGATTGCATGCTTAATTCCAGATGTCACTTTAAAGCCAGTCAGGTGTGTTGGGGTTTGGTTTCTGAGCACATTGGAAAGAAAATGCAACACATCTTACAAGAGTTGCTTGATGAGACTTCCAGAGTTAATTACCTGTTGTCTTTAACAGACATTAAGATATTTGGTACATTAAGTTTTGTTTTTGTCCCATCTTTATTATATGGATATTTTTCAGTACTGTGATTTATAAGAAAATGCTTTTTAATATAAGTAGTATTTGTTGGAAAAAAAGATATGCAGTAAAAGGAATACCACCTCTAATTGTCATTTCATATTTTTATAAAATTTAATACACATTTAATGTACATTTTAATATATAAATTTATCCAGTTTTTTCTGTGTGGGTATATATGATACACATGTAACATGTATGTTTTATTATAAGCATAATGGGCATAGTTATTTTTCCTCCCTTTAGTTGTCTACTGAGCATGTTTCCACACTAGTAATGTACTTCTACACGACACCTATGATTTTTCTTTATTACAGTATTTAGCAAGTAGTATCAGGATGACTTGAGGCTAGTTGCATGTTGTTTTGTGTATTTATCTCTTTTATAGCTGACAGTCATCATACAATATCTATGAATGTCCCCAGCACCACCATATTTTCATTCTGACCGTTACTCAAGACATTACTTTGTACACGTAGGACTTATGGTATGGCTTAGATGTGGGAGGAAAATTTGAGTTTGAGTTTTTCTGTGAACTAATTCAGCCTTTCCTCATGCATTGTATAATTCAGATCTTGTGATATTACATATTCAGCAAAATGAAGGTCCCCTGACCCAGTTTACCAACTAATCTCTGGCCAAAAGCAACTTGAAATCTGGGTGTAAACCAATCTCAGTTGTAATTGTATTTATGATTTGATTACTTTTAACAGTGCTTTGGAAGGTAAATTGACTTGGAAACCTGAGGTTTTAGCTCCTAAGTAGCAGGTTAAAGAGTACTTTGAACCTAGATTGGGGAAAGCTAATTGTGGGAGTGAAGTATGTCTTCCGCGGTGTTACCTTGGCAGCAGGGTACTTCATTATGCCAGCAGACAGCGTCTGCCTTCTTCCTCCACAGAATATGGTAGGATGCAGTGCTTTGCTGGGAGATGTGTTTCGGTGGAATTTACATGAGTTAGTACGTCTGTTTAGCCAGACCTGTGCAGCCAGAATGAACCAAAGGTTATGTTCTTGACTGAACCGGGGCTGGCACAGGCCAGGGCTGCCAGCAGCTACTCAGCTGATGTTTCCAACTTTCATAATCTGGCAGCTGCTCCTTCGTCCTGTGGCATCTGCTGTTGTCTCATTGAGCTTTGGCCCTGGCTTCCTCACTTTCATCCTTGGCCTTGTCCCTGAATTTGTAGAAGTTGAAGGTGGTCCTGTACTGTAAACCAAGAAAATAGACACAGGGGCTGAAAGGGGAGTGTCTGTCTGGTCCACTCCATTCAGAGCAGTTCTCCAGACTGACCGGGCCAAACGAGATACCCTTTGGTGCACATCTTGACACTCAGAACTTCACCTACTTGTGCTTGCCAGGTGTGATTATTTAATGCTCTTCACTGTCACTGTATTTGAAGCTCTGTGACGGCAGGGACCTGTGGTCTTGCTCACTGTCCGCATCCAGTCCAGCACAGTCAGTGGTAATCAGTAAGTGATTAACTTGTATTTCTTGAATTAGTGACCAAAATAAGGGCTGAATTTGACCTTCCTTCTTGATAATGACTTACTTGGGTACATAGAAAATAAATAACAACTGTTCAGGCCCATCTGTTCTCAACCATGTTCAGTGTTTGGGGTGAGGGCAGGAAGTGGAGACAAAGGTTTTACTTGAAAAATTATAATGTTCTTTTTGATCGGGTCCTATAGTCCAAATAAAAAGATAAATACAGAGTTAGTTTTCCAGCCCTTTCACTGGTCCCCTTTTTCCTCTTGACAGAGGGACCAAGAAATAATAAATTCTAGATTTAGAAGATTACAAGGTCATCTAATCCAAGGATGGGAGCCTTTAAACTAAACCTGAAATCCAGACTTCCTCAAATATAAGTTAAAACTCTTGTAATTATAATGTTTGTTTATTAATGTGGTGGCATTTTTTTCTCTTCCCTTTCCTTCCTTTCTTAAAATTTGTACCTTTAACAGTAACTATTGCGTACTTAAAATTTGTTGAGGGTATATCTTATGTTAAGTATTCTTACCACAAAAAAAAAAAAAACAGAAAAAAAGGTTATAATAAAGAGAATGGAGGAGACTTTGGGACAAGGTACATGTTTGTGGCCTTCATGGTGGTGATGGTTTCATGGGTGTAAAGTTACCCCTAGATTCATCAAGTACAAACCAGATGTGTACAGCTTTTTACATGTCAGTCATACCTCAATAAAGTGGTTGAAAGTATGCGTGCACCTGTGTCCTGTTTTTGGCAGGTACCACAAGAGCCAAGCCATCTACTTGGAGTCCAAGGACAACCAGAAACTGAGCTGTGTGATCAGCTCGGTCGGAGCCAATGAGGTAGGGACCCAATTCCCTCACCCTTTGGGAAAGACCTGCACTGCCGATTCTACCAAGAAAGTGCAGAGGGGTCATGTGTTATCTATGGGTTAGATTCTAAAGTCACCACTTTTCAGGCAGAAACTGCACATCGTCAAAATCACCCTTGAAAAATCCCTTACTTTGCTTGACTACAGTCAGTGTGGACTTGTGTATTCCTTATGGTATTTACAACCTCTACGGATGGTAATTGAGATGGGAACCACTGAGATAGGCTACAGGGAAGAGCAGAAGGCGAGGCTGTGATGTTGTGCATTCAGATCCTGCTGCTTTTAACGAATGAGACTTGCCTGTGGAGCACACTGCATCTTTGTTTTGTTATTCTCTAGAGCTTTCACGTGTACTAATAGAGTTGTTCCTGTGGGGATTTAATGAGGCACCTGGCACCCAGTAAGTGCTCAGTAAATGGTGCTGGCCTAATCTGAGGCATACACTATGACTTGCCTGCTGCCTTCCCAGCCTGACATGTCCTGTTGTTCCTCTGAGCAGTGAGCTACAAGGCCCATGCCCTTAGGTACTGGTTTCCTTGAGTCACTCCTGGGGGCTGGGGACTGGTTCTAAAGTCAGCCCAGAGGGTAATGCTCAAGGATGATGTGACTAGCCTTTGAGGTCTCTGACTGGCCCTTCATTAAGGCAGATGTCAGCAATGTGGAACTTGTGTTGTTAGTCATTTAAAAAAAAGTTAAAAACTTTAATAGATGGATTGGCTTGATTTTTTATCAGTCCACAAATGTCTGCGATAAAAAAAGTTAAAAACTAATAGATGGATTGGCTTGATCTTTTATTAGTCCACAAAAGTCTGCGAAGAAATTGATTTTATGTGTCTACCCTCTGTAACTTATTCGTGCCAATACACAGTAAATCTAATGAAACTGGACTATGAAATCACTTAAGCCTCTTCTATTCTCCCCGCTTCCTGAACTGAAAATGCCCTCAAATGTGACTAGTTTGCAAATTGATTGTTTACTTAGAAGTTAGGGAGAGCCTTCCAGATAAATGAACATCATTTTTCTCCAGACTCTGAAATTTGTGTGTCACCCCAGACCAAGTCAGAACCAAAGAAGGACACCTGATAGAGAACCTGCTATTCCTCAGCAAGAGGCACTGTGATTTCACAACAGAGCACTTAGGCCTGGCTGTGTGGGCTGCTATACAAAGCAGGCGTGGCTTTCTAGTACCCAACCTGACTTCAGAACAGTGCATTATTCTCTGTGACATCTCAGCATTTTTCAGGAAAATAGAAATGCAAGTTAGATTTTTCCCTCTTTGTTGAAGACCGCCACCCTATGACATAGTAGAGGGTCAGTGAGGTCTGACAAGGTGGTGGTGACACTGAGAATGTGTCTCCTGGAGAGGAGAGGCCTCAGTGTATCAGAGGCATGCGACTCTGGTAATGGACGCACTTCTCACTTTTTGGAAGTACCCTCTCTCATTTTTCAGGTCAAATCCTAAGTGATAGCACTACTTGACCCTTATGTAATTAAGCTGACTCTGGACAGATTTGGGGGTCTGAGCATGTTAGTCACTCACCATGCCAGCCTTCCTTGGGGTCCCTTTTCAGTTTAAAAATGCTTCTACAGGATCCTTTAGGGGCTCGGCTTTATGTGAGGTGTTTAATTTTATTTTTATTTTTCAATCAGTGAATTTGACTTTAAAAGTCTCTGTTGCTAACTAATCATGTTAAATTGAGAAGAAACTGAGAATAAAGGTTTTTAAAACCGGAAAACCTAATGGAGGGAGGAGACACATCTGTAAACTTGTACTTATGTATGTGTGTGGGATGCAGATCTTGAAAAGAAGTATGCTTTTGGCTCCATCTAACTGCATGTTAATTAAAGAGATGGAAGAATGGGTGAGAAGAGGCAGGGGCTCATTTAATGGAGAAGAGCAAGGAGCTTTGATGTCAGGTGCCAGGATTCACATCGGGCAAGCGGACTTAGCCTTGCTCTTCTGTAAAATGGGAGTGATCATAGTGGTTCCAAGGGTGATTCTGAAGGATGAAGCAGTGTCTGGCACACAGTAACCCTCACCCGGGTATCAGGTGGCTGCAGAGGCATCTCCTCCTCATCCCCAGCTACAGCTATGCCATTTCCTGAGCACACTTGTCAGCTTGGGTAGTTCCTCTGCTGTAAGAGTTCATTCCCGGTTCTGCAGAAGAATGCACCTGCCCTGTAAAAGGCCAGACATCCGATGTCATCTGTGGGAAAACGATATGGTCAGGAGGGAAGGACTGTCTTAAGCTAATTTAACCTACTCATGATCCTAATTGGGCCTTAGCTCACTTGTGGGTCTTCTGATTATTTTTGCCTACTTTTCCTGTGATGACCATTAGCCATAATTGCCAAGGAACTAGAATATTGAAAGGCTATAATATGGAAGTCCATTTGGGCAAGGAAAGTATTTCCAAATTTTGATTGAAAGTTTATGATGACTGTATGTATCTTGAATGTTTTAAAGCTATAATCAAACCAAATCAAAAAGTCCTTAAGATCAGGGCAAAACCCTCAGATCACTCTGCTTTCCATTTTCTAAAAGGTGAGTGAGAATTCTTTGGAGAAGGGAGTTTAAGGGCTGATGCCTGCTCTCTACCATAGGGACGTGCCCTTGGGAGGGCTGAAGGTCAACGAGGTGCTTGGGAGGCTGTACAAGGGGACAGGAAGAGATTGCTGGTGGTGTGCCCACACCTAACTCATGCAGATATTTTGATACTCTGGAAAATTTGCTCCTCAATATTCACCTCTCATCTTGTTCCCTTTCCTTCTCCCCACAGATCTGGGTGAGGAAGACAAGTGACAGCACCAAGATGAGGATTTACTTGGGTCAGCTTCAGCGTGGGCTCTTTGTGATCCGCCGGAGGTCAGCGGCTTGACTTTCTACAGTGTTCTTCCCTTGACCCTTTTTCTGGAGTGTTTTTTTGTTTTGTTTTTTTCTTAACAGAAAGTTTTTAACTTGGGAATTGCTCCTTGGCCTTGGAAAATGGAGAACACTGTTGTGGATCCTGCAAGGCACTTTTGTGGCCAACCACTTCATCTTTGTGTCATTCTTTCCTGCCTCAACTTCTTCCAGCCATCGCTCACCATGAGACTCTTACTTTTGGGAGTAGTGGGAGTTAGATTTACTTATTTCTTAATATTTTGCTTTTACTTTGTCTCTCCTTTTTTGGGACATCCTTTGAGTTTGAAGGGACATCTGTTTTTATTAATTATCTTTAGGTCTTTCAACCATGAAAAGGAGTAGGAAGGGATACACTCTACAATGCATTTTCAGGTTTTAAAGCTGATTAGTGGATCATGTAGCTTCTCAACCCTTGTTGAGCCCATTTCACTGTTTCCCCACATGCATGGGGCACAGGTCCTAGCAGACGGAAATTAATTCTCCTGGCTCTCAGCCTTCTCGGGGAAATAAATGCCTTATGTAACATCTGGTCTATGCCATCCATCCCACTGGCTGAAACACAGAAACATCTGCCTGGGAGACGACGTGTACTGAAGTAAATGGGGCTGGGGGAGGGGGCATTTTAGATTCATACTTGCTGAAGATACCGTATTTTAAGTTATTTAATACAAGTGGTTTATTCAGACACATTTGTTGAAGTTCAGGCTGGAACATGAGGTGGCCATTTCAGGAGTTTTCATTTCTAAGTTATTTCTCTCCCCTGCTCCCAAGGAGATTAAGTGGTTCCCGCCATGGGCTGGTTATCTGTGTTATCTATTGGAGGAAGGGACTGAGATTGATAGTGCAATAGCCAGTGATCTAGACTCTCACTCGCAATGCAAGTTGCACTCTTGTGGCTGATGCCATTATTGCCCGTTGGCCATTCCCAACTCACGGGCCCTTGTCAGCACTCCCAGCCTCCCAGGGATCTGGCCTCAGTCGAAGACAAAGAAAGCTCTGCTGTCGCTGCCACTAAACTTAGAACACTCTTCCTAATGTGTACTGATGAAACAGCCTTCCCTGCCCTCCCTGCTCCCTTTCCCTTGTGCCCCCAAGTGGAGAAATGATTCATTGGGTGATGGGGTTTCCTATATTCTAGTTGTCACCTAAAGATGTTTAAAGAGTTTGGGGGTGGAGTAACTCTATTGGAAATCAGTAGACCTTATACATCCTAGGAAATCTTTGTAAGTAATTCCTTGGTCTCAAGTGATTCTCTTTCTGTGGTCTCTTGATGTACCTGTCCCAAAGCAAGTGGGGCTGTGATGACAAGTAAATCACCTTTGAAGTCCTGGCCTCAACAGAGACCAAACCTACTGACTCAGTGGTGACTGTATAGATGTATTTTTATTTTAATTTATAACCCATTTTTTTCTCTCATTTTTTTTCTGGTGTTGGGAGTCTCATTGAGAGAACAGTACAAGTGATACTTGATTATTAAAAGTTGTCAGGTATTTTGTGTTTCTTCTCTACCCATGGGGCCCCCAGTATTATGTTTACTATAGTGAATCAAGTCCACAGTAAGCAGGGGCTTCACCTCTATTTCTTCTTGGTGGCCTGTGCTGTGAGGGAGACCTCCCTTGCTTGGATTGCCACTGTGGTCTGGGTAACATCTCAGAATATCAGGTAGCTATTGTTTTTCATTTGTGTGCTCTGATGGAAATTTACATGAACATATTTAGTGTGTGTTGTCATTGAAGGTAGTTTTTCTTTTTAAATGATTGTCTTGTCTTCCTAATAGTACATCTAAGTTTATTTTTTTTTTCCAGAAAGGATTGTGTTGATAGCTATTGGTGGGGTCAGCATCAAAGCAGCAATAAGTTGCCTTTTTTACTTGCCCTGTCTGGTGGTACCTTCGTGCTTTTATGAAGTCACTGTTTATCTGAAGACCAGGGAATGAGCACTTTGGCCTCTCTTCTGCACATTTGAGGGTGTTTGAAGCCACACTTTAGCCTGGTCTCGGTCCCATCACTGCCTTCTGCTCCTCAGTGTCCTCAGCAATAATCATTATGTAGTGAAAATGGGGGGAATATGAAGAGACTTGAGACACACAGCACAATGAATGAATTCCTAATCCCAGTAGATTTAATTTTTTATCTAGTTACCCCAGTAATGAAAAATCAGTTCAGTCCCTCTGATGGGTGCTTGTGATAACCAGGGGTCAAAGAGCTCCCCTGTCAGGAGATGGAGATGCTTTTGTGATGGGCACAAGTGAACCAGAGGCCAAAACACTTGGAGAACCCTAGGATAAGGGGCTGGCTTTTAGCCCACATGGCCATTCTCATTCCAAAAGGTCTTTATCTCTCTAGGCCCTGGCTCAGCAGATGAATTCCCAAATTTAGGCTATTTCCTGCAATTGATACTTAGAAAAAATTGGTCCAGACAATTTGGAACAAGAACCTATACATGTGTTAATTTGATCAAGAACCTGTATGTGTGTTACTCTGATTAAGAACCTGTATGTCATGTGTGTTACTCTGGTCAAGAACCTATCCATGTGTTCTGTTTGAGGCATCTGCCTCAGTATTAATGCACAGTGTTTGCTGTGGATGTGTCCCCATATTTATTTTACCTCTGCTTTGGGGTTTTTGCGTGCATCCCCCTCTGTCCCTAAGCCAGTATCCTCTTGAACAATTTCCAGGTTTCAGTAGCTGTACCAAAGCCAGGATGTTTTCATTCATTTGGATACCAGTATTTATGGATGTCTAACTACCTAACTTAATTTTTTAAAAAACTTCTAATGGGCTAGTGTAGGATCCCAGAGGCTGATTTGCGAATCAAGCTGTTTGTATTTGTGTGTGAGACACTGTACAGGATTAGGTGACTTTTCTAAGAGAAATATTGGGGGTGGGGTGGGGCTGGTTGCATTTTTTTACCTAAGGGGTTGGGGGAGGGGGGGAATCCTATTTTTTAACTGTATTTTTGTTTTTCTATTAACATTTCCTTTTAGCCTTGAATTTTTATTAAAATTCCTCCTGACTTAAAAATCTTGTTTCTAATCTGGGGATTTGAAATCTTGGTACTTAATGTTACACCAATTTTTCCAAAGAGTTCAACTACTTTAATACCAGAAAAAATTTAAAGCCATTTCAAGCAGCTGGTGGGCTTTTTATATAACATCATTAACTGGTACCATTAAATGTTCTGAGAGGTGAATGTAAAAAGTGTAGAGTGTTTTTTTTAATAACAATAAACTTTCAAAGAGAAAAACAGCATGTAGTCTGCGTTATATCCATTGACTTCATAAAGGATTGAAATGTAAGGTTTTCCCTTTGGTGATTATGGGGGAAGGAAGTTGGGGAGGAAGGGTGGGTAGTCTGTGTGTGCTTGTCAGAAAGAGTGAGATATGGAATGCTGTCAAAGACATCTCAAGTTTTGTAAAGAGCAGTGTAGGAGCATTGACCTTTGAATGTATGTAGTGTTTTCTGTCCTTGTTGGAGATAATAAAACAGTCTAACTAAGGATTAAGTAAATAGTGTTGACCTTAGGTAGGAAAAACCTTAAGGTAGACTTGTGTGATTGAGGAGGATGTTTATTTGGTGCTCTAGAGCAGTACTTCCCAGTCTTACCAAAAAATCGACAGTATTTACATAATACCCTGGGAACAGGGGTATGCACTGATTAGGCTGCCTGCTGCCTTGGGTGACTGACCAGGCATGTTTGTACCTCAGTTGTGGTAGAGCCATTGGGAAGGGCTGCTGTATGCTTTGGGTGGTAGAGAGGTGAGTCATTGTTTTTTTTTAATTTTTATTGTAATATTCATACAGAAAAGTGTACAAAGCTTAATTGTAGAAGTAGTTTTCTTAAAGTGAATGCATCCACGTAACCAGCATCTACATGAAATAGCATTGCCAGCACCCACAAGCCCCTTCTGATTACTCCTCCTTGGTAGGGTAACTGCTAGCCCAACTGTTTTTCTGTATTTCGGTCGCCTTAACTTTCAAGCTCCTGAGCTGCTGTGTCTTCTACAGTTGTTCTGGAAGAGCCCAGTCCCTAATGTAGTTGAGGGGCTGACCAGCGATGTGAGAGCTAGTAGCAAAGGATGTAGCTGCTTTTCCTGTGAAATGACATGGTCGTGAGCAAAATAGGTCTAAAAAGGAAGGAACCGTTGAGTACGTAAATAGTGAGGGGTCTTGATGGAGCTGATTGTACCTCTGATAAGCCACATGAGAGCCTTTGGAGGGAACACTTATCTATGTTTTTCCAGATCACTTTATTCCTGCCTGCCTTTCTTACCACCTGTGAAGTAAGGAGGAAGGGTTGGAACCATTGAACTGGTTCCTAAAAAGGTAGATGGAGAGAGGGCCGTCCTACATCTTGCCGCTCTCTGGGTGATGGTGGACCTTTTTATGTCAAGACCTGTGGAGTCACTGGATTGAAGAACACACCTGTTCTGTGTCACCTACTTCAGACTCCCTGCTCAGCTCCAACCAGCAATCTGTAACAGCCAAACCTGGGCTTTGCAGTCTTTGGGCAGACGCAGGGATGAAACCAATTTCTGCTCTTGACTAGTGTTCAGAGACACTCTGAGCCCCACCTTTGATAAAGCTAAAGTACCTCTCCTGCTTTTAAAAAGAAGGCACTAGATGGAATGAACTAGAAACATGGGCATCAGCTTACTCTATTTGGACATAATATTATGGTGAGTAATATATTAGCTTTAGGAACTTGAATGTTTACTGAGATATTTATTGTGAATAATTGTGATTATTAATGTAAAAGGATATATAAGTTTGGGAGGATCCCTAGGAAGTGAGGGAAATATGATGCAGCATAGGGGCCTAGTTACTTCTCTCTTCCCATTTTCTCTAATTGATGTTTGTTCAGTTTCCTGAAAGATACAGATCTATAACACTCACTTTACTGATACGGGAAGACCAGTGATCAGAATCTTAAAGATTCCCTCCCCTGTTGCTCAGAAGATGGAGATTGAGCAGTGTGCTCTGGTTTTCTACAGGCTGATGTGCAAATCTGTTGGCATCACTGCTCTGTATGTCAATGGTGTGGATGGGCAAGGGGTTAAAATAGGCGATACTCCAGAGCCAACTAGGGAAGCCATACATGTAGGGAACAAGCTACCAGTGACCCCAGGTTAGCAAGTCCCTGCAGATAGTCAACAATCGCTTTTTTTCACCATCAATTCTTTTAGTAAGCATTTGAGTGGTTAATGAGGTGCAGTATGACACATGGGCAGCATAACGCAGAAACTTTGGGATCAGCATTTGAATCTAGCTTTGCTGCTTAACCAGCTGTATGACCTTGAGCAACTTAATCTCTGAACCTCAGTTTCCTTACCTGTTAAGTAATAATATCCACTTCAGAGGATGGTTTTGAGGAGTCCTGTATTAACACAAGTAGCACTTTATATTGCTAAGCACTTTATGCATATTTACTTACTGAACCCTTATAAAATAACCCTATGAAGTAGGTACTATTGTAATCTTCATTTTGAGGAAATCCAGAAACAGAGGTTAAGTAACTTGCCAAAGGTCGCACAGCTGGTAATGGATGACCTAGGATTCTAAGCTCGGTGTCCCTGTTCTCATTCACTGTGCCGTACAGTGAGGTATGTACCATGGGACTGGACTTGGTGGGGGGTGCCTGGTCTATGAAGACCTTTCCATTGTCACTGCTGCTGCCATCTGTCTGCTCCCTGCCCTTGGCTGTTGGTATGAATGCCAAATCCTAAAAGACCAGAACAGTTTCAGGAAATTAGTCTTTTATTACTGTTTTCATTTTCTTTGGAGCAAAGGTTCCCCACCACAGAATGGGTTCTGGGGGAACTCTACTCATCCCAGACAATACAGGGAACCTGGCCGTGATCATCTGGTCATCTGTAGTCAGTTGTTGGAGATGATTTTTCTTGTACTTGAAATTGTAAATAGTCATCAGCTTGAGGATTGTCGTGGTCATTGCATTCAATCCAAATGACATATATTGAGCATTGATTGCCATGTTCGGTAGTGTCCTGCGCTGTTTTCAGGGATTTTGAGGTAAATAAGAGCACGATTCCTTCCCTGTGGGGCAATGGGGATGGACAGCCACGCTTGCAATAATTCCAGTTCAGTGTAACAGGAACTACACCTGAGGCATGGAGAAAGTGGGACTGGAATGTGGGTGACAGGATGTAATAGCAGCTGACATTTGTTGAGCAGCTGACATACTCAAGCTCATCATGTGCATTCTCTCATTATTTGTTTGCAACCCTATGAGTTCATTTGATATTTACATTTTACAAATTGGGAAACTAAGGCTTAGAGAGGTTAAGACACTTTCCTCAAGTTCACCCAACTTGATTCTAAAGTCTACATTCTTATGAACTATGGAATGCTTCACAATTTCTTCTGAAAGAAAATAAAATTCAAGCTTAGCCTGAAAGCTAGGCAGGCCTTGAGCAGTGTCTGTGGCTAGGAATGGGAATTGCACACACAGGAAATGGCTTGAGCAAAAGTACAGACATGGGAGAGTGGGGTAGCATGTTTAAAAAGTCAAGAGTGTGTGTTCAACAATAAATCTGGATGAATGAGCTTCGAACTTTAAATTCAGTTTTCTCCCCAGCCCAGTATCTTTTTGTCCTTCCATACCTTGGCTCAGCTTCCTTTCTGTTCTGCCTCTGGCCTTTGCTCTCTTTCTCTGGCCCACCCCATTCCCTCCTCCTCCCCCTTTTATATCACCAGTGCGGTGGGTCGTGGCAGTCCTGCAGTGAAGCTTTCCAATTTCACACTTACATGCTCCTGAAAGTATTCGTAAACTAACTCGTATGTAAAACCAATAAAGGGCAACAGCACATATTCCTGTTAGACAGTAATTTTGTTTGACTCCCTTTCTTCTGCTTTGATCATTCTTCTTCCTGCAAACATGGTGCTTTCACCTTACCAGAAGTGGAAGCTTTCAGGAATCCAAGCATGCTAGAACTCTAAGCATATGAGTAATCAAAATGAATAAGGGCTCATGTTTATTGACCACTTACTATATGTCTGTGTGAGTGTTAAGCAGTTTTCATACACCATCTTACATACTCAGCACCATGTGAAGTATGTCAGTGATTCCTGTTTTACAGATGAAGAGATTGAGGCTTGGAGGAGAATTGTGTTTACTATTGCACCACATTCATAGATTTCCTTTTCCTGTTGACTCCCCCCATCCAACGTAGGCTGCCAAAATATAAAGGATGCTTAGTTGTCATCTGGGCAAACTCCCTCTCTTTTTCATACCTGGAAACAGGCACTGAGAAGGGAAAGAACTTGCTTGAGATCACACAGTTGATTAATGGTGGAGCAGGAGCTAGAATCCAGGTCTTGCAACTCTTAATCCCATGATTGAGGAAAATCCTAGTCTTGAGGCTGAAGCTCATGGACTTCAAAATCGAGTAGTTCCTACTCGACCTACTACCACAAAATAGAGTAGTTCCCTGTTTTTTCCCTCCCAGAAGCAACCGTTTCACCTCTGGTAAATGATTATTTTGGTATTTAACTTCTATCCCTATCTACTTACTACTAATGGTAGACATATCAGTTTTAGGCATTCTCTATAGAAAGTGTCACTATGGAAGGCACCCCTTTTCCCCCAGTGCAGTTATTTATTTTGACCATGTTAATATTCAGTGTTTATATTATTAGGACTGAATAAACACTAGTCACAGCTGAGCCATGTTATAAACTATGATTGCTTTTTCTTTCCTTGACAGCATTCCCCCCAGAAGTTCATGATCGTCTTGTATTTTTTCTCATTTTGCTTGTTTTCTATGTACTTACTGCGAATTCAACTGCAAGATCTTCACCACATACCAGTCCCCCCTAAGACATTCAGATACACCAGGTATTCCATCAGTTTCATCACCCTGAAAAAACCTCCTCCCTGGGTGCCTCTGCCTGCCTGCTCTGGCCCAGCACACAGCTGACCCTCTGGAGGCTCTTTACCACTATTTGGGCTTGGATCTCCCATTTCTTGTTTCTCTTGTATTCCTGTTTATCTACTATAGTCCCCTATTTTGGTAAAACACATCTTACAGTAATTTACCAAGCATCATTAAAGACACTTCACTGTGCTTTCTTACTTCATTGATGGTTTGGGTGGTATAACTACATTTTTAATTTCCAGAATTTAGGCCCATACACTTCTAGAATTGAAAAGGCCCATGAAGTTCTTAGCACTTAACTATATTTCAACCAGATCCTCCCTTAACTTTCATTTCTAGAGTTTCCTTGTGCTGCTAATTCATTATTCTCAGGTTTGTCCACTGTCAGTTTTAAGATTCAGGTTTTTTGGGTTTTTAAAAATTTACTTCCCAGCTTCTAAAATGTGGTTGTATCTACTCAAGTGTTTTCCATTCTGGTGGGTTTAATTCTATTTCTTGTAGGAAATAATTTTCCTTCAAGATTTTGAAGGCATTGTTTTTTGCTGTCTCACTTCCAATGTTGCCCGTGAAAAGTCTGAAGGAATTCTGATTATTGATTTTTTGACATTTTTCCCCAGCTTTTTTGAGATATAATTGATGTGTAACACTACATTTAAGGTGTACAGAGTGGTTTGATATATATGTATGTATCGGAAGTGATTATCACAAGGTTAGTTAACATCCATCACATCAGTAGTTGTGTGTGTGTGTGTGTGTGTGTGTGTGTGTGTGTGTGTGTGTGTGTGGTGAGAACTTTTAAGATCTGTCTTAGCAACTTTCAAATACATAATACATTATTGTTAACTATAGTGTATGTTACATCCCAGAATTTATAAGTAGAAGTTTGTACCCCTTGACCACCTTCACTCATTTCTTCTATCCCCAAGCACCTGCCTCTGGCAACCAATCTATTCTTTGTTTCTGTTTTTTATTTTTTTCTTTTAGATTCCACCTGTAAATGGAATCATAACAGTATTTGTCTGTCTTTGTCTGACTTATTTAACTTAGCATAATGCCCCCAAGTTTCATCCATACTGTTGCAAATGGTAGGGTTTCCTTCTTTTTAATGGATGAATAATATTTCATTGTGTATATGTGCCACATTTTATTTATCCAGTCATCCATCAGTAGGTCCTTAGGTTGTTCCCATGTCTTGGCTATTGTGAATAATGCCGCAGTGAACACGGGGGTGCAGATACTTCTTTGAGATGACAATTTTATCTCCATTAGATATATACCCAATGTGGGGTTGCTGGATCAGTTGGTTGTTCTATTTTTAATTTTTTGCAGAACTTCCATACTGTTATCCACAGTGGCTGCACCAATTTATCTTACCAAAAGTACGCAAGGGTTCTGTTCTCTCCACACCCTCACCAGCACTTGTTATGTCTTGTCTTTATGATGATAATAGCCATTCTGAGATGTGTGAGATGATAGCTTATTGTGGTTTTGAATTTTATTTCCCTGATGATTAGTGATATTGAGCATCTTTTCATGTGCCTGGTGGCTGTTTGTGGATCATCTTAGGTGATCTGACTTCCTAACATCTCTAGAAGCTCATTGGATCCTTGGTGTTTTGAAAGTTCATGATGATAGGCCTTAGTGTGCTGAGCATTGTGCAAGATCTTGCACAATATGTCCCTAAATTCAAAGAATTAAAATATACATATACATAAATACACAAATGCACTTACATATTTCATAGATGTACGTAGTCAGCCTCCAAGATGGCTCCAGTGATCCTTGCCTCCTGATACTATATCCTGTACAGTCCACTCCCATTATTGGACCAGGGTTGGTCTCTGTGACTAATAGTGTACATCAGAGGTGAGAATAATTCACTTGATATTGGGGTATAAATGATACTGTGACTTCTTTTGGTTGTATTTTCTGTTCCTTTTGGATCACTTGCTTTAGGGAAGCAGCCCAATGGGGAGGCCCATGTAGCAAGGAACTGAGGACTCTTACCAGCAGCCAGTTAGCAACAGAGGCCTCTGCCAATAGTCGTATGAGTAAGTCACTTTGGAAGAAATCCTCCAGGTCCAGTCCAGCCTTCAGATGAGACTGCAGCCCCTGATGACAACTTGACTGCTACCTCGTGGGAGACCCGGAGCCAGAACCATCCAACCAAGCTGTTCCCTGATTCCTGACCCTCAGAGGGATACCAGAATAAATGCTTGTTGTAAACTACTGGTAATTGGGGTAATTTGTTATGCAGCTACCAATAACCAATACAGTAAGTTATTTCCTCCCCTTCATCTTCTGTTCTTACATTCAGGGATTCCTCTTAATTGCATAGTAGACTTCCTATAGTAGTCTTCAAATTTTCTTTTGTTTCCTATTTTCTCTCTCTTTGTTTTTTTTCTATTCTGGGAGATTTCCATAACTTGATTTTCTTAATTTTTACTTTTGCTTTATCATTAAAAAAGATTCCTAAGAGCTTTTTTACTTTCTGATTTTTAATCTCCTTTCTAAAATGTAGTATCTGTTTGTTCTGGAGTCCTAAATCGAGAAACCTTTTGTTTTATCTTCCCTGGAGAGGAAATCTGTAGTCTTTTGCCAGGTTTGGATCTTGGCAATCTTGGTGCATGAAGTAGAGAAGCAGATACGGGGAACTGACAGCTTCTTAAACTGAGTTTCAACCAGTCCCACTGCCTTCAGCTTCATTTTTATAGGTACCTTAATTTCTGATTGACTGCTGCTAATCCATGTTTCTCAGCTTTCTCCACCATTGCCTTAAGATTTTGTTTTTCATCCACATTCGGCTTCTGTAGTTTGGTTTTTTACTTGCCTATTCTCTCCATTCTGATGGGTCTAATTCCTAAAACAAAACAAAGCAAATCAAAACACCTTAAGTTGCTTTAGTGGGATTTCATGGGAAAGAGAAAAACAGGTATGTGTATTTAACCAATCCTCTTTATCTCAACCCTTTATGCCTTGCCTACAGGTCTCTCTGGGACTGTCTGTAACTCATTACGCCTCTTGCTCATTAAAACAAGGGGACATTGGCTATCTCACAGTTGCTGTGGTTCTGAGGTCACACAGTCTGAATAATTGCAGTGGGAACATTAGGTCTTACTAATGTTCCCAACATTAATCATTGCCAAATATTCAGTACATCCTTACTGCAAAGCTGCTGGTTTGTGTATGAAGCCACGTCAGTGCTCTTTAACTGCGGACTCTGACTTGGAGCTGAGTGTCAAGATTTAAGAGGAGGAATTTACATATGCACATCTTGAAGGCCTGAATGTGTGTCTGTAACACAAAGCCTATGGGTTTATATGCATATAGTGCACATACACCCATCTGAAATATGAACCTTCTTGCCAAACAAAACCCACCTTCGGACTGTGGGTGAATTGAGAAGCATGAAAAATGTTTAGCCTAAAGTATGTTTAAATATTCATGACATCTTAAAAGCGAAACTTGGGAGGACTAAGCCACCTGGAACACAGCTGTGATAGTACAATAAGACATCTTGAAAAATCACAGTCCCATGCAGGGCTAGAAAGAATATTCAGAGGTGACCTAGCCCAGCCCCCTGCTGCCCATGTAATAAAAACTATTTTGGATATGTCATGTCCATTATTAGCAAGATCAGATTAATATTCAGAAAGTGTATCTTGCCAGCTTGAAGATAATTATATTTTGGGTTATACAACTTACTCTGGAGTAACATTCCATTTATTTACTGCCTGTTCTTCCTCATTTGATATGGTTTTAGAAATGGCAATGATGTGGCACACTCATCACTAATCTCCCCTTGAAGCAATGGCAGACATTACTAATCAATAATGGCCTTCATTCTCTTCTAGGCCAAGATAGGAGGTCTCCGAATCCTTTCCACATAGTACTCCTTGCAGCTATTAGCTATTGGTTGGGGATTGGGGTGGGGTGGCATGCGTACCAGATGAAATACATAAGCCACTTCTGGTGGGTTTTTTTATCACCAGCCTCAGTTGAACATAACTTGAGTTCATATTGCTCAGAACTGATGTAGGCATGGTCCATTCAGAACAGATTTGGGTAGAATTTTGGCTTTTGTGGCCTAAAATCACTTTAGCTATTTTGTTTTTGTTTTTGGTATGTTACTTCCGATGATTGTCCTGTGTTTTGATTAAAATTTCAAGGGTTTAAATGCTTGTACAGTTTGTTTCTTAAACTGAATATCACCCTTTATCCTATTGCATGTTGTCTTTTTATTCCAAACTCGGGGTCAGTAAACCACAATCAAATCTAGCGTGCCACATGTTTTTGTCCATAAAGTTTTATTGGAACACAGCCACACCCATAAGCTTATGTATTGTCTATGACTGCTTTCACAATGAAAGGGCAGAGTTGAGTAGCTGCAACAGAAACTGGCCCACAAAGCCAAAAAATTTTACTCTCTTGCTCTTTACCGAGAAAGCTTCCTGACCCAGTTCTAAATGATCACTCAAGCCAATATTTTCTCTATGGTATATTCAGCTCCTTTACTAACCCACTTAATTATACTTGGATACAGCCCACATTTCTCCATTATACTCACAAGACTCCTGAGCAATGTTAAGTGCCCCATTGCCATTCAGATATGCTGATAGTAACACTCCCTACTATTTCTTGAGCACTTACTACAGTCCAGGCTGTGCTAAGCACTCTGTATAATTGAAGTGAACAAAAGTAAACAAATGGTCTGGCATAATGCCTGGCATAGGGCTGGTGTTCAATTTAAGTTGTTTTTTTTTTACAACGTCCCTATGAAGGTATCAAACAAAGAGTCACTAATTCAGGGTAGCCAGGTTGGTAAATGGCAGAACTAGATTCCAACTGAATTTGGATTGGTCCCAAAACTTATGACTTTTCCATTAAACTTTGTTTCTACTCATTAACTGGTCTAGTGATCTGTCAGGTAATTAGAATAATGGGTATTATATATACAGATAAATATTAATGTGTGTAGCATGCGGTATAGTGTATTCAGATCCTCCTAACAAACATGCAGGTTAAGTATTGTTTCCATTGTACAGTTAAACTGAGGCTGAGAGAATGTCATAGTAAGCTGTTGGTACTGTTCAAAGTTGGTATGAATCAAAAAGCCACAGTGCTGTCATACATACAACCATGATGTGTGGCTGAGCTGATATTCATTAAGCAGTTTCTATAGTTTCTACACATTTATAGAGCACCCAGCCATATGCCAGGTTCAGTGTACAGTCCATGATTTATTTTTTCCTATAGTGAATTCCTTTTCTAAATGCTTACAAACTGTCGAATTGTCAATGTTTGTTTTTAATTTAGTGTACTTGGTAACAGATGTTTGGGGTTGCATTTTTCAACTTTTCCAAAATTGAAATCTGAGATGTTTGTCCCTCAATTTCCCCATCTGTGAAAAGGGAAAGAAAATACCTGTTTTTACATCTTCCAGTTTTCTAACTTTACAAGATTTCAAGCAAGAGAATTTGCATAGAATAGACATTGCTAAGTGGAATTCTGTGGGTAGCATCCAATTGATGTTCTCCTTGGCTTACATGGTGAATTGTAAGAAGTTGAACTATTTAAAACATTTTAAACCTGAGAGATTTTGAGCTTCTCCCGAGTAATTAAGTAACATTGCAAGACTGAATTTGTTGTCCTACACGGACACAGTGGCTGGAGCTGAGTAGAAGCTTCTTCCTTTAGACAGACCACATGTTCCCCTGGTAATCATTCCCATCATGCCTATTGTTTCCTCAACACTGAAGCCATGCCAATTTTAAGTCATTTACCTTGCCCCTGATCTTTGTAAACAGTTGGATTTGCAACTTCCACATTCAAGCAGGAGAGATTTCAGCTGGGTATAGGAAAGAACATCATGTACAAGATTAACACACTTTACCACCATTTGACCTGAATTGGTAGGAAAACTGTACCTTCCTGATTCTATGTATTTTAAAGGAACTTACCTTTGTATCAGAACAGGACATTTAAAATAGGAATATGTGGAAGAAAAGCCATTTTTAACACACATATATAATTATAGACTCTGACGCCCACGTACTTATTGAGAGCCAAATGCTACCTCCCTAAAGTTATGGGGGAATCGTTATTATGTTTAAATTCCAGCTAGGCTCACTGAGAAGCCAACTGGTACCTTGGACAGCACCATCCCAATTCTTTGGTGTTAGTTCTTCGTCAGGGAAATACTGTATAACACTCTTAAATTTCAACGAACTCTGGACTGTTACTTTTTAAATGGACGTCATTCCTATAAAGGGAAACTAAGTAATAGAATGGGTAACTCTACCGAAATATCTATTCTTCAGGACATTTTAATCACTTCCTTTGTACTTGTTTGGTTTACTTACTGCTTATTTTAAAGGACTGAATGGTGGCAGGGGGTTATTTCTTCCTAAAAGCTACAAAGCATTTGCCCTTTGCTTTCTGCACTGCTTTTTCAATAGTGCCTGGTATATAGTTGAGCGGTCAGTATTTCTCATAGAATAAAAGCTTGCCCCTCCTGTGGTGACATTCACAATTGCTCATCTCAGTCACAAAAAGCATGGTTCTAACGGGAAAGAGGTAGAGTTTTTGATCTCTTCCTGGAAAGTGTGTTTTGTTTGGGCTTTCTTAAATTGCTTGCAGTACCTCCCCACTGCCAGCTTTGTTCACCAGGGGAATGTATGAAATAAGAGAATCAGATCTAGCATCCTTCCCCACTCCCAACACACACACACACACACACACGATGCAATTCAAAGCATACTCCCCACAAAATACACAGCATAGGTCATTGGCACCAAAGTCATTCTTTGAGTCTAGGTCCTTGCTCAAACTTCACATTTTACAGCCCATTCTCTGGCAATAAACTAGACAACAGATTTTGTAGGGCCAAGCAGAAATCTCCTTCCCCAACTGCACTGTTCCATTGTAAATTATTCCTCCTTCAAGCTCTCAGCACTTACTCTCTGTACTGCCCACTTGGCAGGTAATCATGCACATCTCTTGTGCTATTATTTAAATCTGGTATTTAACCTTTCCTGTGTTGGCTTCTTTCTCTCTCTACTGGATCATACACAGATTTGAGTGCAAGGAAAGGTAGATAATATCATGGTTCCGTATACATAGTAAGTCTGTTTCTTTGTTCACCTCAGAAGCCTCCCGTCACATGAGATTTGGGTCCTGTTAAGTTTATTTGGGAGGTGATCTCGTGTAGCTTGGGGAGGGAGTAGGAAAGTGAAACTGGCCACAGAAGAAAGAAAAGGGTGTGATAGAGAGTAGGTTACCACTGTGAGCAAGTAGGCACAATCCTGCTAGGGACCTTCCAAGGTAGGTTGGTCCAGTAGAAATAGAATGGAAGCCACATTTATAATTCTAAGTTTTCTAGTAGCCACATTAAAAAGTAAAGAGAAACAGATGGAATTCATTTAATAACATTTTAACTGAATCTATCCAAAGTGTCACTTCAGTATATAATCAATATACCATGTATGTATGGTTGATTGAAAATCTCTGGATTCCTGCCGTGGCAGCCTTTTCACCTCAGTTTTGATGTGTGCAGCATTAAGGACTGCCATGTGTTTATTCAGGTTGGACACTACAAACCTTTAGGGGGCACCACTCACCCAAGCTTCCATAAACTGCCGTGTGCGTGGTGTCCGTAAAGTAGTGTAGCCCAACCTGTGCAACTCCTCATACGAGGGCTGTCAGCCTCTTCTTGATTACTACTATGTTCATTCTGGGGAAAGAATAAAGGATTGTTAGAGCCAGCATATCCACTTGGGCTTAGCTACGGTATTCTTTTACAGGTCACTACATGTTTTGAGCACCTGATACTGCTTCCTAGCAAGCCAGCATCATGCTGATCAGCAGATGCCAGCACCTCCAGGGCCCTGCAATCACTCACAAGGAGTCAACTTCACACCCACCAGTAATTTTAGCTTGAAATCTGCAGAGGGAACCAATGAGTCTTTTTGGCAAGCACCCTTGTAGACATGGCTTGCAAGTGGCTCGCCTGGGCTGGGGCTGGGAGCTGGGAGTGGGCAATGCCTGTGGTCCTATGGCAGGTTTCCTCACTTCCTATTACCCAGACCCTCTTTCTCACTAGGCTTTCTCACCTTGGTCACCCACACAGTGTCTGGCTGTAGAGTCAGTGAACTCAAGAAACATGAGGGCAGTTGTTCAGCCATAGACTAACTTTTGAGTTGACTTCACTCCTTTTTCATTTGTTCCTCTGTGGTGGGCGACAAGCCATGCAAGTAGAATCTAATTAGTCTGATGGGAAGCATTCAGAAAAAAATACTTAAAGCAGTTTGCAGGAAGGAAGACATGGAACTAATTGAATACAGAATTGGAAAGCAATTCAGAAATCAAGCACTCCAGTCATTTCATGTTACAAATGATGAGCGGGAGAATCTGAGGTTGAGGAGCTCATTCAGGGTCACACTAGGTTAGTGGCAGATGATTAGCTTCCTTTGTGGAAGAGAGTATGTCTTAATTTATCTCCCCAGTGCATTTGTCTGGCACATGGTTAGCATTCAGCAAATGTTTGTGAAATGAATTGATGCATTTTTATAGTATCCAGATTACCTAGAGGCCAAAATATGTACAGTAAAAAAAGATATCTTTGTGGTGTGCACGTGTTGATTTTCGCAAGCCCGACATCCATTACTCTTGGAGCCATTCGATCCAAGTAGGACCCATCAGAGCATTCCTTTCTCCTAGCCACAGTGATTTGTTCAGTGATTGACATATGATCCAAGCCAAACCAATCATAATGAATGAGAACTTATTTTGGGGGCCTTGTTTTGGTCATGCTCTCCCCAGTAGGGGAAAACCAGCTTGCGAATGAAGTAATACAGAGGAAAGCAGAACTGAGAACTGGAGAGAGCAATGCGAAGGTCAAATGATGGCATTTAATCTATCCATGTGTAACTGAAGCCAGTGTCTATCCCTGGATTTTTCAATTATGTGAGCTGATAACCCCTTTTTAAAAAACCGGTTAGGTTTTTATCATTTGCATGTGAGACCAAATTGTAAGTAAACTAACTTAGAAGACCAACAAAACAACCAACACGTAGTACCTTCAACATCTGTTGTTTGGCTCTTCACCCTCCCGTCAGCTCAGGGAAGGTGGTCCCTCTCCAGCCCTAGTGGGTAAACTTTTTTATTAGCCTAAACTTAACATAGTGATCTTATTTTCTTTGCCAATAATTGTGTTAGGTATACGTTAGGTATAGGAATGCAACTCTGGTGAATGGGACCTAGAGGGAAGTTCGCTCCCTGGATTCTGGGATAGGTTTTTCTCTTAGGTGCAAAAAGGTAAATTGCCCTTACCTGCCTTTGTGCATGGCTGTGTGAGGATGTGATGACTGGATCTGCAGCAATGAGCTTAACACCATGAGGAAGGTAAGTCTGAGGATATGAGCCAACATGCCAGGGTGGTCAAGCAGAGAGATGGAATAAAGCCTGTGTTCTTGATGGTATCATTGAAACTTCTAAACTTGATTATTTCCAGACTTTTAAAAATTTGTGATATAATTTTTTAGTCAGTTTTCATTTGGCATTCTGTTACTTGCAGCCAAAAGCAATTTGATTGAAATAACTACTTTTAAAATATATTTTTAAGTAGAAAGAGAAGTTAGAACTTTGAATGAACTCTTATAGGAAAGACCAATATGTAAAATAATTATGTGAGGAGTTGCTTTAGTAGAAGTGGTAATGGAATGATGAAATCTTGCTCACATGGACCCCAATATTTTACCTTATGACAGACCCCAAGCTTCATCTGGAATCCTCTGATTCCACAGGACCTAGTTTCAAGACTGTCATAAAGACTAACTTTTAAACTAGAGCAGGGTTTCTCAACTTTGGCACTGTTAATATTTTGGACCATAATTCTTTGTTTTGGGGGCTGTCCTGTGCATGTAGGATGTTAAGCAGCATCTGTACTACCCACCAGATGCCAGTAGCATCCTGTCTCCAGTCATGACAACTAGAAATGTTTCCAGACATTGTCAGATGTTCCTTAGGTGGGGAAAATTGTCCCTAGTTGAGCCCCACTGAATTAGAATTACTCACTTCTCAACTATTTTAGAACATTAATTTTGCTATATTGTTGGGACAGTCTTGAGATGTCATTAAAAACAAATGAGTTTCAGAAAATAAGATAGAGAGGATGTGGAGAAATTAGAGCTCTTGTACATTGCTGCTGACGATGTAAAATGGTGCAGCCTCTTTGGAAACAGTTTGGTGTTTCTTTATCAATTAAACAGAATTACCACATGATCTAGCAATTCCATTCCTAGGTATATATACCTCAAAGAATTTAAAGTAGGAACTCAAACAGATACTTGTACACTAATGTTCAGTGTAGCATTATTTACAATAACCAAATAGTGGCAGCAACCTAAGTGTCCATTGACAGATGAATGGATAAGCAAAATGTGGTCTCTACGTACAATGGAACATTACTCAGCTATACAAAAGAATGAGGTTCTGATACATGCTACAATATGTGCATTTCAATATGAACCTTAAAAACATGCTAAGTGAAATAAGCCAGACGTAAAAGGACAAATACAGGATTCCACTTATATGAAATATCTAGAATAGGCAAATTCACAGAGACAGAAAGTAGAGAAGAGGTTAGCAGGGGCCAGGAAGGAGGAGAATAGGCAGTTAACTGCTTAATGAGTACAGAGTTTTTACCTGTGGTGATGAATTTTGGAAACAGTGGTGATGATTGTATAATGCGAATGTCATTAGTCTGGTTAAAATAGCACATTTTATGTTATATGTATGTTTTTACCACAATAAAAAAACTAATGCCAAATGAGTAACAGAAATTTTTGCCAAGTCCTATAATGTTTGGAGCAATGCATTTCCAAGATTCTGTGGCATATGATAAAACATTTGAGCATGGGGAGAGGTGGGATGTGGGGACTCTTGTGTTCTGGCCATAAAGATTAGAGTCTGCAGAGTTCTAAAAGTTCATGTTATGATTGTAGGTTCTATTGAGTCCTTGTCCTGTACCAGGCACTGTGCTAAGGACTTTACACAGCTCACCTCATTTAACTGTACAAACTACAGGCTCATACTGCCCCATTATATTTGTGAGTAAACTGAGGCTCAAAGAAGGGGTAGGCCTATATTCAAACAAACCCAGGGAGTCAGATTCCATATGGGTCTATGCTTTTAACCACTGGACTCTCTTTTTCACTGAGGTTTAGAGCCAAAATGCTTATCCTTGGATTAAAGGACCCATTTTGAATATTTACTTAGTTAAACAGTAATAAAGGACAAATGAAGTTGTTACTGGCTTCCGAGCAACTCTGATCTTTCTGATTATACATTTTTTTTTTCAAAATTATATTCCACAGAAAATGTGTTTTCCTCTGAACAATGTCAATTAGAGGAGCACATTTCCCAGGAGGAAGGCCAAAGCACATGGACTTTCCGGGGTGCTCCTGAGATGTGAAGGGAGCCTGTGGGGACTTAGATGGCTATATCCAAATTTTCTTGTCCTTCTGCCTTATTGGAGGATAGATTATGGCATTTGATGGTTTAATCTGTGTAATCTCTAAACAAAACATGTCTCCACTTGATTGCCAGGAAAATGTTAATTTATTCTGCTTCTAGATCTAGAGAGGTAAATGAAGTGATTGAAGAGGCAGTGTGTGTGTTTGTGCACGTACATGCATGCATGTGTGTGTTGGTACACAAATACCTGTGAAGAAAAGCAAATGTGCCTTAAACTTAGGGTTTTTAAGTGGGAAGTTCTTGAATCTCCTTTAAGGAACTGCAACCCCTCTTTCTACCCTGAAATTGTATGCAAAACTTTGTGTCTGTGGTATGATTATTTTCTTGGAGGGCACATGTTAACGTGTTCATCTGATTCTCAAAGAGGTTTTAGAGAATGACAGTCTGTAATTTTGTGATGCCTGTTACCTGGCATGTCTTTCTCTTTGAAGAGCCACAATCATTTTAAGAATGAGAGGTCCTTGATATTTAAGAAGCACCTTCATTTAGGTAAGGGATGGGTGCAGAGAGTAACAATGGGAATTGTTATTATTTCTGGCTTGTTAAGTTTGAAGCTTGAAAAAACGCAGCCAGATTGAAACAGACTTTGGCAAAATGAGCCTGAGAATGCCAGTCTGCTCCTTCAACCGGCTCCTTCTCTTTCCAGTTCCTTCCCAGCCTTCTGTTCTGCTCTTCCAGCCTCTGCCCACCTTATGTGCTACTGGAACCAACAAAGGGTATGTGAAGACCAGACTGTTTCATTTTATTCAACTTATGTCTGGCACATAGTAGGAATTCAATAAGTGGAAGCTTTTTAAAAAGCACACCCATCTAGATCTCTGTGAAATGGTAATTTGTTCCAGACAGAACAAGGAGAGGTCCCCATTTTTCTCTTAGAACCCATAGACAAGCTCGGAGATTACACATTCATGGTAAATGGGAAGCCATCTGAATGTGAACTTTACTTAAAAAAACAAACAAGTGTAATTTACTGAGTATGCATCACATGCCATCCTCTGTCTGATCCTTGATGTGCACTATCTCTGTCAGTCATCACAGGCAATCCGGGACCTTGATGCTCTCAAAATCATGTTAGAGAGAGGTTTACAGATGAAGCAACTTGCCCAATGTCAAGTAGACAGCAGGTGTCTAGAGCCAGGATTTGAAAGCCTGCTGTTTCCATGATGCTATACCTGTCACATGAGCCTTGCATTTTCTCATTTGATCAGGAAAGGCTTCCTGTGTGAGAAAGACCATGAACTGAATGGTAACAAATGGTAGCATCATGTATTCAGTGGATGTGTCTGTCTTGGGACTGAGCAGTCCTTCTAAAACTTTATTGCATATACAAATCACCTGGGAATCTTGCTAAACTGCAGATTCTGATTCACATTTTAATGGATGGGTGAAACCCCGAGTGGAGCCCGTGTTCCACGTTTCATACTAGCACCCAGGTGATCTGCTACTAATCTGTAGACATTTTGAGTGGCCAGGGAATAAAATGTTAAGTTTATAAAGAACTTGCTCATATATGATCTCATTTGCTCCTCACTCAAGCCCTGTGAGGTATCCATTCTTTCTATTTCTAGAGATGAGGAAACTTGAGAATCTGATGAAAAATAGCTACCATTTTCAAGTATCAGGCATTTATAGGAACACAGCAGCAAACAAGACAGACAGGGTTCTTATTTAAAGAAATTGACAATCCAGGAAGGAAGATTCTGAATAATTAAATTGGAGAAGTTTTGAGTGCCTCAATGAATGTTTGTGAAATTTATGAATGGCTTGGGCTCTGGGTGTTGCCATTCATCACCGGAGGAAGAGAAACAGGCTTGGGGCAGGGGGAGATGCTCAGTCTTAGATATTGTGGTGGTTTCCTGGTTGTGGGGAAAATGGAAGTTCCTATGGCCAGGATCCTCACCTGACCCTAAACTACGTGATGATGTAATTGGCCTACTCCTAGGCTAATACTGCCACACCCATAGTCCATGAACTGTTATTGACTGTGTCACTACATAAAGAGCTCCGCGCAGTGCTATGGGCAGAGGCAGAGATGGAAGTGGATTATGGACTTGCAGACTGATGGATGCAGACATAATTCTAGTGCTCAACCTACCGCCGTGAGAAAAAAGCCAGGTATAAACCCTTTTACCCCAAGAACATTCCGTTGTCATTTCTCTGTTTCACCAGATCCATAGTGAACTTGCCCAGGGCTGGAACCCTCAGGCGAGACACTGGTGTAGCTGTCTAGTAGGCAGTTCTGGGTGTGGAGTTGAGGAGGGAGATCCAGGGTGAGGAGAGCAGAGAGTCTGAGAACCATCAGTGGAAAGCTGGTAATTGAAGTCACCAAAGATTAGATTTGGGATTCGTAATAGGAAGCTTCCTGGGAGGGTTTAAAGTGTGAAGAACCTAGAAGGTAGGAGCCTAGCATAGGAACCTGTCTGGCCAGGAATATGGGTTGACAGAGAAAGAGGAGCCTGTGAAAAAGACCAAGAAGCATACACCAGAGAGGAAGAAGGAAAGCCACAAAAGCCAAGGGAAGAGAGACCTTCAAGGAAGGACTGGGTCATCACCAGTGATGGGGGGTAAGCCGTCATAAGGAGTATCACGTGCCTTCTGATGCCATAACACCGAGGAAGACCTGACATCTCCTCTGTGATGTTCCTGCTCAGAAATTCATAGGCTGAAATTAAGGTGTTGACAGGGTTGCTTTCTTCTGAGGCTTGTGGATGGCCTTCTCTTCCCTGTGTCCTCACATGTCCAAATTTTTGTGTTTGTCTAAAATTCCTCTGACAAGGACACCAGTCATATTGGTTTAGGGCCCACCCTGATGGCCTCATTTTAACTTAATTCCCTCTTTATAAAGACCCTATCCTCAAATACAGTCACATACTGAGGTCCTTCGGAGTTAGGGCTTCAGTTCAGCCCGTAACCACTCTTCTCATTGTTAGGTTGCTGCCCAAATGTTACTTCCTCTGGAAAGCATCCTCTTGCTCCACTCCATCCAATCCAAATTAGATTTCTTGTTATTCTTGTATATAACACCCTGGTGTGTTCATCCTCTAATACATATTCCATTTTGTATAATCATTAATGGGTCTTCACCTAGAATTTCAATGCCATGAATTCAAGAACCATATCTTTTCTATGCACTGGTGTATCCCCAGTGTCAAGCACAGTTCCTGGCCTGTGGTTAGTGCAAATTTGTTTGAATGAATGAAAAAATGAGAAGTCCAGTGACTACATAGAATCTAGCAATTTGGCATCTCATTAAACTGAGACCAAACCCATGGGAGGAGAGATGATTCTTACCCATGTTTAAAGATCTGCAGAACAAGTGATTTCACACTAACCCTTAGTATCCCCACTGCAGCCTTTTGGCATGAAATGTGCAAACTGTGACTGGAAATCGATTCAAGCTCAGAGGTAGGCAGCTGGGGAGAACACATTTATAAAATTATTGCTGATGTGTTCTGTGACATAACCCAGCATGACACCAAAGGCTGGTGTATGACCAAAACTAATGACATTGGGCCTTTTGCTTTTAAAAAATAAGAGAATTCAACTTTAAGTAGGAACTCAGAACAAATTTCATGCTTGTTCAATTGTTTTGGATGTTTGGATTTAGACTTGATTTGAATTGGTTTTCTAGGTGGATCCATTTTCAGAATTTAATGTTTGGTAGAGCTTAGTACCTGAGTGCCATTTCACTCTAGCTTCTGGTTCACTGACAGTTTCTGGAAGATCACTGTGAGTCTCAGGCATCCTCAGACAAGACCATAAATTCTAAGGGTCCTGTTGCTAGAAGGTCCAGTCCGCTGCTTCCAAAGGGTTGTTTGATTTGTCTGGGGCAGATTGTTCATTATTTTTATTTATTTAACAAACATTTATTGAGTGTTTATTGAATTAAATACCCAAACACCATGGGTTAAGCAAAGCAGAGTAAGATCAAAATTGCTCCTTGAGGGCAAAGGCCGAATCTTAGTCTTGCTTTCTCTTACACAATACCTGTCTAATTGTTGTGGCAGGAACAATTGCTCAGTGACATTTTGTTATGTTTTGGAGCTCAATATTAGAATCTCCAAACTGTCTTTGGAAAATTTCCCATGAGTCTCAGGGGAGGCAGGGCCCTGCTTCCACTATAGGAGCTCCAAAAATGAGGTAATTGCCTTCCCAGTCTCCTTTGCAGCTCAGGTATGAGCATGTGACCTGGACTTGGTCAGTGAGATGCACTTTTGTGATCATAACTTTGAAAAGAGAGTGGTGTTATGCAGAAGGAGGGGCAGTGGAGGATGTACTTTGGAGATGGCAGGAAAAGCAGTGGGTTTCTGGAGGCCAATGATGGTGCCAATGGTAGTGCTCGGTGCCCAGGGCCAATGGGACAGAGGTCTGAGCTGTGGCACCCCTACTGCAGGGCTTCTGCAGTCCTGTCCTCTCTGACTGCTCTCATCACCTGAACTTGGCAGTGGTCCTGGCTGCTGGCCAGCCTGCATTGATGCCTGACCTTTTGCCAGCTTTCCTGGTGATCCTGTGGGCTCCCCACCATCCCAGAATGCATGAAGGAGCCAGAATTGGTTTATGTTGTTTGCATCTAGGATGCCTGGATGTGTAAACTCTTGGGCCAGTAACTCAGGAATAACAGTAACTTTCTTACTTTTCCATAATTCAATTTAATTTTTATTCTAAATTCTCATTATATTGGGTGGAAGATAGTTAATCTCAGTCAATTCAGAATCTCTTCTGCCCACCTATCCTTTTTTAAGATGACATCTAAAAGTAATTTTTAATATTAAAAAAGTACAGGGAGACAAAAAGTTGAGGTAAATGCCGCAGATAATCCCACCATTCTGATTCAACAATTATTACTTGAACCTTCTTCATCTCTTCAGTATGTACATTTTGAAGAGTTATGAATATACTTAAGTCAAACCATTCTTTTACTGCTTAAAACATTTTAAGTTTATATTACTGGATCAACATTTTTCCTGTGATTTCTGGCATTCATAAATTACAATTATGAATTTTATCATTAAAAATTTTATTTTTAAAGTTTATATATTATTAAAACATTAAAACCTCGAAAAGAGTTGAAACAAATAGTATACTGAACACCTATATACCCTTGCTTCTAGACTGATGGTCAACACTTTGCTGAATTTCTTTTCTCTCTTTCTTATGTACCTGTATGTTTTCCTTGCTTAATTATTTGAAAATAAGTTGCAGACAATATGGTATTTCATCTCTTAATAGTTCAGCATGCTTTTTCCTAAGCAAAAGGAATTTCTCCTACATAATCACATCATTATCACAGTTAAGAAAATTAACAATAATTTCATAATACCATCCAAAATCTAGTCCAAATTCAAAAGTCCCCAACTGTCTTGAGAATGTCTCTTATAGCTGGGTGCTGAGAGCCTGATGCTTTCTTGTTTAAGTTCCAGGAGGCTTCAATGACAGCAGAGTGGTGGCGGGGGTGGGTGAGGCATGTAGTCATCTGTGGGAGGAAGTCTCTTGTCTCCTGTGCCTGGGTCCTAGCTGTTTGCCCTCTTGGGCTCTTGCTAGCTTCTTGGGTGAACGACTCAGAACACAGATCCCCAGCACTGATTCCCAGCTGGGGTTTTGTTGATAGTACCCCTGAAAGTGGGGTGGATGTTAGCCACCCCACAGTGCCCAAGCTCACCCTTTTTCCTCTCTTGTCCTGAAAACAAGAAACCCTGACCTGCCTCTTTGTGTTTATTTTCCTCTGGTCCAAAATCCCTTCAAGGTTCAGGCTTTTGAAACTTAAAAGCCATTTTTCTTGCTTTCATGATCTGACCTCTTAAACAGAGTGGTCACGGCATGACAAGACATCCTGGGGGTGGGAGAAAAGAACATCAGTTAATCTTGCAAAATAATATCCTGGCCTGTTTGTTCCGTCAGCCATTAGCACGTGTATTTAGCTTTCCAGCCCCGGGATGGCCATACTGGTTGTTAAAACATTAAAATGCTTCTGAATCAGACCACTAATCCTGGCATCCCAAAAGACAGCTTTTTCTGGTGTACATTTTCTTCGTCGTGTTTCTCACAAGTATGTTTTTAGACATTTGTTAATATAGTTAATGCAATTATAAATTAATACACAGTGATAAAAAGCCACTGTCCTGAGCCCTGTGTCCCCCAGGCAGCCCAGCCTCTACCCTAGGAGACTTCAGGCCTCCAGCAGCAGTGGGTGGCCGCCTAGAAGAGCGGGGAGCCTCCAGTCTCCTGTCTAAATCCGTTCTGACTTGTCAGTGCCATGACTTCCTGCCTGCTTTGACTACTGCCCCGGGGTCAGTGTAAATCGGATCCTATCACCCTTCTGCTTAAAACCCTTCGTTGACTCCTTGTTTCTCTCAGAATTAAGATCCATCTGTTTCACAGGGTTTACGAGCATTGTAAGGTCTGGCTGTTGCATTGCTCCTCATTAGCCTCTTACTTTTTCCCACCTGCTTCCTGTCCCACCTCCTGCTGGCCATGTCCTCGCCCAGCCGCACTAATTTGTCCTTGAAGGACCCTGTGCTCTTTCCGAATTCTGGGTCTTCTCACAGTCGTTCCTTCTGCCTGGAGTTGCCTCACTAATGACTCTCGACCTTTAGGCCTTAGGTTAAAATGTCATTTATTTTGGGAAGCAGTCCGTGAAACTTCCTGGTCAGGGTTCAGGTTTCCAGTAGCTCCTTGAATTTCTTTTATTGTAAAACTTTTCATAACAATTTCTTATCCCATTAGGACCCAGCACCAGAGGGCTAGTGTCCCTGCTTATCTTGTTCATCTTTCTACCCCAAGTGTCTGGCATTGCACTAAATGTTCATTGGAAGAAACAATTAAATTTGTGTACATAGTCACAATCACATATGTGTGTGTGTGTATATATATATATATATATGTGTGTGTGTGTGTGTGTGTGTGAACTCACAACCTACACATATGAAGAGTGAACAGGTGGGAATCAGAAAAAGGGAACAGTTTGGAATGCACCTGGGGACAGAATGGAATGATGTTACCTCAGGTGTTCAAATGGGAACACAGGTGTTTTTGGGTAGGAGATAACATCTAGTAGCCTGGTGGAAGGAAGTTAGAACTGATACAGATGGGGCAGGAGATTGCTTTACAGATAATTCACTTGTAGGTGGGTCATGACGGCATCTTAAGGCCTCCTAGAGAAAAATGTTTAGAGAAAAACTTGGGTTGCCTATGCCTTTACAATGTGAAGGAAGCAAGAAAATAAATGTGGGAAATCTGTCCTCCACGCCCGAGTCCACCAACAGAGCAAAGAGAATCTTTTCTTGTCACTATGGGGGGCAAGGCATTCAGCATCAATATTTGATCCCGAGCCATTAAAGACACAATAATGAAGCTGTAGCCCAACATGTGTTTCCACCTATCCGTGCTTCTTGCCTGCCATAGACACTAGTTCCTCACGCTGCCAAGTCCCATCTGTGTCATGGATGTTGACTAGCCTGCCATGAGTAATGGCTGCTCTGTCAGCTGGGGGACATGTCTTCCATTTGTGCTGTAGTCATGGACGTGTTGTCCACCTCTGCCCAGCTAACAAGTGTTCACCATAGGTGGAATTAGTCCGGGCAGGAGTGTCCAAGAAAGGTAATGACTGCCTATGAGGGCTTGGCATGGAGGATGCTTCACAAGGAGCTAGTTTTCACTTGTGCATAATATGTAGAAGAGTTTGTTCATGTATTCACTTATTCACTGTTTCTATGAGCCCCTCCTGTAGTGCTTGCAAGCTTAAATTCCAACAGGGAATGGATGTAATGTGAAGAGTAGTGAATGAAGAGAGGTTTGTGTCAAATAGAGTCAATGTCCCATCTAACGAGGCAGCTACTTTTTGGCTCCAGCCAATTGCTTCTCCAGGATATATTTGTATTACTGTTTCCCAGAAAGTCCAGTTTCCCTTCTGGAGGAGGATTATATATCCTTACCCTGTTGACTGGCTGTGACCAATGAAACATGGGTGAAGGGCTATGTGTCACTTCTGGGTGAACGTGTAAGCATGGTTTGCTATGTCTCCTTTCTCTTTGGCTATAATGACTGTCAGTATTCCAGACGGGACTCGGGAGAGATGGGGAGCAGAGCCACAGTCTACCCGCAACAGACATATGGTGTGAGTGAAAAGCCAGTCTGAGATTTGGGGGTTGTTACTGTAGCATCCATGCAAGATTACCAGATCTTTGCATTTTTTTTCAAGAGAAGCCATAAATCCAGTTTTTTTGGTAAAATATGTATTTCTTAAGTTTTGTAGTGGATCCACATTAGTATGTATGAAAAAACAACATTGGGAGGGTGGGCCAAAAAAAATGTGTGTGGGCCACTGGTTTCCCACTTCTAGGCTAGACAGAAGTTATACTGTAACATATAAAACAGACATGCCCCTTACCTCATGGGGCTTACAGGAAACAGACACTGGACAAAAGAAACAAAAATAATTATTGAGCTGTCCTTGCAGTGAACACCCCAAAGCAGAAGTACAGGGTACAGTCAGAGTTACCTGAAGGGAATTAGCTTCGAGGAGGATCAGGGAAGGCTTCACTAAGAGGTAGAAGGATTGGCCAGGTGAGGAAGGCAGCAGGCGAGTCGGGCGCAGGCCCTGAGTGGGAAAGTGGGGAGCAGACTCTTACCCTAACTCTGAATTTGAGGAGTTGAAAAGTTCAGTGCAGCGGGAGCTCCAAGTGCCAAGAGATGAGCCTCAAGTGGTGAGGGAGTCCTTGGAGGCCATGAAGAATAGTTTGGGCTTTCGTCTCAAGCTAGTAGGAAGTTATTGACTGATTCTTAGCCAAGAGAGTGCCATGCTCTGAAGTTGTGGGAAAGTGACATCCATTTAATCATTAATTTTTAAAATTTGATTTATTCAGCATATCCTAGAGTATCTGCTCTGTGGCAGGCATTGTGCCAAGTGCAGGAAATGCCAAAATAAAACCTGCCTTCAAGGAACTCATAGGTTAACTTAATGAGGTTGCTAACACATAGATACAACTCTAAGTAACATTAGAAAGTGGTATATGCTAACATTCATTCATTCACTTATTTATGCAACAGACATTTATTGAGCACTTACACATATGTGCCAGGCACTTTTTGTTTTCATAGGGCATACAGTGAACAAGACATCATTGATCTTACAGTTGAGGTCACTTCATGAGGCAGTTCCTTATTTCCTAGATGGAAAAGTGCTCACATCACAACAAAATTTTTGTTATGTTTACATGAGAAAAAGCGCATAGCATAATGTCTGGAAGATAAATGCTCTTTATAGAGTTACAAAAGATAACTCTTTATTGTCTTTGTTGTTGTTGTTATTACTTACCTTAGGGAAGGGCAGAATTCCTAAGATCCATATGATTAGCAGTGCTGGATACAGGGGTCAAAGCAAGGAAAATGAGTAGCTACGGAGAGGCTAGAACTAACCAGGAATGGATGGTGTGTGCGTGTGTGTGTGTGTGTGTGTGTGTGTGTGTGTGTCCCCACCTGTGCATGCATTTAGAGAGGGTCATTGTAGCATACCTTTGATAAATAGAAACATCATGATTATGACTGACAGATCATGTGACTTTCCCAGAGTTAGGACAGGGAAGGAGAATATGGGGAATGAGATTGAATGGTAAAGCTGATGTGAGGAGAGATTAATAGAGAACTCAGGAAGTAGATATGCAGTCATGTCCTGCCTGAGTCAGGGCATGTAGTCATCCGGAGTGCATAACCACTGGCAGGGTGGCCATAAGCCTTTCTGAACTAACAGGGTTAAGACGAAAAGTAAAAACATTCCCGAGGGCTCTGTCATCTCTGCTAAGGCCTTGCGAACATCAGACTCAGGCAGGCAGGTGAGTCCATCAGGCTGAGTCAAAGGCACTCTGCACTGGAAGCAGGGGCTTCAGAGGATGCCCACAGCCGTGTTTGTTGGCATTGAAAGTCTGACAGTGAATTTGATATTGAACAAATCTTTCTAAGTATTTGGTAATAATACAGATAAATTTATCTTACAGCTTTGTTAAGTGATTCATGAATTGGCCGCATCCCCTCTAGCAAGTAGAGAGATGTTTTGAAGGGCTACAGAAAGGGAGAGGTTCGTGAGGGCAGGGCAAGGAAGTCACAAACATAAAAAAAGATTATTTTGGGTGAGATCACTTTCTTTGGGGAGTCTTATTAGGTGGGTCCCTTTGGGGGATGGAGACAATACATGTGACTTTGCCTTATGGATGCTGACTGACTACATTTCTGGGGGAGGGTGAAACTTCAAGTAGGTTAGGTGTTAAGCCCTGGTCTGGTGACTTGGCCTAGCACAGGTGATTCCATGTTGGGCCTGTTTCTTTTGAAAAATGCTATATAAAGATGCACACATATACACACACACACACTTATAAAAATGAAGCAAAACTTTTTTGAAATAATACCCAGTCATACTATGAATCTTACACTTCGATATTTTCTATTTTGTTCTATTTAATTTTTTTAAAAAATGCTGGTTGTGACCCACTAAATTTATTTTATGATCACCTGTGGGTAGAGGCCTGTAGTCTGAAAAAAACCACTGATGTGGAAAGCCTGTGGGCTACATCTTGAATGGGAAATTAAAGGGATTGGCCCTAGTGTCAGTGCTTTAGGCAAAAGTCTTGTGTGAACAAAATTACCTTATATTGCCTTGGGTCTTTATAAGGACAAAAGGCAAGAATTAACTTAATCTTGTTTCTTTTTGCATTTTGATTGTGCCCTTCCTTTGAGGCATAGAGGCTAAATTCTAGTATGACTGGTTTTAAGAGCTGCAGGATAAATTTTTTTCTTTCTCATAATTTAATTCAAGTAAGGTAAATGTGTGTGTTGCCAACACAGTGGATATAATATATGTTTAATTGATTTATTTATTATATTCCCATATGTCTGTAAAAATCTTATAGGATCCAAGAAATGGCCATGGGATGCAGGCCACAAACCACCCTGAAATTGTATGCAACTTAATGAATGTTGCATGTTGTCTTCAAATTGTCTTTCTTTGTTCCAACAAAATCTAAGAAAAGCAAAGGTTGGTCTAGTGCTGGTCTAGTGTGTTTATAATAATGTGGGGGAGGAAATCCTCTGCACCCTGGGTTATGCACCTGGGGCCTGCAAATTAGACTGACAAAAAAAACAGATAATAGGAGAAGAGGTGTACAAATTTTATTCGATGTTCATGTGTAATTTTTTTTACAGACAGAGAAACCTTCATAGAAAAAAAAGGAAGACCCAAAGAGGTGATTAGACTTGAAGGGCTTATATACCATTTTAACATAAGGCAGTACATTTGTGGAGAAGTGACAGAGCAAAGGAAAAGGGATTTGGGCTTTTGGGTATAGTAAATTGTGGGAAGGCAAATATATACCTTGGAGGATAAGGGTTATTTCACTAAAGTTTATTTGTAATAAAGATCCATTTTGGTGCCAGAGTTCTGTCTCCAGTGATAATGGTGGTTTTTCCTCCTTCTGGTATAGAAAAAGGGAGGAGACTGACACAAAGAGAAATTTATGTCATGCTTTTAGGTAGATGGGAGACCCTTGAGCTCTTTCTGTGTTTGCTGCTGCTTAATTACCTTCAAGTCCAAGCAGTCCTTATGTCAAAGTGGCATAATTTGTGGTGGCATATTCTGATTCCTTTCAATACATTCAGGGATATTGCATTAATCTTGCAATCTTAAGTATTTGAATAAATCCTGAGACTCCAAAGGGAGCCAAGAAACGTCTCTTCAGATGCAAAATAAATTTCTTGACACTGTCTGGGACTCATATTTGAAGACAGCTCATTCTTTGAAAGCAGTACTAAAAAGCCTGTGATGGACCAGAAGCAAAAACTTGCTAGAAGTAGGTGGTGGCAGGCTATTTGGCTGTGGGCAACATGGCTTGGGGAACAGCTGAAGAAAAAGGAGAGGACAGACGCTATAGGATCAGGTCTGGGGATACCTGACCTGGCCACACCCCTTGTGTTGGAAGCATCCCAGGCCCCTTGCTGAAAAGGGTGGAACCTGGAGCTCCCATGCTCATCCCAGGTGCCTCTTCTTCACTGGTCACAGCTGACTGGACTGGAGGTTGACAGTTTAGCCAACCAGAGTCTTTGTTTCTGGAGAATCTGCATAAAGGGAAATAGAAGTCAGCCATGTTGGATGCTGGAGCTGTTAGGAGCATGGGTGAACACAAGGTCAGGGTGGTGTCATGTGAACTAGATCCCAAATAGACTTAAGTTATGGGGGAGCAGAAGGGTGAAACTTGGAGAGGAAACTGATTTGCAGAGCGATTTAAGAAGCAGAAAGAAGCCAAGAGGATACGATGTTGTGGACCAACAACTTCCTGGGTCCTGTGAGGGTAGCCCAGTGGTTCTCAAGTGATTTGGTATTACCTCCCCACACCCTGCAAGGGAATATTAGATCTTTGGCAATGCCGGGAGACCTTTCTGATTGTCACAACTGGGCAAGGGGGTTGCTACTGGCATCTACTGGGTAGAGGCCAGGGATGCTGCTTAAATACTCTGCAATGCATAGAACAGACATCACAACAAACAACTGTCTAGCCCAAAATGTCAGCAGTGTCCAGTTAACAAGCCCTGGGGTAGCCTTATTTTTCTGCCTGGGTCCTTGAGATAAATCACACCTTATATAAACTATCTGGAGTATCCTCTCTCTTTCTCTGTTTCTCTCTGTCTCTCATACTAGCTAACATTTTGGGGGCTTACTATGTGCTAGCTCCATGTTAAGCACTTTCCAGAGATGATCACATTTAATGTTCAAAACCAACCTATGAGGCAGGAACTATTATTAGCTTATTTTATAGATGGAGAAACTGAGGCTTAACTCAGCTAACTTGCCCAAGACAAGAGTCAAGTTCATGAATTCAGAAAGTTTGGCTCCAGAGCTTAAGCTCTTGAGTATTATGTGTAGAGACTAAGGCCAAAAAGTGATAAAGAGCAGCCACAAGAACTAAAAAGGCTCAATAGCTTTGGTAAGGGGGCATTTCCTTTAGGGGCAAAACTTGACATGTCTTAATAGCAACAGAAGATAATACTGTTTTAGAGTCCAGTAATCATAATGATTAACATTTTCCAGTGTTTGCTGTGTCTAGTACTTCTATGCTGTGCAAATGTTGGCTTTCAAGGCTGGCTTTATTGGTATGCTATTTTACAGATGAGGAAACCATGGCACCGGGTAGTGAAATAAATGTCACAGAGCTAGTAAATGGCAGCTGAGATTGCATCCCAGATGGACTGGCTCAAAATCTGTGCATTTTCCAATCATGCTAGGCTAATTTTCTGTAAAAAGCAAGAAAAAAACATGTACAGTGTCAAACATAAATAAAGTCCCTTGTGTTTTAAAAGATGAAAATGAAAAGAAGGGGTGTGGGGAAGAAGAGAACAATGTGAGCACAGATCTGAAGGTATGAAAATGCAGGTTCAAATTCAAGGAGGCCATTAACGCTGCTATGTCCAGGACTGGGGGGATGGATGTCTTGGGTGCTTAACTTAAGCCTGAAAAGGCTAAGTGGAGCTAAAGTGAAGGAACTTTGAGGTCCACAGTGAAAGTTTAAGGCTTATTCTTTTGTTCCAGGAGAGCCAAAGGTCTTTGGGCAAAGGAATGAAGATGTGGTTATGTTCGTTAGAAGGAGTCCCCTGTGGCAGTGCAAAGTATACATTGGGACAGTGAAGAAGGAGAGTCGGAGAAACCTGCCAGGTGAGACTGACCTTGTCCAGAAGAAGGGCATGGTGAAGGTTTGGGAAACCTTTCGGAGGTAGAAAGGTTTGACTGAGCACATGGCTGGATTTAGGGACAAGAAAGAGAGAGGAGGTAAAAACAAAGGTAAAATCCTAGATGGGAATTGGGTGGTTGGTGAATCTAGGAAAGGAATACAGCAAGTAGGACAACTAAAAAATGTATTTTTTAAAGTTAAAACATTACAACATGACTTTTACATATGGTTAATGGAATAAAATTCTCCAATTCCAATCCCTAGAAGTTACCTATGTGTATCTAACATAAGAATGTGTCTTTATCAATACATGTGTGTGTGTTAATCTTGGATTATATTATTCTATTTTTTTCCACATTATGTATATCTTTCCAAATCAATTCATATACATTTATGACTTTATTATTAATGACTGCATGGTATCCCACTACATGAATGTGTCAAGGTTCATTCAGCCAACTGACAACGTAAATTTGGATTATTCCCAGGTTTTTTTTTGTTGCGATAATCAACAAAGCAAGGATGTCTTTCTTTGTATATCTTTGAATTTTTGTGCCAGTGAATTTATACAATAAATTTTTCACAGTAGAATTGCTGGGTCAAGGGTTAGACACATTTAAAATTTTGATAAATTCTCCTAAATTGCCAGATAGCCAGGTTTCCAGGAAAGGTTAATGAGTTCTGGTTTGTTCAAGCTTAGGTCAAGGAGCCCAAGGCCAAAGGTCACCATGGATGCCCCCCAAATCCATAACACAAGTTAGGACTGAGAAGAAAAGTGACAACTAGAAATGTGTCAAAAGCTGAGCTAAGAGAACTCTAAGCCTTCCTAATGATTTAAGACAATAAATTATGCTTCAGATCTAAATGAAGATATACTAGCCACATTTACTATAAAAGGTTCTCAGTGTACTGTGAAAGTGCATATGCATTGCATAAAAACAAAATTCCATTTTAAATTTATCATGAAACTAATACATTAGCTATAATAAATATTAATTAAACATCCAAAATAATAATCTTGTTTGCGTCTTTAAATTTACAAGTACCTTTGGAAGGTGGTTGAAGTTCCTTAATCTTTTGAAAGCATTTACCTCTGTCAGTGCCCTCCAGCTGTGGGCCACTGGAACATGCAGTAGGACAGGTTGGGATGGCTATTAGTTGCAGTGAGGGGGAGTTGGAACAATGTGAGCACAGATTTGAAGGTATGAAAATGCAGGTTCAAATTCAAGGAGGCCATTAACGCTGCTGTGTCCAGGACTGGGGGGATGGATGTCTTGGGTGCTTAACTTAAGCCTGAAAAGGCTAAGTGGAGCTAAAGTGAAGGAACTTTGAGGTCCACAGTGAAAGTTTAAGGCTTATTCTTTTGTTCCAGGAGAGTTAGCTATTAGTTGCGCTAAGGGTACTCGGGGGGCATCTCCATAGACGGTGTTAGAAAGGACTTTGTAGAGGTTTGGAGGTAGGCCAGATGATCTGGGGGAGGGTTTAAGAAACTGGGGCTTTAAAAGGAGAAAAGACTTGAGTGAGGATCAAACTCATTTGTTAAATCGGTAACGAAGCAGCAATCCTTCGTATTAGGGGAATTTTGGCTGTTTTTGTGGTTTGGACAGTGTTCATATTTGGTCTGTGTTCCAATGTCTTGCTCCATTGTAGTCTCAGAGTGGCCTTGGCTGATGCTGATGTTTTATGCAGTTTATTTTCAACAGGAGAACACCAGGTCGTAGCTGTGAATGCCCGCAGATCAGCTCATAGCAACACTGAGGCCAAGCTGATGGCAAGTACTGGGCTAGCTCATGGATGTCAGGCTTCTTTTCTCTTTCTAGGAAGGAGATTCCCAGTGTCTTTGCCTGGCTAATCTTACTGATCCTTCAGAACTCAGCTTAAACTTCATTTCCTAAGGAGAGCCTTACCTGATGCCCCCTTCCCTCAAATACATAGGTCGGGTCTTCCTGTTACATGGTCCTTAACAACTTCAGCTTCTCCTTTGTAGCACTCACCACAATTGTCATTGCTTAACTGTGCCCTGAATTATCCAATACCTGACTCACCAGGTCACCTGTAAACTCTGCAAGAGTAGGGACCATGCCTGTCTTGTTCATCCCAGTATCCCCAGTGACTCACACAGCAAGACTCAGTAGATGTGCAAAATTAGTAGTTGATGAGTGAATACTGGATGAACATCTTGTGTGTGTGGATTGTGCCTCACTCATCTCTGTATTATTCTGGAGCCATAACAGTGTTTGGCATATAGTAGGTGCTCAGTAAATATTTGTGTAATGAATTGTCATGGTTCATTTTATATGTCAACTTGATGGGCCACAGGATTCCCAGAAAGCTGGTTAAATGTAATTTCTGGTCGTGTCTCTGAGGGTGTTTCTGGAAGAGATTAGCATTTGAATTGGTGAACTGAGTAAAGCTGATGGTGGGCCTTATCCAATCCATTGAGGATAGAATAGAAAGGTGGAAGAAGGTGGAATTAACACTGTTTGAGCTGGGACATCCTGCCTTTGGCATTCCTAGTTTCAGGCCTTCAGACTGGACCGGAATCTATACCATTAGTCTTTGAACAATACCAGTGGCTTTCCTGGGTCTCCAGTTTACAGGTGGTAGATGGTGGGATTTCTTAGCCTTCATAATTGCATGAACCAATACCTTATAATAAATCTATCTCTTCATATACATAATTAGGTAATTAGTTTTGTTTGTCTGGAGAACCCTGAATAATACATGGGTTAATGACCTAATTCTTTTCCATTTCATTCTGTCCGAGAAATCATTCCAGTGGCTTCAGAGTTACCCCAAATAATCGAGTATGTTTAATGCATATTGAATGTAGTTGATGCAAGTGTGCAGACTGGTTAGCTGAAAAACATTTTGTAGAGTATTTGACTCATATTTTCTCCTCTTCACCTCACACACCTTTTTTAATCTGTCAGAAGCTCTACACAGTCTCAGATCAAATAAAGGCCCTCAAGAAACCAGTGATGGCTATCATTGCTCTGCACACTTCATTGGAAAGCCATAAACACAATTACTAGATCATTAAGGACTGTAAAACAGGAGCTTTGAAGCCACACACACAGAATCCCTAGTCGAGCACGAACATCGTCCTGCACATGACAATGCCTCCCTATTGGAAGCCACCTAGGAAAAGACAAAGGATTGTGAACAGAAAGTCTTTGTGGCATTAGGAAATCTGATGAACACCCAGGTACTACTCCCAACTCTGATGCCCTGTGGGTGATACACTAAATGAACTTTTAGAACCTCAATTTCATCTGCAAAACAGGGTATTGAGGACTGATTGCATTAATGCCTTAATTCTTTACTACTTGTATTAGTTTACTGGGGCTGCTGTAACAAAGCATCACAAACTGGGTGACTGAAACAGCAGAAATTTATTATGTCACACTTATGCAGGCTGCAAGTGCATGATCGAGGTGTTGGCAGAGTTGGTTCTTTCTGAGCTGTGAGGAAGAATCTGTTCCTTTTTCCTTGGCTTCTAGATGACAGTTTTCTCCCTGTGTCTGTACATCGTCTTCCCACTGTGAGTTTCTGTGTCCAAGTTTTCCCTTCTTATAAGGACACTAGTCTTACTGGATCAGGGCCCACTGTAATGACCTCATTTTAACCTGATTACCTCTGTAAACACCTTATTTCCAAATGTTGCATTCTGAGATACTTGAGGTAGGACTTCAACGTACAAATTTGGGGGGGACAGTTTAATGCATAACACCCCTCCTGTTCCACAGCCTTAACAGTTTCTCTCATAAAAGAGGTGGAGTGTATTTGCCCATCCTTTGAATCTGTGCCGGCTATGTGACTTGCTTTGGTTAATGGGATATTAGCAGGTGTGATGCCAGCAGAGGTCTAAAAAAGCTTCTGTGCATTTCTACTTTCACTCTAGTTTCTCTGCAATTGTCATGAGAAAATTCCCAGGCTAGCCTGCTGGAGGTTGAGAGGCCTGTGTTGTGGGGCCAAGTCATCCCACTTATTCCAACCAAGGCCATCCTAGATCAGCCAACAGCCAGCCGCACAAACCACAGACATATAAGTGAGTCTAGCCAAGATCAGCAGAGCCAGCTTGGTGACTCGCAGTTAACCGTAGACGTGTTGACAAGGCAGCAAAATCATGTGATCCCAGCCCCGATCAGTGAAGCTCCACATAAATGTTTATTACTATATGCCCTGGGGTTTTTGAGGTTGCTTGTTATACAGCATTATTGAGGGACTATATGACTGATACAAGATTAGTAATACCTACTCATTAAATTGTGAGGACCTATGAGAGAGTCCATAGTGTTAAATAAATGGTAGCTTTGGTATTACAGTATTTTACAAACTCTCGAGTACTGTGTAGAAGACTCACCAATATACAATAACATGCTACGGAATAACAATGATAAGAGAGCTGGAATGGGCAATGCTAACAAATGGGGCCCTGGCTATAATGTATAAATATGAGCCTGCACTCATTCACATAAACTATTCATTATATGATGTCTGCTCTGTGTGGTCTTAGAGACCCCCTCTGAGAAAAATGCAGCACAGAGAATCAAACTAACTTGCTCTAAGTCACATAGCTGGTAAGTGGCAGAGCTTTCACCAGAATCTGAGATATTTATGATTTGTCTAACATGGGAAAACATGGTATTTTCATATCTCCTCCTAAGGAAGCTATTGACTTTAAAAAATGAACAGAAATAATCACTTCAGCTCTGGAGATCTTATATCGTAATTGGCAGTTTGGAATGGGGGCAGAAAAAGAAATTAGGCATCCATCCATCCATTTATTCAGTTATCCACTCATTCAGCAAATAATTATTGAGAGCCTACTATGCATCAGGCACTGTACTAGGCCCTCTGCTTCTATCTGCTTTCCTGTCTCCTGTTGTCTCATCCTTTTTCTCATCAATGCCTCTTCTTTCATTCACCTCTGTAAATGTTGACAAGAATGGGTAAAAAACTCCTTACTTGTTAGGGCAAGTCTGTGTAAGATTGATGCTGATGATATTGCTTCATTTAGAATGTTAACTGCTCTGAGCACACCTCAGTTTTTTTTTGCGTTTTTGAAAGACCATAGAGCACAGTGGTTGAGAGCATACCAACAGGCACAAATACTCCGTTGCAGCTTTCCAGATGCCCAGATGACAAACTGCAAATTATATGTTTCCAAAGTTCACAGTTTATTCCAACCATTATCTATCCATCCATTCTTTTCATCATCTACTATGGGTTAGACTCTGTATGACTGCACTGAACCTATGGTTGGACACTAGTTGTGCAATGGTGCAAAGTTATATAGAGCTTATTATATGCCAACACTGTTCTACATGCTTTACATATATTAACTCAGTTGGTCTTCACAACACCTTTATAAATTATGTACTAGTATTCTCCCTTTTACAGACGAGGAAACTGAGACACAGGTTGTTTTTTCTGTTTTTTTTTTTTTTTTTACCTAATGTCTCATGGATGCATTAATGGTAAGTGACAGAGCTGGGATTTGAACTCTGGCTGACCCAGAGTTTTGACCCAGGCTGAATCTGGGTCCTCTGTCTTTCATACTGCCTCTCTAAAACCTCTCCTGCCATTACCACTGAGGGCCATATTCTCCTCTGGACCACTGTTAGGTAAGTCTGTACTGCCACCATTCTTGTGGTGACTGTGATGGGGATGTGAAAGAGAGTGGTTTCTTCAGAGTAAATCCACTGCATATCCTAGCCTAGGATTTAAATCCAAATCTCCCCTCCCCTCCGCCACCTCCTGACTCGTGGACTCACCCACCAATCCCACAACCTTTCCAGTCTCATCTTTCTTCTGCAAGTGACCCTAAGCAGAACTTCAATTATTGACCATCTTCAGATTAGAAGACAGCAGGGAGAGGAACAGAAAAGACATCCAAAGACATCTCACCGGAGCCTCAGTTTCCTCATCAATGAAATGGGAATAAGTTAATGAATTGTGGAACATTAGGCTCTGACTTCTATGGAGCACTTAGTGTGTGCAAGCATTGTCTAAATGCTCTGCCGTTTGCACACTCTCATTTAAACCTTAAAGCATCATTATGAGTAAGGCAGGCTTAGAGCAGTCCAATAACTTGTCCAAAGTCACACAGATAGTAAGTAGGAGGCAGAGCCCAGATTCAAAGTCAGGCTATGGAACATCAAAGATTTCACTCTAATACCACACCAGTTGTTATCACAGGGGCAATACTGCCCCCTAAGGTCTTTCCAGAAATTTGTGAGGACAATTTTAGTAGTTAACACTGATGGGGAGTTGCAAAACCATGACATTGGCATAATTTGCTTTAGGGGGCCAGGTGAGCAAGACAGAAAGTAATGTGTGGGGAAGAACTGTCCTGTGTTCTGCTTGACTTTCTAGTGTCCTGCCAGACCTTCATGTAAGTGAAAACCCATTTTTTACCATCTGATCTTCTTTTACATGGAAACGTGGAGTATGTTTTACATGGTTTTCACATACTCTGATTTTTCTATTAGTGCAACTTACAGTATGTATCAAGGGATGGTTATAGTTTATTTTGCTCAAAGCTTTATCTATAGTTGTATACCATATCAGAAAAACCATATCACCATGGCAACATTGTTTAGGTAACCCCTAAATCAGTGTGGTTCTAAGCATACAGTGGTTCTTTGTTTATGTGCCAGCATCAGACTACCTCACTATGTCTTCTAGCATTTGTGTATGAAATTGATTTTTGAAAATTGTACATGAAATATGTAATAGGTTGTATTATCTCTGAATTTCATTTCAGGAGAGTAACAATATGTTTGTTATGAGAGTGGGCAGATAGGTCATTGCTCTCCACTCTTCAACACCTTTTGTCACATGACTTTGCAGTACCTCCCACTGGAGAAGGTGAAGAGTATTTCTATGCCTTATTGATTTTGTCCTTAGCCATAAGACTTGCTCTGGCCAGCGAAATGTGGACAGAAATGGAAATGCAACAGTCTTGAGCCTGCTCCTCAAAAGGCATCATGTGTTTCAGTAGTTCTCTTGTTCTCCTGCCATTTGCTGTGAGAAAAACATGTCTCAAGTGTCCAATCCTCTGTTAATAGTGAGGAGACTCAAGGAACAGATCGAAATCTAGTCTAAAGTCTGGAGCCAAGCTCATGGAGTCTCAGATGAATTCATCAGAACCACAGCAAAACAGACTCATGAGTTAAAAAAATAACTATATTTTTCTTGTAAGTCATTGAGATTTCGAGGTCTTACCATTATGCACCAGAAATTGACTGATACAAGGAGGTGTTGGGTCTGAAAAGGTTGGTAATAGCTGCATTCTGATACCTGTAAGCAAAGCAGCTAGTTCAGGTCTGGGCACACATAGAGTGAATGCTTTATAGACAGGAGTTCTATCAGTATTGAAGAATGGCTAAATGATATTCTATTATGTTGAAGAGAATTAGAGATACATAGCTTTCACACCCTTAGGTTTAAGGACTCTGCAATTACTATTGAACTCTCCCACCACCAGGGTAAGTGTTGGTGCTTTAGGAGGGTGTAAATTCACAGAGCAAGCAGGTCAGAGATAATTAATGAGTTCCCTTTTTTAAAAGGGGATCTGGAACCATGGAAACGACAAGCATATTCAGCTTTGTGGCTGTGGATTATAATTACCAAGTTATTAACTGGAGCGTTATGTGAAAGATTGATGGTTCTTTCTCAATGTAATGTGTCCTTTAAATGCTAAATAATAAGTTAAATGCAAGGAATAAATAAGTTCGATGGCTTATTTATGGGGTAATTATGAGATATTTTCAGCCCATAAACTAGGGCATCTGGAGAAAACCAATGCTATGGAGGAGAAAGAGCCCTGCATTAGAAATCAGAAGAACTGGATCCTGCCAGCTAATGACCTTGAACAGGTTATGTTGTTGCTCCGAGCCCCATTTTCTTCATTTCAAAAATTGAAGGGGGCCATACATAAAAATACCCATCTCATAGAGTGGTTGTGAGGAGTCAGTGTCAATGACATGGTTATATGAGGTGCTGAACATAGCACCTGACACGTAATAAGTGGTTACAAATGTTAACTATCATTATATCGTCATATTTGAAATAAGAGATTTGGCCCTTCCAGTAAGAGATTTCCTATTTTATATTTTTCGTCAGTAAGTAATCAGTACAATTTGCAATAGACCATTAATGGATTCTTAAATCACCTTTTAATTGCTCTCTGTTTAAAAAAGTTATCAGAAACATGGGAAAATACTAGCAAGAATAAAGAAGAAAATACATATCATCCCTTTACCTACCATCTAAATATAACCACTGTTAACATTTTAATGTAGACTCTTAGTCTTTTTTTTTTTACCCATGTATAGGATTTCTTTTTTAAATCTGAAATTGGAATCATGCTGTACATGCTGATTTGCCACCTGCTTTTGAGATGTTTCCAATGTCATTAAATATTCTCCTAAAACACATTTTTTAATGGCTGCAGAGTAGGGCGTTCTTGAGGAACATTGTCTAAGTGGAAGAGTTATTCATGGAAGCCTGCTTTGCCCATTCACTTAAATTATGCTTTCAGACTTTCTGAAATCTTCATTTCAAATTGGTCTTAAATGGACCTGGGTTTGGCTTTAAGATTCCTCTCTACCTCCTCCCTCCTCCCTTGGCTGCCCCCAGGTTCTGTCAAGTAGTTAATGACTGTACTAGGCATTTATTCAGTCGGGGAGCTCTCAGTTTAAAGGGTCTCCATGGTGAACCATTTTGTAAAAGGGAAGAATGTCATTCAAATAATCACCCTCTAATTTCTCTGGCTGAGATTTTTTTTAAATTGGGTCTGTCTTAAAGTAAGGTCCATCTACAAGTAAAAACTTCCCTACCAGCCTTCTTAAACTATTTTACTTGATGCCAAGCAAGTAGCACTTTTTCACTGAATAACAAGAAGAAATATTTCCTTCTGTCCTCTGCATCTCCCATAATCCTTTTGGGTGGTTACTGTCTCCTACTGATAGTTTTCAAATTGAGTTTCAGTGACTTGTACATAAACATTAAAAAAATTAATATCTGTATACTTATTTTAATGTGGGTTAGAAATATATATGATATATGACATGTCATGTATATGACATGTACCTACCTAATACGTATGTTTTGCAAATCAGGATTTTGTGAATATTATTGCTTAGGGAGGGGCAGAATTTATTTAAGCACAAAATTCACTCGTGCGAAAAAAAATCAGAGATGGCATGGAAATTTTGGTAAATTTGGTGATTGTCATTTTGTAACTGACATTTAGTAGTTGACATTGGGTAATTGCCCTGGTGAAGCCACCGTCATCTGCCTGAACTTCTAAAACCCCCTCCAAAGAGATGTCTGCTTTCACTCTTACCCCACTTCCAACCTATTCTCTCCACGTCAGCCAAAGTGAGTTTCTCAAAACAAATTGAAGAACTCTTATTAATGCCTGTCAAAGGCTTCTCATTGTTATTAAAAGTCAAAAATTTTAACACTTATTCTTGCAACATGGCTGAGCTAGATGTTAATATCCTTCTTTTAGAGATGAGGGAAGTGATTTCAGAAAGAGTAAGTGACTGGTTCAAGGTCACATAGCTGATAAGTAGTAGAAGAGGATTTAATCCCAGGTCTGCTGATTGCAGGTTTCTGTTTAAGTTATCTCTTAATGCATATGACTGCAAGAGATCTTTTGGTTGGACAGTTATTTATGTCCATTGATAGTGCTTGGTTGGAGGTCAGAGAAAAACACAACTCAAACTGGCTTAAGCAAAGAAGGGACTTTATTGGCTCAAGTAACTGAAAAGTTCAGGGGTAGGTCAGGGCATGACTAGATCCAGGAGCCTAAATGATGTCATTAGGTGCATTGTTTCTTCCTCTCTGTTGGGAAGAAATTAGGTTCAGAGACAAAGGGAAGTCAGTGTGAAAGGTGAGGAAAGAATTCAAGTGAGAATAGCAGGGAATGGCAGCTGCCTTGCAGGCAGCAGAAAGCAAGGAAGAACAGAGGGAGAAAGGGAAGCTCACTGATCTCCTGCTTGGCATAGGGCAAATCCCTGGCCAACTCCTCAGGCCAGGGTCACATGGTGTCCAGTGTCTGCTTGGATCTGCACAGTATGGGAACTAAGTCCCTACTACCCCAGAATTTGGGGGAGCCACAGAGCACTGGATGTAGTGAGATTATGTACTGGAAACTTCCCAAAGCAAAGAAAGGAGATTTTCAGGAAGGCTACTAAAGAGCACAATTACACAGCTGTAGTCCTGTCTGGGTCACCAAGGCGATGGGATCTTGCAAGCCCAAATCAGAGCTCTCAGTTGCCCCTCCCTGCTTATCTGGAGTAGAACAGAGAGTGACATACTTGAAGAAATGGAAGTGTGGGCAACCTCAGAGAGGAAGCGCCTTAAGGGTTTAGGTTTGGGAAAGGGGCAGCATAAGCCCTGATGTATACAAGTGATTTGTAATTCCTTTGAAGTTTTGTCTTAAGAATAAAGTTATTTAGGTGACTGTGTTGGTCCAGATCTCGGCATTCTTTATCCACATAGGTTTATTTACATCTGGGAGGTCTATAAAAATGTATTTTATAAAATCATTATGTATTCTTTAAAATATTCTGAAGTTACAAAAGAGTATTAAAGTAAATAGTGAAAAATCCTAGCCACTTTCCCTTCCACTCCCTAAAGGTAATTGCTGTTCATATTCTTAATATATTCTTGAAGACCTTTTTCCAAGGGCACCCACATCAAGCATACACCCAGGTTTGTTCATTTCTTTTTCCCTCTCTCCCTCCCTTCCACAAATATGTCCCCAAAGCCAGTCTCCTGTTCTGGTTATTTAATTGACTAAGGGGCTGGAAGAAGAAGAAGAACAGCATATAGATTAACTTAAAGAATAAACTGGGCCTTTTTCCTTGTCTCATTTCCCTGCTCTACCTCATGGGGCCTTTTTGGTGGGCTTTACTGGCTTTATTCTCTCTCCACCCAGCTCATGTCTGTCTTTCTGCCTAATATCTCCTTCTCTGTGTTCTGCTTTCTTTGAATTGATCCCATTTGCAGGCAACTTTCCCTTTATGGTCTTACAATGACTGCCATCAGTTCTTTGGAATACATCCTCTCAGGTCTATACACAACAGGAAAAGTAAGATAGTCTTAGTCCCAGTATTCCTGACAAGGGTTTCAGTGCATCTCATGGGTTCTCACTGGCCCATGTGGTTATCCCTGAACCAATTATCTTGACCAGGGGGATTTAATGTTTAATGTGCTGGTTGGATTGGACCTGGGTCATACGTTCTGCCCCTGGGCTGGGAATTGATTCCTATCTCTAGCACAATGGATAGGAATAGAAAGATGGTATTCCCCAGAGATAATTCAGGATACTTTGCCAGGAGATGAGTGAATGGATGAAGATTAGCAAATATAGATGTCCAACACCTTGGTCCTACCTAGGGACCTGACCTTGAGCATTAGTGTAGAAAATTCAGAATTAATGTAGGAAAGAAGCCAGCTATGTGGGAAAGGAGACAAGTAAGTGGGTTTTGTACATGAGGAGGATGGCCACATGGGATGATGGTTCTGGTCCTGGGCAGAACTAAAGCGTAGCTCCCCACTCCGTGTCTGTTTCCTTTATGTCTCCTGTAGCGGTCAGATCCCTTGTGCATGGGCTCAGGTTACCTGCAACAACAGTTCCAGTTTAGGGGAGTGGGAAGAAGCTGGTATTTCATTTTATTTCCAGAGACCCTTTTTTATTCCTTTACAATGAACATTTATTGTTTTTTTCTAATTACAAAAATAAACAGGTTCATAAAAGGGGAAATACAGAAAACATTAGGTAGGTACATAATAATTATGAGGTGACTGAAGGAGAAAAATAAAAATTACCCATAACAGTGTAACTCAGAGGTAACCTCTTAAACATTTTTCCTGACCTTTTTCTATGTATGTGAATACATTGGCTATATATAATATACATGCTTGCAGATATATCTTTTAAATGAAAATTTGGATCTTACATAGAATATTCTTTGGAATTTTTTTCCCACATAATGATGCATCATAGGCATTTTCCTATTCATTAATGGTTTTGGAAAATACGAGTTTTAATGACCCTATAGTGTTCATATATGTATATATACACACACACACAAATAATATTTAGACAAACATCCACATGCACAAACATCTCTATTATTTGTCTGAAGCACAGTTTTAAAATTTGTCATATGTATCACCAGTTTGTTTGAAGGCTTTTATTTAGAAATGTATTTTATAAAATCATTATGTATTCTTTAAAATATTCTGAAGTTACAAAAGAGTATTAAAGTAAATGGTGAAAAATCCTAGCCACTTTCCCTTCCACTCCCTAAAGGTAATTGCTGTTCATATTCTTAATATATTCTTGAAGACCTTTTTCCAAGGGCACCCACATCAAGCATACACCCAGGTTTGTTCATTTCTTTTTCCCTCTCTCCCTCCCTTCCACAAATATGTCCCAAAAGCCAGTCTTATGTTGAACATGGTACCAGGGCACTGTTTGTTTCTAGGGATTTTCAGTAGACAGAGCTAGTAAATATGTACTTAAAAAACATAAAACACATGATAAATTCATACTGATGTTTCCCATTCTAATTCATGGCTATAGGGTTTTTTTTAAGACTTAATTTTTTAGAGGAGTTTAAGGTTTACAACAAAATTGAGAAAGAGGTATAGAGATTTGCCTACCCCTTTCTCCCATTATCAATACCACTCACCAGAATGCTAGATTTTTTTTTTTTTTTACCAAAGATGAATGAAAGTCCATAGTTTACCTTAGGGTTCACTGTTGGTATTGTACATTCTATAGGTTTGGGCAAACATATAATGACCTATATCTGTCATTAGAATATAATACAGAGTATTTTCACTGGCCTAAAGAATCCTCTACCTATTCATTTCTCCCTCAAGCCCCAAACACCTGGTAACCACTTATCTTTTTATAGTCTCTTCTGCCATAAGTTTTGCCTTCTCCAGAACGTCGGATACTTGGAATCATACAGTATTTAGCCTTTTCAGATTGTCTTCTTTCATTTAGTTATAAGCATTGAAGGTTCCTCCATGTCTTTTCATGGTTTGATAGCTCATTTCTTTGTAGTATTGAATAATATTCCATTGTGTGGATGTACTGTTCAGCTACTAAAGGAGATCTCAGTTGCTCCCAGGTTTCGGCAATCATGAATAAAGCTTCTATAAATATCTATGTGCAGTTTTCGTGTGGACAGAAATTTTCATCTCCTCTGGATAAATACCAAGGATGTGATTGCTGGATTGTATGGCAAAAGTATGTTTAGTTTTGTAAGAAATAGGGCTTTTATTTAATCTCAACACTCTTTCATCTGTATTTCCTTTCCCCAATGCTGAGACTCTTGGTCCCCAAAGATACCAACATAATTATTCATTTGCTTCATTCTACAATATCCCACCATACACACACAACAGTCTGGAAATAGCAATGTGATTTATACCATCAATATGATTAATGCAAATAATTCAAGGTTTCTTTCTTTATTGAGGTGTAATTTTCATAACATAAAAATCACCTTTTGAAACATCTTACAGTACATAATTAAGTAGCTTTAAGTACATGGACAGTGTGGTGTAATTATCACTACCATTCCAAAACATTTTCTTCACCTTAGCAAGAAATCCCATACCCATTAAGCAGTGAGTTCCTGTTATTTCTTTCATATCCTTGGGCCCCTGGCAATGACTAAGATACTTTCTGTCTTTTTAGAGTTGCCTTCTCTGGAACATACATGGAATCATACACGATGTGACCTTTTATGTCTGGCTTCTTTCTGGCTTCTTTCCCTTAGTGTCATGTTTTCAAGTTCATCTGTGTTATAGCATGGGTCAGTACTCATTTTTTAGCTGGATCACATTCCATTGTATAGATAGCTCTCCTCTGTTTATCCATTCTTCCATTGATGGACACTTGGGTTATGTGTTACGTCCACATTTTGGCTATTGTAAATAATACTGCTGTGTACATTCATGTGCAAGCTCTGAACATTTTGTTTTCAATTCTTGTGGCTATATTGTTTTTTATATGCCTTTTTTATTCTTTGAGTACATGAGGGGTATCAGGTCAAATTTTATATTTTAAAATTACTTGGAAAAACTCTTCTGTGGTTATAATACTAAGTGGATACATATTTAAATTCATTTATTTTACTTTTAGTTTTTAGCAATTGCTTTTAAATTTCAATTTTGTTTGAAGGTCAGTTTAGGATAGAAACTCTTGGTCTCCATTTTCTTTCCTTGAATATACTAAATATATAAAGTGTTGTTGAAAAGCCAAATGACAATCTAATTTTACTTACCTTACAAGTAACTTGATCTTTTTGGTCTGGTGCCCAAACCCAAAGTGTAATCTTTTTTTTTTCCTTTCAAGTCCAATAATTTTCTTGACTATGTTTTAGTGTTGGTCATTTTCTTGAATTATATTTCTTAGTAGTTTTCTGTTTCATTGCTTTGGATTTTTTTTTTTTATGAGACTTATATGAATATTCTATACCTATTATTTTCTTCATTTCTTTTAACCTGTTTTGCAGTATCAGGCTACAGGGCTTTTTCACTTCCATTTTTGGTGGGGGTGTATTTCTGGCATGCTTCCCTTGTCTGTAAATTCTCTATTTTCTTTTCATTTTGAATGATATTTGACAATGATACTTTTCTGTTACTAACTCTTTAAGTAAAATGAACTTTCTTATATTTTCATGTGGAAAAATTGAGCTAGGATAGTTGTTCAGTCTTCCTGTTTCTAGAGCTCCATCTTCAATTGTTCTCATTATGTAATAAAAAATGTAGCCTCATGCTTTCAGCTGTGTCCTTTCTCTGCTTTCTGCTCGCACTTACATCCAGGCATTCTCTTTCCTTTGGCCATTGTCCCCATCCTATTTGAGTTATACACTCAGCAATTTCTCCTCAGTGCAGGGCTTTGCCTGGAAGAAAGCTTGGGTTTGCTAGACTTGAGACCAGCACACGGACTTCCTTTATCGCCTGCTGGTCCCCTTTTAAGTTGGAATCTGCAAAACCCTCCCAGTTCCAGCTGATGTTCTGAGATTGGCCTGCCTTGCTTGCCTGTATTCTTCAGTTCGTTTGGGAGGTTCTGTTGTTTAAGTCACCCAGTGTGTGGTACTTTGTTATGATAACCCTAGCAGATGAATATGCTGGGTAATTGAATAATTTGTAGGCTCGAGGAGATTCACATAGGGATATATGTACTTCTGCTAGTCCAGTCTGTCGATTTCTTGAGTATTTTTAAAAAGAGATAGGTCTTCAGGTTACCAGAGGATAATGTTTATTACAAAAGAATATATTGCTCATGGGGGAATTTCAAGGAAATATCAGAAAGGTACTGTTTTGGGGGTGGGGCTTTTCCTTAAGTTATATTAATATATTTCACCTGTTCTAGCCCTGATAATGGCTCTGTGTGTGTGTGTGTGTGTTTAAGACACAGGGGAAGGGTGAGAAGGAGGGGCTGAAGAAAAAGAATAGGTCAGACTTCCTCTGTCCATGTGTTGTCTTTAATAAGGAAGAATGACCCAACTGGGATTTTTTTATGACTGGATGTCTGTTTGAACTCAGCTGGACAGGAATCATCTTTCAAAGCCATTCAGAGTTGCCTGTAACACTCTTGCTGGAATAGCATGGGCACCAGCAGGTGCTTTTGCAGGTTGGACCAACTCTGTATCCCTGACAATAAAGTCATCATATCTAGACTCAGGTACTGCTGACCAAGTTAGGTACAGAATAATTTAAAGCCTCAGCACTCCAGATTGGAAATCAGTTGAAGGAATGACAGGTTAAGGGCTGATTTATGCCTTATTTGTCTTGAATGGGTAAAGGAAAGAATAATTGAGCACATGAGTCTTGGAAAAAATTGGTTTGAAGGCATGTAGGAGAGGATGACTCTTGTAATGTTACAGATTCTGCCCTCATTACCTGGGCAATATTTTAATATCCATTCTCATTACCATTAGTAAAAAATTTTATTCTGTGTATAAAATGCTTCATGCAAGGGTATTAGGGACCTCTGAAGATTACTTTATCATCTCATTCATAACCTACCCATCTACATATCCACCCATCCACCCATTCATTCATTCAAATATCCATTTATCTACCCACCCATCTACCTATCCATCTACATATTCATCCACCCATTCACCACCCATGCATCCATTCATCCACCCACCTTCTTAATATCTCTTCATTCTAATAACTTCTCTCTATCCCAGTTTCCTTTCCTGCAGGTGCGTGATAGCTTCCTCACTGGCCTCCTTCCTGCCAGCCTTTCCTATCTTGCATCTTTTATCTACATTGCAGCCTGAATGATATTTCTACACTTCAGTTTTCTCATTTGCAAAATCAAGGTAATAATATTTATTCTCCAGATTGTTGTAAATGGGATCATCATTTATTCATCCAACAGTGATTTATTGAGCTTCTACTTCATGTGTCTGTCTCCATTGTAGGCACTGGGGATACAGCAGCAAATAACACAAACAGGCCCTGTCCTCATGTAGCATTCCTTCTAGTGGGAGAGATGGGCAGTAATTGCATAATCCAGTACATATGTGATGCCATTTCAGATGGCGACAAATGTTTAGCAGAAAAATAGTGATGTATGTGAAGTGCTTAGCACCATGTCCAGCACACAGAGATGTTTAATTAATGGTAGTTGTCATATTAACAGTAAATAATATTATTATATTATCAGTCTCTCTAAAACCTTTCCCTGATAATATGATTACTGAGTGTTTATTAAGCACTTAGTATGAACCAACCATTATGCTAAGCACTTCAATCTTACAGCAACCCTATGAGGTGGATATGATTACTTCCCTCATTTTAGATGTGAAAACTGAGACATAATCTCTCACTGACCTCAAGGAAATGTCCATACTCCTTATTTGAGTACTCAAGGCCTTTCTTGATCTGGCTGTTTATTTCTCCAGCCTCAAGTCTTGCAGACCTTGTTGTCTCTTGCCTTTTTACTCTCGTTCTTAAAAGGTTCAGGTCAGGCATTTCCTCCTCCAGGAAATTTTCCTTGACCACAACCCTCCCCATTCCCTGTCAGGGTTATGTGCTCTGCCCCTGCACTCCCACATGGTTCTGTCATAGTTCTTGTTACAGGGAACTGTAGTTGTCTCTGTGTGTCTGATGCTTCTGAGAGAGTGTGAGTTCTCTGAGAGTGGGGGTCTTGGCTTTTATCTTTAACCCCAGCATCCAGTCCTGTGCTGGGTACATAAAATGTGCTCAATAAATGAATCCCAGAAGATGTTCTATTTTAATCCTTTGTAGGGGAGAGGCTCCTTCTCTGGGAGGTTGTGTGGATCAGAGAGGATTTCCTTGGGACCCAGAGTAGATTAGGAACCCAAGGAAAAGGATCTAATTCTGACCTGTCATGGTCTGTGTGACCCATAGCTAGTTAACCAGCCTCGTGCCTCTACTAAAGGTACAGCTACATGGTTAGTAGGAAAGTATTTGGAAGACAAACAAGGGCCAGAGAACCAGTCTCTAGCATTGATAAAAACATATTTATTTGGTCTGAATTTAATGTCCTGGCTTGACATTTTTGCCACATAAACCCCCCCCAGATTTCTCAGAATCTAAATTTAGAAGGTAGAAATAGATTAAAGGGTGAAATCAAAAAGGCTTCTTGCTTTGGAATGGACCTACCTACTTGACCTTTCTAAATAACAACTTCTCTACAACAATAGCGTATGCCAAGAGCATAGGCTTTGTAACTGAATTGTCTAGTTAAATTCCCCTTAGGCCACTTAACCAGTGTGAGACCTTTGGCACAGTTTTAGCCTCTGTGGTCCTCAGTGTTACCATCTGTTAAAATGAGGAAATAAAAATTCTTTGTTCATTTGCTTATTATGAGGATTAGAATAGAAAATAATTGTGATGTGCCTGGCAATGTCTTTTTCTTTGTACTTATTTCAGTGTGGCTACTAGAAACTTTCAAATTACAAATATGTCTCATGTCATATTTGTGCTGGACAGCAGTGCTCAAGACTGGCTTCTCTGAGGGCATGGACTATATTTTCCTCATCTCTCTCTGAAGAAGCCAGCACTTCAAGTTGGAGTGTATGTGCTGCCTATGTTCTCAAAAAGCATTTGGTTGCACTGGGATCTTGCTGGGGAGAAATCAGTTGTTTAACTCTGAATTATCTTTTGATTGATCTTGCCTTGGTTGTGGTTCAAATGGACGGGAAACCCCTTTGGCACAGCCTCAGCCTGAAGGAGGTGCTTTGGAGACGCAGAGGCAAAAGGCTCAGCACCACGGTCCTAAACCGCGTAAGGGCAACCCAGAAACCCAGATGCGGACTCCCCGAGGACACCTCCAGGACAGATGTGCCTCCAGGAGGTGAATGGTTCTGGCTTCAAGAAAGAGAATCTATTCCAGAGGGAGTCAGAAAGAGGAGATTTTGTTCCTAGGAGGAATGATGCCCCAGACGCTCCCAGAAAAAACTGGAGAAGCAGCAGATGGGGAATGAATATTGGCCAGGATATGATGGTTTTCATTCAATTAAAATATCAAATACGGACGTAATAGGAACAGGGTGTTTAGTGGTGGGCTTCTGATAAAGACCAGGCGGAGTGAACATGAAGGTAAAAGTAACACTATCACATGAGGAAAAGAAATGGCTGTGGATTTTTTTCCACTTAAAAAAGTTTTTTCCCTTCTTAGTCCTTTTTAGGAGTTGATATTGACTTAGATTTGACATGTCCAATAAGCCATTTACAGTTGCTATTAAAAGAAACCTTTGCCTGAAGTCAGGCACCATTTTTTTTGCCTGGGTTTCTTAGTCTTTAAGTCATTAGTGTTCTGTGAGGCCTGTGGGCCTGCCCGAAATTCTTCCAGTGGGTGAAGAATCCCTGGTGACTGGGATGGAAGAGGAGAGGAGAAGCCAGTCAGCCTAGTGGTGAATATTAGCCTGCCACCCGAGGCAATGAAGAAAGGGTTCTGGAAAGGGCGTCTAGTGTCAGGGGGTCTCATCTTCCTCAGGATCCTTTGGTTCCAAGGACCAGAAACGCACTTAGGCTCGTTGAGGGAAAGGACTTACCAAACAGACATTGTGAAATCTCAGTGGACCCCAGGGCACTCTCTGGGACAGGATTGCTGTCAGGCTGCGGGTCTTCTGGAGATGCTTTTCTCTTCTGTCCCATGATATCTCTTCTGAGTGGCTTCCTCTCCCAGGACTATGCTAAAATACCCCTGCATTTTCCTCTCCCTTGATTTCCATGTGGCTCTGGTCTGTCACAGAGTCTGCCTCAGGCCTGACTTGGAGAGATTGTGGGCGTAGAACTCACCACTGTCTGATGATCATTTCTGTCTCTTTGTGTAGGAGGTGAATGGGGGAAATTTTGTTTTTTTTGGTGGTGGTGAAGGAGTTGCGTGCTTCATGCCTCCTGCCAACTTAAAAACTGTATGAGGCCTAAATTCCTAGTTCTTGAAATAAGTCCTTTATGTGGAAATAAATCTCAGTCAGAAAGCTGCTGCTAAGAGCTATGCCCCCAAGATGTGACCTCTGAAAACAGTTATCTTGGTAGTGATAACTGTTTATTACTTCCCAATATCAGTTTCTCTCCTCTTCCTTAACAGAGCCTTACTTTTGTTTACATATTCTCCCATCCCAAGTCTTAAGGGTAGATCTAGATCAGGGATCAGCAAATATTTTAAAAGAAGACTAGAAAGTAAGTATTTTAAGCTTGGTGGGGTGGGGGAGGTGGTATATGGTTGCTGTCACAACTCGCTTTGTGCCAACTCCCTGTTGTAGCACAAAAGTAGCTATAGACAATATGTAAATGAGTAAGTGTGGCTGTATTCTGATTAAACTTTATTTATAAAATCAGGCAGTGGGCCAAAATGTGGCCCATGGGCTGTAGTTTGCCAATCCCCATCTAGATTAATCTAAGCCAGGGTTTCTCAGTCTCAGTGCTACTGACATTTTGGGCCAGATAATTCTTTGCTGTGGGGGCTGAACTGCCAACTGTAGGATGTTGAGCAGCACCTCTGGCCTCCATCCACCAGGTACCAGTAGCATCCACACCCAGTGTGACAGCTAAAAATGTTTCTAGGCATTGCCACATGTCCCTGGGGGTACTTTCCTAGTGACTGTTATTGGTTTGGGGGTAGTCATGTGACTTGAGCTGTCCAAATCAACTAATGGTAAGGGCCTATAGTCCATGATTTGGTGAGAGGTTCTGTGTTTCTCCTTTTAGACTTAAATAAGACAGCTTTAATGCCAAGTGCCACCCACAGCTATCTTACAACCACTACAGTAATCAGATTCTACCTCATGGATGGCAGAGCAAACGGACAGCAAGAATCCAGGGACAGCTGAATCAACCAGCCCTGACACCCTCCTTCCATACGGACTTCCATTGGATGACATGACTCATTTCCTTACGGTTTTAGATGGAGTTTCTCCAGGACATTCTGGGAGGTAATTAATCAGTGTGCTCAGAAAGATTTCAATATTTTAACCTCAGTATGTTTATATCTGTGTGTTCCGGCTGGATATGAGTCATGAGGCAAACCAGGCAGCAGGGGCTGTAGGCCCTTAGCAAGGGTGTGGGTGGGGAGGCACTGACTGGGGGGCAGTACCTTTGGTTTTCCTTTTGTGCGTTCATCATACTACCTGGCTCCCTGCAGTTGCAGTGGCTCAGGGCTTCTTTCTGGCTGCCTTGGAGTTGGAGTCCTCTGTAAACTGGCTCTGCAACATGGGTCTTTTAGAGGAGCTTAGATTGCCTGATTGGTTACAGAGCATTTTTTAATGGTGTCTTCCGAGGAAGGAGATTTGATCAGAAAACAGTGGCAGTGTTTGGCCCAATACCCAGGCATCAGGTCCTGTACTGCAAACGTACTGGCTACGAAGATAACAGGAAACCAATTTCTTCTCAATTCAAATCACAGTTCCTCTTAGCATCACGCCCTTACTGTTTTTGAACCTCCTGTGTCACCCACTGCCCCCTCCAGTGCTTGGCTGATACTGAGATGGTAAAAATGCATGTAGAACAAAACTGATAAAAAGTCGACTTTTAAGAAAGTTTTGACAGCAAGCTATCGAGTGCTGTTGGAAAGGCTGCTGGACTTTGGCTGAGAGGCCTGCCCTGGCTGCAGGACTTGGCTCTGAGCTTGCAGGTCATTTCACTTTTCTGAGCCTCAGTTTACTCATCTGTGGAAATGGTGGTATGTGCCCATAGGTCAAATGAGATGATGTATGTGAAGAAGTTTAATGAAGCAGGAGGTCAGAGGAGAGCTGCTCGAACAGAAGAGCAGTATGGTCATTGGATGTTTATGGCCTTCATTCTTCCCCCTTTCTCTTTGGTGGTACCTATTTTTCTATTGTTATGGTTTCCTTAATTTGGGTGAGAGTAAAGGGGTGGACAGAACTGGGGTGTTTCAGTGCTTGAAGATATGGATAAGGACATGGCTCTAGGCAATGATCTCAGAGCTGGGGGTGCAGGGACACCTCTAGATGTTTTCCCAGGTGTCACAGATAACTACTGGCAGTCCCAGGATACTCCGCCCATGAGAAGATGGAAATATTACCAACTGGCCTTCCAAGGACAAACCTCTCCAGATGGGGAGCATAAGGGTGGTATGGCTTTATAATCTGCCAGTCCTGAGTTTGAACCCTCCTCTGCCTTAATCTGTTGACTAGTTGTGTAATTCTTGGGCAAATTAGTTAAGCTCTCTAAGCTTCATTGGTAAATCAGTGATAGTAGTGGGCCTTTTATCATAGGGTATTTGAGGGAATTTCATGAAAGATATGTCTGATATGTAATCAGTGTACAAAAATTGCTAGTTTTGACTTGACTCTTAGTATTTCGAGGCTTGCTCTTTCTATCTTTCCTAAAAGGCCCCAGCAGTTTATTATGGAATGTGGCTGTCATGGTGAAGAGTGACTGGGAAATATGTCACCTTGGGGACAGTCACACTGTATGGATAAAGCTTTGTGGGAGCTGGTTCACTGGGGCCAGGATTAGGACATCCCATCAGCCACTCCTGAGAGCCAGGAGGTGGGTTCCTCCACCTCCTTCAGACCTTTACACTCAACCCATCACTAGGTTCTGCTGGCAGTTTGTATCCTGAACAGAGCCTGCTTCTCCGTCTCCCCTGACCCAGCCTCGCTGGAGCTGCCAGCAGTTCTCCCTTGCAGCAGCCTCCTAGCGGTCTGCTCCTGTCTCCCTGCCACCCACTCTCCCCTCAGCGGCGTTAAGGGATGTTTGAAAATGTAAATGAGACCACGTCTCCAGCTTCTTAAACCCGCTTCCCACTGCACCTAGAATAACATCCAACATTTCCTAAGGCCTCATGGGAAATGTTCTCTGCCCACCCCCTTAGGGTGGCTGAATTCTTCTCATTTTTCACGTCTTCACTTAAATGTCTCTGACCTATTTAGGTACTTCCCATATCCTTACAGTATTTACAACTAGTAGTTGTAACCTATGTGTGTGTTTATTCATGCAGTGCCCATCTTTCCTGCTGGACTGTAAGCCCTGGAGGGCAGGGACAGTGTCTGTCTTGTTTCCCTCTCCATCTTTGCACCTGGCACAAAGTAGGTACTACTTTATAAATATCTGGTCCAATGAATGAATGCCATCAGGCCAGTGGTTCTGTTTGTCTTTCTTCAATTCATGCCTTCTGAAGGGGAAAAGCTCTGCATACAGGTGTTATGAGGCACTCTACAACCTGTGTCTTACTTGAGTATGCTGAGAGGCAGGGGGGCCTGGAAATACACTCACTCTGGTACCAGAATCTCTCAGTTCAAATCTCAGCTCTGCCCCTTGTCACCTGTTGGCAAGTTGTTTAGGATAACATCAGTATCTCCTTCTGAGGGTGAATTGAGGTGACAGTGTGGAGCCATTAGCACAGTACCTGGCCCACTGTATGTGCTGAGCAGCAGTGGCCGTGATTATCCAAGTAGTATATGGGTTGCAAGTTTCCATTTGGGGGTTTTTACACTGTTCTTTCTCTCTTTTTTTTTGAAATCAAAGTACCATTTATCTGATTCCATGTTAAGCATCTGTTTTGTGCTCCACTCTGGGTATACAGAAATGCTCCCACAAATGCAGTCCCTGTTCTCATGGGGCTTTTACTTCAGTGGAGACTACAGGCTTCAAACAAAGAATTGCAGGAGGGATGAGTGAAATGAAGAATAAATAGCGTCTGAGGAGAATAAATTCCAAGGGAACGAAACTTTTTGGTGTGTGGGGTGGGGTCACAGAAGTTCAACCCAAGAATGTAGATCTAAGCTAAAGCTAGACCTAATGGTAGAGTAAGATCCAACCAGCAGATGGAGGTGGCAGTTGGGGCAGGGGGTGGGCGGAAGGGGAGAGGAAGCTGAGCAGCAGGAATAGCCTGTGCAAAGATTCTGAGGCTGCAGAGAACGTGGCACATTCATGACCAGTATGTACAAGTAAGTACATAGCTGGAAAACTTGGTCATGGAAAATCATCGCCTTTTTAGGAATCTCCCCAAAGAAGACCCTGAGATAAAGATTTGAATTTGAGAGGTTTATCTGGGAGGCGATTCTGAGTAACAGTCGAGGAATGAGGGGGAGGTGACACGGGGAAGGGAAGGAGCCAGGAAAGGATACATTATCAAACAAGTTACGCTGTGGGCAAGTGGGAACTCGGGGCCATTGTCAAACATGCACCTCAGTCATCTCATCCCTCCCAATGGATGATGGAGCTGGGGTATTGACATACCATCTTCCCTTGGTCATTGTTTGAGGGCTGCTCTCGGTTGGGAGGACATCAATTCTCTGGAACTTCCATCCTGCCATGTGTAAGAGCAGAAGTGGGTTCCAATAGTCATAGAAAGCTGTCAGGCAAATGAAAGCAGGTGCCGGCTGTTGGAAGTTGGGCTAGTGTGGTAAATGCGAGGGGACCCAGCAGGGCAACAATGCATCTGTTACCCACTCCAACCCCCTTTAATGCTTGAAGCTGTTGGGGTCATTCAGCATCAGCTTGTGAGGCCCATCAGAGCTGTTGTGAAAGGTTTTGGACTCTATCCTTTGGGGAGCCATTGTTAGCTTTTAAGGGTAAGTGAGGGATAATCAGACCTGCAGCTTAGATCACTCTGGTCATTGGGTGGAGAAGGAACTATTGTGTCCCAGGAGCAAATAGAATTTGGGAGGCAGTAGCAACTCTTTGTACAAGAGATGATGGTGGCTTAGAGCAGGTGGGGCAGGGGTGGGGAGCAAGCTGGAGGGAGGTTTAGGAGACAGAATAGACCAGATTTAGTGAGCGTCTGGATCTGGGGAAGGTGGCAACCCTTTTCCGTAATATCTTCTGCATGCTAAATTAGACGCAGGTGTCTCTGAGACTTGGCAAGTGGTGCTGTAATTTTGTGTGCCCTCCCAACCCCCCATCCCTTACCTGATAAAGCTCTGTCATCTGCTGCAGTCTCCCTGCCCACTTTTCGCAGCACTTCCCAGGCTGCTGGGGCCAGCATGAAATAAATAGCCCCAAGTTCCCACCTTGCCAGCTCTCCTCCTGCCTTACCCACCCTGCTGTGCCTGGCGAGGGTTGGCTCTAGTGCCAGCTTCTGAACCAGCATTATTGTCAAGGAATGTGGAAGCAGCTGGGCCAGGGAGCAAGGGGCGGAGATGAACGTTCCATTTGCCATCTGCGGCTCAAGCGAGAGCTGTGCTGATGAGAGCCAGAACCATCTCTGTGATCCGGAGAAAGACATTTCAGCTGAGCCGGCACTGGGACGTCATCTGTAGGCTTATGTGGGTGTCCTGTGGGGTCACGCTTTTCTTTGAGCATGGGGTATGGGGGGAGGCCAAGCCTTGAGATGAGGGGCTGATGGTGGAGGATACAGGACTCTGCTTTGTCCCCAAACTCGACTCCTCGGCTAGGCCCTTCTGGGCAGAAAATGCTGCCATGCCACGCATGTAACTCTAGAACAGTGCCAGCCCCGGCCAAACATAGCGTCTTTGTTAAAAAGCACCCTGCTAGCCATTTCAACCATAAACACTTTTTCTGGAGTTCAGATTTTAAGCTTTTCAGAATTTAAACGGATCTTTAGGGTTATTCATTTAACAAATATTTATTTCTGGAAAATTCCTCTTCTGAGCAAAGTCCACCCCCAACCCAACACAGCACTCTAATCACAAGGCCACCAAGAAAACTCATTGTTACGACATGGAGACTAGGTCTTTGGTCTTAGTTGACTGCAGACCCAAGACAGGTCCATTAGAATTCTTCCCTGGGAGCCTGGCCTAAGAGCAGAGAAAGGGAAGTTAGTCCCTAGTACCTGAAATCGTAACATATGGAAGACAGTGAACAGTTGTTTTTCTCTCAAGATTGGGGAAAGAGAGAAAACAGAATGGGAGAGAGAGCAAGAGAGAGAGAAATGAACACACGCAGTGACCTGGCCCAGCTATTTCCTATTCTTTTATTTCCAAGAAACCCCTTAGAATTCTTGAAATAAATTTGCCATTTTTGCAAATTTGAAGGTGAAGGTGAGTGTGCCTTTCATGTGGCTGAGAAGGGGAAAAATAAATCTCTGCCCACAGACTGGCAGCCCGTTGGAACACTCGGGGGGGGGGGGAGGGGAGGTTAAAGAGAAAGTTTGTCTCAAGTCTTGATCCTGGAAATTCTTTTGGTGTTTATAGTCATCCTAAAAAAAGACCCTGTGGCCATGAGCAGCCACTTCCCCCTCCTCCTTGCCACCCTCACCCCCCAGCAACCATAATCTACTTTCTATGTCTATAGATTTGCCTACTTTCATCATTTCATATAAATGGAATTATGTGCTCCGTGGCCTTTCGTGTCTGCTGCTTTCCCTTAGGTAGTGTGTTCAAGGCTCATCTGTGTTATAGCATGTATCAGAGGTTCATTCCATTTATGGCTGAATCATAGTCCATCGAACAGGTTGAGTACATTTTGTTTAGCCATTCCTCAGTTGATGGACATCTGGGTTGTTTCCGCTTTCTGCTAATTGTGACTACGGCTGCTATGAACATTTAAAATAGTAGGTCAAAGCATGTCACTCCTGTGCTCAAACTCTTCCACAGCTTCCAAGCTCAGAATAAAATCACAAGCTCTCACCATGACCCCGGGGACCTCCCTTACTTCACTAACATCTCTGATCAAATGTCACAACTGACCCCGCTGTATTCTTCTTCATAGGATTTTCCCATAAGTGATGTTATATTACCTAGGTGTTTGCCTTTGTGTTTTTCCTCCTAGAGAGGAAAATTCTATGATAGGTGGGACTCTTTTACTGCTGTGTCCCCTGTACTTGGCGCATATTAGGAACTCAACAAATATTTGTTGAATGAATGAGTGAATGAATGAATGAAAAAATAAGACAGATGAAATGAGGCCTAGGGAGAGGCAGGGCCTGCCCAAGTGTTCATAGCTAATTAGGTCTCCCAGTTCCAGTCCTGTGTTTGTTTTTCAAAACTCCCCATCCCCCTGATATTTGGATGCTGAGCAGTTTATGTAAATTCTAGTCACCCCTACTCAGGACTACGTCCTGCTAAACCAGCAAGCAAATCCAAATCTCACACCTTTCAGACTGGGCACCTTCCACATTTCCCTTACCTTTCCAGATTCCCTCCCATCATTTCCCAACACACATCCTGCCTTCCCAGCATCCTGAAGGACTTGCAGTTCCTTGAGCACTGGATTGTTCCCTCATGCCTCTCTGTACCTTTGCCATGCTGTTCCCTCTGTCTGAAACACTCTTCCCACAACCACCTTCTATAGATGGTCATTTCAGACTCGTGTTCATGACTCAGGTGGCCTTCTGTACTTTGAGGGAAACTTCCCCGCCATGCCCTTCCAGCCAGACTGAGTGAGATGCCTCTCTGCTGCCTACTCAAAGTCCCTGTTCTACTCATTTCACTCTACTGGGATTGACTGGGTGTTTTCTGTATTGTAGACTCCGAGTCTACAGTGAAAAGGTCATGCCTGTCATGCTCAAGGTTTTATCCCCAGCCCCCTGCACGGTGCCTGGCTCCTTGAAGGCACTCAACAACTATGGGCTTCATTTTGATCAAAGAGGGTAAACTGGATGCAGCAGGTACCCATGTCCTCCTACCTTTCATTGTGTTCTAGCCAACTTCCAGTATCTGTGTCTGTGCCAGAACGGCCAGCATTCAAACTGCCCATGACTGGCAGGCCACAGTGTCAAGGAATTAACACTCCCTGCTTCAGGAGCCGCCCTCAACCAATGACTCTCAGGAGTTGCTGTGTGAATATCCAGCTCCCTCCTTCCTTGGGTTATTTCATCTGAGACCTTAGTGAGGTGTAGGAGGGAAAAGGTCGTTCGTACCTCCCGCCAGAGTGTCCTGCTGAAATTAACCTCTGATGGCCCCTGTGGTAGCTTGCTTAGTAGTGTACTCATTATTTGCAGTATCTCCTTTGCTTAAATATTGGTGTTTCTTCTACTTCTTAAATATACTACTTTCATTCAATCCCTTGTCCAACTCAGTGGAACTGTCAGAATGCCAGTACCCCGACCGATGGCCCAGCCTGAATGGGTTCCTTTTTCCTTCAAGACCATGATAACACTAGGCTGAAGGTATCAGCCAACCAACTGAACATATAAATGCCAATTAGTTGTATTGATGAGCAATGTTTATGGGTTCCTGCAGATGAATTCATAAATATTATAAATTGCAACAATTTCTAAATAATGCCCTGTGACTAATGGCTCTGGTTGTAGTGGATTTTATCACTTTGTGGGGTACCTAATTGTCCTCAACCTTATTGGGTGTTCTGCGACCTGCAGCAACACAACGACTCAGAGCCCAGGAGCTTCAAGGTCAAAGAGCCTATGTTCCTAGCTTCTGTCCTAGGTGACAGGGATCCTGATATCTCACCTTTGGTATTTTACTCTCTAGTGATCTGGTCTTTTTCTCCCCCACCCTTTTGGTGGTGAAGAGCTGTCCTCCAAAGACTTAGGAAATACCATGGATTCTGGCCTTTACCTGTTCTTTCAGAGGCTCATTTATTAACTTATTCATTCAACAAATATTACATTAATGGAGCACTTCCCTGTGTAACACTATGCAAATGCAGGAAATATAGCAGTGTATTGGTCAGGATAGGCTAGGTTGTCACCCTTGCAACAAGTTAACTTTGAAATCCCAGGGGCTTACGACATCACAGTTTTTTTTCACATTCATGTTACACATCCCGTGTGGATCCACAGAGGGCGCTCCTCCATGTAGTCACTCAAGGACCCTGGCTGATGGAACCTCGCCAGTCACTGCAGTAGGGAATTGACAACTGGAGAGTTACTAGGCCAGCTTTTCTGTGCTTTGGCCCAGAAGCGACACGTGTCACTTCTGTACTCAGTCCATGAGCCAGAATTAGTCACATTGGCCCCAATTAACTGCAAAAAGAGCCTGAGAAATGTGCATGGAACACATGGAACGTTTGTTATGCTTGAGGGTCCTTAGAGAGCTTATATTGTAGCTTTGTAGGAGAATGCAAGGATCAAATGAATTATTACATAAATAATTATTGAATAATAATTGGGATGAAGGTTATAAAAGAGAATTCAGGATGTTACAAGAGTATAAAACAGAAGACTAGATGCTTTCTAGATGATCAGGGATGGCTTTCCTAAGGAAAGGTTATTTCAGTTGAGAGCTGAGGCAATGAGGATGAGGAACTGGTCAGATGCAGAGAGGAAGTGAGGCACCCAGCTGTTTTTCACAGATCACCTCGGGTTCATCTGTCAAAGAACTTACAGTGTAGCCTGCAATAAGAATATAGAAATAATGATGAGACTAGCTAGTCAATAGTGGTAGCCTATGTGTTTGATTGTGTGCTGTGTTAAGTGCTTTCTGTGCATTATCTCACTTAATCTGCCCTCACAATAGGTTTAGAAGCACACTGCCCAGCAGCTATCTGGGCAGGCCTTGAACTTACATATGCACCTGAAGTTTATGCTCTTTACCACTGTGTGTTACTCCCTCTGGGGTGATTGCTCAGTGACTGCTGGGGTGTAAGAGAAAGAGCTCTCACTCCAAGGCTGACCTTTCTCTGCCTTTCTGATAAGTCACTGAATCTTCGCCACCTCAGTACATCATTAAAACGAGCATTTGGCTAGATGAGAGCCTTTCAAAAGTGTTTTAATGTTGTGGAATATATTTTTTTAAGTGCAATCCAATATATAAAGTAAGTAGGAGTGGTTAATAGTCTGGGGAGGCTCCTGAAACCTCACCCCCCACATCTTCTTATCCCCTTTAGCAGCCCCTGGGGCCCCTCTGGGGGGGCCTGGCATATGATAAGTGCTCAGTAAACTACTGGACTTTCTAAGGTTACTCCCAGCCCTCAAGTTTGCTGAGTGTTCCCAGGATTATGATTAGTATTTAGTTATAAGGATGGACTCCTTTCTTGTCCCTTGTGGTAGGTAGAATAATGACTCCCAAAGATGCCCACATCCTAATCCCTGAAATCTGTGATATGTTACCTTATATGGCAAAAGGACTTTGCAGGTAAGATAGTTAAGGATCTTGACATTGGAGGATTATCCATTCAGGATGGGCCCAGGGTAACCTCAGGCCCTTATAAGAGGGGACAGGTGAGTCAGACAAAATGTGAGGACATGAGGATGGAAGCAGAAGTCAGAGAGAGAGAGAGATTTGAAGATGCTATACTGCTGTTTGTGAAGATGGAGAACGGGGCCATGAGCCAAGGATTGTGGGCAGCCTCTAGATGCTGGAGAAGGCAAGAAAATGCATTCTTCCCCAGCACCACCATAAGGAGTGCAGCTCTGCCAATGCCTTGACTTAAGCCCTGTAAGACTCATCTCAGACTTCTGACCTCCAGAACTGTCCGAGAATAAATTTGAGTCGTTTTAGGCCACTCAGTTAATGGTTATTTGTCAGCAATGGGAAACTCACACATCTCTCTGAGATAAGAATCTACCCCAGACTACCAGTGGCTTTATCTGTGTTTAATGCCCAGACTATTAATTGTCTCTACCAAGTCCCAGCCACTGTGCTTCGTGCTTTATTCCTCTTGTCATATTTAATTCTGTAAATAACCCTGTGAGTACAGACTGTCATGTCCACGTGGTAAAGATGAGAAAACTGGGACTCTAAGAGGTTACATCACCAGCTCAAGGTCAGACAGGTGAGCATCTTTATGACCATTACTTTATCAGGTAAATCACTTGCCTCCATTTCATTAAGATAATTTTCTGAGGTTCTATTTTGTTCTTTCACTTGGAAATTATTTCTGTTTCTTCATTTTGTTGGACTCTGTCAGTTCCTGTGCACTAGAGAAAACAGTCACTTCTGCTACTCTCAAAGGTCTCATGTAGGAGATGGACCTTACCGTTCAAGATGAACCTTATTGAACCTTATTGTCTGCCCGGCTCTTGGTTGTCTCTCAAACCTGTAGGATTGTCCAAGCAGCCTATTTTATTTTTAATGGCTCGCATTAGTTCAGGGCATGCCGAAACCTGTCATGGCCCCAAAGCAGAGGATCCCAGTCAGCACCCAGATTCAGGCTGATTGGAAGCCAGACTCGGGCAGCGGCTTCTAAGGCATGAACAAATAGACAGCCCTTTGAGACCTGACATGTTAGCCTCAGAGCTGGGCCAAGTGGAGGTGTTTCCTGGCAGCAGCCACAAAAATTGGGGTCCAGACAAGCCCCTTTCTAGGAGATACCAGTGAGCTGGAGCACAGCAGAGAGAGAGAGAGAGAGAGAACATGAAGGAGATACCCACAGGTGAAAAGAAAGAAAGAAATAAAAAAGGCTAGAGTTTAAAAAACAACAAAAAAGAATGGTACCTGCCGGCTAGAACGAGGCGGAGGGAGAGTGGGAAAATGGTGCCCTCCAGCCGCAGGCCCCCAGATGTGTGCTGAGTGACTTGCCTGCCCTTCAGGCTGCGGCTCCGAGATTAGCAAATGAGCCTCAGTCCCCTAAATCTGGGTGCCTCTTGAGCCGCTGCCTCTGCGCTGTGCCCTGGGGGCAGGTGAGTCCCAGCTCTTTAGAGTCTTCGTGGGTCTTATGGATGTCAGCCCCGCTGTTTTACAAGGCTAGATGTTTTGGGGGCTCATCTTTCAGGTGCAGGTCTTAAAAGTTAGAGTGATCAATGTGGGGTTCAAGCCCTTTGCTCCTCGGGGAGAAGCTCTGGTCTTGGAGCTCCCTCCTGAATATGGGTGGTCATGCTGGGGGTGGAATTTACGGTGACATTGTGTCCCAGTCTCTCCTACCGGCTTCGATGCTGGCCTTTTCTCCTTCACTGATGTGTTGGTTTTTGCCTCAAACAAACCCACTCTGTTCCTCATCCCACCTCACGGCATTGCCTTTCAGGGTTTTACCCCAGAATTCTTCCCTTTTCCTGGCATCTTCGATCAATGCCTCTTCATAGATTCTTTCTTTGTTAAAATCTTGCTTTTATATATACATATGCTAAGGAAGGAAGGGAGGGAGGATCCTTTCCTTGAACGTGCTGTCCTTTTTGGCTACTTTATTAACTAACGTTCTTCTTTTCTTCTTCCTAAAATATAATTGCAGCTTGCCTTTCACTGCCTACTCGTCCCTAGCCCCCTGCAAGCTGGCTTCCACACTCCACCCCACCTGCCTGCTCTACTGAATCTGAACTCTCAAAGGCCACCCAAGATCTTGCAAATACAATCCTGCTCCTCCTCATGTCTCCATTTTCCTCACTCCTGCACAACATTCCATCCTCTCTATATCAAAATTCTTTTCCCTTGTTTTCAAACCACTCTTCTGTCATCTCTATTAATCTTTGTTCATCTTTCTCTTTGAAAACTCACTTCTTCTACTCTTCCAAGAGTAAGCGCTCTCAGGGTTTAATGTACATAACTGTCTTCTTCTGGCTCTGGCTGTGGCTCGCCAGCCCTGGCTGGACCTTAGGATCACCTGGGTGTTTCAGAAAATCCTGATATCCATCGAGCATTTTTAGGGCAGGGAAACTATTCTGTATGGTATGATAGTACAATGGTGGATACATGTCTTTTTTTAATTGAAGTATAATATATAATTTTATATTTCAGGTGTACAACATACTGGTTTGATATTTATATACACTGAGATGATTCCTGTAATTAGTTGCCATCTGTCACCAAACTTTTTATAATATATTGACTATATTCCCTACGCTGTACATTACATTCCTGTGTCTATTTTATAACTGGAAGATTGTACCTCTTAATCCCTTTCACCTATTTGGTCCGTTCCCCTCTCTCCATTCCTTGCAATCACCAGTTTGTTTTCTGTATCTATGAGTCTGTTTCTGTTTTGTTTGTTTTACTTTTTAGATTCCACATTTAAGTGAAATCATATACTGTTTGTCTTTGTCTTCATCTGCCTTATTTCACTTAGCATAATGCCCTCTAGGTCCATCCATGTTGTCACAAATGGCAAGATTCATTCTTTTTTATGGCTGAGTAATAAATAGTCCATTGTATTTATCTATACAACATCTTTATCCATTCATCTGTTGGTGGATACCTTGGTTGCTTCTGTATCTTGGCTATTGTAAATGATGCTATGATGGACATAGGTGTGCACATGTCTTTTCAAATTAGTGTCTTTGTTTTCTTTGGGTAAATACCCAGAAGAGGAATTGCTAGGTCATATGGTAGTTCTATTTTTAATTTTGTAAGGACTCTCCACACTGTTCCTATAGTGGCTGCAACAATTTACATTCCCTCCAACAATGCACCAGGGTTTTGTTTCCTTTTCTCCACATCCTTGCCTACACGTGTTATTTCTTGCCTTTTGGATAGTGGCCATTCTGACTTGTGTGAGGTGCTATCTCATTGTGGTTTTGATTTGTATTTCCTGATTTTTAATGATGTTGAGCATCTTTTCTTTTTTTTGATGTTTAATTTTAATATTTAGTGTTTTATTTATACACATTCAACTGGTACCAATATTAAAGCAACATATGAGGTTTCTTCCACTGTTATTCATTGAGATGTAATATTCAATAAAAAGCATCACATATCCAAATATATACACTTCCTAAGCCATTATATATTTTTTAAATGTTGACATTTTATTTGACCCTTATGTCCAAAACATAATCATTTCAACGTGTAATCATTATATACATTAAGATAGTCTACATTTTTTATACTAAGTCTTTAAAATATCCAAAGTACTGTAATTTCTACATGCAATTGGTAAGAAACTTATGCATTTATATTCTTTTTTCCATACTAACTCTTTAAAATCTCAGTTTAGTTGCAAATTTTTTTGTAATATCTTTTTTTAACTTTTAATTTTTAAGTTAAAAAATTAAGGTATCATTGATAATAATCTTATGAAGGTTTCACATGAACAACATTGTGGTTTCAGCATTCACCCATATTATCAATCCCCCACCCCTACCCCATTGCAGTCCCTGTCTATCAGTGTACTAAGATGTTATAGAGTCATTAGTTGTCTTTTCCATGCTGTACTGCCCTTCCCATGACCCATGTATATTGCAATTGTGGATTATAGTGTCCCTTGATCTGCTTCCTCTTCACCACCCACCCTCCCACCCCCTTCCCTTTGGTAACAGTGAGTCTTCTCTTGGAGTCTGTGAGTCTGCTGCTGTTTTGTTCCTTCAGTTTTGCTTTTTTGTTATACTCTACAAATGAATGAAATCATTTGTTACTTGTCTTTCTCCACCTCACTTATTTCACTGGACATAATACCCTCTAGCTCCATTTATGTTGTTGCAAATGGTAGGATTTGTTTTCTTTTTATGGCTGAATAATATTCCCTTGTGTATATGTACCACTCTACTTTGTCCATTCATCTACTGATGGACACTTAGGTTGCTTTCATATCTTGGCTATTGTAAGTAGTGCTGTGATAAACATAGGGGTGCATATATCTTTTTGAATCAGGGATCTTGTTTTCTTTGGGTGAATTCCTAGGAGTGCAATTTTGGGTCAAATGGTATTTCTATTTTTAGTTTTTTGAGGAACCTCCACATTGCTTTCCACAATAGTTGAACTAATTTACATTCCCACCAACAGTGTAGGAGGGTTCCCCTTTCTCTGCATCCTCACCAGCATTTGTTGTTTCTTGTCTTTTGGATGTTGGCCATCCTAATTGGTGTGAGGTGATATCTCATTGTGGTTTTAATTTGTATTTCCCTGATGATTAGCAATGTGGAGCATCTTTTCATATGCCTGTTGGCTATTCGAATTTCTTGTTTGGAGAAATGTCTGTTCAGATCCTCTGCCCATTTCTTAACAGGGTTATCTGTTTTTTTGGGTGTTGAGGTATGTGAGTTCTTTATATATTTTGGATGTTAACCCCTTATCAGATAAGTAATTTACAAATATATCCTCCCATATTGTAGGATGCCTTTTTGTTTTGCTGGTAGTGTCCTTTGCTATAAAGAAGCTCTTTAGTTTGATGTAGTCCCATTTGTTCATTTTTGCTTCTGTTCCCCCTGCTCAAGGAGATGTGTTCAGGAAAAAGTTGCTCATGTTTATATTCAAGAGATTTTTGCCTGTATTTTCTTCTTAGAGTTTTATGGTTTCATAACTTACATTCAGGTCTTTGATCCATTTTGAGTTTACTTTTGTGTATCGACTTAGACAATAATCCAGTTTGTAAATTGTGATTCTCTTACATGTAGCTGTCCAGTTTTGCCAACACCAGTTGTTGAAGAGGCTGTCATTTCCCCATTGTATATCCATGGCTCCTTTATCACATATTAATTGACCATATATACTTGGGTTTATATCTGGGCTCTCTAATCTGTTCTACTGGTCTGTGGGTCTGTTCTTGTGCCAGTACCAAATTGTCTTGATTACTGTGGCTTTGTAGTAGAGCTTGAAGTTGGGAAGTGAGATGCCCCCTGCTTTATTCTTCCTTCTCAGGATTTACTTGGCTATTCAGGGTCTTTTGTGGTTCCATATGAATTTTAGAACTATTTGCTCTAGTTCGATGAAGAATGCCATTGTAATTTTGATAGGGATTGCATTGAATCTGTAGGTTGCTTTAGGCAGGATGGCCATTTTGACAATATTAATTCTTCCTATCCATGAGCATGGGATGTATTTACATTTATTGGTATCTTCTTTACTTTCTCTCATGAGTGTCTTGTAGTTTTCAAAGTATAGGTCTTTCACTTCCTTGGTTAGGTTTATTCCTAGATATTTTATTCTTTTCAATGCAATTGTGAATAGAATTGTTTTCCTGATTTCTCTTTCTGCTAGTTCATTGTTAGTATATAGGAATGCAACAGATTTATGTGTATTGATTTTGTATCCTGTAACTTTGCTGAATTCAGTTATTAGTTCTAATAGTTTTGGAGTGGATTCTTTAGGGTTTTTTATGTACAATATCATGCCATCTGCAAACAGTGACAGTTTAATTTTTTCCTTACCAATGTGGATGCCTTTTATTTCTTTGTGTTGTCTGATTGCAGTGGCTAGGACCTCCAGAACTATGCTGAATAAAAGTGTTTCTCCCTGTTATTTGCATGAAATATCTTTTTCCTTCCCTTCAATTTTAGTCTGTGCATGTCTTTGGGTTTGAAGTGAGTCTCCTGTAGGCAGCATATAGATGGGTCTTGTTTTTTTTTAATCCATTCTGTAACTCTAGGTCTTTTGATTGGTGCATTCAGTTCATTTATATTTAGAGTGATTATTGATAGATTTGTGCTTATTGCCATTGTAGGCTTTAGATCTGTCGTTACCAAAGGTTCAAGGGCAGCTTCCTTACTATCTAACAGTCTGTCTTAACTTGCTTATTATGGTATTTCAAACACAATCTAAAGATTATTTTTTTCCTCCTTCTTCCCCCTCCACTCTTTATATATTAGGTGTCATATTCTGTACTCTTTTTCTATGTCTTGACTAACTTTGTGAGTAGTTGATTTAATTTTGCATTTGTTTAGTAATTAATTGGTCTACTTCCTTTTCTGTGGTTTTATATTCTCTAGTGACAGCTCTGTAGCCTTAGAGGCCCTTCCATGTAGAGCAGCCCCTTAAAATGCACTGTAGCGATAGTATGTGGGTGTTAAATTTCCTTAACTTTTGGTTATCTGTAAATTGTTCAATCCCTTCTTCAGATTTAAATGATAATCTCACCAGGTAGAGTATTCTTGGTTGGAGGTCCTTCTGTTTCATTGCATTAAATACATCATGCCACACTCCCTTCTGACCTGTAAGGTTTCTGTTGAGAAGTCTGATGATAGCCTGATGGGCTTTCCTTTGTATGTGATCTTTTTTCCCTCTCTGGCTGCCTTCAATACTCTCTCCTTGTCCTTGATCATTGCTATTTTAATTATTATATGTCTTGGTGCTGTCTTTCTAGGGTCCCTTGTGTTGGGAGATCTCTGTACTTTCATGACCTGAGAGACTATTTCCTTCCCCAGATTGGGGAGGTTTTCAGCAATTATTTCCTCAAGGAGATTTTCTATCCTTTTTACCCTCTCTTCTTCTTCTGGTACCCCTATAATGAGAATATTGTTGTGTTTGGATTGGTTGCACAGTTCTTGTATTATTCTTTCATTCCTAGAGATCCTTTTTTCTCTCTGTGCCTCAGCTTCTTTGTTTTCCTGTTCTCTAATTTATCTTTCATTTACTGTTTCCTTTACCTTATCTACTCTACTTTTAAATCCCTCAATTGTATGTTTCATTTCAGATACTGTATTTTTCAGAGTTTCTATCTCTTTCTTAAAGTCTTCCCTGAGATCTTGAATATTTTTCTGTTGCTCCGTGAGCATGTTTATGATTTTTATTTTGAAATTTGTATCAAGGAGGTTGGTGATTTCAGTTTCACTTAGCCCTCTTCCTGGTGTCTTTTCCTGTAGTTTTGTTTGGACAAAATTCTTTTGCCACTTCATACTTTTAGTGATTCCTATGGAATAATAACTTTGTGTAGTTGGCACCCTCTAGTGCCCAGAGGCTCTCTGGAGCTGTTGAGCACCTGTAGAAATGCCAAGGGTTGCAGACAGGTGGAACCAGTGCCTCCTGGGAGGAAAGAGCTCTTCCCTGCTTTCCTGGCTGTAGTGTCTGTCTCTACTGCCAGGTCAAGTGGTCTGAGTACACAGAGAGGAGCCTCTGTGCAATGTAGTTGCCATAGGCAGGGCCACCCTCTGGCTGGCCTGGTGTGATGGCAGGGGCAGTAGGTGTGTGGGCCCAGTGCCTGCCAGGAGGAAGGAGTAGCAGGCTGCTTACCACAGTGGGGGGCCTCAGAACTGCATTGCCAGCCAGGGGAATGGAGCATCTGAAGATCCTGAGAGTTCCCAGCCTGCTGGGATGGATGTGCTGGGATGATTTTGTCCACCTTCCCTTTCTCCTGAGCAGTGAGCTGTGTGTATTCTTTGCCCTTTTAGCATCCTTCTCCCTGGTGGGAAGTCTTTCAAAGTGCCCACCTTTCTTTTGTCTCAGGGGGGCCAGTTGTGCTTACTTGTTCTCCACAAGTGGCTGGAATCTCAGTCTCTCCCAGTATTCCGCCTGTCTTTGCTTTCCAACCTCACTAATCTCCAGAGCACCATGTAATGTGGGTTTGTGCTCCTGGAGCAGATCTCTAGTGCTGGGTGTTTAGCAATCCTGGGCTTCTACTCCCTCCCCACTCCATTTCTCTTCCTCCTGCCTGTAGGTGGAGATGGGGGCAAGGCCTGGGTCTCACCAGATGGAGGCTTTGCTATTTTAGCCTTTTCTGTGAGGTCTTCACTTTTCCCCAGATGTAGGTAGTCTGTTTTGCTGACTTTTGGTCACTCTTTCAAGTTTAGTTGTATTTGCTTTATGTTTGTGTTTTATGTGGTTTGGGGAGATTTCTGCCTCACTTCTTATGCTACCATCTTTTTCCAACCCTCTTCAGATGTTAAGCATCTTTTTATGTGCCTGTTGGCCATCTGTATGTCTTCTTTGGAAAAATGAGTATTCAGGTCCTCTACCCATTTTTTAATTGGGTTATTTGTGTTTCAATATTAAGTTTTATGAGTTTACATATTTTGGATGTTAATCCCTTATTGGATATATCATTTGCAAATCGCAAATCTATTCTCCCATTCAGCAGGCTGCCTTTTCATTTTGTTGATGTTTTCCTTTTTAATTTGATATAGTTCTATTTGTTAATTTTTGCTTCTGTTGCTCTTTTCAGTGCAAACAGATCTGAAAACATATCACTGAGACTGTTGTTGAAGAGCTTACTGCTTATGTTTTCTTCTAGGAGTTTCATGGTTTCAGGTTCGACATTTAATTCTCTAATTCATTCTGTTTATTTTTGCATAGAGTGAATGAAAATGGTCCAGTTTTATTCTTTTGTCTGTACTGTCCCATTTTTCCAACACCATTTATTGAAGAGAGGAACTTTTCCCTATTGTAAAGTTTTGCTTCCTTCTCTGAGATTGATTGTGTCAGTGTGGGTTTATTTCTGGGTTCTTTATTCTGTTCAGTTGATCTGTGTGTCTGTGTTTGTGCCAGTACCATACTGTTTTGATTACAATAGCTTTGTAGTATAGTTTGAAATCTGGGAGTGTGATGCCTTTGGTTTTGCATTTCTTTCTCAGAATTCCTTTGCTATTCAGGGACTTTTTTAGTTCTGTAGAAATTTTAGGAGAGTTCTAGTTCTTTGGAAAAATGCCATTGGTATTTAATAGGTATTGCTTTGAATCTGTAGTACATGTCTTTATGCAGTTGTCAATACTATAGACTACAACACCAAGAGTGAACACTAATGTGCTTTGGGTGATAATGTGTCTGCATTGGTTCATCAGCTGTAACAAATGTGCCTCTTGTGTGGGGATATTAAAGGTGAAGGTGGAAATTCTGTGTACCTTTTGCTCAGTTTTGCTGTGAACCTAAAACTCCTTTGAAAAATAAGTCTATTAAAAAAAATGCTCATGTCCAGAAAGTGACTTATTTGTCATAGCTCATTCTGAGGTATAAGAAAAGAAGGTTGAGAAATATCAGGCAAAACTTCCTGAGGCCCTTTCTCTCAGTGTAGCCTCACTGATCACTTTGAAGAAGGAAATTCCCAAGTTTAACTTTCCAACTCTGCCCTTTTCAATGATTCCCACATTTAAAACCTCTGCTTGTGTGGATGTGTCTGAGATCATATCAAACTCACTATCTTTTTTGTTTTCCAGATTCCTCTTCTGTCATCCAGTTTTTGATCAGTGTGCCCATCATAAGCTTGGCTGTTCATGTTTTATAAACTTCAGATTCCCAGCATTGAGGATTCTTTGCATTCAAATCTTTGACCCCCTCAGTCTCATTCCCTGCCTCTGCTTGAACCCTTCTAGCTATGGAAGTTTAATCCTTGGCAAGGATCATCTACTTTTCAAAAACACCTTTATTTTTTCTTATTGCACAGCTGATATATGTGAACTGTAGGAAAAAAAAATACTGGAAAACATAAAAGAAAATAAAATCCACCCTTATACTATCACCTACTGAGTACTATTAATGTTTAAATATTTAAAAATAAAAATAAAGGAAACAGGTTATATTGTGAAATGTTTTTTATGTCATTTTTCCCTTAACATGACATCATAAATGTTCCCCTATCATAATATACTTTCAAACCATTTAAAGTAAGTTTTATGTTCTTTTGTCTGCAAAATTAGTACATGTTCCTTGTCCAAAAGTCACACAGTGGAGAAGTCAGTGGAACAGGAAATAAAAATCTCTCCAGCCCCTCCCTCTGGATTATCCAAAAGCAGCCTGGATTATCCCCCAGTTTTTCTTACTGAGACAAATAATTTGATATTTCCAAGAACGCATTTGTTGGCATTCCTTATATTTATTTTCTGGATTAAAAAAAATTGAATTACATAATCTTCCCAGAGCTCAAGGCATCTAGAAGTTTTAAGCTGCCTGTCTGGTGCTGCTCCACGCCTCTCTGCCACCACCTCCCTGGGGCTAACCACACACAACAATCCCAACATGCTTTTTAATTGCTAAGGCAACCTTTCTTTTTAAGGGCAGTTCTGATAGTTGGGAAGCTCTTCTTTACGCTGTACTGCAAACTGCTTCTTGTCCCTTTTACTCTTGGCCCTAGGCTTTCCTTATGGAGCTAGTAAAAACAAAACAAAAACCTAGACATAAAACCCCGTCTCTTTTTGACTTGCATCCCTGTCTCCCTCTCCACTGGTCTTCCTTGGCCTTTGGAGGCAGGATAAGGTTAAGAGCACAGCTAGGGAGTCAGACCCCCTGTGTTCCTGGGGCAGTTTCTTCAATCTCTGTGAGTCTCTGTCCTCATCTGTGAAATGGGGATAATAATAGAACTGACCTCACTGGGTTGCTGTGGTGATTAAATGAGCAATATGTGTGAGGCCTTTAGAACAGGCCTGGCGTGTACTGTCATCAGGTATCCACAGGGTCTAGATTCTCAGAAAAGGGGAAGGTGACAAGATTGTCTGACTCTGAGACTCACCTGGAAAACTCACCTGGCTGCAAGGACCCATTTGTTTGTGTCTTTGACTCAACTCATATGGTGATTAGTGTTGCATGTCTGCTTGTGGCTGCAGGGCCCAGAACCCAAACTGTGAGAATAGTGGCAAGAACACGGGGACAGTCTTGGGACCAGAGAGAGGGAGGCCAGGGTGTGGAATGCTGTGAGAAGAAGCCAGTGATTTCTGACCTAACAGCTGCTGGCCCCAGTGCTTCGTAGCTGTGTGAGCTTATACAAGCTGTTCAAGCTTTAGTGTTCTTATCTGGAGAATGGGTTCATTCATGTGGGATGAGGAATAATGATGCACCTTACCTCAATTATTCAGCTTTTGCTAGGTGCTACCCATTCACTGCTTTCATTCTCATAAATCCCTTGAGGCCGAAATTTACATCTTATTCTGCAGATGAGCACACACTGAGAGGTGGGTTGCTTTCTCAAATCGTCAAACTTAGAAAGTAGCAGGGCTGGGATTGGAATCCAGGCTGGCTCCAGAGTCTGGGCTCTTAACTTTATTATGCTGATAAAACAGACAGTAATAAACCTACCATTTACTGAGCTCCTTGTTCAGTGCCATCTTCTCTTGATCTTCTCTTAAACTGGGCCCCAAAAGTCACCTAGTAGGTGTGCAAGGACTGTCTTCCCTTGGGTGGGAGACTGCTTTGTTTCAGAGCAGGGATCCTCTTCCATGCCTGTTGTCTTGCCAATAGGTTTCAGCCCCAGGCAAGTTCACTATGGATTCAGTGTGACCAAAGAAATCGACAGCAAATGTTCTTGGGGTGAAAGGGTTATACCCAACTTTATTTCCAGGTGGCAGGTCAGTCACTAGAATCCCATTCACTCAGAGTGAGTCTGCATGCAGCAAGCCGGTCTCTGCCTCTGGGCCCCTCTGTCTGCACAGCCATCCTCTGGGCCCCTCTGTCCTCACAGCTATCCCCTGGGCCTCTCTGCACAGTTGTCCTACTGTGGATAAAATGAGAGTTCCTGTGGCCAGGATTCTCACCTGCTCATGGTTGACTAGCTCACTGCACACCTGTGGGCAATACATGGCTGTTGACTCTATAAAAAGAGCTCCACCCAGTGCTCTGGGCACAACATAGTGGCAGGGCTGCAAGGCTGCAGGGGAGCAGAGCAGAGGCTGGAGTGGTGGCAGCGCCGAGGACAGAGGCCCAGAGGACGGCTGTGTGGGATGACTGTGCAGAGAGGCCTAGAGGATGGCTGTGCAGACAGAGGGGCCCAGAGGCAGAGACTGGCTTGCTGCATGCAGACTTGCTCTGAGTGAATGGGATTCTAGTGACTGACCTGCCACCTGGAAATAAAGTTGGGTATAACCCTTTCACCCCAAAGAGCATTCTGCTGTCAATTTTCTTTGGTCACATTGAATCCATAGCGAACTTGCCCAGGGCTGAAACCCATTGGCAAGATACCTGCACAGCTGTCCTCAGGGCCTCTCTGCACAGTCGTCCTGCACAGCCATCCTCTGGGCCTCTCTGCTTGCACAGCCATCCTGCACAGCCATCCTCCAGGCCTCTGTCCTCGGCGCTGCCACCACTCCAGCTTCTGCTCTGCTCTCCTGCAGCCTTGCAGCCCTGCCACCGTGTCATGCCCAGAGCAGTGGGCGGAGCTCTTTTTATAGAGTCAACAGCCATGTATTGCCCACAGGTGTACAGTGAGCTAGTCAACCATGGCCAGGTGAGAATCCTGGCCACAGGAACTCTCATTTTATCCACACCTGTACATTAATTAGGTTCATACAGGGAACTCATAAAAATGATGCCAGGCCCCACACCAGAGTTTCTGATTCCATTAGCTTGGGGTAGAAGCCCTGCATAGGGAGTTTTTAAAATCATGCTGGATGATTCCAATCTGTAGGCAGCATTGAGAACTGTGGTATAGGGGATTTTACCTGCCTCCAGATGTGGTGCTCAACTGGGCTGCACATTAGAGTCATCTGGGAGCTTCTAGATTCTGAGCTCATTGGCTTGAGCATTAGCCTTACTCATTGAGTTGATTGCAGCTATTGGACCTTACTAGATGCCAGCCACTGCATTAACTCATTGGATCCTGGAGTCATCACCTCTTCTCGGTTTGCTGAGGATGGTCTGTCCCAAGAACCCCCACAGGTCAGATATGGGCAAACCAGGATGGATGGTCACCCTATTTAATCCTTCTCTAAATGTTTCTTATTGACCTCATTCACTTATTTTACCACAACTCTCTGGGGAAAGTTCTACTGATAAGCCATGTTGCAAACTGAGGCACAGAATATTGGCCACACAGTAAATGATGGTTACAAAATACTGCCACAACCATTATTTAACGTCCTTTTAGGGCAAGTGGAAAGATTCAGAGGGAGTTTTTGGTCCCATTTTGTAGACAGGAAAAGTGAGGCTCATAGGGGTAATGACTTTCCCTTGGTCAGGCTATGGTATTAGATGGTAAGTCTGATCTTCTGACCGCTGGGCCTTTGCATGGCTTTGTTATATTGTGTGGGAGGATAAAAAATGTCCCCTTGAAGAGGCTTGCAGTTCATCAATTTTGACACTCTGCATCCATCAGCAGAGCTTGGGCCCCTCAGCCTTTTCTCCTGCAGTTGCTGAGACTGGCCTTCTTTCCTCTGGGGTCTGGGGACACTGTAGTTAGAAAAGGCCAAGATGATTCCTGGCAATTGGGTGCTGTTCATTTAGAACATCTGCCCTCAGGTCCCCAAGACCAGCTCTATCAGAGGATGTGACCCGTGTCTGGCATTGCCAGACTCTGAAAACAGTCTCATGTCCCCAGGGGAGTGATCTGGATGGGGTTGATCAGGCTGCTGAAATGTCGTCAAGGTGTGGAGTAATGGAGGCCTTGCTGGCAAAGAGACAAGCTTGTACGAAGGATTATTTTAGCATGATCCAGTGTTCTCGGGATAAGTGGAGAGAGAAGTGCAAGGTATAGGTGGCCTGGTTTCTCAACACAAGGCAGCCTGAATTTCTTTTTCTCCAGGAAAGGGACCTGCTGAATGATTCAGGGAGAGGGGTGGGGCTCTCTCTGTGGAGGACAGTTCAGCAGCCAATGTGGCAGGAAGATTTGCATATTTGAAACATCAGTGCTGGAATTCTCAGAGCTGATTCTAAGAGGTACAAGGCTGTACATAAAAATGTTCATGTTATTAGTTGCATTAATATAATTAGAAAAACTAGACCATTACTTGCACTAAAGTGGAAGTTCAAGAGGGCAGGGACTTTAAGTCTCTTTTGTTATTGACTATAGACTCAACATTTGGACAGTTCCTGGCACATAGTTGGTGCTCAGTGAATGAATGAATGAATTTCCCAGCATTATGTGTGGTTTTACCAGAAAAAGGCATTTGAACTTACGCTTACTTAAGATGGAGAGGATTTAGTTAGGAAGAAATAAGTGAGGCTGGGGAGGGGAGGGGATGATCCAGGTGGGGTTAAGCATAAACAAGGCTAAGAGGTAGCAATATAAGACAGTATCTACTGTAGCTTACTATATGCCAGGCACTCTGTAAAGTGCTAATTAAATCCTCCTAAATACCCTAGAAATATCTCCACTTTACAGATGAGGACACTGAAGCCCAGAGCGTGAAGTATCTAGCTCAAGGACAGGCTGTTTCCAAGAGTCCTGCAAGGCTGTGGGGTCTCAGACCTCATTAGAGGTTAGGTTTGCAGCAGGTGGAGTGCGTGTCCCAGTCTGCATGAAGCCCGCTGCTGCCCCGCTTGGGTGGCCAAGGCCTGGCATTCTTTCTTTCCACTCTCTGGCCTGCAGGAGTCCACTCCTTGCATGCCAGGCCTGCTCCCTTTTTAACCCAGCTGCTGTTTTCACAGATTTCCATTTTTAGCTTCCCGGACTGGAACGCAGTGTTCAATGCACTGTAAACCCCAATGTCAGTTTGATTATAAGAGAGGCGTGTGTGGGCTCCTGCTCTCTCGTTTCCATGTCTAATAATAACCCTCTGGATTCTCTCGCCCCTTTTCTCCCAAGGCCCTCAAAGCGTTTCATATGCAGTGTCCCACTTAAGCCTGTAGTTCCTCAGGGAGGCTGCTCGTGGCTCTTATGTGAAAGGGCTTCGGCACCTATTTGGTTCTCTTCAAACAGAAAAGGTTACAATTATCTCGGTTTTAAATGTGGGAGAACCGAGTCACTGGAGAGTAATAAGAAATGCTAAAGGGATCTGGTGTTTAATCAGTGCCTACTGTGTGCAGCTTGTCAACCCTAGGAGGTGTAATCTGGGAGCTGTCCTTATTTTTATGAATGAGAAAAAGGGGTCAAAGAGGTTAAGTGATTCATTCAAGGTCACACACTGTAATAGGTATAATATGGCTTTGACCCTGGATTAACCTCCAAGACCTTTGGCTTTTCATTGCATTAGTAAATGGGATGTGGTGGAAATAAAGGCGCAGTCAGATCTTAATTCTCTTGGCTTCTGCACCAGGCCAGCCAGCCCCCTGTCCCTTTCTGTGTAGCGTACATGAGGAAGTTACAGATTGGGAGGATTATTTCTCATTCAGTCATGGCCATCTAACCAACTAAAAAATATTGGAAATAGGAAACTGCTCCTTTGCTTTTCCTTCCATCCCAACCATTCATTCACTCATTCATCTATTCATTCATTCATGTATTCAGCAAGTATCTATTGTTCCCTTTTCTGTGAGCATTAGTGGGATGAAGACACAGTCCCATTGAGTCTCTTTTCTCCAGGGTCTTGATTTCTGTTCAATCCCTGGTGTGATCTTGAACAATTGACTTCACCCCCCTGTGCTCCAGTGTCCTCAACTGAAGAATGGGGGTACTAATGGTTCCTATTTCATAGGGATTATGTGAAGAGCAAATGCACTTGCAAGTCAAGGAATGGATCAACCTCCAGGGCAGTATGTGGGCCCTGTGAGGACTGTTTGGGGAGATATTTTGTCGGTAGAAGAATGTGCCTAGTTCAGTGTTGGTGGAATAGTTCTGTGAAGATAATGGCCCCCACTGTTGGGTGGACCAAACATACTATATTCATATTCTACACATTGGCTGTTTTGGGAAGGTTGGAAAGTTGAACTGATTTAAATCAAAAAGCATTGATTGAGCACTTATTTGTTAGAGAGGCTATGTGAAACTTGGTTCATGTTCCAGTTTTGCCCTGTGACAGCTGTGTGACTTTGGGATAGCTGATGCACCTCTCTGGATGGGAGTTTCTGCTTCTGGAATGCTTTAGCATTCTTGTGAGGACTGTAAGTAAAGTATAGAAAGTACTTTAGTACTTTCTCTATAGAAAGTATAGAAAGCATAGTTACTGGCACATGGTGATACCCACATATAGATGTTGTTACTAATGCTGATAGGTGCTAATTGCAATTCTACAGCATCAAAATATTTAAAATCCAGGCGTTGGGTCTTCAGGTACAGCTGGATCCAGGTGCTGTTATGATGGGCTGACCTGGTCCCACTCCATCCTCCTCTTGGTTCTGTTTCCATTTGTGTTGGCTTTACTCCCAGGAAGGCCTTCTCCTCCTGGTGGCAAGTAACTCAATACTTACATACTACCCATGAGCCCAGTGGAATAAGATCTTCTTTTTCTCTATAGTTACAGCAAATTCCATGGCCTTGAGTCCCATTGGACCAACTTGGATCATGTCCCATTCTTGAATCATCACTGAGGTCATGGGTGGACAAAACCAATTTGTTGTCCACCCCTGGAGCATGTCACTCCCTCATGCTAGGGGCCGAGGCCATCAGCTTTAAACAAACCACAGGGACTAAGTGGGAGAGGGCATTTTCTCCAAAGAAAAATCTAGGTTCTTCTACTAGAACAAAGGGAACAGGTACAGGACAGGTGTGTTAGGCTGGGTTCTTCCAAGAACAGACTAAAGATGATTTGTGTGCAAGTAATTTATTAGGAAATGATATGGGAGAAACTGGTAAGGGGTTGGGGGAAGCAGGGTAAGGGAAGAGGAGGAAGTCAAGTGTGAGACTTCAGGTGAAGCACCGGCCTTAGCGTGACCCTATGGGGTGCTCTGGAGTGTAAATTACACCGCAGAGTATGTCCTATTTTGAAGCACGTGGACTGAGTATTTGTACCCATGAATCAGTCATTGGCAATGGACTTCACGGTCTCCAAATGGGAGACACAGCTCTGGCAGCTCAAGGAAGGGCTCTGAAGAAGGTCTGGGGTGTGAGGCTTTGGCAGCAAAGCACACAGACGCTTGGGGGCTGTAAAAGGGATGTAAGGGGATGTGGCACCCACTCTGGTGGGAAAAATCCATAGCTGCCTCCATGGGATGTCAGAGGAGTGAAGGGAGGGGCAAGGGGAAGGGCAAGAATGGGCACAGGGAGGAGATGGGGCAGCTAGGGTGGTCTCTCATCCTGGTCAGCTTCAAGGAGGAGAAACCAAGAAGCAGCCCCCCGACATCCCCTTGTTTCCTGCCACTCTATCACTGACAGAAGCCATCATCAGTGTCCCTTACAGTCCTCAGCGCTGAGGCATCACTGTGCAGAAACAAGTGAGGAGGTAATTCAGCAGAGGGCACAGGCAGCCGAGAAGCCAGAGGGGCAGCCTCAGCCCCCATTAGATGGATGAGGTTGGAATGCGATCACTAGGCCCAGGGACCCCTGGGTACCTGCCCATGCCAAGGCTGGCGCTTCACCCAAAGTCTCACACTTGACCTCCAGCTGCAGGAGGTCTGGGGGTTCAGAAATCCCTTGGGCCCATTTAACCTCACTCTGCCTCTTACCTTCGCACCCCTCACCCCTCCAGTAGCCTCCCTGTCTATCAGAAGCAGCCCCCACCTTTGCTGTACCAGCTTCATCGGTCACCTTCTTCCCCAAGCTGTCTGGCATTCTGCAAAGGGAGCCGAGGGGCAGTGAAGGAGAAGCAAGTCACCAAGCCAGGCCACGTCAGCGGCTCGTCCTCAGGTCACGGCCACTGCTCTGCGGATTACTTTGAGGGTGATGGGGTGGTTCAGGCCAGGGTTCATAAAGAGTCATTTACTGAGCACTTGTTATGTGCCAGGTTCTGTGTTAAGTGTCCCACAAGCATTATCTCATGTCATCACATCCAGCAGTCATAGGAACTGACATACTAGAACTCTTAGTTACAAGTAATAGAAACCAGAGCCAGGCTGGGTTGTAGAAAAAAAGACTTTTTGGCTCAGAAAATGGCCAAGTTGAGGGGAATTAGTCACACCTGGATCCAGGAGTTTAAATAATGTCACCAGTCTCTTTCCATCTTTCTCCTGTGCTTTCTTCTATGTTGGCTTCACTCTTAGGCAGCTTCTCTTTCCCCTCCCTTCAGTGACAGCCAGTTGGCCTCCTCTAGTGAGGAGATGGCCAGAAGAGGCTGCCCCTCTGGCTTCTCGGCTGCCTGTGCCCTTTGCTGAATTACCTCCTCACTGTTTCTGCACAGTGACGCCTCAGGGGTGCCAGGAACCAGCTCCACAAACCCTCTGGGAAGAGTGGTTCTCTTTTTCAGTGGTTTATACCATAACGGTGTCTCATCAGACCAACTTGGGTCTTCTGTTCATTTCCGAACCAGTCACTGTGGCCGGGGGTGGAATATTCTGATTGGCCAGTTCTTGGTCATGTGCCCACATCTGAAGTTGGGGGTGGCTTAACTTCATCTGCAACACATGGACTGAGAGTGGGGCAGTGGTGCTCCTCCAAGGGAAAAGCCTATGTATTCTGACTAGAAGAGGAGAATTGAGCACTGGGAAGGAGACAGAAAATTAAAGGTCCACAAGGGGTTCATGTTATTATCATCCTCATTTACATATTTAAAAACTGAAGTTTTTCAGACAGATAAAATAATTATCTCAAGACCATACATCTAGTGACAGGTTGGTGACTGGAAACCAGTCTGACTCCAGGGTTTGAGCTCCTGGCGACCACCCCAGGTTGCTGCTCCGATGAGAGAAGAGGTGGTTCCATTCCTGGAGTCTCTAAAGTCTGGCATTACCCATATCAATAAATATTGACTCATTTATTGGGAACAAGCATTGGAATAGAAGTCAGGAATCATTGGTTCTAGGTCTGGGCTGGCAGTTGTTGGTGATTCTGGACTCCAGTTTTCTTGTCTAGGTAGAGGGTGTGATGGCGTCCTCCTGCCTGCTTCATAGGGTTGAAATTGGTTGTGAAAATGCCTCTACACCTGTTCTTTCTCCATGTGCACTCCTCTGTGCTATTGCAGCAATGTATTTATGAGTCCAGGTTCTCCTGAGGGCAGGGGCAGACTTCCTTCCTTCCCTCATTTCTTCAGTAAGGATTTTTGAGTAACTGCTGTTGCTAGACCTTGTGCCGTGTACTGCTGTATTCATCTGATGTTCAGACCATAGTAGGTACTGGGTAAATGTTGGGACACTGGACCTTCCTGACACTTTCCCTGTTTAGCAGACAGTGATGCTCTCAATGACCTTCTGCCTTCTGCCCCTTGCTACTGCTAATCAAACCACTAGGAATGTGCCCTAATCTTCACTGTATAACTGAAAAAAAATCAAAATGTGGGTTTTGGGGAATATGTATTAAAAACCTGAGGAATGAGAGAAAAGACAAAGCCATCAATAAAAGACTGTGTTTGGGTAGAAAGCTGATCTCATGGATAGGCTTCCTGTGGGACTTGCTGGCTTGCGCAGGTTCGGGGGATGGAGTTTCTGGGAGCCCCATATCTTGCCCGTGGTCTTGCCCTGGCAGATCCCCAGTAGTTGGGTTGAGCCCTAATCAAGGCACTCAAAACATATGCCTGCTTGAGTTTCAGAACTTCTATGGACTATTGAGTGTGTCCCACTTCCCTGCTTTTTAATGGGAATGTCTGTGGCAGTGTGCTTGTCTCACTATTGTAGGTTGGGTATTTTGAAGGAAGAGTCTCTCTTTAGTCCACAGGTTTTTGGATCAAGAGGAACTGAACTCGAGGAGCTATACTTGACTTTTATCTGGAGAAGCCTGACCCACACTTAGGCCTGATTTAGATGATAGGATCCTCATCTGAGCTTGATGCCTCTAGATGACATTTTCAGGGGTCCTTAAGAGGGGGTGAGTGTGTGTTGCCTATGTGTAATTCTGCATAGTTTGTGCCATGTGGGCAGACTCTAGTGGTTTTAAAACATGTTCACGCATTCTTCGACACTTTTCCAATCAAGAGATGGAGTCTAACCTGGGTGGGCTTTGTGGCCCCCGGGATGAACAGAATGCAATGGAGGTGACATCGTGTGACTTCCCAGGCTGGGTGAGAACAGAGAGGCATGCGGCCTCTGCTAGTTCCTCTTGGAACACCCACTCAGGGGGGCCTCAGTCACCATGTAGTAAGTGTGGCTACACTGCAGGAACTGTGTACAGACCTAGACCACACAAAGAAGAGACGTTGAAGGAGTCCTGGCCGTTCCCACCCTCAGGTGTCTGAGTCTTCCCAGAAACACAGGCTTATGAATGAAGAAACCTGTGATGTGAGCCAGGCCGTAGCTACAGTGAGTGCAGGCACTTGAGAGATCCTGAGCAGGAGCTGCCTGGCTAAGTCCAGCCGACCCAGACACTGGAGCAAAATAAATGACAACTATTGTACTAAGTGCTGTTTTGAGAGTGTTGTTACGCAGCAGTAACTAGCCGGATCCTGCTATCAAGAGCAATGGTAAGGCAGCCTTCCTTAAGAGAGGGCCCCACTCTGGACTCCAGGGTTTTTAGTCGAGCCTCAGACACTCATTCTGTACCTTTTTTTTTTTTTTTTTTGAGAGGGCATCTCTCATATTTATTGATCAAATGGTTGTTAACAACAATAAAATTCAGTATAGGGGGGTCAATGCTCAATGTACAATCATTAATCCATCTCAAGCCTAATTCTCGTCAGTCTCCAATCTTCTGAAGCATAACGAACAAGTTCTTACATGGTGAACGAATTCTTACAGAGTGAATAAATTCTTACATGGTGAACAGTACAAGGGCAGTCATCACAGAAACTTTCGGTTTTGATCATGCAATATGACCTATAAACCATCAGGTCAAATATGAATATTCATTTGATTTTTGTACTTGATTTATATGTTGATCCCACATTTCTCCTATTATTATTATTATTTTTATTTTTAATAAAATGCTGAAGTGGTAGGTAGATGCAAGATAAAGGTAGAAAACATAGTTTAGTGCTGTAAGAAGGCAAATGTAGATGATCAGATGATCAGGTGTGTGCCTATGGACTAAGTATTAATCCAGGCTAGACAAGGGCAGCAAAACATCCACGGATGCAGAAGATTTCTCTCAAAACAGGGGGGGTGAGGTTCTGAGCCTCACCTCTGTTGATCCCCAAATTCTCACCTGATGGCCCCCCTGCGACTGTGCCTGTCTTAGGTTGTTCCTCCCTTGAGGAATCTTACCCGTCTCTGGCTAACCAGTCATCTTCCGGGGCCATACAGGGAAATGTAAAGTTGGTAAGTGAGAGAGAAGCCATATTGTTTGCAAAGGTTAGCTTTTTACTTCTTTGCAGATTTATGCCCTGTGGCTTCTATGCCCAGCACTTGTCTCGAGGTATCTTTACCACCTGGAGGAATTATGATACTCGGTAAATTCGATATGAGGCACGAATTCTATTTAAAGTTTGTAATTAGGAAGGAAGAAGAAAAGCTATAGATGTAGCATATGAAGGAAACTTGGAAGGATTGATTATTTCTTTGACATATCTTCTTGTATAGTACCTTAAGTATGTATAGGTTTTAAACTACTAACTAATTTGCACACACATATTGACATAATAGGAATACGGTGACATAAACAAAGCAAATCTATAATTACCAGCCATCTCCAGTGAAGCCAAGAAAACCATTTAGGCACCCTAGGCATTTGTGAAAATTTATCTATGATATGATGGATATTTTCCAACTGTACTTGAACCATCAGACAAATTAAAGCAGCCCATTTCTGGGATCTGTTCACATCCCATATGTTCTTTTAACCATAGATAGTCTATAGTCATGAGATTTTGGGGTGCTACAACTTGCACCCCTCCCAACTCCTGGTTGAGTTCCAACAGACAGATCCGGTCAAATTCGTTGTCTCACTGTATGCACATGCCAGCCTAGACATCTCCCTCCTCCTTCTCATGGCAAGTCCAGGAGATGGTGGGCTGGATGCAGCCACAACCGCAGCATCGTCCGGATCCCTGTGGAGGCTTTTTGATGATCATCCCCCGGCACGAGTCCTCCAGAGAGTGCTGATGCCGGAAGCTCCTCCTCATATCGTATCTTAGTTCATTTTCTGGGTATCCAAGCTAGGCCTTGATCTTCTGCGTAGAAACAAACAGACCCTTTGCCCACACTTTGACATGCCCTCTATACCACTGTGCAGAACTCATTGGAGGTCAGCACACAGTAACTGCTTTTTTTTTTTTTTTTTAATTAAGAGAAAGGAATATTATCAGAAAAGAGTACCTCCATAGCTGATCATCTGACACCCTTTAAGTGATCAACATTAAGGATATTTAAAGCATGCGTTGATCTTTGATTTACCAATAGTTTTATCCTGTTAAGGAGTAATCCCCCTTTTCTTTCTTTCTTTCTTTCTTTCTTTTTTTTTTTTAAATTTTTAATCTACACTTACCTGAAGAATACTATGTTTACTATGCTCTCCCCTATATCAGGTCCCCCCTAACAACCACATTACGGTTACTGTCCATCAGCTTAGCAAAATGTTGTAGAGTCACTACTTGTCCTCTCTGTGTTGTGCAGCCCACCCTCCCCTTGCTCCCTCCCCCCCATGCATGCTAATCTTAATACCCCCCTTCTTCTTCCCCCCCCTTATCCCTCCCTGCCCACCCATCCTCCCCAGTTCCTTTCCCTTTGGTACCTGTTAGTCCATTTTTGGGTTCTGTAATTCTGCTGCTGTTTTGTTCCTTCAGTTTTTCCTTTGTTCCTATACTCCTCAGATGAGTGAAATCATTTGGTATTTCTCTTTCTCCGCTTGGCTTATTTCACTGAGCATAATACTCTCCAGCTCCATCCATGTTGCTGCAAATGGTTGGATTTTTCCACTTCTTATGGCTGAGTAGTATTCCATTGTGTATATGTACCACATCTTCTTTATCCATTCATCTACAGATGGACATTTAGGTTGCTTCCAATTCTTGGCTATTGTAAATAGTGCTGCGATAAACATAGGAGTGCATCTGTCTTTCTCAAACTTGATTGCTGCGTTCTTAGGGTAAATTCCTAGGAGTGGAATTCCTGGGTCAAATGGTAGGTCTGTTTTGAGCATTTTGATGCACCTCCATACTGCTTTCCACAATGGTTGAACTAATTTACATTCCCACCAGCAGTGTAGGAGGGTTCCCCTTTCTCCACAGCCTCGCCAACATTTGTTGTTGTTTGTCTTTTGGATGGCAGCTATCCTTACTGGTGTGAGGTGATACCTCATTGTAGTTTTAATTTGCATTTCTCTGGTAATTAGCGATGTGGAGCATCTTTTCATGTGTCTCTTGGCCATCTGTATTTCTTTTTTGGAGAACTGTCTGTTCAGTTCCTCTGCCCATTTTTTAATTGGGTTATTTGTTTTTTGTTTGTTGAGGCGTGTGAGCTCTTTATATATTCTGGACGTCAAGCCTTTATCAGATCTGTCATTTTCAAATATATTCTCCCATACTGTAGGGTTCCTTTTTGTTCTATTGATGGTGTCTTTCGCTGTACAGAAGCTTTTCAGCTTAATGTAGTCCCACTTGCTCATTTTTGCTGTTGTTTTCCTTGCCCGGGGAGATATGTTCAAGAAGAGATCACTCATGTTTATGTCTAAGAGGTTTTTGCCTATGTTTTTTTCCAAGAGTTTAATGGTTTCGTGACTTACATTCAGGTCTTTGATCCATTTTGAGTTTACCTTTGTATATGGGGTTAGACAATGGTCTAGTTTCATTCTCCTACATGTAGCTGTCCAGTTTTGCCAGCACCATCTGTTGAAGAGACTGTCATTTTGCCATTGTATGTCCATGGCTCCTTTATCAAATATTAATTGACCATATATGTTTGGGTTAATTTCTGGGGTCTCTAATCTGTTCCACTGGTCTGTGGCTCTGTTCTTGTGCCAGTACCAAATTGTCTTGATTACTATGGCTTTGTAGTAGAGCTTGAAGTTGGGGAGTGAGATCCCCCCTACTTTATTCTTCTTTTTCAGGATTGCTTTGGCTATTCGGGGTCTTTGGTGTTTCCATATGAATTTTTGAATTATTTGTTCCAATTCATTGAAGAATGTTGCTGGTAATTTGAGAGGGATTGCATCAAATTTGTATATTGCTTTTGGCAGGATGGCCATTTTGACGATATTAATTCTTCCTAGCCATGAGCATGGGATGAGTTTCCATTTATTAGTGTCCCCTTTAATTTCTCTTAAGAGTGACTTGTAGTTTTCAGAGTATAAGTCTTTCACTTCCTTGGTTAGGTTTATTCCTAGGTATTTTATTCTTTTTGATGCAATGGTGAATGGAATTGTTTTCCTGATTTCTCTTTCTATTGATTTGTTGTTAGTGTATAGGAAAGCTACAGATTTCTGTGTGTTGATTTTGTATCCTGCAACTTTGCTGTATTCCGATATCAGTTCTAGTAGTTTTGGAGTGGAGTCTTTAGGGTTTTTTATGTACAGTATCATATCATCTGCAAATAGTGACAGTTTAACTTCTTCTTTACCAATCTGGATTCCTTGTATTTCTTTGTTTTGTCTGATTGCCGTGGCTAGGACCTCCAGTACTATGTTAAATAACAGTGGGGAGAGTGGGCATCCCTGTCTGGTTCCCGATCTCAGTGGAAATGCTTTCAGCTTCTCGCTGTTCAGTATAATGCTGGCTGTGGGTTTATCATATATGGCCTTTATTATGTTGAGGTACTTGCCCTCTATTCCCATTTTGCTGAGAGTTTTTATCATGAATGGATGTTGAATTTTGTCAAATGCTTTTTCAGCATCTATGGAGATGATCATGTGGTTTTTGTCTTTCTTTTTGTTGATGTGGTGGATGATGTTGATGGATTTTCGAATGTTGTACCATCCTTGCATCCCTGGGATGAACCCCACTTGGTCATGGTGTATGATCCTTTTGATATACTGTTGAATTCTGTTTGCTAATATTTTATTGAGTATTTTTGCATCTACGTTCATCAGGGATATTGGTCTGTAATTTTCTTTTTTGGTGGGGTCTTTGCCTGGTTTTGGTATTAGGGTGATGTTGGCTTCATAGAATGAGTTTGGGAGTATTCCCTCTTCTTCTATTTTGTGGAACACTTTAAGGAGAATGGGTATTATGTCTTCTCTGTGTGTCTGATAAAATTCCGAGGTAAATCCGTCCGGCCCCGGGGTTTTGTTCTTGGGTAGTTTTTTGATTACTGTTTCAATTTCTTTGCTTGTAATTGGTTTGTTTAACTTTTGTGTTTCTTCCTTGGTCAGTCTTGGGAGGTTGTATTTTTCTAGGAAGTTGTCCATTTCTTCTAGGTTTTCCAGCTTGTTGGCATATAGGTTTTCATAGTAGTCTTTAATAATTCTTTGTATTTCTGTGGAGTCTGTCGTGATTTTTCCATTCTCATTTCTGATTATGTTGATTTGTGTTGACTCTCTTTTTCTCTTAATAAGTTGGGCTAGAGGCTTATCTATTTTGTTTATTTTCTCAAAGAACCAGCTCTTGGTTTCGTTGATTTTTGCTATTGTTTTATTCTTCTCAATTTTGTTTATTTCTTCTCTGATCTTTATTATGTCCCTCCTTCTGCTGACTTTAGGCCTCATTTGTTCTTCTTTTTCCAGTTTTAATAATTGTGATGTTAGACTATTCATTTGGGATTGTTCTTCCTTCTTCAAGTGTGCCTGGATTGCTATATACTTTCCTCTTAAGACTGCTTTCGCTGCATCCCACAGAAGTTGGGGCTTAGTGTTGTTGTTGTCATTTGTTTCTATATATTCCTTGATCTCTATTTTGATTTGTTCATTGATCCATTGATTATTTAGTAGCATGTTGTTAAGCCTCCATGTGTTTGTGAGCCTTTTTGTTTTCTTTGTAGAATTTATTTCTACTTTCATACCTTTGTGGTCTGAAAAATTGGTTGGTAGAATTTCAATATTGTGGAATTTACTGAGGCTCTTTTTGTGAGCTAGTATGTGGTCTATTCTAGAGAATGTTCCATGTGCACTTGAGAAGAATGTATATCCTGTTGCTTTTGGATGTAAAGTTCTATAGATGTCTATTAGGTCCATCTGTTCTAGTGTGTTGTTCAGTGCCTGTGTGTCTTTACTTATTTTCTGCCCGGTGGATCTATCCTTTGGGGTGAGTGGTGTGTTGAAGTCTCCTACAATGAATGCATTGCAGTCTATTTCCCTCTTTAGTTCTGTTAGTATTTGCTTCACATATGCTGGTGCTCCTGTATTGGGTGCATATATATTTAGAATGGTTATATCCTCTTGTTGGACTAAGCCCTTTATCATTATGTAGTGGCCTTCTTTATCTCTTGTTACTTTCTTTGTTTTGAAGTCTATTTTGTCTGATATTAGTACTGCAACCCCTGCTTTCTTCTCACTGTTGTTTGCCTGAAATATGTTTTTCCATCCCTTGACTTTTAGTCTATGCTTATCTTTGGGTTTAAGGTGAGTTTCTTGTAAGCAGCATATAGATGGGTCTTGCTTTTTTATCCATTCTATTACTCTATGTCTTTTGATTGGTGCATTAAGTCCATTTACATTTAGGGTGACTATTGAAAGATATGTACTTATTGCCATTGCAGGCTTTAGATTTGTGGTTACCAAAGGTTCAAGGTTAGCTTCTTTAGTATCTTACTGCCTAACTTAGCTCGCTTATTGAGCTGTTATATACACTGTCTGGAGAGTCTTTTCTTCTCTCCCTTCTTATTCCTCCTCCTCCCTTCTTCATATGTTGTGTGTTTTGTTCTGTGCTCTTTTTAGGGGTGCTCCCATCTAGAGCAGTCCCTGTAGGATGCCCTGTAGAGGTGGTTTGTGGAAAGCAAATTCCCTCAGCTTTTGCTTGTCTGGGAATTGTTTGATCCCACCATCATATTTAAATGATAGTCGTGCTGGATACAGTATCCTTGGTTCAAGGCCCTTCTGTTTCATTGCATTAAGTATATCATGCCATTCTCTTCTGGCCTGTAGGGTTTCTGTTGAGAAGTCTGATGTTAGCCTGATTGGTTTTCCTTTATAGGTGACCTTTTTCTCTCTAGCTGCCTTTAAAACTCTTTCCTTGTCCTTGATCCTTGCCATTTTAATTATTATGTGTCTTGGTGTTGTCCTCCTTGGATCCTTTCTGTTGGGGGTTCTGTATAATTCCATGGTCTGTTCGATTATTTCCTCCCCCAGTTTGGGGAAGTTTTCAGCAATTATTTCTTCAAAGACCCTTTCTATCCCTTTTCCTCTTTCTTCCTCTTCTGGTATCCCTATAATACGAATGTTTTTCCTTTTGTATTGGTCACATATTTCTCTTAGTGTTGTTTCATTCCTGGAGATCCTTTTATCTCTCTCTATGTCAGCTTCTATACGTTCCTGTTCTCTGGCTTCTATTCCTTCAATGGCCTCTTGCATCTTATCCATTCTGCTTATAAATCCTTCCAGGGATTGTTTCACTTCTGTGATCTCTTTCCTGACATCTGTGATCTCCTTCCGGACTTCATCCCACTGCTCTTGCATTTTTCTCTGCATCTCATCCCACTGCTCTTGCATTTTTCTCTGCATCTCATCCCATTGCTCTTGCATTTTTTTCTGCATCTCTGTCAGCATGTTCATGATTTTTATTTTGAATTCTTTTTCAGGAGGACTAGTTAGGTCTGTCTCCTTCTCAGGTGTTGTCTCTGTGATCTTTGTCTGCCTGTAGTTTTGCCTTTTCATGGTGATAGAGATAGTCTGCAGAGCTGGTACAAGTGACCGCTGGAAGAGCTTCCCTTCTTGTTGGTTTGTAGCCTTTTCCTGGGAGAATAGCGACCTCTAGTGGCTTGTGCTGGGCAGCTGTGCGCAGACAGGGCTTCTGCTTCCTGCCCAGTTGCTTTGGGGTTTATCTCCACTGTTGCTGTGGGCTTGGCCTGGCTGGGGCTGTTCCTCCAAAATGGTGGAGCCCCGTTAGAGGGGGAGCAGCCAGGAGACTATTTATCTCCGTAAGGGGCCTCTGTGCTCCCTGCTGCCCAGGGGGTTAGAGTGCCCAGAGATCCCCAGATTCCCTGCTTCTGGTCTAAGTGACCTGTCCTGCCCCTTTAAGATTTCCAAAAAGCACTCTCCAAACCAAAACAACAACAGCAACAATGAGAGAGGGAACAGAAAGGAAAAAAAAAAGAAAAAACACGCGATTTTTTTTTTTTTCCTCAGGTGCCGGTCCCAGGCACCCGCGCACTGGTCCTGCTGCCCTGTCTCCCTAGCACCAGGGTCCCTGTCCTTTCAAGGCTTCCAAAAAGCACCCACCCACCGGTCCCGCAGGGAAGGAACGCTCAATATTCTTTGTCCTCAGGCACTGGTCCCACGCACCCGCTCACCAGTCCTGCCGCCCTGCCTCCCTAGCACCGGGGTCCCTGTCCCTTCAAGGCTTCCAAAAAGCACTTGGCAAAAAGAGAGAAAAAAAAGGGGAAAAACGCGCGATTTCTTCCGTCCTCAGGTGCTGGTCTCAGGCACCCACCCACCGGTCCCACAGGGAAAAATGCGGGATATTCTTTGTCCTCAGGTGCCGGTCCCAGGCACCCGCTCACCAGTCCCGCCGCCCTGCCTCCCTAGCACCGGGGTCCCTGTCCCTTTTAGGCTTCCAAAAAGCACTCGCAGAAAAGAGAAAAAAAAAAGGGGAAAAACGCGCGATTTCCTCTGTCCTCAAGTGCCGGTCTCAGGCACCCGCCCACCGGTCCCGCAGGGAAAAACGGGGGATATTCTTTGTCCTCAGGCGCCGGTCCCAGCCACCCGCTCACCAGTCCTGCCACCGTGCCTCCCTAGCACTGGGGTCCCCGTCCCTTCAAGGCTTCCAAAAAGCGCTTGCCATAAAGAGAAAAAAAAAAAGGGGAAAAACGCGCGACCTCCTCCGTCCTCAGGCACCGGTCTCAGGCACCCGCCCCCAGGTCTCGCAGGGAGAAACGCGGGATATTCTTTGTCCTCCGGCGCTGTTCCCAGGCACCTCCTCACCGGTCCCGCCACCCTGCCTCCCCAGCAACGGGGGCCCGTCCCTCTAAGGCTTCCAAAAAGCGCTCGCCAAAAAAAAAAACTGCTCCGGTTTCTCTCCACCCGCCGGGAGCCGGGGGGAGGGGCGCTCGGGTCCCGCCGGGCTGGGGCTTGTATCTTACCCCCTTCACAAGGCGCTGGGTTCTTGCAGGTGTGGATGTGGTCTGGATGTTGTCCTGTGTCCTGTGGTCTCTATTTTAGGAAGATTTTTCTTTGTTATATTTTCATAGCTCTATGTGTTTTTGGGAGGAGATTTCCACTGCTCTACTCACGCCGCCATCTTGGCTCCCGCCTGCATTCTGTACCTTTTAATGCTGGTGCTTTCTTGGTCTTATGAGAAAGTATCAAAGGAGGGTTCTCAGACAACAACCAGGACTCATGTGGTCCTGATGTGATTTGTTGATTACAAAGTTTAGAAGTATAGTTGACTTGGGGACAATGGGGAAAACCAACCAAGTTCATCCATCTGCAGGGGATGTCTATTACATCACAACTGCCATCTGATCACATGGCAATGAGATACTGTTGATTCCAGGACACACTCCCATTTCATCAGTATGACAGTGTGCATCTTGGAATGATGATCTCAGCCAAAAAAAATGGAGATAATAGTGTATCTGTGGTGTAGAGTAGTGCCCAGCACAGCTCTAGGCCCATGCTAGAGTGGTGGCCATCAGTGCAGAGGTATGCTATTACAAGGACCCTGCATAAGGAAGAGGTTGCAGGGTCCAGAGTCAGGCAGTAAAACCCCAGGAAAGGAAGCACTAGCCAGAGCAGAGAGGGGAGCCCGAGGCAATGGCTCAGCTGATGCGGTGCCAGGACCTCACAAAGAGCAGTGCATCAGAAATGCTTTGGTTACTCGAGTGAAAAATCAAATTAAACTTTGCATCTGGGAGTAGGGCTGCTCTAGCCAGGAAACAGTGTCAGCTTCACTGGAAAGGGCTCTGGCCCTCCCTCAGCCCCGGGAAAGCCAGGAGCTGCCAGGGGGCCTGCTGTGTTCTCCTGCAGCCGGTCTATCTCCAGGACACCGTGTTTCAACATCTCAAGTGGTTCCATGTGACAGCAGCGGTCTCTTGCTCTATTTCTGGGTGAAGCCTTGTTCTCCCAGAGGGGGCTTGTTTGTATTAACTTCTCTCCCTCCTCAGAGGAAGCCAGGAAGGATGGAGAATAAGGAAGGTGCAAGAAAGCAGCAAAGAAGGACTGTGATTAAAAATTTATTTTTTAAATCTGTAGCTGCAAAATGCTTTGATCAAATAGAATGTCACTACGATCTCTAACATGGAAAGTAGTCTTTAAAGGAGCTTCTTGGTATAAACACTTTGGATAGCATTTTGCAATATCTAGTAAAGCTAAATAAACATGGGCACATTCTGTGACCCAGCAATTCCACTGGTTGGTATATCCCTAGACAACCACTTCTCAAATTTCAAAGGGCAGATGGAGAACCTGGGGATTTATTAAAATGCAGGTCCTGATTCAGTAGATCCTGAATGGGCCAGAGATGCTGTATTTCTGGCTAGCTCCCATTTGAGGCTGATGCTCCGACCACACTTGGAGTGGCCCAAGGGAGCTGTTTACTAAACTTTCTTTTTGGCTCTGATTGCCAGTAAAGAATACATTTGAGATTGCAACCCAGTATACACTAATCTATAATTGAAACAAAGTTTTATGAAGCAATGCTTAGCTTTGCTATATGATGTTCTCTAATATTTTCTTTTGTCTTTTGTAAAAAAACAAAACAAAAACCGGGGGTGTTGATTTCATTATTCACCAGGGGTCTCAAGCCACAGTGAATCCTAGAGAAATTCTTACCCATGCAGACTAGGAAACAGGAAGACTCGTTGATGCGTTGTTTGTAATAACAAAAAAATTGGGAAAAGCAAAATAAAAGAAAAAAACTACAGCCTGAAAGGTCTGTCCACAGGAGAATGTATCAGCACATTTGTGATACAAGCGCACAGTGGAACAGTGAACATAAATCAATCAACCACATGATTCAGCATGTATTTCAGAAACAACATCCAGTAAAAATACCAATTGAGGAAGGTTGCATGTTATAGGATACCACTTATGTACAGTTTAGAAACAGGCAAAAGAATTCTATTTGTTCTTGAGGAGTTCATATATATAGTAAATGTATAAAAGCTCATATAAGGGAATGATAAACATCAGATTCAGGAGAGTGACTGCCTCTTGTGGGACTCAGTGGACTGTAATAGGGGTGCCTCTGGGGCTTCATTAGTATATAAAAAGCTTCATTCCTAAGGTGGGTGATGAGTCCATAGTGTTTATTATATTAGTCTCTATCCTTTTGTTACAGGCTTGAGGCATTTTGTAATAATTAAAATTTTTAAATGAAAGAAAAAGAGAGGAGGAGATTCTTGAATTGAATGTTACAGGCAGTTGAGTTAGTTTTCTAGGGCTTCCATAACAAATTGCTAAAAACTTGGTGGCTTAAAACCAATTTAAATTTATTCTCGCAGTTCCGAAGGCCAGAAGTCTGAGAAGATGTCTGTGGGGTTTGTTCTCTCTGGAGGCTCTGAGAGGGAATCTGTTCCATGCCTCGCTCCTAGCTTCTGATGATGGCTAGCAACCCTTGGTATTCCTTGGTGTGGGGCTTTATCATCACTCCATGTCCGCTTCTGTCTTCACATGGCCTTATCTCTGTGTTTCAAATCTCTTGTAAAATCTCTCCTTTCTCTTAGAAGGATACCAGTCATTGGATTTAGGGCCCACTGTAAATGCAGCGTGATCTCATCTGGAGGTCTTTCTCTTCATTACTTCTGCAAAGACCCTATTTCCAAATAAATTCAGAGGTGTCAGGGCGAGGACTTGGACCTATCTTTTGGGGGACCAACCTTCAACCCAGTATAGGGGTAGAAAACCCTGTCCATTCAACCTTTCCCCTCAATATTATTATGATTATATTGCTTATTGCAGGGTTTCTTAACCTCAGCACTAGTGACATTTTGGGTTGGATAATTTTGGTCACTGGGGGGCTTTCCTGTGCCTTGAAGGGTGTTTAGTAGCATCCCATGCCTCTACCCATTAAATTCCAGCAATACGCCTTATCCATTTTAGCACTGAAAATGTCTCTAGATATTGCTGAATGTCTCCTGGGGGTAGGGTTGCAAGATAAAACACAGGGCCCCAGGTAAATATGAATTTTATATAAATAAATGAATAATTTTTTAGTATGAGTATTTCCCAAATATTGCATGGGACATACTTATATTGAAAATTATTCATTGTTTATATTGGGCATCCTGATTCCACTCCCTCGCCCCCAGAAATCTGGCAGCCCTACCTAGGGGGCAACATTCTTCCTGGTTTAGAAGAGCTAGGTGAGGACTGTCATTACCAATCCATTCATCCGCTGCTTACTCTGGGCTCACCACTGAGCCACGCCCTGTTCATGATTTACTGCATTTACTCCTTGAAACAAACCGGAGGAGTAGGTGCTGTAATTACTTCCAGCAAATACGTAGAGGGGTTGGATTTTGAATCCAGAAGCATGTGTTCATAGATACTATGAGTTGGGTAGAGGGGTGGCTGTTTGGCAGATTTTGAGTGCCTCACGAGTTTGGGGGAAAATGGTGCTGATGTCTAGACGATCGTGGTGAGAGATATTGGATTAGCGAGAATGAGAACCACAGAAGGGTTGGTGGTGGGAGATGATGACAGGGCATAGGGGCAGCGGCTGTTGAAGACGGGGTGTGATACTGGGGCTTGGGATCATTTGCCAAGAAGAGAGGCCGCTGAGTGTGAGCTGTGGCGAGACCATCTCAGTGATTGGCAGACTTGGGTCTGAAGGTCAGCTTCACCACCTGGCACGGCCTTGAGTCGATTCTGTAGTGACGACATCTGTCCTTCATGGTGCACTTGGTGTGTGGTGAGTACTGCCCCATGTGCCAGCCCTACGTGATCGCATTTACTCCTCAAATGCCACTCTCAGGGCATTTTACAGATGTGGCTGCTGATGCTTAAGAGAGGTTAAAAAACTTGTTCCCTGTCACGAGCTAGTGAGGGACAGAGCTGGGACTCCCACCAGGGCCTACTGGACCCCAGAGCCCACATTTTGAAATCACTGTTCTTTACTGTCTTCTATCAATATCTCTCTTTAAGCCTCAGTTTCCTTCCTTCTCCAATGGGAAGAACATTCCCAGCCTTTTCGCGTTGTTTCTAGGATTAAATGAGTTAGTGTGTCTAAAGCACTTAGACGAGGGCCTGGCACAGAGGAACTAGCAGTTATTAAGAAGGGGAGTGAGGCGTGAAGCGGGGGTCCCTCCTGCCCTCCTCACAGGCTGTGTGTGTTCAGCAGGGATTGTATCTTATTCATCTCTGTTCATTTCATCTTTAAACAACCGTGTAGTGAGCACTTGCTCTGTGCCAGGCACTGTTGTAGGTCCTACGTGTGCAGCTAAGACTAAGCCATCATCTCTGTCCTCAAAGTCCAGCATTTCCCCAGCAAGCCTGGAGTGCCCATAGTAGGCCCTCAAAAAATGCCTGCTGAATGGATGGCTTCATGAAAAATGAATGCAGAGAGCAAGTGAGTCCTGCCTTCTTAACAGAGGCATCGATTCAGCTGTGAGAACTGGCAAGGCTGGCTCTGGGATAATGGATTGGCATTGTCTTCTAATAAGGGTGGTTTCATCCATCTGAAGGATGGAGATAATAATACACTTCTTGCAAAGCTTAATTAACTAATATTTATAAAGTGCCTCTGAAGCCACAGATGAAAAGCAAAGTAAAAACATCTTGTACTATAGGTATTAATACTTACTGTCCGCCTGCACCAGGCCTTTCAGATGTGTTTCTGGAAACAGGAAGAAGTTGTGCATAGTTTTGAGATAATTAAACCCTAGGTAAAGATCATCTACACCTTTATTGGGGCCCAAACAAGCCCTTTTTCCTCTTTGCTGAGTCTGCGTTTTCCTCATACTCAGGTGAGCTGCCTTGTTTTGAGAACATCTGCTTTTGAGACAGTAAGTAGGTATTTCCACTAATGTCTTCCTGGGGCCTCATCCAGACCTATAAAACAGTTAGAAGGGCCACAAGAGTAGTTGCATAACTATTGATTTGCATGTAATTTGCAAAACCTATCTGGGCTCATGCAGTTACATCTTATTTGATTTCCAAAAGCTCTGTCATTTCTGTTTATATAATCAGAAAAGCGGCAAAGATCTCAGATCATGCAAAGGACTCGTCACTGAGAGTCATTTGATGGGTAGAAGGAAGGGACATTTGCTGAACCCTACTTGTGCTTACAAATGGCATTTCACTGAATCCCCTGGTTCTCAGGTTTGGCTGCACAGTGGGATCACTTAGGGAGCTACAAAAAAAATATCAGTGCCTGGTCCCCACCTTCAGGGATTAGGACATAAATCGGAGTACCTGGTGGGGGCAAGCCTCAGTGTTAGGATCTTGGAATTCTCCCCAGGTGATTCTAAGGTGCAGCAAAGACTGAGAACTACTTGTTTTATTCTCATAAAAACCCATGAACATCATCCCCCTCCACACCCCTATGTTAAAGGTGTGGAAACTGAGGCTTGGGGCATTAGGGGAAGGACATTCATAATAATATTATGAATGTTAATAGCTTATCATTTGATGTTCAGTGTGTGCCAGACTGTGTTGAGCATGGGTGTGTGTGTGTGTGTGTGTGTCTGCATTTAATTCTTGCAGTGACTCTTTAAGGCAGGGATTAATATTCCCTTGTTATAAATGAACAGAGGTTCAAAAAAGTATGTAATCTGCCTATGGCCCCCAAATCAGCAGGAGACCATCAACAGGGGAGAGATGACTGTGTATGGATTAGGATTAGACTGTGTTGGAATTTGAATTTTGGTTCTAACTTCTGGTTTATTCAGGATCCAATTTGTGTGCTTCCTGAGGAGCCTCTCTTTACCTTTTGTGTCCCTGTGGGCTTAGCACAGTGCAGGGCCCTTTGAAGTCCTCTGGAGAATACTGAGGGCTGGCATGGAGCAATTAAGGCCACACAGTGGACTTTTAGGCAACAAGGAGCAAGACTTTTGGCCTGTGAATTGGTGCTTTTGCCCTTCCTCCATCTCTCCAATACTTATTGAGCCCTGTGCCAAAGACACAAGGCAGACAAGGCTGCTATGTAGCATCCATCACTTGTCAGCCAATATTGGAGCTTTGAATTAACCTGCAGAAGTTGGGCTGTGCATTTTTTCTCCCTGTAAAATGAACTGAAGCTGATGTGGGGAAATAGTTTCAGCACACCAGAGGGAAAAATGGTGACTGTTTTTATTTATTTGGAGGTGTTTTTTCTTTCTTTCTTTCTTCCTATCTGGGATGTGGCAAGAGGAAAGAAATTTTATCACATTCATCCAGCCAATATGCTTGTGAATAGGGAGTCATTTGGTGCCATGGTATTCAAATATAAATTTGTTCATTCACTCAATGCTTTTTGAGATCCTGCCAAATGTCTGGCTCTGTTCTAGATGATGGGGATACATTAAAAAGTGAGGCAAAGTCCCTTTATGGTGACCTGAATGATGAGAAGAAACAAGTCGTCTGTAGATCTGGAAGAATGGAATAGTGTTTCTGAGCAGAGGGAACAGCAAGTGTAGATCTTTGAGATGCAGATGAGTTTAATAGGTTAAGGAATAGTAGGACAGAATGTGGTTCACAGCAGATGAAGTGGGGCAAAGGTCAGAGAGCTGGGCAGGGACCCGGTGGCACAATACCCTATAACCATGATAAGACATTTGGGAATTACTCTGAACGAGATAGGAAGCCACTGGATGGTTTTAAGCAGAGAAATGACATGACCAACTTGTATTTTCAAAGAACCACTCTGGCTGCTGTTTGGAGAATAGACTGAATGGGGCAGGACTGGAAGCCTGGAGCTGAGTTAGGAGGCGCTGAGACAATCTAGGGGAGAGATGTGATGGTTTAAACGAGGGGGTAAGCAATGCAAGTGGCTAGAAGTTGTTGCATTTGGCATCTATTTTGACAACTGAGCTTACAGGACTTGCTAATTAACTCACTGTGTTGGGTGAGGAAAAGAGAGGAATGTTTCCTGTCTTTTTGGCCTGAATGAATTAAGGTATCTCCTGAGATGGGAAAGACTGAAGGAGAAGTCCATATTCAAATGTGAAAGATAACACCTATTGTATTTCCTTTTTAGCAAATTCACAGTAGTATATCAATGGTTCTGAGATGACCTGCAATAAAGACATCTGCTTCGCTTTGGTTAACCCAGCATTTCCCAAACTTATCTGATCAAGTAATTTTGTCTGTTGTTGCCCCACAGAAACATGTGGTAAGATTCTCCAGATTTTCCTTGAATAACACCAGAGTTGGCATGTGGAATCTTCTGTGCGTGCGTGTTGGCCCAGGGTGGGGAAGTGACTTGCAGCTGTGCAGTGTTTCAAATTCAGATGGATGAGCTATGTGCTTCCATTCTTTATGCCTTTGAATACTTCACCTCCATCATCATCAACGACTCTTCCTGCCTTAGTCTAACCAAAGCATATCTCCATATCAGACTAGAGAGAGCTTCTGGAAAAATCTGTGCTGCTCCCCACTGTCTTCAGGATGAATACGAAATGCTTTACTATGGCTTTGCTGTGTGCTTCATGATATGATTCTCTGCCTACGTTCCCAGGCATTATTTTCCACCCTATGTTCTAGCTAAGGTGAAATTTTTAAAGCTTCCTATGCTGTCTCACCTCTGTGCTTTTGCACGTGCTCTTCCCTGTACCTGGAATGCTCACCCTTCTAGGAGCAGTTTTCTAATTTCTTATGCTTGGGTTGGGGATCTCTTCTCTGTGTTCACGGTTCCCTTAGGGACACCTCCCACCACCACCACTGGCCCCTTTACCAAGGTAGAATTGACAAATAGAAATTGTGTATATTTAGGTGTACAACTTAATGTTTTGGTATACATATACATTGTGAAGTAATTACAACAATCAGGCAATGATATTTTGGCTATGACACTGAAAACACAGGCAACAAAAGCCAAAATAGACAGCTGGAGTTGCACCAAATTGCAGAGCTCCTGCCCAGCAAAGGAAACAATCAACAGGGTGAAAAGGAAACCCACAAAGTGGGAGAAAATATTCACAAGCCATGCACTTATAAGGGCTTAATATTCCAGAATATATAAGGAACTCGCGCTACTCAGTAACAAAAAAAGAATAACCTAATTAAAAAATGAAGAAAGGACCTGAATAGACATTTCTCAAAAGAAGACATACAAGTGGCCAACAGGTATAAATGAAACTGTGCTTAACATCATTAATCATCACTAATCAAAATGCAAATCAAAGCCACAATGAGGTATCACCTCATACCTGTGAGGATGTCTATTTTCAAAATGTCAAAAGTTAACAAGTACTGGGGGAGATGTGGTTTCGAAAGGGAACATTTCCTTTACACTGTAGGTGGGAATGTAAAATGGTGCAGCCACTATGGAAAACAGTATAGAGACTCCTCAAAAATTAAAAAGAACACTACCTTATGATTCAGTGACCCCACTTCTAGATATATGCCCCTAGCTTTTCATAGTATTTATTATGTGATATTTTTGTTTGTCTCTTTCCCACCAAGAGCTGAGTTTGACGAAGGCCTGGCCAATTGTCTTCTTACCCACCATAACCCTGATGTCTAGCACAATGCCTGGCACAGAGTAATAAGTATACAGTAAATCTTTATTAGGATGAATGAATAAATGAGTGAATGTAGCTCTTTGGATCCTTATCAAACATAAAGTGCAGGTAGTTTTCTATCGTTTTGCTTCTTCGGTCTGGATGCCAGCATTGTGATCTGGTAGTCTTGAAATTGTCACAGAGCTAGGAGGCTCTCAGAAGGTCTTTGAATCCCTCTTTCCGTCTTTAGGCAGAATCCTACTCAGGATTCTTTTACAGATGGCGAGGCTGAGGAACATGGACAATGACCAAGACATTGAATCAATTCTACAGACCTTAGCTAGGAATTCAGGGATTCCCAGGAATCTAGGAACTAGGAACTAGGAAATGGTTCTTGTGTGGAGACTATGTAGCTAGGAAAATAGATTCACAAATAAAGGTCAGGGAAGAAAGTGCTGAAATGGGGATTTTTGGAGCACTTTATGGGAACATGGAAGAAGGAGCAATTAACTTGGCCTGGAGTTGGGGACTAAAGAAGCTACAGGAGAAAAAGTTATACTAAACCTGGACTTTTAGGGGTGACTGAGAATTTGCCAGACAGAAATCTAAGGATGTGGGCAAGGAGGGAGGATGAATGAGACAGAGTAAGAACATGAGGATGAGGAGGTTCGTGGCACATTTAGGGACCAGTGATTCATAAGCCTGTACAGATCCACTCGGGGTTGGAACAAAATCTGTATCAGTTAGGATACTTCGGCCTCTGGGTAAAACAAGGCCCTCCTCAAAGAGGTTCAAGTATCAGGAAGAAATTATGTTGCATTGCAAGAAGTCTGGAGTGAAGTGGCTCCAGAATGGCTAATTCTAATAGTGGCATAATGCTATCACCAAAAAGCCAATTTTTTCCATATTCTCATATCACTATTATAGGGAATGAATTTCAAGGCTGTGTCCTCGTCTGTTGATTTATCTTCTTTTAATCAGCGAGGGAAATATTTCCCAGAAGCCCTAGTCCAGGTGCCATTGGCCAGGATTATGTCATATGTCTGAGCCCAAGCAAGTCCCTGAAGGATATGTGCCCATCACAACTGACTTAGGCCAGTCAGAGTTATACCTGCACCCAGGACCAAGGAGGGGCATGTGGCCACTCAAAAGCTGGACAAAATCAGGATTCTATTAACAAGAGGTGGCAGGCAATGGGTCAGGTCTAATTTGGGCCACTGTGAAGGCCTGGAGCACCAGGCTATCAGCTACAACTCAGCTCCAGCCCAATGTTGCCTCACAGGAGAGGGCCTAGTATTGCCAGACCTCTCAATTAAAAAAAAAAAAATATATATATATATAGAATTGGAGATTTTTTATGTGAGATTTTGTTATTTCTAAATGTTGGCCTCTAATCAAAAGACAAACAACCTGTTTAGTCCAAATAAAATGTTTGTGGGTCCATCAGATATATAGAGTCTAAAGGGAAAGATCCCTTTACCACCATCCCATTCTCTCCCCCTTCCAGAAATGAACACTGTTAGCAGTGTAGGTATCATTCTGGGACTTTCATTGTTCTGTGAACTTACATACCCCAAGTACATGTATACAGTTTTGTTTTTTTGGTGTGTGTATGTGCACATGAGTGTGCTTAACCTCAGGGGGATTTATTATGAATATTGCCTTATGACAAGCTCTTTCCACTTAATAAGAGGTCTCAGAGATCTTTCCATGTCAACACATAATAAAAGTTAAGAGATTCATGAATGATATTCGAGAGCAAGAAGGAGGGAAGGATTCGTGTGAGTTATGCCCGCTTAGAAAACACTGTTCCATAACAGTGCGAATAACGTTCCTTGGCCGTCCAGGGTGAAAACCCCTTCATAAGAATTCTTTTGGTTTTGGACGGTGTGGTGGCTTTGAACTACCTTCCCCACAATTTTCTTCCTGTGCGTTTCCAATTAGGGCAAGCCACTAGCAAGGTTCTTGAATGGTTCGGAGGGCGCAGGGGGGCAGCGGCCGTGCTGTGGCTTACACATGTTACTGCTGACCTGCTTCATCTCCTTAGGGGAACCCCTCTGGAGCCTCTGACTCGTCCCTGTGACTAGGGGCCTGGCTTCCTCAGGACACACACAAACCACGAGTGCCAGAGGCGGCAAGAACAGTCATGGGTTTCAACGGGCCTTCCTGGTGTTCCAGCATGTTCTTGCTCTCTCCACCTTACCCTCTTTTTCCAACTGCCTGTCCTGAGGACATCAAGGTCCAGCATCAGATGGGAACACAGTGGCTTTACAGAGACTGCTTAATCAGCTCCCAGAATTGCACAAAGACCATTCCCTATAACAAATTCCTTTCTACATATTTTATTTATAAATAGCTCACTGTATATTATGCATATTTAAAATATATGTTAATATAAAAATATTTTTAAATATATGAAAAATTTTCTGTCTCCTGGTGGTTTTGTTTCTCTGGTTGAACCCTGATTGATTCAGAAAGATTTCCATCAGATTAACAGCAGCAACTGAAACAAGAAACACTTACAAGTTTTTGTTTTAAGTGTCTAGGCTGTGCAAAGGACTTCATATATATTATTTAATCCTCACAATAATTCTACAAGCAAGGGCTATTTCACTTTACATAGGACGGACATAGGTTTATCAAAGTGAAGTCACGTGGTTACCGTCATACAGCTACAGATCGGCAAGGCCTGGTATTCATCTGGGTTTGTCTGGCTCCTAGGCTTTAAACCATTACACCATACTGCTTCCCTTAAAGAACAAGCTTTAGCCAAACTTCACATTAGGAATATATTTATTCTGTAGCGTGAACATTGGTGTACCCTCTAACTGCAGAGGAAGAGAAGAGAGTGTGCTTGCTTTTGGAAATAGAATGTGCCCCGAAGGTTATGATGTCTTCGAGAGTCTGGTTTATAGGCATGTGTGGCATTTTTACTCACTCATAAAATAGGCCCCCTACCTGGTCTCCTTCTGGAATCCACTTATGTTCTTTGAATGAAGTATGGTACATGTAGCACTGGTTGTGCACAGGACGGATTTAGGTCTCACCTAACATTACATGCAGTTGAATCACGGTTGTTCTCCTTCATGTGCCTTGCCTACTGATTATAGCAGGGAGAAGGGGTTAGTTCAGTGCTAATATGTTTCTAATACCTCTCTAACATTGACTAATCTATCTTGGAACAAGAAAAGAAAGCAGGCCATAGTCTGAGTGTCTCCAGTGGGCAACAATATCTATAGAGAATTTAGTGACATAGGGTAATAATTGGATTTCTTTTTCTGCAGTTGCCTTCTAATGATGGCAAGGGATAGTGGTTTTCCACTTACATGTTCTGTGCTAGAATTTATAGGTTAGAATTTTCCTAAGTAAAAAGATGTGAGTCGAAGAAATACACAGTAGTGCCCATGGTTTTTGGTGATAAATGTTAAAGTGGCAGAAAGACTGAAGTCTGCAAAGCAATGGTTGGATCAACATGGGGAAACAACCAAGTGATATTGCTTTTTATTTTTCCCGTTCTGTTGATGCATCTAGGCCCACTTCAAACCCATCAGAGTACTTGCTTAACAAATATTTGTTGAATGAGTGTGAATGAATAAATAAGTCTCTCAAGTCTTTTCAGCCCCTTCCAGCTGTAGGACCTAAACATTCAGTGAAGACAGCAGGTTAGCCTGAGCACAGCCATCTTAAGAAACCCAGAGGCCATTTTCTGAATATGTTCAGAAAGCCCTTGAAAAACAAGGTGAAAAACAAGTTAATCATGAACACCAGGTGGTGGGCAGCTGCGGCCTTCAGACAGCTAACCTTGGTCAGTTAGTCATACATACCAAGCTTATCTTGCTGAAACACTGTATGGCTGAGGGTGTTCTTATCTCGTGAAACCCCCGGGATGTGGCGCCAACCGAAGATTTATGCGTCCTTGGGAAAAAAAAACCCTGTTACGTGCTTGTAGAACAATACTGTCTTTTTAGAAAATGCTATAAAAACCTCCGGCTTTGACTGCTCGGGGTCCTTGTTGAGACCCGCTGCGTCGGGCTAACACTTGGACCCCAGCTAGCTGGTTCCTGAATAAATTCCTCTTGCTTGTTGCATCAAGAGACGCCTTTCGTGAGTGATTTGGGGCGGCGTCCTCCTCTGGGAGCATCCAACACAGCTATAAGGATTCCTCCCACCTGGGAGCTTATAGCACTGATGGGGCTAGTACTCATTCAGTATTTTTTGGACACCCTCTATGTGTCTGGTACCAAAAATGCAGCAGCCAAGAAGATGCCAAATATCAAGCAACTAAACAAGTGCATCATGTTGCTGGGCAGCTGCGTCTGGGGAGGCCTCTTCCTGCACACCACGTGAAACTGCATCCTGTGCCGGGGAGGGTTCTTGTCTCTGAACTAGAAAGACTTCTGGAGCAGGTCAGATGAATGTTGGTAAGGAAGGAAGTCATTAAGGTGAGAGTAGCAGGGAATCGCAGTTGCCTTGCAGGCAGCAGAGGGCAAGGAAGCTGAAGTAGGACAGAGAGTGAAGACTTGTGTTAAAGTCTAGGAAATGGAATGAAATGATGAAGTAAAGACATTTATTACTGGAAGAGCACAGAGACAAAATGCAGTAAGTTGAGCAGTGAGAAGGCTTTATTTAACAAGTGTACACTCGAAGAAAGGAAGTGCGGGCAACCTTAGAGGGAAGGAACACTTAAGGGCTAGGATTCTGTCTTTTAAGGCTTTCAAGAACGGGGCAGAGTGCAGGGGTGGGGGTTGTTGGGTGTAGATCTAACTTGTGGTCTCATGATGCCTCTCTGGTGAGAGACTTAATGTCAGTATCCACAGTCAGTCCTCTAGATAATTCTGTAAGATAAACTTAACACAGGAAATTTATTGATCCAGTTCCTCTCCAAGGTAATGGTTTCCCTCAAGCACTGGGAACATGTCAGTTAGGACTTCTTGCCCTGCCTTATGATAGGTTGGGTGATTGTCTGATTACCAAGGAATATGTTAGGAATCTTACCCCCTAACTCCCTGATTTTTAAAATAGAATCTTAGCCTTAAGATGGAGTCCCTCTTGTTCTTACCACACTGTTTATAGCTAAGCATTTTTCATCATAGGCAGGAAAAGTTAATCATGATGCATGTCCCATGTCCCTGCCCTACTTTAATATGACAATGCTTATATATTTTATTATCAAGTTTGTATGTTAATATGTAATTTTTCATCTGCAGGCCCTATTTTACATATTGATTCTAATCTTAAAGCTAGGGTCCAAATGACATACTGAGAACATTAGAGAAAATAGAATGAAGAAGAGAAAAGAAAAACAAAAAGGAGATGGTAATATGAGAACTGCGTTGCCCAATATGGTAGCCACTAGTCACCTGTGGGCATTAAGCATGTGAAATGTGATTAGCCTGAAGTGAGATGTGCCTTAAGTGTAAACTTAAGTGTAAACTCAAATACTCAGTGAGAATAAAAGAAGGTAAGATATCTCATTTATAATTCTCTGTATTGTATCATGTTGAAATTATATTTGGAATGTAGTGGGGTAAATGAAATATACTATTAAAGTGAATTCCAGTTATTTCTTTTTACTTCTTTAATGCGGCCAGTAGAAAATTTAAAATTACAGATGTGGCTCACATTCTATTTCTATTGGACAATGTCAATAACTGGACAGTAATGTCCAGTAGGGTAGACACCTTGTCTTCTTGCTTTCTTTCTGTGTTTCTAGCATCTCTGCAATATCTGGCACATAGCAACTGCTCAGTAAGTTTTTATTAAACCACATTGGACATGTAGTAATGAAATGGAATGATATTGTGATTTATAATAAGAAATATGTATCTGATCTTCATCCTGTTCCTGGCACAGTAGTCCTAAAACTCTAGGAATTTCCATAGTAATGAGAGCAATAAAGCTATCTTTTGTTATGTTAATTGTGAATTGTGGTGAATCGTGGGCCCCCACCAAAGGATGGGGCTGGTTGCCAAGAGAACTGATCATGTGATTAGAGGGTTGGAACTTTCGGTCCCACCTCCACACACACTTCCACCCTGAGGGGCTGGAGGTTGAATCAGTGTCCTCAGGTCAGTGACGTGATCAATCAGGTCTCTGATGAAGCCTTCATAAAAACCCAAAAGGATGGGGTTTGGAGAGCTTCTAGGTTGGTAAACACGGCGATTTGGGAAGAGCATTGTGCTCTGAGAGGGCATGGCAGCTCCTGTCTTTCCCATATTCACTGCCCTATTCATCTGCCCCATCTGGCTGTTCCTGAGTCAACCCTTTTGTAATAGACCAGTAATCCAATAAATGAACTGTTTTTCTGAGTTTTCTGAATTGCTCTAGCAACTAACTGAACCCAAGGCAGGGAGGGGTCTTGGGAACCTCTATTAATGAAGAGCCAGTCGACCATAACTGGCTTGGGACTGGCATCTCAAGTCCAAGAAGGGGGTCATTGGGAACCCCAGTCTATGTAGTTGGTTGGTTGGAAACACAGGTAGCCTGGGCTTGTGACAGGCATCTGAAGTGGGGTGGGGGGCAATCTCATAGAGCTGAACCCTTAATCAGTGGAATCTGATTCCATCTCTGGGAAGATGGTGTTGGAATTGAGTTGAATTCCTGAACACTTTGTTGGGTGTATGTGGGGAAATTACCCCCGCCCCACCCGCTACCCTTCCCCAGGAGCCCTGTTTAAAAGGCCTGTAGGCTTCTTCAACAATTGATTCAGTATCCAACTATCATTGCTATTTCTCCAACTTTACTAATTTTTTTCTGCAAAATCTTTAAGAACTCTATTTTTTTTTTTCGGTTCCTCAGATAATGATTTAATTTAGATTTAACAAGCCAGTTATTGCAGGTCAATTAAGTGCCACTTGGTGATTTAAAACCTATTTATTCAGATTAACAGCCATTAAATGATTTTATCACACCTCTTTTCGGTTAATATTATTTAAAACTTTTTTCAATATTTTACAATGTCATTTTAGATCCATGGACACTTAAATCTTTTAAAGTCAGGAAGATCTGTTTTGTTTTTTTTTCAGTCTCTTTGGTCATTTGCAACCTGATTTATTATAGAAGAATAAACAGATATAATTTCCTAGAGAGCAAAATAACAAAAGTCTATTCAAAAGGTTCTACAGACAATAGAAGGTGACCAGCAAGTAGACTAAGTTGACTGAGCATTGAGCTCATATTTAAGTATTACCTTTTTTTAAATAGCAACTTTAATGAGTACCCTTTTAAAGTATACACTTCCATGGTTTTTAGTATATTACAGAGTTGGGCATCTGCTACCGTTATCTATTCCAGAACATTTCACCACTCCAAAAAGGAAATCCCATATACCTATTAGCAATCAGTCCCAATTTCCATATCTCCTCAGCACCTGGCAACCACTAGTCAACTTTAGATCTCTATAGATTTGCCTCTTCTGGACATTTCATGTAAGCAGAATCATACACTATTTGACTTTTTGTGTCTGACTTGTTTTACTTAGTGTCATGTTTTCAAGGTTCATCTGTATTGTAGTGTGGGTCAGTATTTCCTTCATTTTACTTCTGAATAATATTCTACTGTATGTATATGCCATGTTTGTTTATCTAGTCATCAACTAATGAACATTTGGATTGTTGAAAATTAATACTCTTAGAATTACACAGCTTCTAACATAAATCCCACATGATCTTTATGTGTATTAATAATGGCCATGAATATTTATTGAGCACTATGTGCCAGGTATTCTAAATGCTTGTATGTTTTAGCCTATTTAATGTTTACTGTAAGAGGGGTGTCACCATCACCTCCTTATTCTCAGGAGGAAGTTGGAAAATAGATTAAGAAACCTGTCTCAGGATAAACAGCTAGTATGTGATTCAAACCTGGGAAGTCTAGTTGCAAAACCTGCACTTTATTTTTCATTAAAAAATTATTATATAATAAAACTGACTTTGGGAGGGATATGCAGTTCTATGAATTTTAACATTCACATAATAAACTTGTGTAACCAACACCACAATCAGATAAAGAACTATTCCATAATCCCAAAATATACTTTTCTATCCCACCCTGACCCATCCTAACTGTTGGAGGAGGTCATTGAGAGATCGTGACCGCTGATTTACCCTCGGGCTACATCTGGGCAGTTGGAGGCTCCTCACTCCCTCCTCCGTCCTTGGAATGTATGTTCCACCCACTCTTCCCAAAGTGAGGGTTGTTTTCTAGGTTCTAGCCTTGTGTTGTAGAAATGATCTGGACTGGACGCCATATGAACTCTCATAATCTTTTCAGGTTCTGGCAGCAGGCGTGGGGAGCTCTTCTTGCAGCAACTTGAGACAAGCTTGTAAGTCCCTTGCTTCTTAAACTTGCCACCTACCCGTCTGGAGCAGCTTGCCTCTTTTCTCAGTCTCTCCTTGCCCTCCTTGTACGACAGCCAGTTTGCAAACCAGAGCTAACGCCATGGCAACCACTGATCTATTCTCTATCCTATAGTTTTTTGTTGTGGCTGTTGTTCAAGTATCGTAGATATACAACCTAATGTTGGTTTCAAGTAAACAACACAGTAGTGTAACAGTTACCCATATTTTAAATCCTTACCCCCACCAGTGCAGTTACTATCTGTCAACACAGGAAGATGTTACAGAATCACTGACTATATTCTCCATGCTGTACTACCATCCCCATGACCAACTTATATTATGATCGAGAATTTTTGTGCCCTTTTATCCCCCTCACCCACCTACCCCAACCCCTCTCCCGTGGTAACCACCAGTTGCTTCTCTGTGTCTGTGAGTCTACTGCTAATTTATTTTGTTTTGTTTTGTTTGTATATTCCACAGATAAGTGAAAATCATATGGTATTAGTCTTTCTCTGCCTGGTTTATTTTGCTTAGCATAATTCCCTCTAGGTCCATCCATGTTGTTGCAAATGGCAGAATTTTTTGTATGACTGAATAGTATTCCGTTGTGTATATGTACCACATCTTCCTCTTATCCATTCGTCTATTGATGGACAATTAGGTTGCTTCCCTGTCATGGCTATTGTATATAATGCAGTGGTAGACATAGGGAGCATATATCTTGTTGAATCATAGATTTTGTCTTTGGGTAAAGTCCTAGGAGTGGAATTACTGGGTTAAATGGTATTTCTATTTTTAGTTTTTTGAGGCACCTCCATACTGCTTTCCACGGCATTTGCAACAATTTACATTCCCACCAACAGTTTAAAAGGCATCCCATTTCCCTTCTTTCTCACCAGCATTTGTTATTTCTTGTCTTTTGGATGGTGGCCATTCTGACTGGTGTGAGAGGATATCTCACTGTGGTCTTGATTTGCATTTCTTTGATGATTAGTGATGTGGAGCATCTTTTCATGCGTCTGTTGGCCATCTGTATTTCTTCTTTGGAGAAATGTCTGTTTGGGTCCTCTGCCTATTTTTAAATCAGGTTACTTGTTTTTTGGGTGTTGAGGCATATGAGGTCTTCATATATTTTGGATGTTAATAACTTATTGGGTAAATCATTTATGAATATATTCTCACATAGTGTAGGTGGCCTTTTGTTCTGCTGATGGTGTCCTTTGCTGTACAGAGTAGTTTAATTTTTTTGAACATCATCTGGCTGCAGTGTGACACTGGCTGGGGTAGACTGGGTCCTCCACACACTCACCATGAGGAATCCAAATGAATGCCAACATTTATTCAGTGCTTACTACACCCCAGACACTGTTGCATCCAGGAAGAAAAAGCAAATCACCTACAAGAAAAATACCAGGCTGTCCTCAGATTTGTCAACAGTAACATTCAGAGACAGAAGACAATGGAGGACTGTCTACAGAGTTCTGAAAGAACAAAAATGTGATCCAGGGATATAAAATAAAAGTAGTAGAGAGATTCCCACAAATATAAAAAACTCATAGGAAAGAAAAGTGCTTGAAAGTGAAATTCAGCCAATTAAGAAATAGGACAAAATTAAGACTCTAAAAATTAAGAAGTCTTGGTAAAAGGATATGTGATGATTATTAAGTTCATTTAAATATAGAATTAAAACTAAAAAAAAAGAGAACATCATATAAATGAAATCATGTAGTATGTGACTTTTGACACTGACTTACTTCATTCATTATAATGCTCTTGAGATTTATCCAAGTTTTTGTAGGTGGCATTAGTTCATTCCTTTTTAGTGCTAAATAGTATTCAGTTATATAGATCTGTCAGCATTTATTTATCTAACCACTTTTTAAAAAATAAAATTTTAATTCCATAACATTCAGACAAAGTTCACAAGTTATATGGAGACAGACTGATGAATTCATGAAATCATCCCTGTAATAACTTCCCAGACTGAGAATTAGAACCTTGCCCCAGATGTTCCTTTGTGCTCTCTTCCAGATAACCTTGCTTCTGTTTTCACTTTTATCTCCATACCCCAATTTGCCCTGTCTTCAAACTTTATAGAAAAGGACTTGTATAAAATGTGCTCCTTTTGGCCAATAGTTTGTGAATTTTTGTTCATGTAGCTGTGGTTTATTCTTCCTCATTGCTCTATAATATTCCATTAGAAAACATCACAATTATTTATTCATGCTACTGATCATGGATATTATTTGGGTTGTTTCCAGTTTGGGGCTATTTTGAGGAGTGGGATTCCTAGATGACAGGATGTGTGTATGTTCAACTATCATAGATGATGCCAAACACTAAACCAAAGGGAATGTATCCATTTTCATTGCATTAGCAGTGTGTGAGAGTTTCAGTCACTCTCTGTCTTTAACAGCACTTGATATTGTTGTTTTTAAAGTATTAAGCTATTTTGGCATGTGCACAGCAGTGTCTTACTGAGATTTTAGTTTGCACTTACATAATGGCAAATGATACTAAGTATCTTATGTTTCCTAATCATTTGTAACATGCTTTGGGGAGTGCATATTCAAGTCTATTGTCCATTTAAAAATATGTCTGTCTTTTTAAAAATTTATTTGTATGTTTGACTGTGTATATTCTGACTCTGAGGTTTTTATTATGTGTATAGTAAATATTCTTCCCCTGCCCTGTGGTCAGCCCTTTCATTCTCTTATTGATGAGGTTTTTCTTTTTTTATTATGGTGAAATAGAAATGACATAAAATTTCTTTATTATTTTATTTTAAAGTGTACCCTTCAGTGGCTTCAAATACACTTAGTGTTGTATAAGCAAATCACCACTGTCCAGTTCCAGAACATTTTCACTCTAGGAGGAAACCCTGTTTCCATTATGCAGCCACTCTCCATTCCTTTCTCCCTCCAGCTCCTGGCAACTACTCACCTGCTTTCAATCTGTATGGATTTGTCTATCCTAGATATTTCATGTAAATGGAATCATATACTATGTGACCTTTTGTATCTGGCTTCTTTCACTTAGCACATTATTTTTGAGTTCTATCTAAGACACAACACATATTAGTACTTATTTCTTTTTAGAAGTCCTTAGAGAACTGAAAATCAAAACTATAAAAAGATACCACTTTGCATCCACTTGGATAGCCATAATAAAAAAAAGAAAGGAAAAAAAAGAATAACAACAAGTGTTGGTGATGATGTGGAGAAATTGGAACCCTCCTTCATTGCTGGTGGTGTAGTTGCTGAGAAAGACAGTTTGGCAATTCCTCAGTATATTATTGATGAGTTTAATGGACAGGAGTTCTTAATTTTAATTTAGTTGAATTTATCAATTATTTAAATTGATCTGTGCTTTATAGGTCCTGTTGAAAAACATCTTTGCTATCCTGTGTTGATCTTTCAGAAGTTTTATTGTTGTACCTTTGCACTTAAATCTGCCATCCACCTGGAATTTATTTTTGTATTTAGTGTGAAGCAAGATTTTTTTTTCCTGTGGGGATTTCGATGGACTGAGCCCCAGTTCTCAAAAATAGTCTCTTTCCCAAAGCACTGCAGTGGTCTCTTTATCATAAAGCAAAATCTGATTCTGGACTGTGTTCTTTTCTACTGATCAGTTTGTCTAAACCTTGTACCATTACCCCACTGTCTTAATTACTGTAGCTTCACTGTACTTCTTAATATCTGGAAGTGTAAATATTCCTACCTACCTAGTTCATCATCAAGATTGTCTTGGATATTCTTGGCCTTTTTAATTTCCATATAAACTATATAATTAGCATATCAATTCTAATAAAAAAGAAACCAGTTGGGATTTTGATGGCGGTTTGTTAAATCTATAGCTTAACCTAGGGAGAATGACTTCTTTACAATATTGAGTCTTCCAATCCATGAACATTATTTATTTCTGCATTTATTTAGGTTTTTTATCAGTCAGTGTCCAGTGCAGAGACAGAAACCAGACCAGTAATTTGAACAGGGAAAGTTTAACATAAAAATTGGTTAGCAAGTACAACTAGTGAAAAGGTAGATGTAGATAACTATTTAAAAGGGTAAAAGGTGACTTTAAGGGGTACAGAAAGAGCAACTGTAGAAAACAGTGTAAAGTGAAGGTATTAGGAAACTTAAAAGGACCCCCCTCCCCACTTCCAAGACTGAGATTCAGACCTCTTTGGAGAAGGTGTGGCTGCTAGAGAAACATACAGTCCACCAGGGATGGAGAAACAGGAGGGTGTGGGCTGCAACTCACCTGTAGGAGTGATTTAAATGAGTGGAAGGAAGAATGAGGAAATTGCCAGAGTGCACGAACAGCTGGTCTGCAGGACTTCTGACGTCTTGGGTAGCACTGGTGATAATGGACATCCTTAACTCATTCCCAACCCAGAGGGAACCTTTTCAATATTTTACCTTTATGTATGATGTTAGCTCAAGTTTTTTGTAGTTACCCTTTTTAAAATCTATCTTAGTTTTGCTAAGATTATATCATAAATAGATATTTGACTTTTTCAAATGCTTTTCCTCTTCTATTGAGATAATTCTATGGTTTCAATTTTTTTTTTTTGGTCCTTTATTCAGTAATGTGGAGAATTACAGTGATTTCTTTTCAGATGTGAAACAAACTTTGTACTCTTGGAATAAACCAAATGTGGTCATGATACAGCATCCTTTTAATGTATTACTGCCCATCATTTGGTAATATTTTGTTTGGGAGTTTTGTGTCTGTGTCTTTGAAAGAGATTGGGCTATAATTTTCTTGTAATTTCCTTGTCAGGTTTTGGTATCTGGGTGTTTGTATCAAGGTTATACTGACCTCAAAAAATGAATTGAGAAGTGTTTCAGCTTATATTTCCTAGTAGAGACTGTGTAAGGTCAGTATTATTTCTTTTTTAAATGCTTGGAAGTAAGTGAAGATATCAAGCCTGGAGATTTCTTTGTGGAAATGTTAATTACAGATTCTGTTTCTTTAATAGGTATAGAAATATTCAGATGTTTTATTCTTATGTCATTTTTGGTAAGGTGTATTTTCCTAGGTTTTATACTCCATCTAAATTGTCAAATTCTGTTGGCATAAAGTTGTTTATAATGTTCTATTATTATTTTTTCAATGCCCATGGATCTTGCTTGGCACTTATCAATTTTATTAGCTTTTTTGAAGAACCAATTTTGGACTTTGTTGATTTTTTCTATTGTAAGTTTTCTTTCTCTTTCATTGATTTTTGCTTTTATTGTTATTATTTTCTTCTTCCTATTTTCTTTGAGTTTGATTTGTTGTTCCTTTTCTAACTTCTTGAGGTGGATATTTATGTCATTGATTTTCATTCTCTCTTCTTTTCTAATATATCCATGTAACAAGCTCTAAATTTTTGTCTAACCAGAGCTTTAGCTACTTACCACACTTTTTGATATGTCTTGTTTTTATTATCATTGAGTTCAAAATATTCCTAATTTCCCTGGTGATTTCTTAATTTCCAGGCAGGTTTTAAAAGATTCTTAAGTTATCATTATTGACTTCTGGCATAATTGCATTGTAGTCAGAATCTATATTCTGAATAATATTAGTTCTCAAAATTTGTTTAAATTTGTTTTGTGACCCAGTGTTTTAATCATTTTGGGCAAATATTCCATGGGCACTTGAATGTATATTCTGCTGTGGGGTGCAGTGGATGTTTTCTATTGACAGATCTCCTTGTCTCACGAATTATTTTTTTAGCTGTAGACAATCTTTAGCCAAACAATCTAATGTCAAACAAGTCAAATTCATTAATCATGTTGTTTATATATTTATACTCCTACCACTTTTTTGTCTGTTTGTCTCATTAGCTACTGGGAGAAGTTGTTAAAATATTCCCCAATTATTATAGATTTGTCTATGTTTCTTTTTTTTGTTTTTTGTTTTTATATTTTGAAAGTATGCTATTACATGCACATGAATATAAAATTGTATTGACCTTTATTGAAATTTTCTTCTTTATATCTAGTTAGGCATCTTGTCTTCAAATTTACTTGGCTTAATATTTGTGTAACTATATTGCCTTTCTTTTGGTTGATTATTTTTTTTGTGCTTTTACTTGTAAGCTTTTTGTGTCCCTGTATGTGTCTCATATAAGCCAGCATATTTTATTCTAATGTGGTCTGGCAAGCTAAGTCTAGTAACTATTTAGTCAGTTTGTATAATATGATTACTGACATATTTAGCTTTGTATCTGCAATATTACTATTTTTTCTATTTGTCTCACTTTCTCCTCCCCTCCTCTCTTGCCTTAATTTGGACAAATCAATTAAAAAAAATTAAACCAGTTTTTCTTAGCTTGTTAGTTATATCTTCTTTTAGTAACTGCCCTGGAAATTAAGACATACTTCCTTTTCATATTGAGTCTAATATAAATCAGTATTTTTAGCACTTCCCACACAATTCTAGGGCCTATTACACTATACTTTATTTTCCTCTTCCTGCCATTTGTGTTTTTAATTTTATTTATATAAATCTTCATACATTTAAAACCCCATCAGAAATTGTTCTGCTGTTGTTTTTAATATTCATTTCAATATACTCATGTATTTTTTTTCTGTAGCTTTTCAGACTTTACTGTATTTCTGTCTGGGATCATTTTCCTTTTGCCTGAAGAACCCCCTTTAGTATTTGTTTTAGTTGGATCTGAAGGTTTAAAACAAATTCTTAATTTTAATTTGTTTGAAAATATCTTCATTTTACTTTCATCTTTCAAGGGTATTTTCAGGATGTATAGAATTCTAACTTGGAGATCACCCCCTTTTATTGTCTTTTTGCTTCCATCATGCCTGTTGAGAAGCCAGCTCTCATATAGTTGCTTCTTTGAAGTTCATGTTTTTTTTTCTTTTTCTCTGTGTGTTTTTAAAAGTTTTTCTATTTCTTTTTTTAATTCAAAAAATATTATTGAGAAGTTTTATTGTGCATGGTAAAAGGAAAGATGTAATCCCTTAAAGGCTTTTCTATTTCATCTGTTTGAGGTTTCATATTGGCTGTGCTTTTCTTTGTATTTATCCTACTTGGGGTTCTCAGAACTTCTTGAATCTATGTCTTGATGTTTTTACTCAGTTTTGGAAATTTCTTAGCTGTGATTTCTCCAAATATTTCTTCTTGTACCTTCTCCATTTTCTTTAATTCTGGGGCTCCAATCCTATATGTTAGAACTTTTTACTGTGTTAAATTACACTCCTGAATTTCTTTTCTGGTTTTCCATGTCATTATGTAGCTTTGGTCCAAGTGTTTGCTTCTGACCTGTTTTACAATACTTTTTTCAAATGCTGTCTCTGATCTACTCTTAAACATTCTACTAACTTCCTAATTTCAGTTTTTCTATTTTCAGATTCTAACACTTCGATTTGGTTCTGTTTTTGTAGACTTACGTTATCCAGTGAAATTCTCTATCTTGTTATCTGTTTTCTTGATTATATTAACTGTGTTATTTTAGATGACTCCAATATCATGACCACCTGTGAGTTTCTTGATTGGCTATTTTTTTTCTTGAGGTGGGTGTTTAGTATGCCTTGTAAGTTTTGACGGAATGTCAGACATTGTGAACAAAAACTCTAGAAGTTCTCCCTTAGGGAATGTTCTCCCTGTCCCTGTCAGGCAGCTAGTATAGAGGCAGATCACTGCTGATCACTCCGAGACTAAGTTGGCTAAAGGTTGGATTGTTGTCTTTGTAACATTCAACCTGCCACTGATTCACACCCCTTCTTCTAGAACCAGGATTCACAGATGAAAGCCAGAGCTATTGACCAGTGCGTCTCCTAACTGGTGGCCCTGAACTCCAGTTATGTGCCCTGCTATTAGGAGAATAGTTGAAAACTCCACTCAATTGCCTTTTGCTTTGACATTAAACTTCTTGCCTTATACAGCACAAATAAGGGGGACATTGGTACACTGTATTTGGAATCACTTCTCATTACCTCACATTTTTGGGGTTATGGTATTTTGGACCCTCAACTCCTAGCTGTTCTGACATCCCCAAATGCTGACTTTTGTCTCCCACCCTCCTGAGGCTTCCTAACCACTCTGATGGCTTCCCTGCCTTTTAGCAGCTGCCCTCTGCTCTGCTTCCGAGCTTCTCACCCCTTGATGCTTTTCAGAGTTATCCATGCCCTAGGGAAAAAGTGATGTGCACAGACTTCCCAGAGAAGCTCCCCTCTTTCCAGCATTTTTCCACCTCAAGTCCTGGCTGCTTCCTGATGCTTTCAAATAGAATTTTGGTGTGTTTGTGTTTTATCCAGCTTTTCTAGTTAAATTTGGTGGGAACATTGATTTGTCTCAATTACTCCATCACAGCTGCACTTGGACTCTCCATAATTTATTTTTTTCTTCTGAATGCTTTCCTTTACACACTTTGTATTTTATTTACACTTCTGGTCCCTTGCAGTTTCCATTTTCTGTATTCCCTACCAAGGCTGCTGGTCCTGCAACACGGCTGTGTGTTCAACATAATTGGTGTCTCCTGTGGTTGTGCAGTGTGGAGGCCCAGTAGTTCATCTTGTAAGGCCCAACATGATCTGGCCCCTTGCTTATTCTCTAAGTGCCATTTTCTATCCTTTCACCATTAGGAAATATGCTTCCAACTGGAATAAGCAAGAGAGATCTTCAGGGAGACCTTTCTTAACACCTCAGCCAGGTGGTCTTAGCAAACTCTCATTAACACCCTATGTTATTTCTTCCTTCTTCAAGTGTCCTTTTCCATTGATTTGTGGAGTTGGCTGAGTAATTTATCTATTCCCAGAATAGTGGTCTGAGCTTCAAAGACAGTGACCTTATCAGTCTTGTTTACCAGTGCCCTCCGCAGGGCCCAATACACATATCCTCAATTAATTTGAGCCTTATTATGATGGGAGATGAAAAGGAGGGGATAACTAACATCATTAAAATTGTACTGTTTATCATCTTAGTTTTCATCTTAACTTTTGCCATCTTGCGTAGAATAGACCATAGCTTAGAGAAAGTATGTTATTTTCCCAAAGTCACACAGTTGCTAAGTGCCCAATCTAGATTCCAATCCCAGGCCTACCTGTTCAAAAGTAACCCTAACTTTGAATTGTTAAATACTTCTCACTCTTCTATGCTTTTTGTATTTTCCTCCTTTCTTTATTGACTTTTCAACCTCTATTTGACACTCGTAGAATGCTGCAGTACATGAAGGGCTTCTCCTGAAAAAAATAAAAGGATGAGAAGCTGACAGTTGCTCTCTGTTACTTCAAAAACAAAAAGGCATGCCTTTTATATTAGGGTGGAAAGATTATGTGGGTCAGTCTAGATTGGTGTATAAATCACTTGTTTCCCACAAATGGTCCAGTTAAAGGGGAAACATTAATTTGTTTAAAAACATGTGTTACCTTGAATTAAAAAGAGGTACTTATAGTCAGAATAATAACTCTTATTCATGGGGCACCTATTATGTGACATGCATGAAGGTAGGCACCATGCATACCTTGTCTTCAATCATCAAAACACCCTTAGAAAGTAGATATTATTATTTCTGTTGCACAAATTTGGAAACTGAGACTCAGAGAAGTGAAGAAACTTACCTAAGGAAGTTTCAGATTGAGAATTTGAACCCCTTTCTGGACTTCTGTAAAGACTGCTTATTTCTACATGAATTGCTCAAGGCCGTCAAGCCTGGAACACAGAAGGAACTTAAAAAATGTTGTTTGCTTATTTCAAATTAGTGATAATTTGGTGAGCTTCCCGGGGAAGAGCTACAAAGTATGATAATGAGGATTCTTTGTGTCTTGCCAGGAAATATGAACAGTATCTCCAAATTGACCCCTTGGAAAACCCGGAGGGTTCTGAGTCATGACAGCTTCCAAGTGCCAGGTAAGGATCATGTTGGTGTAAATTGCAGGCTGCACTCAGCTATTTGCTCCAAATGTTTTCTGGTTGCAAATGCTATTGATCTGACAGTTTATTTCCCGAGACACATTAGTTCAAACTGATGTGATATGAAAATCTCATCCTCAGGAAATTGGGCTTGTGAATGGTTATGCCCTGAGAAGAGACTGCTGCACTTAGGACTTTACTAATATGATGAAGCAGCTGCAAATACAATTAGCAGGCCTGGTTGGTAATTTTCCAGTAGTGATGTTTGGAGTATATTATTGGTTTAACTGTAATTGAACTTAAGATGATCTGAAAATCTCTAAACTAGTGTGAAAGTCATTCATGGTCTCTCTCTTTCCCTCTTTCTGTGATGTTTTCTTGTGTATTGGCCTTTTCCACATGGTAACCCCAGCAACTCCATTCCATGTCATCTTTGCAACACAGTTTTGCAGATGAAGAAATTTTCTGTGCTTATGTAAAAAAAAAAACCCTAGACATTAATAAAACATTAACCCTAGACATTAAAAATAAAAATGTCTAGATTTGAATCTATCACTATGACTAGGGGAAGGAGAATGTTTTGGCCAGATGTGGATCATGGTTGTTATGGGCTGAATTGTGTCTTCTCCAAATTCATGTGTTCAAGTCCTAACCCCTCAGTTCCTCATAATGTGACTGTGTTTGGAGATAGGGGTCTTTACAGAGGTAATTAAGCTTAAATTATGTCATATGGGTGGGCTCTAATCCAGTATGACTGGTGTCCTCGTAGGAAGTGGAAATGACACAGACACACAGAGAGCGAGACCATGTACAGAGCAGGCACAAGACAGATGTCAGCAAACGAAGGAGAGAGGCCTGGGGTGAAAGCAGTCCTGCCAATGTCTTGTTCACAGTCTTCTGGCCTCCAGAACTGTGAGATCATTTCTGTTATGTAAGCCACCCATTCTGTGCACCCCTGAAAACTAATGCACAGGTCTAGTCTTGGAACTGGGGTAGATTTATTTAGTATCCCTTGATTCACCCTATGATTAGAGGAAGAGTGGCTGCTCCAAGGGAACCCAAGGGGCTGTCACTGTAAGGAAGAATAATGGGCACCTAGTAGGAAACAAGAGACAGATTGTCAACCACTGGGGCGGATTCATAATAATTATTGAACATTCATTATGTGTTAGGTCTTGGAAGCACTTTATGCTTAATACAACAGCCCCATGAGATGGAAAATGTTATTTTCCTCACTTTACAGATGAGAAAACTGAGGTACACACATGTTAAACGACTCATCCAAGAGCATGTAGTCAGTAAGCCTGCAGAACCTCAGCATTTTACCCCTATACTCCTTGGAGAGCCAATGACTCATAATTTTAAGCTCTGACTTGAGGCATAGGAAGGGTGTATGTTAATTAAGGAAAATTCACAGTCTGCAGAAATCACAAATCCATTTTTGGAGCTGTTTCTGATCTGGGCAAGCCTTTGACACATTCGAGTTAATTAGCATTTCAGAACAGAAAGTAATTTATTGCTGTTGTTCCTCAAAATTGGGAGTAGGAAGATACTCAGTGACTTGTAACTACTCCAGTCCTGACTCCGAAGTACAAGGATCAGAACTCCAAAGCCTCAGCAAGAAGACATGATGGAGAAATCAATCAGTTCCCCTGCTTCTCCCCCTCTTGTGTGTTTGCTGTGCGTTCTGCCATATGATCAGCAAGGCAGTCGCCACACCTGTCTGAATCAGGGGGTTAAACTCTACAGCTGCGTCAAGGATCTGTCCTGAATGTTATTGATAGGATTTCTGTTTTGAACCATGCAGGCTAATATTTGAATGTTTCACTTGGGAAACAAATTCAGAAAATATCAGACCAGCATGTGGCCATCATATTTTTTCCAAGTGCTTCTGATATTTCTGTTGAAACTATCTGGTGACCCTACTTGTAAATCCTGCTTGTCTTTGGCAAAACTTGCTGGTTACAAGAAAGGACACTCTGTGCAAGCTAGTTCCCAGACGAAACTCAGGGGGTCTCCTCTATTGAGTATTTATCATCTGAGTCTGTGAGGTGATGAAGTTGTGTGGAGAAGCAACAGTTGTCATTAAATTTTCTCAATAATTATACTTCATTATTAAAATGTTTAATGCTTCAATGATCCTCTCTGCTTAACACCAGCATGCATCCTTTTCTACCATGTCAACTTCTTTGTGGCTCAGTCTCTTTGAAGGCCCCCTGAATTTTGAGTGCCCATCACATGTCCTTGAATGGATTGCTGTTTCTTACAACCAATGAGTCCCGTCAAAGAATCAGTCTCTCACTTACTGTCTGACTCTGGTGCATATACAGTGTAATCCCACTGCAAATGTTTTTATTGAAAATTTTGCCCAAGATACTGGGTTCCACAAAGTTGATGGAAATGGTATTAAATTATGCTCAAAGAACAGATAAATCACAGATGACCCATGAGAATCTGGTGGTCTTAGAACAAAACCCACAGGTTTAGCCACTGGCTCTTGTGGAGACTGTTGTGGTCAGTGGAGACTGTATCATCCTGGTTATTCAGTATTTTGAGTATTATCCCCCAAAGAGTTAACAGTTGAAGGAAAAAAGTGACAAGGAAAGTGACATATGAGCACTTCAAAAGAGAAGGATTTAAATATCAAAAGATTTGAGAGGGCCTTTGGAAAAATTGGTGAAGCCCTTGAATATTTTTTTAAATGACCTTTTTTGCTATCATGCTGTGAAAGCCAAATCTGAAGTGAAGGATTTTGTTGGAAACTCCACCCAAAAAATTCAGTACTTAATTCATTTTTCGTTCTTCCTAAGAATTCATGCCTAGAATTGCAAATGCTGACTTTGGCAGTACAGAACTGTAGCTTATACCACTGGAGAGGGGGTCTTGATCTTTGCATATTTTGTGTTCCAGTGACAGGGCTGGAGTTAAAGAAATGCTTTCAGTTGTAAGTCATGTAAGAGTGGATTGATAACTGTGGTGGATTAAAAGCGGCTGGAACTTCCTTGCCATTCCTTCCATTAAGATGCAGAGTCTCTTTCCCTTCCCCTCGAAGCCGGGCTCACCCTGTGACTTACTTTGAAAAACAGAATGAAGTGGAAACGATGCCGTGTCATTTCTGAGGCTCAGCTACAAACGATTTGCAACTTCTAGTTTTGCGCACTAGGAAGACTCCCTTTTGGAACGCAGCTGCCATGGTGCCAGAAACCCAAGCCATGTGGAGAAAAGCTGAGCTGTCAGCCAACTGCCAGTCACGTGAATGAGCTGCTTTGCGCATTCCTCCTAGTTAAGTCTCCAGATGACTGCAGCCCCAGTCAACACCATATGGAGCAGAATAACCACCCTGTAGAGCCCAGACAACTCACAGAATCATGAGAGATAGTAAATGGGTGCTGTTTTAAGCCACTAAATTTTGGGGGTTATTTGTAATAGTGCAACAGATAACTGAGACAACAATGGCTTAATCCAAAAAGACATTTAGTGATCTTCTGCAATGGGAAGTCTGCATTTAGGACTTCAGGACACAAGTTTCAGGCTTGGTGCCGCAGATCAACAGTGTTACCAACGATCCATGCTCTTTCTTCCTATTCCATAGTCTGTAGTACACTGGCTTTTCATTTTCCTCATGGTAGCAAGATGGCTTTTAGAGCTCCATGTAGTAATCCATGTTTAAAGCAGAAAGAAGGGGAAAGACATAGTAACAGTGAGCTCTTCTCTCCCCTCTGTACCTTTCACCAGAAGCCAAGTATTTTACCAGAAGCCCCTAAGATGACTTGCCATAATAACTCAGTGGGCAGAAATGATTACCCTTAATTCCAAGGAAAGTGAGTGTTTATCTAACCTCTACAGTATGAGGCAGCCGTGGGAAAGAGGGTTGGCAATGACCTTTTAGCAGCAATCAAAAGTATCTACCAAAAATTGGATGTAGATATTATTGCCAATTGACTTGTGATAGTTATGATCCCAACTGAGCTATCCTTTCCATGAGATGCTTGCCCCCAGCCATTTCATGATTGTGTCTTGCCACTAAACATTAAATGAATGCATCCATCTCTCCTTATCTCCTTTGATGAATTTTATTCATCAAAAAACCAGATTATTATTTATTTCCCCAGACTGGTCTTCTTACCAGGAGAGAAAATACTGGTTGTGTAGACTTCCTGAACCAATCCCTACAATAGTCATTTCTCTTTACAATGAACAAATTGTCATCTGATTTATACATCAGACTCAAACCTTGGCTAATGTGAGTCTAACTCTGAGAGATAATACTGCTCTCAGTGTGTTGGGAGAGCCAGGTTTTCATGTTTGTAAGGATCTGGGTACAGTCACTCAACCTTCATGCTGTCACATGAATCTCTTTGGGAGACAGCTTGCTGGTTCATTCTTCTGGTGAAACACAAGTGACAACTGAGAAAGGCATTTAGAATTACTACAGTGATGAGAATGCATGGGGTGAGTGGCCATTTTTCCTGCTCCCTGCCCTTCTGAATACATAGAAACTCTGATGACTTAAGGCTTTTGGAGCTGTTGACCTCATCTCCCCAGATTTTATAATTATATCTTGATGTAAAGTTATCTGCTTCCTTAACATCAAAAAGTCAATGTAATGGTTAAGAACATCAGCTCGGGTTTGTCTGTCAGCTCTACCACATATTGATTGAGTGACCTTGGCAAATGTTTTCCTCATCTGTGAAATGGAGACAATATTCAGACCTCTTCCTTGCAAGGTTGCCATGAGAACTGACAGGAGTAACGTATACAAAGTGCTTGGCACCGAGTCTGGCTGGAGCCAGTGCTCACTAAGCAGTAGCTGTTTTTATTTTTACAGCCTTTGTGTCCCAGCTGGAGGTCAGAAAACCTGGTCATGCTGTCTTCATCCTTAAAAGCCCTATTCACACACTCAGTAATTATTCAGTGAGTGTCAGCAGTGCACAAAACACCACACTTGCATTGTGGGGGATAAGGGATAAAGAAAAGAAATGTAAGACGTGCTTCCTGAACTCAGAGAAGTTATAACCTGGTTAGAGAGGCAATATATAAAAACATGGAATGGTTAACTAACTGTGCACAACACATCAAGGTGAAGGAGTAGCCCCCAAAATGCAATGAAGGCCCATCCTGGTGCAATGGGAATAGCAGTGGACTTGGAGTCAGACCTCCTTCCCTGGCTGCTCCCCACCCCAGGCTGGGTTAGAGACCAGCCATTGCCCCAGGACAGCCCCTTTGGCAGCACTCATCATGCTGAAATGTAATTGTCCATTGATCAGTCTCCTGTATCAAATTGGGAGCAGTGGAGGAGTCATTCATTTATTCATTAATTGAGCAAATATTTATTGGGTATCTGTTGTGTGCCAATTCCTGTTCCAAGCAATGAGAACAAGACAGCCATTGCCTCTATTCTTGAACATCTCATGGTCTAGTTATGTGAAAAGACAATGAACAAGTAAATACATAGATCAGTAAGTACAGTGTTGGGTGATGGTCAGTACTAGGAAGGAATATATAAAGCAAGATGAGGAGTTTGTAGACACGGAGAGGCACCACCCCCATCCCCCATCCAGGGAAGAGGGTAGTCAGCACATGGCCCCCACCTGTGGGCTCCTCGGGGCCCGCCTGAGCTGCAGAGAGCCACTTGGCCCGAGCTCATACCTTTGCCAGGGCAATCTGCACCCAGTGCCTACATGCGGAGGGGTACGAAGGCCTGGCCACCTCAGCTTCACCCAGGGCACTTGGTGGGCGGGGCTTGCAGAACTCCCTGGGAGGCATGGACAAGGTTTTGTGGAGCCTGTGTCACAGTTTATCTTCCTCGCTTTGCCCAAACCTGCTTTCCTCTGTGCGCCCCGTGCTCCATCTCTGCGTTTGCTTTAGGAGAACCCACTATGTGACAAGGTGATGGGGCATCATGGCATGGGAGGGGCTTGCCAGTTTGGATAAGGTGCTCAGGGAAGTCCTCTCTGAGAAGGTGCTATTTGAGCAGAGGGAAGGGAGTGAACTACGCAGAGATCTGGAGGAACAGTGTTCCAGACAAGGAATAGCAAGTACAAAAGCCCTGAGATAGGAACGCGCTTGGCACATTCGAGCATCATCAGCAAGGCGGCCTGGTGGGGGCTAACCCCCAGTGATAGAGGGCGACTCTTGGAAATGCCAGAGGTCACATATGCAGGGACATCTCTACCGTGTGTCCCTAGTGCCAGCACATAGCAGCCACTGGCTAAATGTCTGCTGAACCTAACTGGCCTGTCATTCCAGCTCCTCTCCTCTCCACGTGTGACAACTAGTTACTTGACCTTTAGTGCCTCAGTTTCCCCACCTGTAATCCATGGCAAAGGTGGGACTGGAGCTCTGGTTTAGTGCTGCTGCTACTACATGTCTCTTCTTGCAGTCCCTCCTTCCTGTTCCTCTCTCCCCGCAGGGATTTGGAGCCCCCCAGGCCCACTCCCAGGCTCTCAGCAGATGTTCCCACTAGGAAGGTGGTTGCACTTGGCAGCTCATCCCATATCCTGGAGCCCCGGAGCTGAGAAGCAGCCATGCTGGGGCCGTGGGTGGAGGAAGTGGCAGAGCCAGGGAAGAGCATTAGATCTCTCCCCTCTGATAATAAATAAACCTGATTAAGGTGTCCCCACACCCGTGGGGCAGGGTGCTCCTTTCATGGGCCTTATTGCTTTGATAAAAACTGCAATATCTGAAAATTGTCTCCGGCACCTAAGAACTCCCAGTTTATGACTTGCACATGCCTGGGATAAATTGTTTTTGCTGCCTTGTTATATATAATTCAGGTCCTTATGGATGCTGGTGGGATGCATAACGCTCCCCTGTAATGATTTATTCATTTGGGGAAAGCAGAGTGCACCCGCTGGGCTCTGCCCAGACTGTCTGACAGCCTGAAGGGTTGGCACTGCAGGCACATGTTGGATTCGTTGTGAGGGAGGAGCTGGTTTGGGTTTATTGAGTTTTCCTGGAAAGCAGGCCTGCTGGGTGAGGGCCATGTGTCAGGATGAGGGTTTCTCTCAGGCGGCCTCTGGGGGAGCTGAGGGCTTTATGGGTGTGATTTCAAGTGTCCTCACCACCACCTTGGGAATGTACAGGACTCAAATCCCCACTTTATGGATGAAGAAATGAGGTGCAGAGAAGTTATGTGACATGCCAGTGTCACCAGGCCAAGCAATGAAGGGATTTTCCTATCTGATGGGTCAATCTTCATTTTGCCCATTTGCACCTGAGCCAGGGCTTAACACATATGGACTCACATTGCCTTTGGCACCCATGTGTGAGGTACAGGTGATTTACCCTCATTTCAGAAAGAGGCTTGAGGCTTACAGAGGTGAAAGGACTGACTAGGTTTACCCCTCTAGAACTTGAATGCCTGGGATTTTAATGTAGGTTTACATCCTCCAGTCACTCGTTCATTCATTCTTCTTTTCATTTATTCATTAATTCACTCACCTCTCTTGCCTTGGTTTCCTCATTTTTCAACTGGGGACAATACTAGTACTTCGTGAGGATTAAATGAGGGGTTAGAAAAGTGAGTTAAAACACATTAAGTGCATAGAACAGTGTCTGGCACACGGAAGAGTGTGCAATAAGGTTTAGCTGCAGTAATAGTTATTTTATCATTCTCTTATTCATTCTTTCATTCCACAGATATTTTTAAGTAGCCTGCTGTGTGCTGGAAGTCTCCTAGGTGCATTGCATGCATGAGCTCACTTTCATTGTCATCACCACCTCATCTCACAGGGAGAACAGCTCAGGAAGATGAAATAAATTGACAGGGGTCCCCAAGTAGTAGTGAGTGAGTTCCATTTTCCAAAGTAGATCAACATTCATTCATCGTTTGATATATATTCATTAATAATGTGTTATGTGTGAGCTAGGTGCTTCTTAGATTTCTGTTAACTTCATATATTCTGTTGACATTTATGTGTGGATGAATAAAGGAGTGGATAAGATTGGTTCCTGTCCTCAAGACGCTTGTACTCTTTTATGTGGGATATAGGCAAGCAGACAAGAAATGACCGTATTTCATGAATTTTAAGATCCATGTTTTTTCACATCTGAGTTCAGGATGCATCTTACAGTCAGTGGTGTAAAATCACCATTGACCAGCAGTATTCAGGATGCGGCTGGCCTTGCCTAGAGATGACAATGGAGCTATCTTTTAAGAATTCTTATATCCTGCTCTTAACAGCTCGGAGGACAATATTTTATATGGAAAACATGGACGCTAGCAACTGTGGCTTAAGTGATTTAGAAGACCTAGACTTTGTATTGAAGACATTTTTCTAATATCTTAGCCAATATATTTTGCTTCTGTTTTCTTTTTTTTCAAAGTATGTGCCAGAGTGATCTGTGATAAAAAAAAATTGATGTCTGAAAAAGTCTAAAAGTGCTTTTTAAAATAAGTAGAAATAAACATTCTAAGTGATAAAAAGCATTATGAATCCTAGGCATATACCCAAGAGAAACGGAAACATGCCCATGTAAAACATGCACACAAATGCTCATAGCAACATTATTCACAATCGCCAAAAGGCAGAAACAACCCAAATGTCTATCGGGATGAGTGGATAAACAAAATGTGGTCTGTCCCCAGAATGGAATAGGATTCTACCACAGAAAGGAATGCATGTACAGATGTTATGAGGTACATGACCCTTGAAAGCGTTATGTGACGTAAGAGAAGCCAGCCACATGAGTCCCCATGATCCCACTCATACAGGAGTCCAGGATGGAGAAATCTCTAGAGACAGAAAGCAGATGAGTGGTCGCTCATGACTGGGCAGAGGCAGGGCGCGGAGGTGATAGCTAACGGGCACAGGGCTTCTTTCTGACGCGGCGAAAATGTTCTGAGGTTGGCTCTGTTGCTCGTCACGCATGCCTGTGAATACAAAGCCATTAAATTGTACACATTCAATGGCTGGATTGTATGGTATGTGAATTGTATCTTAATAGAGCTATTTTAAAAAGGAAAAACATAGTTCCAGGGTCTTTATTAGGGTTATACAGAAAACATACTAGCCACTGTACTGTGTGTGGTCAGTGTTGCCTCTGGGATGGAGACAGGGTTGTGGAGGTTTTGAGAAGGCATCCAGGCCCACCTGGGGGAACAAGGAAGGCTTCCTGGAGGAGGAGGACATAGAGATGTCAAAAAGCTGAAGCTGTGAGGATGAGCAGGAGTGAGAGTGGCGTCAGAGTGATCCAGGTAGAGGAAGCAGCATGTGCAAAGGTCAGGAGGTGAGAATCCCTCCTTTACTTAAGAACATGACCTTTCCCCAGTGCAAATGCCTGCCCCCATCCCTGGGGCTCAGAGGGTCATAAAGGTGAGTAGATTGTGGTCTCTGCTTTCTAGGAGCCTGTGTTCTAGCATTGAGGACAAAGCTATTCTCCTAGGTCAGCTTCACCAAATGGCACATCAGTATGGAGCCAGGATGGAGAATCATTCTTGGCTGTGATTTTGAAAAGCAGGAGGGGTCATGAAGGCAGACAATTTCCACACTGCGAGTGGGAGAGTAAATGACACAGTCCTTCCAGAGGGCGCTAATTTGGCAAGGGGCTTACCTTTCCACCCAGCTGTCCACACCTGGGCATTCATCCCAAGGAAACAGGCATGCTGACCACCAGTTGTCCATTCACAAGGATGCTCTTCCACACAGCTGTGTATGGATAGCAGACGTGCAGCCAATCTGGATATATAAAATGATGAGGCACCCATCGATTCAAGACTACAGCACCTTCATCTCCTGGGAGCCTGAGGCCAGCAGGGCAGGGCTGGAGGTCAGACACACCTGTATCCTGACCTTGGGCAGACCTCTGGAGAGCCTCAGTTTCCTTGTATGTAGAATGGGGATGGTAATAATGGGGCATACCTCATAGGGCTGAATTGAAGATATGGCTGTAAAGACATGGGAAGTGCTTAGAACATTGTGCAGCAAGTGAATTCAGGCTTTATCGGTTACTATTTTGTTATGGAGCTAATAAAATGGATGCACTTGAAGTCTATTAACTGATACTGAAAGATAGTCAAGATCAGATTTTAAATGAGAAAAGTCAGTTGGAAAGGAACCTCATTTGTTTGTATGTGTGTGTATATTTATAACATTAATTTTTCTTCTTGATGCTTTTTGAACATTTCCTATAATTTTAAAGGGACATTGAAGAGACACATCTCGCTGCAAGAACTCAAAGCGCCTCACAGCCCGCCTTGCACTGGCCTGTGGGGACGCTTTATGGAGACTCCCCAGGCAGCAGAGCTCCCCCTGCAGTCATTCTTCTGTGCAGTGCAGGCAGCTTAGTCTAAAAACAGGCAGGAGTCACGTCTATAGCTGCTCCAGTTCTGAGGCTCTTCCATTGACAGAAATCAAACCTTGTTTAACACGAGGCAGGGCTCCCTGGGATAGAGTCGGGTCTCCCCCCACAGCTTTCTAGCTTTTCTAGTTCAGTTGGCAGGGGTCGGGGAGCCAGAGATTTCCAATACTCTTGGGAAATCTATCTTTTGGGCTGTGGGTGCCACAGAGTCATCCCTAGTTTGGGTGACAGCCTCAGCAATGGGAGACAGTGCTGCCCACAGTCATGGGACAGAGCTGTCAGCAGCTTCAGGAAGCCAGTTTCACACGGAAGTAAGGGGGAGACCAGACTGTTGAGTGCATTCTTTGTTGACAGCCTGACCCACTCTATCATCATTTTTTTTCTGGTTAAATGCTTTCCCTTCTTTTAAAATTGAAGTATGAAACATACATTAAAGAGAATAGAGCTTAAGTGTACAGCTTGATGAATTTTACATACTGGTTCGTTCACACACCACGGCGCAGATCAAGGCAGCATCTCTCAGACCCTTGCTGGCTCTCCCATGCTCTCTCCCAGTCAGCAGCACTCCTCCCCAAAGGGTGACCACTCCTTGCAGATTAACTCTGTCCATTTAGACTTCTTATACATGGGATCAAAGAGAATATACTTTTTGGTATCTCTTTGCCATGTTTCTCAACATTATGTTTGGGAGATACATGCACGTTCTTCTGGGTAGGAGCCCCTTCCTTTTTCATTGCCATGTAATATACCACTGTATAAATGTCCTGCAGCTTTTAAAATATATCCTACAGGTGATGGGCATGTGGCTTGTTTCCAGTCTGTGGCTATTATGGATTGCACTGTTATGGACATTTGTATCTTTTGGTGAACATAATCCTTTATTTCTACCATCATTTTTTGCACCAACAACTATAGTATTCTCATCACTACTCTCCCCCCTTAACCTATTCTCCACATAGCTGTAGGCATGATCTTAGATAAGATTGTGTGCCTCAGTTGCTTAAGACTGCAAAGGCTTCCTCATGTACTTAGAAAAAAACCCAAACTTTTAATCCTGGCCTATAAAAACCTTGCCTGATCTGGCTCCTCCCTGCCGCGCCTGACTTTCTGGAGCCTCTCTCCCCCTCGCTGTGCTTTAGCCAACCCTGCCTTCTCTCTGTCTTTTAAATACGCCAAGCTCCTTCCTGCATGGACCTTGGCACTAGTTGCTCCCTCTTTCTGGAGTTCCCTTCCTGAAACCTTCCCCTGAGACTGAGCCTTTTTGTTTACTCGTGTCTCATCTTCAGGGGTCTCCCCTACTGCCAGAAAGAGCCCCCATTCCATTTGTTGTTTGTCACGTTTTCTGCCCTCTAATCCCCTGTCCACCACAGTGGGGAACTTGTCAAGTTACTGACATCTGATCCCCAGTGACTGGTCAGCCCTGCCCTGGCACAGAATGGATGTTTGTGAATGTCTGTTCAGTGAATGAATGAAGACACAAGCCATAGAGACCCAGATCCTTTGGTAAAGGGGGGCAGGGCGGCTTAGTGTGGATGATCTTGGAACTTGGAAATCAGATTGCCTGAGTCTGAGGCAAGGCTTCGCCTCTTATTAGCTGTTTGATTAGAATCATCCTGCCTCCCTGTGCCTTGGTTTCCCCATATGTACAGTGGGGGACAATAGTTTGTTGTAGGGACCTAGGGCCTACTGTTGCTATTTATAGAACAGATGTGTTGCAGGGCAGTTGGGCTATCCATATCTTACAGACATGGAAACAAAAAATATTTTTTGAGTGTAGAAATAAGGTCCAGAGACTGCTCACACAGGTACCAAGTGCTGGGACTTGAACCCAGGTCTGGCTCTACTCCAGAGCCCATGTAGACACCTGTGGGAAGCTCCCACCTACCGTGGGAATGAACTGCAGTCCTTGGTCTGGGCAGGTTGGGAGGCATCAGAGTGTTTATATAATAACATAACTGCTCTGCCATGTCGGTAGCTCTTGAAGTTATGTAAGACAGTTCTACTTGGTTAATTCACAGGGGACCTGGGAAATAGGCAGGACCCAGAGGGATTCCTTTATTTTACAGGTTAGTGACCTGGGGCTCTGGCACTGGCCTGGAGTCCCACTCTGGTCTTCATGCCTGCTGCTAACCTGTGACATCTGGTGTGCTACCTAGTGGTTTAAGCATTTCCACATCAATGACCTGGCACTCCCTGGGATTTGGGCCTTTTCCATGCCACCTTTACCTTTCTTCAAATGTTTTAAAAATCAAAACTGAAAACAGAAAATCTTGACCCAATCCTAAGCAGTAATATCTGTGAATTTATGGTTTGATAGTCATTCAACAAACATTTATTGTGCCCCTCCTATACACCAGGCACTGTTTTGGACACTGAGAGTACATCAGTGAGTTTTCAAAAGAGAAAACCCCTGATCTCATTGTGTGGGGAGACACACAATGAATGAATTAATACATTTATACAGTGTCAGGTGAGGATATGTGATTTGAGGTAAAATGAAGCAGATGAAGGTGATAGAGACCAACAGGGAAATACAATAACTATGTAATTTCCTGATGCACATAAAATCAATACATAACCATCAGAATAAACATGCCAATTCATGTACCATTTGTAAAACTTTCGAACAACCCCCAGAGGAAGGCAGGTCAGCTGAGACTGCTTCCCTCCTACTAAGGAAAAAACACACTCCCAGAGTGACCTGCTCAGGCTTGCACAGCCCGAAGCTGCTGGAACAGTGCCCTCTGGCTCCATCTTTTTCTTGCCTTTATCATTTTCCAAAGTGGATGCAAATTCTACCCTGAGAAAGAGTTTTAACCTGCAGCTCATCTGCTCTCCCTGAAGGGCTGGCCTGCTCCTCTGCACGTGGCCCTGCGCTCAGCCCCACCGTGTGTGTCTCAGCATCCTTGCAGAGCAGGAAGCACTGCGGTTGGTCACCCTGTTGCCTTTGCTGCCCTGCCCTGGCTGAGTCACTGCCAGAGATAAACTGGCTGATATATGGGTTGGGGAGATAGCATCTCTCCAGCCATCCTCCTTAATAAGCCTCTGGTCACTGGAGATGGCAAAAAGCCTTATCTCCTTTTGCACATGTGCTTACCTGCCTCCTAGCCCCTCATTCAGGTGTGTTCCCAGGAGCCTACCCACCTGCTCAAGGTTAAAAACAGAACAGACCCCTTCCCCACCTCAGAATGGGTATCTGTAACATGCTGTCTTTGAAGAGTGAATGCCTCTGTTCAGGCATATGGTCTTGATGTCAAGATGTAGTCTTCTGATGTGATGTATCCAGGGATGATCTTTGTGCTCCATTTTCAACTGGGAAAAATGAAGCTCAGAGAGGTCAAGTGACTTCCCAAGGTTGTCCAGGAGAGAATGGCTTGAATTCACATAGGTGGGAAAACCTCAGATCAAGAGTCCCAAAAGAGAGACTCGGGTATTAATTTTGGCAGCTTTGCTGATTATGTTGCTCTTGGACAAGCTGCGCAGTTTTTCTGTGCCTCTATTTCATTACCTGTAAAGTGGGAATAATAATAGAAGTAGCTACAACACAAGTTATTATGAAGTTTAAATGAGTTTATATATTTAAAATATATTTAGCACACTGTTTGGTGCATGGTAGATAATAAATGGTGTTGTCACTATTATTGCTATTCCCTGGAGAAGAAATTCAGTTTACCTCTTAGTCTAGGAAACTCCTAGGTGCATTTGACAGGCAGGGTTAACAAAAGAGGACAGGAAGCAGGTTCCTTTTTTGCTCAAAGTGTGGGCTGGGCACGAGCAGCATTACTGGGAGCTTGTTTGAAATGCAGAGTCATAGGCCCCACCCCAGACCTGCTGAATCAGAACCTGCATTTTAATGAGATCCCCAGGGGATTTGTGTGCACCTTCAAGTCTGAGAAGCACTGATCTTGTGCAGTTCTTCTCAACTTTCCCTGTGCATCAGGGCCACCTGGGAGGGTTTAAAAAAATTCAGAGGTGAATTGCCTGGGCACCACCCCTACAGTGTTCTATCCATTGGTCTGGGATAGGGCCCAGGCATCATTATTTTTTTAAAAGCTCCCCAGATGATCCTGATGCACAGCAGTGGTTGGGACTCCCAGGTGCGGTGGAGCCTGGCTTGCTTTGGAGATGGACAGAATGGGGTTGGAAGCGAAGGTCTTTCCACTGCCTAGTTGTGTGACCTCAGGCAAGTCACTTCTCAAGTGAGATTGTCAGTTTCTTCATTTTAACATGAGAACAGTCCTCCCCTTCCCTCTCTGGGTTGTTCTAAGGATGGAATGAACATCGATCACATACAGGAGCCTGGCAACAAGTACCCCCAAATGTGAATGCACTCATCCTCTTGTGTGAACTGCAATGTCAGGCCCAGAGTGGTAAGCTCTTACTGTTATCAATATTAATATGATTAATAGCAGCAGTATTGTCTTCAGATATAAAGGATTAGCTCACTGGGGTGTGGTATGTGTCCTGTGGTGATGAAGGAAATACCCGTCCCTGGCTTGAGAAGGCAGCCTGCCAAGGTCAAGGAAATAACAGTTTTTGCTACTGATGCTGGGGTTCTTGTTTATGGAGTCGAAGAATGAACTTAGCAAACAGTTAAGGTAGGACAGCCAAGGAGACTTTTATTGAGAGATACAGTGTGAGGACAGACAGGGGACAAGAGAGCCCGTAGTGGGACGTTGTCTAGGGGTTTTGTAGCCAGTTGAGGATTTTTGGGAACCGGATAAAAGGCTTAGGGGTGTGGACTTGTTAAGTGGTCCCTGAATATTAAAAATTAACTTAACACGAGAAATTTACTGCTCTGTTTTCTCCCTGGTATACTGGCATCTTGGGTCTAGGAGCATATCAAAAAGCCACCTGCTCAGTACCCGGGGAGTGGGCTGAGGTATTGTCTGTCTGTTTGCTAAAGAGTAAGTTAAGAATGTTCTTAGCTTCCTGGGTATTAAAATGCAATCTTATCTTTAAGGTGGAATCCTCCCTGCCTTTTATCATGTTGTTTACAGCTGGGCCTGCATGCTAAATTAGTTGCCCAGTTTGCAAAATCACCTCATCAGATCTGAAGGAGGAAAGACTGCACATAGACCTGGGCCTTGAGCATGCTAAGGTGAATCTTACACATGATAACAAATGATTAGCATAATAAAACATGTGCTACTCTTCTTTATCTGGGGAATATTAACTGATCTCACTGAAGAATGACTCTAGAGCTTAATGTTTAACACAGAGTTTTAGTAGGGGGATTCCCTGCATGTAGTTACATTGCTCTGACTGCAAATATCCTGCCTTGCTTTTTCCAGAGGCCCTCACCCTACTCTGTCTAAGCCTATGGTCTCTGTCTCACTACCATTACAAAGCACTTTATAAAAGAATTAAAAAATTAAAGTTACACACATACTTAATTTAAATCAGTGGTTCTCAAAGGGGGAGGGCAGGGGATTTTGCCCCCAGGGGACATTTGCAAATGTCTGGAGACATTTTTGGTCATCACAATTGGGGTGGGTGGCAGGGGTGCAGAGTGGTTTGCTACTGGCATCTGGTGGGTAGGGGCCTGGGACGCTGCTAAACCTCCAACAGTGAGTAGAATACCTCCCAATACATAGCATTATCTGGTCCTAAACCTCAGTGGTGCTGAGGTTGAGAAAACCTAGTTTAGATTCAGGTAGTTCTGCAAAGCATGTTATGCAAAACAACAGACCCTCCCGTCACTCTCCCCCCAATTCCTTCCTGGAAGCAACCACTTTTGCCTTTGGGATTATTTTATTTACTTAGACGTCTCTAAATAGTCTGCTTGGGTTGTGACTTCTTGCTGATCCCATTCTAGACTTAATGCCTTGGCTTCTCCTGGTAGAAGGTGAGGAGTCGAGTTGGCTCTCCTTTCTCTGCCCCCACCTGTGCCTGTGTTTACACATAACCCTCTCCCCCTGAATCCGTTGTTATTTCTCTTGGATCAGTGTTCAGCGTTGATGTTACTCTAACTGTAAATGGTGTGAGCTGCTCTCGCTGCAGTCAACGCAGATTACTTTTCCCTCTTGCAACACCTTTTGTTCCTTCTCAAGCTAGTAATTGCCTTGTTTTCCCCTTGGCTTTGTTATGTATGTACTTTTCACTAAGTCAACCTTAACTCTTTGCCAATTGTCTAAATCTCCTTTGAAGATATTCAGACTCATCAGGGAGGAAATCTGTCAAGTTTGCCTTGAGGGAAGAGTCTCTCCCGGAATAGGCTACAGCAGGTCTGAGGGAATTGCTTCTGTGAGACTCACAACAGCCCTAGGAAGTAGGTGCTATCATCATCGTCATTTGGCATCTTAGGAAATTGGCTCTCATAGAGATTGTTTGAGTGCCCAAGATCACACAGAGCATGTTGAGAAGTTAGGACTTGATCGCAGTACTGTGTGCCCCCATGGCCCTGGGATTCCTTATGTCCCAGAAGGTCACCTTAGGACATAGCCCTTTTATCACCTGCCTCAGTGAAATTGCAGTAGTTTATTCACTTCTGTATCTGCATCAGCAATCACAAGGGCAGGCATGGAGCAGGACTCCGAGGACTGCTTGTTGAATGAATATGTGAATTTCAAGAGGCAGTGGGAGGAGGGCCCAGTGCTCCTGGGCAGGGGATTAAAGAAGCTGGGGTTTGGTCAGATAACCATGGGCAAGGTCACTCAACTTCTGCAGCCTCAGTTCTTCATCTGTAAAATGGAGATGAGAATATGTGCTTCACAGGGCTGTTTGTGAGCCGCCAGGAGCTAGAAAAACACAGATGCTCAGGAACCTATAAAATTGCGCACGTGCTGCAGGGGCACATCAGTCACCACGTAGGGAGTAGGTTTCTGCAAAGCGCCTCCCTCCCTCCCTTCCTTCTTTTCTTCTACATGAAACATGGCATAGTTAATTTAGAAAGAAAAAGGAATGCCTTATAGTTAAGAAAAAGATATATTATAGCCCAAGCTAGTTTTAATATGATAAAATATTTATATTAATGTGTCACAAATATTGATTTGCCCTTCTCTTGCCTGGAATCATTCACAGGTAGATATGTAACATCTCATTTTTTGCCTCCTTTTCCTTCGAGCAATGTATAGTTTCAGATGACAATGAAGAGACCATTTTTCATGCATAATAAAAATAGATGATATTTATTTAATGCTTACTGTATACCAGCCATTACTGCAAACCCTTTTACATTATAATTCGTTTAACTCTCACACAACCTCAGAATGTATGTACTATGCTTATTTCCATTTGACAGATGACAAGACTGAGGAACACACAGGTCAGTGGTTCAAACCCATCTGTTCTGACTCCAAAGCTCTTGCTCCTGACCCCTTCTGCCATCTCCCTGTCGTGCTGCTCCAGCCTCATAGCTCTCAGAGGCCAGTGTCCTGTGGCTTTTTGCTGGGGAAAGTCACCTAATATGGGTGGTCCGTGACTTAAGATGATTCGACTTACGGTGGTTTCAAATTACGGTTTTTGGACTTTATAGTGGTGTGAAAACAATACAAATTCAGTTGAAACTGTATTTTGAATTTTGAATTTTGATCATTTCCTGGGCCAGTGATGTGTGGTCCAGTCCTCTCTCATGATGCTGGGCAGTGGCCATGAGCCGCAGTTCCCAGTCAGCCACAAGATCATGAGGGTAACTGATAAACTGACAGCCATTCTGTACCTATGCAACCATTTGCTTTTCACTTTCAGTACAGTATTCAGTAAATTACATGAGATATTCAACACTTTGTTATAAAATAGGCTTTATGTTAGATGACTTAGTCCATCTGTATGCAGATGTTTGTGAGCACATTTAAGATTGGCTAGGCTACGCTGTGATGTTCAGCAGGTTGAGCATTTTAAATGCATTTTTGGCTTTAGATATTTTCGACTTGTGATGGGTTTACTAGTATGTAACCCAATTGTAAGTCAAGGAACATCTGTATTCAAGTCTTTTCAGTTTGCAGTAAATAGATGTACAGATAACTGAAATTTGCAGCTCAAATTGTGGATGATGACATAGATTTTTTAGCCAGGAGTGGAGAAATCCTGGAATCACACCTCTAGCAAGGTTTCAGGTCCTGGCTGTGCAACTCTGGCTCTTAGCAGTAGTGGAGAGAGGAGCCCAGGAGGAGGACCTGGACAGCCAGTCCCCAGTAAGCCAGTTTTGCATCCTAGGAACACGAGAGCTTTTAGTTCCCAGACCTTCACTCATTGACATCTGCCTTCTCTGCCTTGCAGCTTCAGTATCGATTCTTCCAGATTGATGTGCACCGTCTCCCAGAGCTTTTCAGAGTCAGGCTCTGGTGGAGAAGAGCCTGCATAGGGGCTCCCAGCCCACACCTGCTCCAGGGGCCAACATACAGAGACCTGCAGAGACCCACAGTGCCATACACACACAGACAGGTATAGACACACACACATACACACATGCACCTCTGCCCATTTGTCCCATTCACCATTTCGTTGTAATACCCCAGCCCCTTGTTTCAGGTCCTGACATGCAGTAGGTATTCAACAAATGGCTATTGATCCAGGTATTCTCTCCTTGCCCTGTACCTGGATATTTTGGTATTTGTTTTTGTTTGCCTAGATATGAGTGAAAAAGAACTAGAAGGGGTTCCTGTATTCCTTTTGGATAGATGCCAAGCTCCTTAGCATGGCTTACAAGTTCCTTCACGGTCTGGCTCCTGCCAACTTCTTCTGTCTCATTCTCCACAATGTGCTGGTGTGCCCATCTCCATTTTCAGTGATTTTTAAATTTTTCTGTCATAGAATTCTTTGAGGATCTGATGAAAGCCACAGACCCTCTTCTTCAATATACAGACATTTTTACCTTCACACTGAACATAATTTCTGGGGATCCCCAAGGCCCTTCACTGATCTCCACGTGCATAGGATCCTGGTGAAGGACCTCTCTGTTGTAGGTCTAGAGAAACCCAGAGAGCAGAAGGACCTTGTCTAGGATCACAAACGGCAGAATGGGAACCAAGACTCATGTCTGTGGATCTGAAGTTCAGGAATCACTCCTTCTCACCACCCTGTGTTGCCAAATGAATGCCATGTAATTAGTTGATACAATGAACGATTGAATCAGACACTCTTCTCAGACTTCTCCATCCATCAGACCTTTAGCGCTGGCAGCTCTGTGAGGTATTCAAGTACCAATGGTTTCTGACTATGGAATTCTTCCTGTAGTTTGGCATTTTCCTGATGATTATAAATGGGAGTGATTACCGCAGTCCTGTTGGTCGTTCCACTGAGTGTCTGCCATCTCACGGAGAAAGCTCATCCTCAAGCCTGCACACTGGGATCGGAAGAGCAGTCCAGATACTTCATCCCATCTGTTGTAACCTGCCATGTTCATAACTCCTGGGACAGGGAGATGCAGTCAGCTCATTCCTCAGTGCTCTGAACCTCATTTAATGGCTCTTCCATTTCCTTAAGTCCCTAAGCCAGAAACTAGGGCATAACCTGACATATCCCTCTTCTCAGACTCTCACTCTAATCCATCACTAAGACTTGTCTCTTTTTACTGTGTATCTAATTTATCCACTTCTGTCATCTTTGGGCTGCCTCTTTTACAAACCAGGCCTTCATTATTTGTAGCCTGGAGAATAGCCACAACCTCCCCTGGATGGATGATCTGCTGAGATACTGGCTAGTGAGTGCTTTTCTTTTCACCTTCACCACCCTCTGTTTGTGCCAGGAGGGTGGTATTTTAGTCAGGCCAGGCAATGCTGTGCTGCTGTAACAGGAGACTAGTGGGTTTCAAAACAAGAAACTTATTTTGTACTCATGCAAACTCTGCTGCGGTCTTGGTAATAGTCCAGGCATCTGTGCCCTGATTCCAGGTTCACTGGTCCAGGCTTCTTGATCTTATGAATCTTCCATGTCAATGGAAGCAAATGTGCCTCTATGATTGTTACAGGAGAAGGTGGGAAGGCTCGGAAGGGAGAGAGTGAGAGAGTGAGAGGAAGAAAGGAAGGAGGGAAGGAAGGAAGAAAATTGATTAGCGGCTCAGAAATGTTTCCACCCAGGGGTGACATGTGTCACTCCTGCTCCCATTTTATTGGCCACAACAAGCTGTGTGACCATGTCTAACTCAAAAGAGCAGAGGGGCAATTGGAAGAAGAGGAATCAGAAGTATTGGTGATGACACGCGTACCTAATCACTTCCCCCAGGGAACCGGTGGCCACATAGGAGCTGCTAATAAGGGTGGTAATTTGTCACCTCTGTAATTCAAAATATTGATCTGGCTGTGAGAAGATTCAGGAAATCACATCAGCCAGACCCAGTTCCCGTCCTCCCACCTTTGACTAGGAGCCAGGTAAGCGCTGAGTTTAGCGAGGAGGAATAAGAGAGAATGAGACAGAGAATTTTATGAAAGTGTGCTTACTCTACCTCCTTGGGATGAATACTGGGGGCACCCCTTCATGCACTTCACACTGAACATTCATTCATTCATTCATTCATTCATTCAATAAATGTTTCCTGAGGACCTATAGCTACTGAGGACCTAGGGTCCTAGGGTCCTAGGGTCAAGGGCATCTGTGTTCCCCCTGCCACTCTGATAAACAGACTTGCTCTGTTTGATGGAGAGCTGAAGGTCAGGGGTGCCTGTGAGGAGTGTTGGGCAGAGGGAAGGGTGGTCAAAAGCATGGGGAGTGGTGTGGTCTAGGGTGGGGAGTGGGGATGGGAAAAGAGCCAGTTGGGAAGAGGCAGGGTAGAAGAAGGGGCAGGGAAGTGCAGAGCATGGGCTGGTCCCAGGATGAGGGGCCTTGTTCAGCTGAAGATGCACTAATGAGCTGAAACAGGTGAGGACCAAAAGAGGCTTCTGCTCCATCTCAGTGGAGGTCAGTGCAGGACAGAAGAGGGACTCAAACCTGGGAGGGTCAGGTTACATCTAGGGCAGCAGCAGGCCCTGGGCAGAGGCAGGTGAAGACTAATTGGAGCAGCCCCTTCCTCCAAAAGAGCATGCAGGGTTGGGGGTGGGGGGCTGCTGTGTGCAGGAGCTCCTTGCTGTGTGTGCAGGAGGGAGATGGAGGGGAGCACACAGTCCCATGTGTTTGAGTGCTAACCTGCCAGCTTACCTGGGACAGCTGAGAAGATGTTTCCTGCATCAGGCTGCACAAAGGCCAGGTGTCAGAAACTCAGCTAGGTTCTAGAAAATACACTCATTTTCTCTTGGGACAACTGATCTGTTTTGGGAACCTCATTCAAACTACACTCAGTCATCTCTTCACCAGTGACATTTGGCAAAGTGTTCTGGTTCACAGTGGGTGAGTAAAGGGACTGGGAGTGTGTAGAAACTTTTATAACAATTTGATATTTCTGTGACATCTGAGTGACTTTTTGTTGTATTCTGCAAAAACATAGGTTTGTGATGGATTAGAGAAAAAATGGTCCTTCCCTACAGATAGTCTGAAAAAAGCTGCTCTGGATTCCTAAGTGGCTTTCCTCATACCACTCAGGTCCTTCCTAATATGTTTTCCTTAGTGATCTTCCTAGAGTACCAGCAGGATCCTGAAATGCCTCTGTCTACAGCCTTGCAATTACTTTTTCAAGCCCTTCTGGATAAAGACCACCTTCTTAATGATGGCGCTCAAAGGTCTGCGTCATCCAGTCCTGCTCGCCTCTCCGGCCTCCCTTCTCCTTTCTCTCACCCCTTTCTGAAAGGAAAGGAGCGACACACAACAGCAATTTACCGGAGAGTTCCGCTTTATTAGGGAAAGGTGCTGGGATATATAGGATGGGGCATAGGGTGATTGTGGTGTTACTTCTACGGGGCTGGTGGCTGTTGGCTAGGTGCTGGGATTGGGAGGGGGGCGAGAGGTGATTGGGCTTCAGGTGGCGCCGGCGGGAACCGAGGACCCCGAAAAGAAGCCGGAAGTTCGCCATCTTACTGGTGGGGACCCTTCATTCCCCCCTTTCTCCTCTATGGGTTTGTGGGCGTTGCTTTCTTTCTGACTGCTTCCTGCTGAACAGGGGCGGAGAAGGGAGTGAGGGTTTGAGGATTGGGAGGAAAGGGTTGACAGGACTCCCCACAGTAAGGATGAGTAGATGTGGACTTCTTCAGGTTGGAAATCAATGAAGGTTCCCTGTAACCATAGGTTGAGGACCTGTTGATTCCAATGGTGCCAAGAGGATATGGGTGTCAGAAGCCAGGCGTCTGCGGCCATTGTTTCCAGGAACAGTTTCCAGCGGAGAGAGGGGTCCATCTCAGCATGTGGTGAGGAGGTCACGTGAGGGTGAGGGGTCTTCCGTGGCCAGAAGCTGGTAGTTCCTGAGTAAAAGCTGGTTGAAAGCTTGATTAGAGATTTTCCCGACTTGGGATTTGATGAACTTTATTATACAGGGTAAGAAGAGACAGACAAGAAGAATGACTATTATGGGGCCTGCAATGGGCCAGAGCCAGGTGAGGAGGGGGTTTGTTAGTATTGACGAGAATGGGTTGGAATTGGAAGCAGAGTGGAGGCTGGAGGCAAGGTCAGTGAGTTTGGTGATGTCAGTTTCTACAATGCCGGATTCGTTGATGTAATAGCAGCACTCTTCCTGGAGGAAGACGCAGGTGCCACCCTTCTCGGCTGTAAGCAGATCTAGGGCCCGCCGGTTTTGAAGGGTGACTTTAGCTAGCGAAGTGACTTGTCTTTGGAGAGAGGCTAGGGAATCGGCAGTGGATGCCAGGGCTCCCTCAAGTTTGGCGTTGAGATCTCTAACTGCCCATAGAGAGTGACCCAAGGCTCCTCCTGAAAACCCCACCCCAATGGCTGAGGTGATTAAAGAGATACCGACCATGATGGGAAGGAAAGCAGCCCTTTTTGTGCGCGAGTGCAAGGGAGGTTGGAGCTCAAGGAATTCTGCCATGCTGTAAAGTGTAAGCTGTGGGATTAGGGTGACGAGAATGCAGGGTGTATCGGAATTGAGAGGCAGTGAGTTGAAAAGGCTGCCATTACACCAAAAGAAGTGTCCCGGTTGTGTAAAAGTCTTGGAGCCGGAGGTAGGGGTGTAGATAGAGAGGCAGTGAAGTGCACTGGAGGGGGGTGGAGTTGGGCCTACACAGTGGTGGATGGTGAGATTATCTGGGTATTCTGGCTCCCATAGGGGTATGTCTGCCAGGGGACGGAGGGGTTGTCCTTCTGCATGGAAGGAGTAGTTGGAAATATTAAGGGGCACGGCGGCCAGCAGTGGGCGCTGTAGTGATGCGCACAAGAAACAATTGGCGGTGTTGAGGGTGTGGTTGAGAAAGATGGTGGTGTCTTGAATGAGCTGTAACCAAGAGTAGGAGGAATAAGATGAAGAGGCGCCGTCAAGAGTTTGGATAATGACCTTTTCGGAATGTCTGATATCTGATGCAACTTGAGAGATCTGGGAGCGAGAGGGAACATACTCTCGAGAGATATGAAGGGTACCGTGGGGGGTCGAGGACCCCTTGTAGTAAACTGAGGCTGTTACTCCAGCAGCCCATCGAGAGTTCCAGGGATCTGGGATTGATAAGGAGAATGAGCCGTTGGGATATTTCATGAAACGGTTGGAGGAGTAATACTGTGGGTACTGGAAGTCACCCATGTAGTGAATGGTGCAAGACCAGTAGGGGCATCCCCCGTAGGTGTCTGGCCATCGCCTGCAATAGGCTTGTCTTTGGTCATAGAGGAAGCAGAGGTAGGGAGAATAAAGGTAGCTGTAAATGAATACTTCAGTGGAGGGAGGAAAGTGGAGGTACAAAGGCTCAGAGCAGCCTTTCAGAGGGCAGTCTGATGTGGCAATGAGGGCAGTAACTTTTGTTTGATGCTGTGTGTAAGTCTGCTTGACTTTGAATCGCCATACAAAGGAGGATGGGGCGGCAGGGAAGACAATAGGAATGAGGGAAAAAAGCGAGAGAGCAGTAAAGGAGGAAAAAGTCATGATTCAGGTATGGATGGCAAAGAGGGTGCACGGGAGATGCGGAGCTTCAAGGGATCAGAGGGATGAGGCGTGGTAGAGTAGACAGCGTCTTGGGCTGTGTCCGAAGGACTCTGGATTGTGACTGATGGGTCTTGGGTGTCCAGAGAAGGTGAGTCTTGGGTATTTGGTTTCAACCTGGAGATATGAATCCAAGGGGTGACAGAGTTATCAGGCAGTGAGAGCTTGGCAGCCGAGGGGGTGCAGAGAATAACTGGGTGTGGACCTTCCCATTTCGGGGTGAGAGAGGGCTGATCCTCTGGTGGCTTATAAAACACTAGTTGGCCGGGCTGTAAGACAGGAGGATTTTGGGAGGCGGATGGATCAGGAAGGAGCCAATCTTGATATTTCCACAATTCAGTGCGGAGGAGGGAGAGTAGTGGAAGGGCTATATTGGGAGGAATTGGTCCTTTGTGGGAAGGGAGCCCCGGGGGTAGAATCGGGCGGCCGTACATGATCTCAAAGGGTGACAAGAAGGAAGGTTTTTTTGGGAGGGCTCGAATGCGGAGTAGAGCTAAGGGAAGTAAGCGAACCCAGTCAAGGTGTAGTTCTAGAGATAGTTTGGTCAGGATGTCTTTTAGAGTCCTATTGGCTCTTTCTACTTTTCCTGAAGCTTGTGGTCGATAAGGACAATGTAAATGCCAGGGGAGCGAGAGCGACTTGGAGAGGTTCTGGATAATTTGGGCAGTAAACTCAGGGCCGTTATCTGATTGGAGGGAAGTGGGCATCCCGAACCTAGGAAAGATCTGGGTGAGGAGGATAGAGGCAACTACGGATGCTCGTTTGTTAGTGGTGGGGAAAGCTTCAACCCATCCTGAAAATGTATCTACTAGCACGAGTAGGTATCTGGTATGTCGTACAGGGGGCATGTTAGTGAAGTCTATTTGCCAATCTGCAGCGGGGACATTACCCCTTGCTTGATGAGCCGGGAAGGGTCGGGCTTTGAGGGGGGTATTAGGGTTAGTGCGTTGGCAGATGGTGCACTTGCAGGTTATTTGGTTAAGTAGGGTTTTGTCTTCAGGAGAGAGAGGAAAAAAAGATTGTAAAAAATGGATTAAGGATTGGGGGCTGGGGTGGAACAGGTCATGTAAGAGGCGGAAGAGAGACTCTTTGTCCTGAGAGCAGAGGGCATCTTGTGATAAGGCTAAAACTGCAAGGGCAGACGGATTGTTGCCTGGTGCGTTTTCTGATAGGGCAACTGACCGGGCTACTCTGTCGGCCTTGTTGTTACTTCTTGCAATGGGGGAGTCATCTTTTTGATGTGATTTGCAGTGGACTATGCCTAGTCGGTGTGGGAGTTGTGAAGCCTCTAAAAGTTTAGTAATTAAGGCTGAATTAGTTATGGAATTCCCTTTTGTGGTGAGGAGGCCTCGTTCTTTCCATACTGCCGCGTGGGACAAGAGAATGTGGAATACGTACTTGGAGTCAGTGTACAATGTGAGAGACGTGTCCCGGGCCAGAGTGCAAGCTCTGGTGGCTGCAATGAGTTCAGCCTGCTGATTGGTTGTACCAGGGGGTAGGGCTCGTGCTTCAATGACATCTTCGAGGGAGACTACTGCATATCCTGAGTAGTGGATGCCCTCATGTTTAAAGGAGGACCCATCAGTAAACCAGATGAGGTCGGAGTGTGAGAGGGCTCCTTCGGAGATCGTGGAGTGGCATGGAAGGAAGTTGTGAAGGGCTTCTAGGCAATCATGCGAGGGAGTATGAGGAGAGCAGGGTAGAGGAAGAAGAGTGGCCGGATTTAGGGGCGGGCAGGGGAGGAAAGAAATGTTTGGATTTTGGAGGAAAGAGGACAGTAAGGTGAGGAGTCTGGAGGGGGGGAGAGTCTGTAAACTTTTGTAGGTTAAGAGATCTTTTAGGTGATGTGGGGACAGAATGGTAAGTGGCGCTCCGAATGTTAGTTTATGAGCTTCTTTCTGCAAGAGCTGTCCAGCGGCTAATGCCCGTAGGCAGGGGGCCCATCCCCGAACTGTGGGGTCTAATTGCTTGGAGAGATAAGCTACTGGGGCAAAGGATGGGCCATAATATTGGCCTAGGACTCCTAGAGCTTGACTGGACCTCTCATGAATGTATAATGAGAAGGGTTTTGACAAATCAGGGAGATGGAGAGCTGGAGCTTTTACAAGGGCTTGACGGAGCTTAATGAAGGAGTGTCGGGGTGAGGATGATAATGGTTCTTCAGGGGGGCCCTTGCTGAGGTCGTATAGGGGTCTTGCCAACAGGGAGAAGTTAGGGATCCACGCTCTAAAATACCCAGCCAAGCCTAGAAAGGAAAGGATTTCTGTCTTGGTTTTGGGAACGGGCAGGTCAGAGAGGAGTCGTTTTCTGTCTAAGGTAATGGACTTTCTTTGCTGAGACAGAAGGAATCCAAGGTAAGTGACAGAAGGGGAAGAGATTTGAGCTTTGGCAGGGGATACTCGGTAACCTCTGGAAGCTAGAAGGTTAAGTAGAGACGCAGTGTCAAGTTGAGACTGTTCCCACGAGGGACTGCAGAGCAGAAGATCATCTACATATTGTAATAAAGTGGACTCGGGGTGATCATGGTGAAACTGTTTGAGGTCTTGAGCTAGGACTTGTCCAAAAATATGGGGACTATCTCGGAAGCCTTGTGGTAAAACTGTCCAAGTAAGCTGAACAGAATGTCTGGTGTATGGGTCCGTCCAGGTGAAGGCAAAAAAATCTTGGGAGGAGGGGTCTAGGGGAATAGAAAAAAATGCGTCCTTGAGATCTAGGACTGAGAAGTGGGATGCAGAAGCAGGGATCTGCGATAAAAGGGTGTATGGATTTGGAACTAAGGGATGGATAGGGACAACGGCTATGTTGATGAGGCGAAGGTCTTGGACAAGGCGGAAAGATCCGTTGTTTTTTTTAACAGCTAATATGGGGGTATTAAATGGGGAGTGAGTGGGTCTGAGGTAGTTTTTGTTTAAGAGATCTTGAATGATGGGTTGGAGGCCTATGAGGGCTGAAGTGGTTAGGGGGTATTGGGCCTGACAGATATACTGAGAGGGGTCACGTAATTTGATAGAGGCAGGGGGACATAGGGCCATGGAGGGGCTTGTAATGTCCCAAACTTTGGGATTTACAGGGTGTATAAGGGCAGAACTGGAGCTTTCATTGGGTAGAGGGGGGCTGTCGGCTATGAGGGCCATCAGAAAGGGAGTACTGGGGGCTGTGGGAGTGGATATAGTTATGGAAACGTGGAGGAGGGAAAGGATGTCCCGTCTTAGTAAGGGGATGGGACACTGGGGCATAACTAGGAAGGAGTGGGAGAAAGGTATGGGACTGTCTAGGATTGTGCATAAAAGGGGGGGGGTTTTTAATGGGAAAATCTGTTTACCTCCTACCCCGACTATAGGAGTGATGGCTGGCGTGGTAGGGCCCCGGTATTCTCGCAAGACTGAGAAGGTGGCTCCTGTATCTAGGAGGAAGGAGATGGGGCGACCGTCTACTGTTAAAGTAACCCTGGGCTCCTGTTTGGTGATGGAAATGGTCGGGCGAGAAGCCCCCGGGCCCCGTCAATCTTCTTCTGCCAGCCCCACTACGGTGGGCTTAGGATGGGGGTTGTTCGTCCAGCCTCCCCTTCGGGTGGTTGGGCAATCAGACCCCCAGTGGCCCTTTTTGTGGCATCTGGGGCATGGGGTGGTAGGAGATCTGGGGGAGGGGCACGCCCTTGACCAATGTCCCTCTTTTCCGCACTTGAAACAAGCTCCTTGGGGGGGCTTGTCTGTAGAGGGGCGCCCAGGTTGTGGTTTTATCAGCTGGGCCAACATCTGGAAATTGGCCTGATCAGCCTTTTGTTTACAGCATTCTTTCTCCTCTTCCCGGTTATGGAAGACTTTAAAGGCCACTGTTAGGATCTCAGTCTGTGGGGTAGCGGGGCCCTGTTCTAACTTTTTGAGTTTAGCTTTAATGTCGGGGTAGCTTTGAGCTAGGAAGTATGTCATAAGGACCTGTCTTCCTTCAGGTGTTTCTGGGTCCAGGCTGGTATACTGTAATAGGGCTTGAGTGAGTCTATCTAAGAACTCGGAGGGGGTTTCATCTCTCTTTTGAATTATGTCTTGGAGCTTTTGAAAATTGACTACTTTACGAGCTGCCTTTTTTAGACCTGCTATTAAGCAGGAGGCAAAAATATCTCGAGAGTGGAGACCCACAGCGGTGTTATAATCCCAGTGTGGGTCTTGTTCGGGGACAGCAGTGGGACCAGGGGGACAGGTGGGGTCAGTCCTGTGGGTTTCGGTAGCATGCATTTGGGCGAAGTCCCAAGCTCGTCTACGCTCTTCAGGGAGGAGAGTATTGGCCAGGAGCATGAAGATGTCATGATGCGTGAGGCTGTAAGACTGGAGGGTCCATTGAAACTCCCTGATGTAGGTCGTGGGATCAGTGGAAAAGGAACCTAGGCGTTTCTCTAGTTGGGCTAAATCTCCTAAGGAGAAGGGGACGTGAACACGCAAGATGCCTTCGGAGCCTGCTACTTCCCGGAGCGGGGCGATAATTTTGGGAGGCCCTCGGGACCGAGTCTGAGGGGGACTGAAGGGTTCTGGCTCAGTCTGTGCAGGGGAAACAGGTAATGGGGGCAAAGCCGCGATAATTTTGGGAGGCTCTCGGGACCGAATCTGAGGGGGCAAAAATGGACGAGGCTCTTGGAACTTAGTTAGAGGGGGGCTGAAAGGCTCAGGCTTGATTTGCGGGAGGGGGGAAGGTGAGGGGGACAGAGGAGGAGGTGGTGAGGTGCAGGAGGAGATGGTGGAGGAGGGGGAAGGGAGAGGATGGGAGGCTTCTGCGGGGGTGGAGGCGGCGGCGGCGATAGAGGAAGGGGGAGGGGCTGTTGTAGGAGAAGAAGGGGAAGGGAGAGGATGGGAAGCTTCTGCCGGGGGGAAAGCGGCAGCGGTGGCGGCGGTAGAGGAAGGGGGAGAGGCTGTTGTAGAAGGAGAAGGGGAAGGGAGAGGATGGGAAGCTTCTGCCGCGGGGAAAGCGGCAGCGGTGGCGGCGGTAGAGGAAGGGGGAGAGGCTGTTGTAGAAGGAGAAGGGGAAGGGAGAGGATGGGAAGCTTCTGCTGCGGGGGAAGCGGCAGCGGTGGCGGCGGTAGAGGAAGGGGGGGTGCTGTTGTAGGAGAAGAAGGGGAAGGGAGAGGACGGGAGGCTTCTGCCATGGGGAAAGAGGCGGCAGTGGCGGCGGAGGGTGGAGGGGTTGTAGGAGGGGGAGGGGCTGAAGGGGGAAGTCTGTATGGCGGAGGCTCGTCGGCCGGGTCAAAGGTAATTGAAGAGGGACTGGGAGTGTGTGGAGGGGAGGGAGACGGCTTGCAGGCTAGGAGAACTTGGGGCGGGGAGCAGGTGGTGCAGAGGCTGGGATTTTGAGCTAGGAGGCGAAAAGCTTCGATATAGGGAATCTCCTTCCATTTTTTCAGGCGCTGGCAGTAGTTAAAGAGATTGCGAGTGATGTTAGGATCAAGAGTTCCCCCTGCGGGCCATTGGTTGTTATTGTCTAGGGGGTATGTCGGCCAATCTTGGGAGCAATATTTACGGAGAAGTTTTGGTTTTATATCAGGCGTCAGGGAGAGGGTAGCCAGATGCTTAAGCAGGCATTCAAGAGGTGAACTTTCAGGGAGGGATGAGGAGGCTCCCATGGCTAAAGGACAGAGAAGGAGACAAACAGGGGAAGACGAACGGAGATCCTCAGACTGGAGGCAGACCACAAGGAGACAAAATGGCTAAAGGACAGAGAAGGAGACAAACAGGGGAAGACGAACGGGGATCCTCGGACTGGAGGCAGACCACAAGGAGACAAAGGGCGTCCCCGATGATCCTTGGTGGTCTGCGGAAACTCGTATACGAGTCGGAATTTCTTGGGAAGTGTGGGTCGTCACCCAAACTTCCCTAAGAAGGCAGAGTGCCGGAGTCACGAGGTACCTAGCGCTAGGCGTTTTCGGCGGGCCGAACAGGTTTCGGCGGACGGAACAGAAGGAGGAGGGAGCGGGAAAAGGAGCGTTCTCATCCGCAAAGGAGTCACCTCATTTATGGCTGTTGGGGGGGGGGGCTGAGAGTCTGCTGCAGCTGTGAAGGCCTGAGGTGGGGGTTTATGGCTTTTGGAGGAGGGGCCTGAGGGTCCGCTGCAGCCGTGAGGGCCTGAGGCAGGGATTTATGGCTGTCGGGGGAGGGGCCTGAGGGTCCGCCGCAGCCGTGAAGGCCTGAGGCGGGGAGCGTTCCCTCCTCGTCCCCGAGCGTCAGGGCCTTGCCGGACGATCACGGTCAATGGCACTGCGATAGCTCAGGGAAGAGTGGCCCACCCCGGGGAAGTTTTGCTTAAAAAGTCTCAGCTGAGGTGGGGGTTTATGGCTTTTGGAGGAGGGGCCTGAGGGTCCGCCGCAGCCGTGAAGGCCTGAGGCGGGGAGCGTTCCCTCCTCGTCCCCGAGCGTCAGGGCCTTGCCGGACGATCACGGTCAATGGCACTGCGATAGCTCAGGGAAGAGTGGCCCACCCCGGGGGGGGGGGGGGGGGGGGGACTTACCTAAAGGCCAGAGAGGAGTGGTGAGTGTGATGAGCCAGCGCCGGAAAAAGAGGACGAGGGCAAGCTGCTGCTGGTGTTGGGGGAAGACGGGGCCCAGTTGGGGTGTCCCGTCTCCCGGGTTTCGGCACCAATGAAAGGAAAGGAGCGACACACAACAGCAATTTACCGGAGAGTTCCGCTTTATTAGGGAAAGGTGCTGGGATATATAGGATGGGGCATAGGGTGATTGTGGTGTTACTTCTACGGGGCTGGTGGCTGTTGGCTAGGTGCTGGGATTGGGAGGGGGGCGAGAGGTGATTGGGCTTCAGGTGGCGCCGGCGGGAACCGAGGACCCCGAAAAGAAGCCGGAAGTTCGCCATCTTACTGGTGGGGACCCTTCACTTTCTGCTTCCTGGTCACACTTCCTTTTATAGATGCTCACAAACACCAAGCTCCTCAGACCTCAGGGCCTTTGCTTATGCTATATTCTCCACCTTTCATGCTTTTTCCATCTTGGTGGAGTTGACTCTTATTTTGCCTTCAAATCACAGCTCAAGAATTGCCTCCTCAGAGAGGCTTTCTCCACCCCCTGGGTTAGTTGAGGCTGCTGCATCTTGCCTTAATAATACCACCTGCTTATTTAAATGCTGATTGAATGTAAGTAACTTGTTCCTTGTCTGCCTTCCCCCAGGTCTGTGCACTCCAAGAGGCCGGGAACCTCACCTCTCTTGTTCACCACAGTCCTCAGTCAGCTATAGGTCCTCAGGAAACATTTATTGAATGAATGAATGAATGAATGAATGAATGAATGAATGAATGCATGCATGCATGCATGCAACATCCAGAGCTTGTGGAAAAGGCATTTGAGATTGTGAAGTATGTCCTCTGGGGGCCAGGCCTTTATTTCATAAAACAGTTCCCATGCCTCCTTCCTCTGTGCGGAACCTGGCAGCCAATCCAGAGCTCCTGCTGATAAATCATTTTATTGGCACAGCTGAACAGGAAAGGACAGAGTAAGTAATGGGAGTCAGACACCATGTCACAGACAAAGGCCCGAGCTGACATGGTAACAACAGGCAGACCGATGTGGCCCAGGCAGTAGTCTGGGCCCTGGACATGTCTGAGAACGGGCCCTGGGTCATTTTTCCTCTGTGCTGGGGAGTGTGAAGAGGCCAGGGAGGGGAAGTGAGGGGGGGCTGGTGGACCCATGCTTCTTCCTGTTGTGGGGTGGGCTGGAAACAGCTTTGGACAACAGAGGTAGTGGCCTACATTTTTGGGCATGAGAATGCCCTTTAATATGCATTTTTTATATATAAAATATATTTATATATTATTGATTAAAATATTATCTTAGATTTTATATTGCACCAACTTTTTAAATTGCAAAAGCCATTTAGTGCTTTGGACATGAGTCATAACTGATGTCTAGGCTATGCGTGTAGTGGTTAGATGTGGAGGCTCAGAGCTTAGCTGCATAGGTTCAAAATCTGGCTCCATCCTTTCTCAGTTTGGGGAACATGGGCAAGTTATTTAATCCCTGTGTACTTGTGTTTCCTCATAGGCAAACTGGGGATAAAAACGGCACTACTTAGTAAGGTTTCAGTGAGGGTTGCATGAGATGATGCATGTCAGGTGCTCAGCATATAATAAACAACAATACCTTCTTTTATAAAAGCAGTCAAATAATTTTGAAGTAAGTAAAAAAGAAGTAAAGTCTCTATCTAGGTACAAGTTTATCTGGCAGTGTCTGCCCAGGTATTAGACCTCTGCAAACATACAGGCCAGGACTGGGATGAGGGGAGGCAAGCCAAGCATCTAGGGCACACTATATAAAGATACACTCACTCTCAGGCACCAGCCTTGAATTTGCATGGACCTGGGAGCAAGTACATCCTTAAATTTTGCACCCTAGTGCCTCACTTGTCTCACCCTAGGCAGGCTCTGATACAAGTAATGCAAGACTTCTGCTCCTGACAGTGGCAGACAAGATAATTTGGGCCAGTCCTCTGACTAGATAGATGTGTGTGTGTGTGACACACACACTGCTTCAAGGCATGAGAGAGCTGACAAGTAGTGAAAAGTCACCAGAATGTGGAGAAATTGGAGATCTGGGGAGATGGGATCAGTAGCTGGCAATTCCAGGTGTGCTGGGGAGATAAAGAGAGCTAAGTGGTAATTTTAGCATCTTCATAGGGTCAAGGGCACAGGGATTACAACTTGCTAGGGGAAGAGGCCTTGGTGAACTCTCCTTACTTTTGGTTGGAATTCCAAAGGGTTGCCCCCTAAGGGTACAGGTGAAGTGAAAGTAAACAGGCTCTTGCAAGGGCTGCCATGCAACAGTGACTCATGTCAATCCTAGCATTTGTACTGAGGTAACTTCAAACCCTACTGGATCCCTGTAGGATGCTACTTCCTACAGGACCCATAAAACCCAAATATAAATTCTCCCCAGAGAAAAATAACAGGCCTCAGATTATTTCCACCAACAGGTTTACAAATGTAGTGATTGGCACAGGCAGTAAAACAATAATCAGACACAACATGAGATGAACAAAATAAATAGCAACCAGCAGAAACAACAGACCGATGAAACAGACCACCAGAACCTCCAAATATTGAGGTTTTAGAAAGACTTTAAAATAACTCTGATTACCATGTGCAAGGAGGTAAAAGACAAAATTGAGAATTTTGGTGGAAAACTAGAAATAATAAAAAGAATCAATTGGAAGTTCTAGAAAATGTTTTAAAAACTGACAAATTAAGAACTCAGCAAATTAGGCACAGTTTGAAGAGAGACGTGGTGAATTGGAAGATGAGTCAGAAGAAAATACTCAGAATCAAGAATGGATAGACAGATGGTAAATTCAGAAGAGGAGGAAGAGATTTGGAGCACATTGTGAGAAGTTCAACTGAGGGTCCCAGAAGGAGAGAGGAGAATGTGGTAGAAGGAGGTATTTGTAGAGATCGTGCCTAACACATTCCCCAAACTGATAAAAGGCATCAAACCAACTTAAGAGACCCTACAAATCCTAAGCAGGATAAACAGAAAGAAATCAAACCGAGACACATTCTAGAAAAATTAATAGGAAACCAAAACACAGAGAGAAATCTCTTTACTTGGCCTCGGGATGGGCAAAAGCACCCCATCAGCTCCCCCTGTTGGAGGGTTGGTTCTTCTCTTGATGAACCTCTGAGGTAGGAGTCTGACCTCAAAGTTAGGTGACTCATTTTAAACATGGTAGTTATTAAGACTCTTTGGTATCTGTAACTGTAAGTCTTGGTCACCGTTCCGGAGCATTTGTTCATTTATTCAACATATATTTATTGAGGACCTACTATGTACTGGGTACTAAGGGTTACATCAGCAAACAGACTAAAATCTTTGTCTTCCTGGTGGTAACATTTTAATGGGGTGAGACAACAACAAAGGCAAGAAATAAAGTATCCGGTATCTCAGATGATTATCAGTGCTGTAGAGAAATGTGAACAGGGAGGGGGTTTAGGGAATGTTGCAGTTTTATCTTATGAGAAGGTAACATTTGAACAAGCTTCTGAAGGAGGTGAGGGAGCGAGCAGGGCAGAACCTCTTGGGGGATCAGGGATCCTACATTTTGTTCTGTTCTAAGTGTATAGTTAAATGAAATATTACAAATCACAGATGAAATACAAGAGTTAAAAGAGAAGAGTTGTTTTTATGAACATTAAGTTAAATACTTTGAAAAGACTTGAAAAATCGAGTTGAAAGAAATAATGTCAGATTAGGAGATAAAAACTAACTGATTAGCATGAAGAAAACAAACCTCACAAAAGTGTGGAAGAGTGCAACACTCAGTTTACTTGACATGTGCCTTCTTTAAAGTGCACCACTCTAAAGACATCGGAATTGGATATCAAAGGTAATATATTATGGTTGTGATTTATGCAAGAAAGAGAGAGGGAATTCCATCAGGGCTCCAGGGCTCCAAGACAAGACCTCTCCTTGCCTCAAACAGTTGGTGAAGAAATGACATTTCTCTGTTTTAGGTTAAACTAAAACATTTAATATATGATGCATTATGTTTTATAATTTTTCACTTTGGCTTCCTTGAGTAAACCACCGACTACTAGTTCTGATATTGGAAACAGGCCAATTTGTTGAACATCAATGAGCAGAAAGCTCTTTTTCTGAAAATCAGTGTGTCCAACTGACATTCCCCCTCCTTCCTGAGTCTATCCAGTTCTTTCTTGGAGATCATTTTAGAGAACAGGCAAGAGAGGAAGGGAAAGTTGAAGAAAAGGACGTGGGAAGTAGATGAAGCAAATTCAGGAGACCTAGCCTTGTTCAGATCATAACTTATGGTGACAACTTGGGTAAGTCATTTGTCCCTTCGAACTTGTTCTCTTCATGTGTGGCATGTGCACAATAATAGAACCTACCTCATAGAGTTCTTGTAAGTACTAAATGAGGTGGTGCATTCCAGCTGCTTAGCACACTGTTTGGCATACTGGAAGTGCTAAGAAGTGAGGTAGGTGTCTGGAGTTATTTTACCATGGACATGCATGGAAACTCAAATTGCTGTAACTGCATTTGGGGCAGTCACCTCTCATGGAGCCTGGAGTAAATGAACTGGAGTAAACTCAGAGGGAAAGAGAGCCCTATTACAGAGCAGACTAAGCCCCAGGGGGAGACAGGAGGCGTTGACCTCAGTGGTGGTTGTGATTGTGGTCTGCATGGTCCGAGAGGCCCCTGTGAACAGAGAAAATTCAACCGCAAACTTTGCAAGTCCTGGCTGGGATTGGGACTTGGTGGACAGAAAGCCCAGGCACCAGGACTTGGCAGGTGGTCCCAGGAAGTCAGCACCATCTCCAGATGTACCATTTTGGATTCTGAGAGTTGGGTAGTGACATCACGTTCAGTGCCCTGGGGGACCCCCTCTGGGTCCTGTAATTCCCTGTGCTCTTCATCAGCATCACAGGATGTCATTTTCTTTGGATGACCTCGCACTAAGCATTTCCCAAACTTGCTTCTGCAGTGTTCCTTGAGATGCTAATGGATATTCTCTGTTTCCCGTGCCATTGAATCTGGGAGACATGGTATACTATAGTAATGGTGGTAATGGCTACTATTTTTGGAGGGGTGGTGATCCTTGTGAGCCAGGAAGCCTACTACTTTTTCCAGAGTTTGTCCCACTTAATTCTCTCAATGTCCTGGTGAGGTAGGTACTAGTATAATCCCCATTTCACATGTGAGGAAATGGAACATCAAGAAATGGTTCTCAGAGTGATTGGTTAGCTTAGCCAAGGTTGCACAGCAGGTGAGTGGAAGAGCAAGGATTTGAACTCAGGTCTTTTGACCCCAAAGCTTCTGTTCTTAACTTGAATTAAGAGTTCTTTTTAAACCCTTGACATACAATGGGGTGATCAGGGAATGTGTCCAATATCCCATCTAGGAATATTTTGAGCAGAGGAGAGGCCTTTGTTTTTCAAACTCATGTGCACAATGTACAAGAATGATATACAAGTAAATGCAAAGCAGGCTCACTCCCTGTAGGCATCAGAAGTCCATTGGAAAGGATAAGAGCTGTTTCTGTCTCTGGGGTCAATCTGTGCCCTCTCTTCAGTATTTAATCCAGAACTAGCATGCAAAAGGTTCTGAAAGTCCTGCAGCAAAGAAACCTCTATCTTTCTTTAACTCAGTTTGTCCTACCCTATTTTTCCCCCAGAATCCCTTCTGTGCTTCCCATTTCCTTTCAGAACATAGTTTTAGCATCCATAGGAAGAGTATTCCATGAAGTGCAGTTTGAGTATTTCCCCTTATAGGGGAGGCATTTAAGGCCATGTGTAATTTATGCCCCAAATGGAGGCGGGGGGGGGAAACCCATTTCATCGCACATCCTCTGCTGGTAGTGAATAGAGCAAGAGTTCTTTCTTTACATAAAGGGCAACATAAAATAAACCCGATGTATCCAGTAAAATTTTCTAAAAGATTGTTCTAGGGATTAGCTCTCTGGAATTTCACAACAGGGAGGGCTTTGGAGGGAAATGACCCATCATGATTTATTGATGTACCCTAAAATTTTCAATGTGTCATAAATGGAAACTTGACAAGAGGGAACCTCTTAAGAGTCTTGGATAACATTTTCTTGAAATTGGCTTCTGGTATTTTCATATTTCCTTTGCAGACCTAGCCCTGGATGACTACTTGAGTAATATCTTCCTTTAGAAAGCTTTTCATTCTTTATATCGTTTTCTTAGTCCTTGGCAAGATTGCATAGGGGGCTGTATTCATTTCTAATCCATGGAAAAGAAAGCATGTCTCTCCCTGAGACTCCAACCTTTGCAAAGCATGGAAGATAATGATAGTCACAAATGGTTATACAGCCTTTAAGTAGCTATCAGTGTAAATATAAAACTATAAAGCACATGAATAAAAGCTCCTTGAACATTCCAGAGGGAAGGTAAGCTTGGGTGAGCTTTTTTGCAAGTACTCAAAAGCTACAACCAGAATAGATGGATTAGTGGGAAGCAGTGTGGCAGGAGTACAAGTTGATCACCAAATTAGTCTCCTTTCTTTCTAGGTACACAGAATGCAATTCCCAGCCTCCCTTGCTCTAGGCATCAGTGGGTGACTGAGGTGTAGCCAATGGAGTATAAACAGAAATGCTTAGCCCATAAAAGCCTCCCACCCATAATCCTTGTTTTTCTTCCACCTTGGTACCCTGGGAAGCCGTTTTGTTTCGAAGATGGGGAAGCCAGGAGATAGGTTCTGAGTACTCAAGGGACTGTTTGGCAAGAACTGCCCTGCTATTTTGGGATATTGCTTTGAAATATTACATGAGTGAGAAGTAAACATCTGTTACATATGAACTATGACACCTTTTGGGGATTGTTTGCTATCATGGCTGGAAGTCTGGACAGGGAGCTTGCACTTGGTGGTGGCTGTAGTGCTTGCCGAGATGAACGTGTAGTTGGAGGGCCATGAGCTGTAGAGTGAGTCAGACATAGGTTAATGCTTGGCTCTGCCATTCACTCAGCAAGCTGATCTTGGGCACTTTACTTCATCTCCATCAGCCTTAGTGTTTTCCCTTTAGAAAATGGAAATAATATTTACCCTGTAGGCATGTTTTGAAAGTTAAAGAACATTTAACATGTCTGGCACAATGATAGCTGCTGTTGCTGACTTTCCCCATCTCTTTTTAAAGAATTCTATTCCCCTGTTTGTGTTCTGTAGGTAGCAACAGTGACACCCTCCACATATCTCCATCCTCAAATTAACTAAACCAAATAACAAACAAAAACAGAGGAAAAATTTGCCCATGTCTTCAGCTCACTATACTTTTGATTAAGTAGTTATTTGAATGATGACCAGTTTACCTGAATGATGACTCTCCCCTTCCAGGCTCCTTGAGGGCTGGCCTTGTATCTGTTTCTGTCTCAGGTGTGCCCAGCCTGGCACATAGCATCACACAGAGTGGAGGTTCAGTAAATACTTGAATGCATGAATTGATGAGGATGGGAATCCTCCACCTGTAAATTTTTGCAGGACTCCACAAACACGTGAGCCACAGTTAGGCAGAGGAGAGATGCTGCCAGGCCAGCCCTCTCAAAGATGGCTTTATCACTGGCCTACCAGAAGTGGCACCAGCCACTCCTCAGTCTTAAGGAGAAGTCATAGGCTGGGTGGTCTTTGTGCCAAATTCAGCTCATCAGTGAATTTTGTTTATTCTGTGCTGCATTTTAAAAAGTTTAATTTATTGCCAACATTTAAGCCTTGGGAGATTTCACACAAAAAGCCACGTTTTCTGCTTCTGTTGAAAAATTAGAAGGTCTGGCAACCCTGGGCTTGATTCTGACATGGCAAAAGCTGGCTGGAGTTGAGTAACAGTATCCTCATTTAGGACATGTACCCTTCATTGCATCCCATCAGGCCCATTCTTCTCCTCATTTATGTTACCAGTCTGGCCCTCAAGTTTTCAACCTCCTGTTATTATCCCTTAGTCATTAATTCAGGCATTCATTCATTCAACAGGTATTTAGATGTTGGTGGAAAAGGGGGATCCAAGAATATATGACCCATGCTTCCTGATCTCAAGGAGTTTATAGGATGGTTGAGTAATAAGAGACATAAACATATAGTCAAGCAGAAAGACAAATGCCAAATGATTTCCCTCATTTGTGGAGTATAACAATGAAGCAAAACTGAAGGAACAAAATAGCAGCAGACTTACAGACACCAAGAAGGGACTAGTGGTTACCAAAGGGAGGGGTGTGGGAGGGTGGGTGGGGAGGGAGGGAGAAGGGGACGGAGGGGTATTATGTTTACTATACATGGTGTGGGGGATCACGGGGGGAACAGTGTAGCACAGAGAAGGCATATAGTGAATCTGTGGCAACTTGCTGCACTGATGGACAGTAACTGCATTGGGGTATGGGTGGGGACCTGATAATATGGGTAAATGTAGTAACCACATTGTTTTTTCATGTGAAACCTTCATAAGAGTGTATATCAATCATACCTTAATAAAAAATTTAAAAAAAAACATATAGTCAAGCTTTAGGGAGTATTAATTAATTGATAACACAGTATAATTGTAGTGAGTTAGTATACCCCAAAATTTATAACTGCTGAGAACCTCATAATGTGACCCTGTTTAGAAAGAGTGTCTTTGTAGCTGTCATTCATATCTTTTATCTCTGAGATTCATAGTATCTTTGTACAGTGGGTAAGATCATCTTCATTTTACTAATGAGGAGACTTATGTTCTGAAGGGTTAACTAACCTGCCCAAAGTCAATCTTTTGCCTCCAAATCTCAGTGTTTGCAACATATGGTCACTGACTGAACTGTTTTGTTTACTGTTGTATATGCAACTGTGGTGCCTGGCACAGAGTAGATGCTCAATTAATCCTTCTTGAACAGAATGAAACAAATGACCAGAAAGCAGTATCTTGAAAGAATGGGATAATAGATGTAGAATGTCTGATCTAATGGAGAGGGTCTGGGATTATCCCCAGCCCAGTGCCTAGGACGTCGTAGATGCTCAGTAAATACTTGTTAAACACTGAATGAATGAATAGGACATCGGAGGTGGTTCTTCCTGGAGCATCACAACAAAGACCTGGGAGCCTTGAGTGTGTGATGTGGGGAGTCCTCAGAAAGAATCTGCTAGACGTATACCCTGTTGGCTTCCCAGTTTGACAGGACCGCACCCGGCCTTTTCTATTCCCCACTGCCCAGATCACAGAACTTGGCCAATCAAATAATGCTAACTCCATCCCTTCCTGGCTGGCTGCCCACTTCCTGACATCCGTGCCATGTTAAAAATAGATACTGGTTTGCAAATGTTAAGCAGCTCATTCTGCATGAGGCCAGCAGCTGGTGGCTAGCATGGCTGAGGTCTGTGGCGTTTGAGTCGCCCCATGGGATTTGAATCTCTTTGGGGGCCCCTCTGGGTGCTTCTGATTGTGAAACTTAGGATCATGCTGTTCCATTAACTGCAGTTTCCCTGGAAATGAGAACAAGTGATGGAGGGATGGGAACCAACCTCATCTCATTATTTATTTTTGCTATAAAATGGGCTTTTCCAAGGCAACATACATCAGGAGGCCTTCTCACAGTGTTGCTTTGATGACACTTCATGTTTTGTTGAGCAGATACTCCCTCAGCGCCAGTGGTCCCTCTGCTTGATAAGTGATATCTCCTTCAAACTGACCCTGTGTGCCTTTCCTGTCTCCCAGGGTCTTTTGTGGAGCTGGCTGGCTGGCTTCTCACCAGGGTAATAGCTGACACAATGTGATGTCATTGCCAATTTCAAGGTCACTCCATTTTTATTACCCACAGCACCCACCCCTCCACACCCATACACCACCGAGAATGGTTCATTTGAAGCAGCCTCATTTTAGCCTGTGGCTGAAAAGCTCGAAAGACCACTCCAGAGGAAGCCTACCCACCAGCAACTAAAGATACCCAAATCCTACGAGAGAGCTGGCATTGGCTCTAAGAGCATGGCCAGGAGATGGTGTGAGAGGGAGATGGAACTAGATTCCCCAAAAGCAGTGTGGGACCATTAAGAGCAAGGAGTCACGTGTACTTGGGTTTGCCTTCCTAAATGCATCACCTTGGTCTTGGAGCCTCATGTTTTCCTCACCTGCCAAATGGGGATAATAATATCAACTCATAGATTTCCATTGGAAGGTAAATGAGATGAAGCATGTATATTATTTTGCACATAGCAAATGCTCAGTAAGTATTAGCTGTGTTGTTATTACTCATAAAAATAATAATGAAACTGTTTCTCCAAACATTAGACCAAGGAAAGCAAACTGTAACTACAGTCCTAGTTGAGGGATTTGAAAATGGGGGTGATATTGGAGATGTTACATGTGACTCATAGTCTTGGAGGAAGAGTTATGCCCCGTAATCAAGTCAGGAGGCTATACAAGGAGTCAGAGACTTGGGGTTCAAATCAGGAAAACAGAAACCATCCAAGGTTTTAATACAAAAGGAATTTAGTGCAGGGAATAGTTGAGACAGATTAGCAAAGAACAGAGAAGCCACATTGAAATGGCAAATTAACTCAGAGATTCACAACAGCAGGAAGCTGCTATTATTCCTGGGCTACAGGGACAGAGAGAGGAGGGTGGGACTAGGAGCGGGGGTCACCCTTTGGTAGCTGGAACCACAAAGGACCTTCTAGCCTGAGCTGGACCTACAGAGCCCACATGGCTGCCACTAGAGATGCTGCCTGAAGCAGAAAAGAAGGAAGAGAAAGACTGACTCCTCTCTTACTGTCACCCACCACTTTACTACCTGGGCCTCCCGCTAGCAAAACCCCGAAGCCAGCTAGCAAAGGGCTCTGGGAAATGTGGCCGACAGAGGTCAGACCCTGTGATACAGAGGTAAGCAAAAGAAAGCAGGGGATGGAGCTGAGGGCAAATAGGGCCACGTTGGAAGAGGATGAAGTACAGTTGCTAGATAAAATACAGGATTTCCAGTTAAATTTGACTAGGTATCTTGCATTTTATTTGCTACATTTGGCCACCCTAGCTTGAAGGCAAGTTTGGACTCAGTAGGGGGTCCCAAATTAGGTGGGTAAGAAATTAGGAAGAAGAAGCAGAGAAGAATAAAGACGTTGAACCACCCTGACATTCACCAAAGTGGTACAGATGAGTCTGGAGAAGTAGGCAGGGTAGGGCTGCTGCGTACAGTCAGGTAAGCTATACAGGGCATGGCTCCACAGCCTAAGAGTCAAATCATAATCCAGAGAACAGTGTGCCCTAGAGTTGTTCGGGATGCACCCATGTGGCCATATATGGTGTTTCTCAGCCAGAAAAGCAGGAGCTTACAAACTGTGGTAAGGAGTTTGGACATTGTTTGTTGCAGCTGTGGGATGGCATGACTGGATTTATACTTCAGAATAATCCTTTCTTTGCTGGGTGTAAGATGGATGGTAGCGGGCCTACGGGAGAATAGGACTGTAGGAATGCTCTTGTAGTCATCAAAATGAGCAATGATTGTGACTTGACTGGGACGTTTGTGATGAAGGGAGAGAGATGGCAGATAGGAGTCATCTTCAGGTGAGCAGAGGGATGCCATTTAGACAGGGATTAGACGTGGGGGTCGTGAGCAAGGTTGCTGTCACTTAAATTTCTGGCTTGGGAAGTTGGGTGAATAGATCAAGTGGTGTCCCATGTGGCGTGAGCACTGCTCCTGGAGAATCCTTAGGGAAAGAAAACATGAAGTGCCAAAGAATTTTTTTAGTTCAAATTTAAATAAATTCAGCCAAATCCACCTTATACTGCATTGTATAATTAAACTAAAATAAGCTTCTCAATTTTTTTGGCCCAATATTTTCTTGATATACTGAATCATTCATCTCTGACTGTTTATTCTTTTCCCCTTTCCTATTTTAGGAAAGTGTAGTCTTACCACCTGACCATTTCCTCCTGTATACTAAAGTAAGTTAAACATTAAAACGCTCTGGCATTTCCTTGTTTCTAAAATGCAGGTTAAAAAACATTGTATCATCTCAGAAATTGGAATGCATCTGGGAATCGATGGCGTCTTACAGCCACTACCAGCTAGCCACTTTCATGTGGTTGTCATTGTCTGAGTATTTGCACACTTGGTCCTTACTCCTGGTGGCCTGGAATGGGCCACTTGGTTCCATGATGCTTCAGTTAACAAACTGTTAAGGACCATTTGAAGGACTGTGAATTCTGGTTGTTGTCTAAAAACATTTCACTGACACTTCTGATAAGATTAAGAAAGTTCCAGCATCCAAATTGGCAGACTGGGCTCATCAGCTTGACTCTGAAGACCAGAGTGAGAATCTCAAGAAAAGCCATATCAATGCACAATGAATGGCACTGTGTGAAAAATGAAAGGGGCATCCTTGGCTGTGAGTCAGAGTGATTTAGAAGAATTAGATGCTAAATATTAAAGAGTTTCAGGAACACCCTGCCAATTTCTTTTGCTTTTATTTCCCTTTTTTATGAGGGTATAAGAATAATATGTGGTAAAAGTCTGAACAGATAAGTCTGAAAGAGTTCTTTAAATAGGTATAACATAAAAATTTTAAGTGATAAGAAAGCTTTGTGCCATAGTTTAATTGGTAGTGTTTTTTCTCTCTTAGGGCCACATAAAATAGTGCTGAGTCAAGGATGAATCTCACAAACATAATATTGAATGATAGAAGTCATAAACAAAAGAATATATAATATATGATGCTGATTACATAAAGTTCAAAGAAACTAGCAAAACCAAAATAGTTTTATAAGTCAAGGCAGCTATTATCTTCCGAGAGGACAGAGGGAACATGAGTAGGGACTTCTGAAAGGCTGGCATCATTCTCCTTCATGACCCAGGTGACTGTCACACAAGTGTTCACTTTGTGATTACTCATTGAGCTATACATTTGTTTTATACATCACTTTTTATCTATGTGTGCCATGCTTCAATAACATTGTAAAAAGCATTGTTCCCTGAAATTATTAACATCTTGGATCTGATGAAATGCAGGAACATGTGTGTCTGTGTGTGTGTGTATGGAGTATTTTTTTTCTTTCTTAGTATCTACGCTTCTCTAATTGGTCAGAGCATCTCTCTTGCCTTGAGGAAAAGTAGAGTGGATGTACCAGGAACATAAAAATACATTTTTTGGTTTAAAAAGGCTCTTGATAACCCAAAAGGAAGGCCTTGAGAGGAGCAGGGCACAGAATTAATGCCATAGCTATGTGTGACACAGAATGCAGGAGTGGCAGCAGATGATGCCTGCCGTCCACCAGAGGTGAGAGTCATCATGGCTGGAGGGAAATGGAGATGGTAAAAGGCATGGAAGGGGCACCAAGGAGAGGACCACACAGGCAGAAACCATGTGGAACCGAGTTGGATTAAATGAAGTTATAGCCAAGCACTCTCTAAGACCAGTGCCAGGATTGGTGTATAAAAGGCTGGAAGGAGTTATAGTGTTTATTTCTAGGTACTGGCATCATGTGTATTTAAAAATAAATGTATACCTCCTTGTATTTTCTCAATCTCCCACAACTAGCATATATTATGCTTGTATTAAGAAAAAAAATATTTTCAAAAAAAAAATATAGGCTGGAATTCCACCCCATTAGGTTGTGTATGGTAGAGGTGCCTGTGGGTGCACTTACAGTCCAGGGTATATTTATAGCATCTTAAATCTTGTACCATGCATGTTGTATTCTGAACCCCAAGGCAGGGTGGGCACCCAAAGCTTCTAGCTCAGAAAGCTATACATAGACCTATCATTCTGAATGGTCCAAGCTTTGAGTTGCCCAAACTCTCACTTGCCTTTTGTCTTTTGTAGCTCAAGTACAACTGTACAGAACTTTGGAAAGATGCAATCTGTTGGAGGCAAACATGAATTTGGTTTAAAATGCTCTTTTTTTTTTTTACCAGTGGCAGCAGCTTTTCATTCAACCACTACCCAGCAGAGCACATCGCCATATGGCACCCACCTCTATCCCTCTGTGAGTGCCTTGAGGACACTTAGATGTATATAAAAATAAAACATAGTCCATGCCCTCTGGGAGCTCACAGTCTCCTCGGGGCAGCAGATTGTATACAATGAATCAAAATACAGTGTGATGATAATTATGATAGAGGAGTGGAGGACATATTTTTTTCTCCTCCTCTGCCAGCTTCCTGTGGCATATACCAAGGCTAGTATAACAGTGGGAGACAGATATTCTTTTAGCATAATAATGCATAGGGGATGAGACAGTGGGAAGGTTAATCTTGGCGATGTGATAGATCTGATTGCTTTTTGTAATCCACTGTGAACAAGTCCAGGGTGCATATATCTCTTCTCCAAAGATCTGCACCCCCTCCTAATGTCCCAGTCTCTGACTCAACAGTGAAACAAAGGGAGGAGCCAAATCGCTGAAAAATTGCACTGGAAACTGACTGTGATAAAAATGAGCAATGCCTTGAATACGTTAAGGGTCCAGGGGGAAGGGTAGTAGAGAATGAGTGTCCAAGTGGAAGAGGCTTCTAAATTGGATAATTCCTCATGGGGTATCATTCCTGAGAATCAAGAAAAAAATCCCCATACCCACTGAAGTAGCTTGTAGGAATTGGCAGAGAGTTATAATAGAATACAGAAACAGTCCTGAAATCTTTATCGTCTTTGGAGTCTATAGGGATTGCAATATACTGCCCAAATCCCGATGAGGGACTTTGTATACAGTCTTCTGGAATTGGTATGGGGGCATTGACAAGCTATACATATTTGCTTATAGACTTTATAACCACATCCTTCTGGGTCAAAGACATAGTTATAGAGCTATGGTAAATATTTTTCTCTATAGATTTCAAAATACATATGAAACATTTACTATCCTAGGTGCTGAAGCGTCAACTGAACAAAACAGCCCTCTCAGAGCTGATGTAATTATGTTGGGGAGACATAGTCTTATGGCAGCAAAAAGGAGAAAGCCATTATTAGTGCCTGAGATAGAGGTCAGCAAAGCTTTCCACTAGTAAACATTTGAGCTAGATCTTGGAGGATGAGGAAGCCAGCGCCATGAAGAAGGTGGCAGAAGACAGTGTGAAGACAGAGGCTCTGGGCACAGGCTCAGGTATGTGTAGAGAGAGCAGGTGGTTGGCTGTGGGCTGGACTTGAAAAGGCTGATAACTGGTTACACATGGGCTGAATGGGGCCCATAGTCATATTTGGTTGGGTGAGCATAAATTCTTTAAAATCTGAATTTGAATGTCTTTAGAGGGGTTCCCTCCCTAGTCACTGCAGCCATTGTTACTTCTTTTTTTCCCTCATACCTGGCACACTGGCCCATTTCTCTCACATATGTTAAGTATGCATCTGGCCTCTGAAGGCATTTGGATTTGCAAGTCATTGGCTAGAGTTTTTTTAAATTTTACAATATAAAACATAGCTTAAGCTTAGCAAAAAGCACAAATCAGAAGCACATGTGGTGTCATGATCCTTGCAATCTGAACATATCCATGTAACCAGCATCCAGATCAAGAAATGGGTCATTGCTAGTACTCCTCAATATCCACCATTATCCCTTCTGTTCACTACCATCCGCAAGGATATCCACTCTCTATCTTCTAACAGAATACATTATTTTGCCTGTTTTTGCACTTCACATAATTGAATCATACACTAGTATTTTTTGTGTGTGTCTGGCTTATTTCACTCAACATTGTATCTATCATATTCATTCACATTGTTCCCTACAGTTATTTGTTCATTCTCATTGCTGTACTCCATTGTATGGTTTTATCACAATATATTTATCTGTTCTCTCCATTCTGCCATTAGTGGGCATATTGGTAGTTTCCAGTTTGGGGCCATTGTGAATAGTGATGGTATGAACACTCTTATACATGTCTTTCAGTGACTGTATATGCGTATTTCTACTGAGCATATACCTAGGAATGGGATTACTAGGTTGCTGTGTATGTATATATTCAACTTCAGTAGACAGCCAAATAAATTTTTAGTGTATTTGTGGATACTTCCACCATCAGTGGTTGAGAGCTCCATTTCCTCTACATTTGCTCCTTGGCTGGAGATTCAGTTGCATGGTGGAGAATGGAGAAACACAAAACTGGAGAGGTTGTCAGTCATAAGATGTTGCAAGATTTTAAGAAAGGGTGCTATAGCATTTAGATATTTATTCATTCAGCCTTTCGACAAATATTTGATAAAGAGATTTGTTACATATCTGGCACTGTGCTAGGCTCTGGGAATACATCTATAAAGCAATGGATAGAATTCCCATCCTCATGGAGTTTATAGTCTATTGGAAAAAGAAGCATCTGTTGTCAGAATTGCAGTACCAATGCCAAGCCATTGTTTTCTGATTTTCATTCCAGTTCTGGACTGCAAATGGATTTCCTTTAGGCCCTGTCCAATTTCTTTCAGGCCACAATCTGCTGGGCCCAGCTAATTCAGCTGGCTTCCCTGGGGATTATTGATTGCCTGGATATCTAGATGCATTTAGATTCCAAAACTCCAATGTCACTCCTGGAGGTCAATTAGTATGTGGACCGGATCTTTGCAGCTTGATAATGATTCCAGATTTCTGATACATCATCTTCATTTCTCTTGCTGAAAGCAGCTGTAAAAGATGAGGTCTGCACCTTAGCCACTGCAGAGTCCTTACTAAATTCACACTTCTCCTTGTTGATTAACCAAACCATTTTCTTTTGTGGGAAATTCTACCCCTCACACACCTCACTTCCATGAATGGAAGTTGTAAAGTCTTTTCTCACTCAAATGTGCATCCTTCCTCTTGAGATGCCAAATGTCAGTTTTCTGAAATGCCCAGGCATGAAAAGTGATGATCCCACTAGCAGAAGGGTAGATGAGACAGCAAAGACTTCCTCCATAGCTTATGGTAAAGAAGTTGTCTATATTGGTTCAAAATGATTGTTAGAACTGCAACTGACCCAAGTTGGGAGGGATTTGGGGCATCGTGTATTGTGAGTGTGGGGCAAATTTTGCTCCACATCTTTTCTGCCACAATTTATTAACTACTTTGTGCCAGGCATTTGCACTAGGCACTGACAACATATTGGTGAGCAAGTCATGGTCCCTGCCCTTGCAAAAACTTAGTCTAGTGGGGAAGACAGAAATGTTAACAAAAATAACACAATGCAGTATATAAATACTACCAGTGAAGAAGTTCAACATGCTAGGGGATTGTAATGTACATGTATATATAATGTACATGTAGGGGACATCTTCCCTATGTATCATAGAAGGAAGCCTTCCTGGAAGAAAAGCCATAAAACTGAGACCTGAAGGAGCTATAGGAGTGTGGGAAAGTGAGGAAGAGGATTACAAGCAAGGGGAACAGCATATGCAGAGGCCTGGAAAAAAGAGAACACGGTGAATTTGAGAAGATAAGTGAGTGAGTGTAACTGGGTGAGGAGTAGAAGGTAAGGAGAAGAGAGATCATACTTTAGAGGTAGGTTCTTTAAGCCAGAGTAAGAAATTTGGACTTCTTATGGTGGAGATGAAGACATATGGAGTTTTCAGCAGAGGGAGGAACATGTCAGTTTTGCACTTTGGGGAGATCTATTTTGCAATTTGGCAAAAAGATGTTTCTTTGAGTTCTGTAATAATTGGGTAGTTAGGGAGGAAGAGGGGTCAGAGCTGTCTTATGTGGCAGAAAAATCTCTTTAGGATTGTTTTTGTCTAACAATTTGGTGCTGTAGCCAGCCCCACTCATACGCCCTTTGCACTCAGCATTCCATGCATGCTCAGCTCAAGGCTCCCAAGAATTGCACTGTGGCTCTGCCTGGTGGATTTCTCTGGAAACTGGAGCTCAGTGAGCCTGTTTCCAGGAAGCTAATGCTCCACAGGATTGGCCCTCAGCCAGACCAATGCAAGTTAGTGGATAAATACCCCAGCTTCCTTGCTATTCTTGGTGGGATAAACTGATTGCCCTCAGGGGGAACCTGCTCAATGACACACTCTTTGTTGACTTATTTCCTTTCATTGTCTCACCCACTGCTGTAATAGGTTGGTCACTGTGGCACGCAGTCCAGATGCCCCCTCCTGAAGGACTTGTTGCCCTAGCTGCTAGGAGTGCTGTTGGCAGATGACCTCCAACTGTCAGTCCTTTTAGGAATCATCTCAGTTGCCATTGTTGCTCTGGGGAACCCACATCCAATGACTAATTGACTAATTGATGTGGGGTTATAAAGGTTTAGCCATCTTAGACAAATTTAGGATAACTCAGAAGGATTGTCCTAACTCCAAAGCTCTCTGGTTTTTTCTGGGCTTGCCTTCTCCCTCTGCTCAGTCCTGCTTCCTTCCCCTTCCTTTTGTAAGTACTAATTCTGAGGAAATTCTTTAATAAACGTCCTGCATGCTAAGTCCATCTTAGGGTCCGCTTTCTGAGGAACCCAACCAGTGGCACCCACTTTTCTGGGATCTCCTGTCAGATAAACTACTTGAATCCTTGTCTCTCAGCTTTTTCTGGGAGAGCCACACCCAAGACAGTACTAATCTTGCTAATAAGCTAGGTAAACAAAGTTGACTCAGCCTGAGTTCTGGGGCAGATGGGAAAAGACATGAAAACCCACTGGTTTTGAAAGGAAATGATTAAGGACAGAGAATATTTCTTTGGCTGTAGCCACAAATGCAGAATCAGCTGTTTCCCCTAGACTTGGTTGTTGGAGTCTCTAACCATTTATACATGAACAAATCTCTCTGCATCTTCTCCAAAGTATACTACATAGAGTTGCCTATGTGACAATTCAATCCCAAGTGAATGCTGTGTTTTGGAGTGTCTATCCTTAGAACTTTCAGTTAGGGGCTCGTTTTTAAAACCACTGTGTGCTTTCTTTGTCTACAGTTTTGTAATATATTGTGTAGCATGTCTGGATAGTCTCCAACCTGTGGTACCCGTTTCACCTGTCCTGGGGAATGGCTGCTACAGCAGCCATTGTTGATGGCCCACCACTTATCCCCCCAGTCCTTCTGAATTCTCCTGCAGCCCTGGTTAGTTTCCACCGGCCACTGTCTTCTGCCCAAGGGCTTTCTCTGACACCAGGGAGGATGGTGTCAGGATTTCATGTCCATGTGGAAACCCTCCACTACTGGGGCATGAGCATCATCCAATAAATGACTCTGCTCCCTCATCCTCCAGAGAGACCACTGAGAGGGGGCTTCCCGATTTCTCAGAAGACTTCTAATGGGATTGGGCCTTTGTTGCCCCTGGTCATAATCAGCTCCCTACCCCATGCTTTCTTGCCCCTTTCTCTTCTCTGGCAGCTTTTCACCACTTTCTCACCTGTGTGTGCTGGGGTTGCCTCCCAGGTAGGCTACCTGCATCCAAGTCTAGCACCTGGTTTGGGGAAAACCCAAACTGACACAATGGCCCATCTCTAAAGTGCAGTTGGTCAACCTCACATAGCCTCTATTTTGTACATCATCTCAAATGTACCTTCCAAATTTGGTGAAAACCTGCTTTACTTTTTTTTTTTGCATAATGTGTTAAGTAAATAGAAAAAAACTCTTCATGTTTACTTATATAGAGAAGAAAGACTATATATATGAAACTCAATCCTTCTCTGAGTCAGAAGTCCATCTTTGGACTGCATAGTTGGTCCCATGAGAACTCCTGCCCATAGGCCCATTTTCCAGTACAGGGGAAAAGAATAGAAATTTGGAGTTTGTACCTTGTCGTGCTTATAGTGACAAGGAAGTGTCTGGCCATGACTGAGCTTGGAAGGGAGTCTGTGCTGAAAATCAACAGCTTTTCTTTTCTTGTGCACCTTTGTGGGGCTGGTTTTTCATTGCACGTCACAAATTTGGGAAGACTCATCTGCCTGTTTGATTAATGAGCCCTCCCTGCAAAAGCAACAGAGATAAATGTCCTCTAGGAACCCAGCAAAGAGAAATGAAGAAATAGGATGGCTAATTTTCAGCCATTATTTTGGAGTCTGAACTCCTTCCCCGCATCAATTTAGCTATTATTTCAAAAACTAATTAATCTTCACTCAGGCAGCTCCAAGGGACCCGTGTTTAGATAATTAACAGCCCATGGATTATGAAAAGTCTCACTTGCAAATTTGGCTACAGCGTTTGGGTAGAAGAACACTTTTAGTATTATTCCATCCATTTAAACCCTCTTCCATCCATCCTTAATTTCCTGACAATTAAGAGCAAATAATTAACCATGATGGATTTTGCTTGCCTATTTGCTGCTCAAATAGTGTCCTCCCTTCTTCTTTGTTCTTAAACCACCTCCATCTGAGCATTTTTGACCAGCTTTGTAGATAATTGCATTGAACCAGGTAACAGTAGGCTTCTTTCTCAATTAACAAGCATCAGGAACATTTGGATTTTTGCCTCGTTTTGTTCTGGGGAAGTGGGGAGTGGGAGGACATCCCCAAGGCTCCATCGCAGAAGCAGCTTGTAATTTCTCCTTGGGTGTTGAAGACTACAGCATTCAGGTATAACTCTATTTGTAAAATGTCTTTTCTGCCAAGGGTAAGGAAAAATTCAGGCTAGACGTTAAGGATGATTTTGTGACTGAAAATGTTGAGACACCCTAGAACAAGTTACTAAGAGAAATGTGAATTTCTGTGAAACTCAAAGCTACCTTGTGGATAAAATGAGAGTTCCTGTGGCCAGGATTCTCACCTGGCCCTGGTTGACTAGCTCACTGCACACCTGTGGGCAATACATCGCTGTTGACTCTATAGAAAGAGCTCCACCCAGTGCTCTGGGCACAACATGGTGGCAGGGCTGCAAGGTTGCAGGAGAGCAGAACAGAGGCTGGAGTGGTGGCAGTGCCAAGGACAGAGGCCCAGAGGATGGCTCTGTGGGATGACTCTGCAGAAAGGTCTGGAGGATCGCTGTGCAGGCAGAGAGGCCCAGAGGACAGCTGTGTGGACAGAGGGGCCCAGAGGCAGAGACTGGCTTGCTGCCTGCAGACTCGCTCTGAGTGAATGGGATTCTAGTGACTGACCTACCATCCGGAAATAAACGTGGGTATAAACCTTTCACCCCAAGAACGTTTTGCTGTCAATTTCTTTGGTCACACTGAATCCATAGCAAACTTGCCTGGGGCTGAAACCCATTGGCAAGACAACTGGCAAAAGTTGGCAGGGTTCAATGTTGACCAAGGAAAAAGGCTGCCCTATGGGAGGGGTGCTTCAGCGGGCTGCCCCTGTGAATGGGGAGACAGTGGATCATCCCCCAGTGGGCATGTGGTCTGAGGTGGCGTGCCTCCTAGAGGACTGGGCCCACCCCAGGACTGGAGGCAAGTGGAGGTGACACCTGAGGCTGTAGGGGTGGCTCTTGACATAGTAAGCAGATCCTTTGAGAAGCAGAGTGCCCGGGAGGCAGCGGGGACTGTGGGCTGGCTGCTTCTCACAGTATTAGAAAGGTCTACAGAAAAGACCCAAGAAATGGCAGCATGAGAATGCGAGCTGAAAACTGTGGATTCCCTGAAGAAGGAGATGGCGTTGATGTGGGAGGAGGCAGCACTGGAGCACCGGCAGCAAGGGGCCATTGGAGATGAGACAGCCCTCTGAAGGAGGAAGAGACCATCAAGGAAAAAGACGAACTCCTGAGGGAAGCACAGGCGGAGGTGGCACGAGAACCTCAGCTGCAAAGCATTAAGCTGAAGGTAAGAGACCTTCTGAAGACTGAGCTGGCATCGTTGCGAGGCACAGTAGCAGAGGAGGCACTCGGGGGAGGGGAGAGAAAAGTGCCATCAGCCCCAGAAATGGAGGAGCCCCAGAAATGGAGGAGCTGGGGAAGGATGAAGGGGTGGTGCTGGAGGCACTGGCCCCTCCTGTATTGAAAGCATAACCAGTGGTTGTAAAGAAAATAAAGACCCAGCAGCTGAAAGTTCCCCGAGGAGAGGAGCAGCTCCCTTCCCAGGTCGTGGAGCACTCCATGGCCCGCCCCTATACTCAGGCTGAGCCGGTGGCTGTGGGACTTAGGGGCGGATGGAACTGTTCTGTCGGGATTAGAGATGGGAAAGCTGTCTTCCCTGACAGTGCAGCCCGCCTTGAGGCAGCGATTACAAAATGAGAGGTGACATGTACAGTAGCTGAAGCAACGAGAAGCCAGAAAGAAATAAGACCTGTTACTCACAGGAGGAATTTGAGGGGCTCTGTGAGGGTTACCAGGACCCAGATGTGGGTTGATTTGATATGGGCAGGAGTAGATGGAAGGAAATTAGACCGGAAGCCAAATAGGATCTTACTGGAGCTATGGCAACAACTGAAACCAGAGCGGCAGTTGCAGCCATTAAGACCAAAGAGGCAGAGGTCAGAGACAGAGCCACGAGTCCAGCCTGTGTGTCTGCAAGACTTTTTGCTGGAGAGGCTGGAGAACAATAATCGAACTTCCTTGCACAGTTCAGGGTAAATTACAGGGACAAGAGTTTCCGGCTGACCCCAGAAGATCCCCTTAGGACTTCTGGTTCCAGAGCAGCAGGCAGGGCTCTTTTCAGCTTGTTTCTCTCTGTGGTTTTCCTCTCTTTGAAAATGCCCCCTTGTTTCATCTCTCTACCAACTATGGTGGAAGAAAGTAAAAGGTTACTAACTTCATGTCATCCTAAAAATAGTAGCCATGAATATAATTTGGATTCTGGCAAGTGAGAGATGTGTGAAGGGGGTTGTCAGCACCATTCAGAGACAGGGCAGTTAATGAGTGAGAACTTTGAAAGCAGATTCAAAGGCACTCTGGCAGATCAACCCCTAAGCAGGAAGATTATGCTTGTTAAGAAGCCCATAATTTACTTGGCTTCCTTTTCTCCAGGTTAGTTTCTGCAGGAAAATTGGCTGCACCTTCTCACGCGCTCCTGAGCTGGAGGGCAGTGTGGAAGGCAGGAATATGAGGGATACTTGCTGATCAGTGGGCATAAGTTTCTGCTGAGCAGGTGTGATCAGGGCTGATTTACCCATTGGCATAGTAGGTGCAGTACCTAGGGCTCACAAAAATGTTTTAATTTCTTTTAAAATCAGAGGAAAAACACAAATACAATCCAGCCAGAGTTATAATTATCTTTATACCAGTACTGTCACAAAATATAATTTTAAGTATTATGTTTGGAGGGTGGGACTCACCAAGACAAAAGTGCCCAAGACCCATACAAGTCATAATGTGGCCCTGAGTATGGTGGACATCTTTATTTTTGTCTGTCCACCATCTAGTCCTGCTTCCTCTGGTCATAGAACTTCAGTTTTCCTTCTGGGAACCACTCCTATATTTTCAGTCCTGTGAGATTCAGGTGGTTTTTTGGTCAATCCTGGCTCAGAAATGGTCATGTGAATCAGGCCCAGCCAATCAGAAGCCTATATCCCTTGTCTTCTTTGATTGGTCTAGCATGAATCAGTGACCCAAGTGGGGCCAATCAGGGCCAACAAGACTCAGTTCTGGGGCTTTTCTTGTGACTGCAGAAGTGAGCAATGGAATGCAGGTGGGAGATGCCAATCACCATCTTTACCACTACATGGGGAGAGTTTGAGAAAAGGCTATAAGCAGAACGGTTTCTGCATCTTCATTAATAGGAGTTTGGGGACTTTAACACACCTCCATACACCTATTTGGAGAGAATCTGGTTCATCCTCAGTCGGGTGTCACCTGTGGTTCGGTGAGCTGTGGCTAAGGGGTGAGGCAGCAGAGTACAGTTTTACAAATATGATTGTCAAGGGTCAGTACAGTGTGGGGGTCAGGGGCAGAAGGTGTCAAATATAGGTTATTTTCTAGAAAGTTGTTTTTTCACATGGGGAAGCTATAGAATGTCAGGTGACATGGCTTGTTTTCTGACTTTGGGAGACTTTAAGAAGCTTTGGTCTAATTCAGAATTTCTCGAACTGTGGGATACAAGCATCAGTGGGGATATTTGAAAGGACTTTGTGGTCAGGTATGTTTGGGAAATGCCAGCTTAAAGCACAGCATACAGCTTCTTTCTGCAGAACTTGTCAGATCCTTAGTATGTTCATGTGCATGATGAATCTCTAGGGGAGGGGGAAATAGAAGGGAACAGTATTTCTTGAACTTGTACGACCACCAAACTAGGGATTTCAAAGATTTCCTGGCTTTGAAGGAAACTACTGTTTTGAGCAATACAATTTAAGAAATGCTGATCAAGGTAATTAACCTTGAGAGCCTTATATACTATATAAGGAAAACATTTTAACATGAAAAACCTTAAAAGGTGCCCCTTTTCTTAAGGAAGCACCTGGAATTTGACAAGTTCACAGTTTTTCCTATGAAGAGATGTGGACTCTTCTAATAAGCAGTAATCTTTAATGCTGTTCTAAGCCCTAGGAGACTGCGCTAAGGGGTTTATATTCACTATATCCTTTAAACTTCACCATGTAAGGAGATAGGTGTCTTGATTAGTCCCATTTTATAGCTGAGAAAACTGAGGCACAGAGTGCTAAAATAACTTGAATGCAGTAGAGGTAGAATCTGAATGTGGTCAGTCTGACTCCAGAGTCCTGCCCTCAGCCCCTATTCTAAAGCTAAAAAATTTGCATATTACATCAGGCATATCTGTTCTCTGATTGAGCCTCAGTTTCTTGATCTGTAAATTGAGTGCCTCAGACTAGAGACATTTAAAGCAATTCGGCTCTATCTAGATTTTCCATGATTTCAAGATTTGATATCTAATCCCTCCTGGAAGACAGTGGCCATGAAATGCTGTCCTTGCTGCAAGATTAAGTGATTTAAGAAACAAGGAGAGTGGATGCAGAACTGGGAACTTCAAACAACTGCTAAAAAGAGAAGCAGCCGCCCTGAATGAAGGGCTCACCCCTGCAACATGACCAACTGGCAAGAAGAGAACCTGTGAAAATAAAGCCCCAGAAGGCGTCTCTATTGACTGCCAACCTGAATTTAGCAGAGATAGCAGCACCCAGACATCAAGGGTGCTCCAGAAGCCCTGGTTTCTTTCCTGGCATGCAGCAGATGGGTGTTTGAGCCACTCTCAGCAGTTCACTGGTTTGCCATCCATCACCCTGAGGCAGAACAGCCTTCAGTCAGAGTCATCTCAGTCTTCTGGCTCTGCTTTGCTCACATGGGACAGATGTCATGTGCCAGAATTGATGCTTCCTTCAAAAACAAGGGGACAGCATGGAGGAGGCATGTTAAGGAAACCCTCCATGAGACTCTGCATCTCTGGGCCACTTTACACCTTTCATCTCACAAGGGCCTCACAATGACCCTGAGAGATGGGTAATAATAAAATTGGCCAAAATACAGTTGACCCTTGAAAAATGTGGGGTTAAGGGCCCTGACACTCCCTTCCCCCAGATCTCACAGTTGAAAATTCACGTATAACTTTGACTCCCCCAAAACTTAACTATTAATAGCTTAGTGTTGATTAGAAACCTTAATAGTAACATAAGCAGTTGATTAACACATAGAATGTATGTTAGGTATATTATATACTCTCTTCTTACAATAAAGTAATCTAGAGAAAAGAGTATTTTTTCAAATTGTTGCATGTGTCCAAAAGAGTTTCCAGTATATTTATTGAAAAAAATCTGCATATAAATGGATCTACACAGTTCAAATGCATGTTCAAGGGTCAGCTATACTATATCTCAGGCATGGGGGTAAATGCTTTAAATATATGATTTCTTTTCATTATTTCATTGAGGTCCATGGGTGAACATATATTCTGACTTACATGGGACAGTCCTGATTCATCTGCTATTCTGGACTTACTGTTAATATCACCCAGTTCACCCTCAAAAGAATGCTATTTTCAAGTATTAAGTCATGGGGATATAATGCACTGCAGAGGGAATATAGTCAATAATACTGTATTACTTTGTATGATGACAGATGGTAACTAGACTTACTCTGGTGATTAGTTTGCAGTGTATACAAATGTCAAATCACTATGTTGTACACATGAAATATATAGAATATTGTATGTCAATTATACTTGACTAAAAAGAATGCTATTTTGCACAGTAAGTTATATTGTCACCTTAGGTATGGTCAGGCTACCTGGGTTAAATTCTAGTATTGTTATTAAGAGCTATGTATTAACTGCCTCAATTTCTTCACATAAAATGAAGCTGATAATACAGTATCTCTCAGTATCTAAATTATTTTTTCTAAATTTAAGAACTGAATAGATCAGTATAGCCAACTATATCAGTAGAAAGCCATAGGATTTTGTGTGTGTGTGTGTGTATAGGCTATATATAAGCTACATATGTGCATATATACATGTATAGATATAGATTAGCTTAGCAGACTGTCTGGCATTTAGAAAGTGTACTACAATGTGGTAGCTTTTTACTCCTATTTCATCTGTAAAATGGCAACAATATTTTATGTGTCTGGCATATACCAGCTGTACAGTAGATGGTTATGATTTTTATCTTCATTCTCCTCCCTCTGAGGAAGATTGCCATATTTCAGGTAAAAGAAATGGCTGACTCACTCCACTCAATGGTGTAGAAAAAGTTTTTTTTTTTTCCAGTTAATAATGTCAAGAGGCAATGCCATGCCCAGGATTGTGGAAGAGTCCTGCAGAAGTTGACCTTGTGTTGGCCTGGAAGGGTGCTCTCCTAGGTCCTGAAGCATATTTTATTTTGTAACCAGATGGACATTTTGAGACACTTGCATGTGTTTTATAGTAGACAAATAGATCATTTGTGTTCAGTGAGTATCATGGTTGTGTAATTCAAAAATGAGCTGAAATATTAATAGGTCTGACCAACTGCTGGGTGATTGCAGAGTTGAAAAGACACAGAAAACCTTTGGGATAGAATTGCTATGTGCTAGGGCTGAAATGGTAAGAAAGGGAAAAAGCTGTGGGCTGCTGATAGTTTCTGACCAAATTGAACAGGGCCATTATTTGAGGGCAGGTATCACATATTCTCTATTCTGTTAGGTGAATTGTGTGCCTTAGGATTATCAGTCAACCACTTGCATCCAACCTGGGCGAGTTCACCAAAGACTAGGTTGAATTAGATGATGGTCATGGTAAAATGATGAAGTAGGAATGATTTAGTTTTAGTACTTACTCACATCCTTCATATCACCCACCATCTGGACACAAGAACATATCCTTGTGCCTTGGAACCTACTATCTGGTCCTACCTGCTACAGCTCCCTTTCTGCAGAAGGACCTGTATAGTTAGGTATACATTTAGCTGCAAGGAAAACTCATCTATAGTATCTTATAACAAGAGGTCAGGAGGTAAATGGCTACTGGTGTTGGTTCAGTGGGCAGCTTGGGACTGTCAGGGCCAGCATATCTGTTCTTTCCTCAGCTTTTCCTTCATGCTTGTTAGCTTTAGATCATGTGATAGCTGCTTGGTGGCTTCTTTTCAACTTTCCCTTATGGTACTTGTTGACTATCTGTCTCCTGCCGGTATTTAGCCTTAGGTGGAGTTTATCACCCACTTTGGGCTGCATGTCCAAGTAACCTGACTCTGGGAAGACCTGGGCCTGGTGTGCTGGGGACCGCAACTGGCCTCACACTGTCCACGGGCTGGGCCTCAATCAGAAGGACTTGGGCAGAAAGAATACAAGCAGGGGCTTTTATCTCCTCTTACTGGGAAAGCAAATGCTTTCTCAGAACTGCCCGTTTTAGATTTTGCTTATGTTTGTTCTTTGTACCCAGGACACATGACCATCCTTAGCTGCAAGAGAGGCTGGAAAGAGGAAACAAGATTGTCATGATCAGCTTAGACCAGTCATGATCCCTTGCCTGGAGCTGGCACTTTGCTTTCCCAAATAAAATTGGTTCTGCTATCAAGAAAGAAGAGGATTAAATATTGCTGAGATACTGATATAGATAACAGTGTCTTCCATTGTCCTTTTTCTTTACAATCTGAGGTAGTTTGGGGCAACTGATTTCTGTTACTTTTTTAATACCTTAAGAACCTTGAACTGTGCTTACAGATGCTTGAAAATGTTTAAAAGAGTAAACAAGTATGTTTCTGCTGAATTATAAAATAGGCAAGTAGTCTCATTTTCTGTTAATACATTTTGGTTCAGGGTGAGGATTTTTATGAAAACACACCTTAATTTGAAGGTGTGGCTCTAATAATGAGGATTTCAGTTAAGAGCAGGTGAGCAAGAGCAAATCTCATTTTCATAGAACATTCAGATATGCAGTATCCCTACATTATGACTTGTTGCTTTTCAGTTTTGTGAGCACAGTCCTAACATATCAGCCCTGTAAGGAGTCTCTGACAATGATAATCGATAGTTAGAATTTTTGAATACTTGCATCTGTTAGACATGCTAGTGGGACTTTAAAATGATCAATTCATTCAGTCCTTATGATGAATCTATGAGGTAGGTACTTTTATAATCCCTATTTCATAGAAGTGGAAACTAAGATCCAGAGAGATTTAGTAATTCACCCAGGTTCATACATATTACAAGTAGGGGAGCTTGGGTTCAAATCTAAACTGCTTGATTTCAGAGCACATGATCATATCCCTTAGGCCAAGTGGCCTCTCTGATAATAAAAGCTATTCTTGATTGAGAATCTAGTTGTGTGAAACCAGCACCTATCATGTGGCACATGCTTATGTAAGCATGTTACATACATCTTGTCATCTGATTTCCACAACTCTATGAAGTAACTACAGTTCTTGTCTTCATTTTACAGTTAAAGAAACAAAAGCACAGAGAGGCTGTGATGTGGCCCTGGATTGCAGAGCTTGTGCAGGGTTAAGGTGAACTCGGCTCATCTAGACTCTGAACTCAGGATCAGAGTCATTTTTCCTTGTGTCACTTTCCTTTGTGATTCAATCTCTCTTGAAAGCAGGCTTTTCATGCATGTATGTATTATTTTTTATTACATCTGAATACGTGTTTATTTTGTCTTCATTTTTTAACAGCTTTGGGACATAATGTACATACCAAATAATTCACCCATTTAAAGTGTACAACTCAGCAGATTTTAGTAAGTTCATGGGGTTGTGCGACCGTCATCACAAGCAATCTTAGACCATTTTCATAACCCCCTAAAGAACCCCCATGCCTGCTAGTAGTCATCACCCATTCCTTCCATCCCTCCAGCCTTAGGCAGCCACTAATATACTTGCTGTCTCTATAGATTTGCCTATTCTGATGAGGTAAGTCTTCTTAAACGTGCCATTATAGAGATAAGATTCAACAGAAACAGATGAAGAAGCTCATTGAAGGTGATTAGATGTTAGGAAGTCTGTGAGGGAAGAGTTATTATCATTTTACATATATTGGTTATGATACATGCCAAAATGTTATAATCAAGAGGCCCCCAAATACAGTGTCTTAAACAAGATAGAAGCTTATTTCTGCCTCATGTAACTGGCAGAGTTTTTTGGTTTGAAGTTGGCTTCCATTTACGGATTTCAGGCAGCTCTTCCACTTGTAATTTCTTAGCCAGAAGAAAGGAAAAAGGGAATGTAGAGGGAAAACAGCTTGCTTTTAGGGGTGCAATATAGAAGTTATATATAGCACGCAGTTTCTCCTACTTACACTTCATTGGTTAGAATGTGGTCACGTGGCATCTAGCTGCAAGGCAGGCTGGGAAATACCTATATAGGTACCATGTGATCTGGGAAAGGAAAGAGGGATTAATGGGTATTGGGAGCTAATTAGCAGTCTCTGCTGTATCACAGGTAAGGAAATAGAGGCTCCGAGGTGTAAATATTTGTGCAATGCAACATAGTGCCAAACTTGGATCATGCACATTTTGAGGTCTAGATGTGGAAGAGGTGTCAGGATGTGGGAAAACGGCTTGGCAGGCTGGATGGTGGTGTGGAAAAAGTACATTGCAAAGGCCTCAGTGGCTAAAACAGGCAACAGTGAAAGAACCAGTTCCTGCAAGAGCCAACGTCAGAGGCTGGTAGAGTGTGTAACGAGGTACTTGTGAATTCTTGCTTGTGAGTGGTTGGTGGGATCTGAGGCACTGACTGGAAGCAGGGTTTAGGATTGCACAGTGCTAGGGAGGACCATTTCCCACGAGCACAATGGAAGAGGCGTCCCATGGAGTTAGGCAACATATTGGCTCTGCCAAGATGGGCCTTCTCCTGCTGCCCTGCCACAGGTTGCATTTTGAGACAATGATTGGCATGCAGGCGGCTTATTAGGGAGAGCTCTTGGGATCAGTACCTACGTGGGGGAGGGAAAGAAGCAGGACTGAAAACAGGAGGAAGTCGAGCCCTAATGTAGTCTCAACAGAAACCTCAGCTAACTTTAGGGGGAGTTCTCAAGAGCGGGATGATCTTCCAAATTTGTCTCTGAAGTTGTCTCAGTCAGAAGGCTGGGCCTGCATACCCCTGTTCATCAGTAATTGGGTGCAGGCTGCCCAGGGAAGGAGGCGTGACCCTAGGCATGACTTGAATGATGTAGCTCTCTCTAGCTGAGGCAATCCCTCAAAGGGGCTGATTGCAAAGGGCTGTCTTTTAAAAGTACTTCAGTTGGGCTGTTACAGCCTTCATTTCTGAGATCTTGGCAGCACCTCACAGCATCACCACCCCCTTCAATTAACATGCTGCCTGCAGTTCCTCCACCACAGAGTGTGTCTTGAGAGACTTTGGGCTCTTCAAGAGCTCCCTTTTTCAAATCTCAAAAATCCTCGGGTTGGTGGGGAGTGGGTATCTACAGCTTAGATTTCATTATCAGTTCATTAACAATTGACTTAACTATGTGTAGCCCCTCCTGGGGGGTCTGTTGCTAGCATCAGAGAATACTAATTGGACAGATGATACCAAGACTGGATGGGACGAGGGACGGGAGGTCTACCAGGAAGCAGGAGGAGAGGCCGAGAGGGAAGCAAAGCCAAGTCCCCCTGTCCTCACCTGGCTCAAGAGAGAGCTGCCTTGGGGGAGGGATGGGCATTGGGGGAGAGATAGGCATTGAGGGGTTCTCAAGTCAGACCGCCGACTCCACAGCTTTGCCCAAAGCCAACCCTACCTCAGACATTCCCTCTTTTGTTTGAATTTCTAATTTTCTGTTTACCATGATGGCTGCCTGTTCAGCTGAATGAAAGATCACAGTTTGATCTGATTCAGAGTTTGATTTTTCTCCTCCTCAGCATAACAGTTCGTGCATCTGAGAGCTACAGCTAAAGAAGTGATTTTTAAACACCTCTCAATGGCAAAGAAATCAATGGACAAAAATCTTTTTTCCCCCCTCTCCATTCTGCTTTTAATTATTTTCCCTCTCCAGTCCCCTGCTAGGAAAGTTTTGTCTGAGGCCTTCTATCATACTTTGTCAGAAAGTTGCCTTATTAGGGATTGGGGGCCTGCTGGGTCAACCAAGGAGGTGCTGAGGTTTCCCCACAGTCTTGGCCGTTAACTCAGCTCGAGGAAGGGGTGGATTCACAGAATTCCATTAGGAAAATGGACTCCTGAGGCATAGTCATCCTTCAAGGTCATCGCTAAAATATCTTCATGGCAGCCTCCAAGAAATAAGTCCACAGAATTGTAAGGGGCTGTTAACTAGAGGACGAGGTCACAGAGAGACAACCTTCAAAAAGATATGCAAGAAGGGGCTCAGGTGTCCCAGATGCTCTGCCCTCCAGGATCCACTTTGTCACTCAATGGCTGTGTCATTTTGGGTAAGTTGGTTAACCTCTCTGAACCTCGGTTTTCTTATCTCTGAAATGGGCAAATACTCTCTATGTTTCAGTGAGATAATGCAGTGAGGTAATAGGCAAGGAACACAGGCTTTTAAATAAAAGGGGCTTTTTAAAAACATTGCAGTAAGAACACTTAACAGAAGAGCTACTTTATTAAAATTTTAAGTGCCCACTATAGTATTATTAAGTGTAGACACAATGTTGTACAGACTTGTAGAACTTATTCATCTTGCATAACTGAAACTCTATCCCCACTGAACAGCAGCTCCTCATTTTTCCCTTCCCCAGCCCCTGGCAACCACCATTCATCTCTGTTTCTATGAGTTTGACTATTTGAATGCTTCATAAGGGAGATTATGTAGTGTTTGTCCTTCTGTGACTGGCTTATTTCACTTAGCATACTGTCCTCCAAGGTCATCCATGTTCTTGCAAATGGTAGGATTTACTTCTTTTACGAGGCTGAGTAATACTCCGCTGTCTGTGTATACCATATTTTCTTTATCCATAGCAAAAAAGAAAACCCACTGAAAGAAGAGCAAAGGGCTTGAATAGACATTTCTCCAAAGAAGACACACAAATGGCCAAGCAGTATACGGAAAGGTTCCCAGCATTACTGAGAATGATCAGGGAAATGCAAATCAAAACCATAATGAGTTACTCTCTCAACCTGTCATGGTGACTATTGTTAAAAAGACAAGGGATAAGTATTGGTGAGGATGCGGATAAAAGGGAACCCTTGTGCATTGTTGGTTGGAGTGTAAACTGGTGCAGCTACTATGGAAAACAGTGTGGAGGTCCCTCAAAAAACTGAAAGTAGAATTGCTGTATGATCCCACAATCCCACTTCTGGGAATAAAAGGGGCTTAATCATAAAGCCCCTGAAACTGGAATGGAAAGTTCTCAGAAACTGAAATAGCTCTAGCAACTATCTTCTTTTGCCTTTTGTAACTCATTGTCTCTATCTTTATTTTGGGACAGCTCCATTGACCTCCATACAGACCTACCTCATCTGTAACTGATGGTTTCTGCTCATTAAAATAATAGCTCGCACAAGACTTTTAAGGTGGCTCCATCCCTACTCTGCCCCATGAACTTTGAGCTTCCCTTCCCATAAATGGATGCCATGTTCTAAGTTAACATTTCTGTGAAAATTGGATTGGTTCAGCTCATCTTTATGTCACTGAATTGGTTGCCTTTGGATCAGGTGATTAAATCTAAGCCAATCCATTGTCCATGAAAGGCTGGAATCACATCACATCACATCACATCACATCACTTAGAAGCTGATTGCCTAAGACTGCCCAATCAGAAGGGGCTGAGCAGGGCCAGCTGCCTACCTAGGACCATAGGTGCCTATTAACTAGTTTTTTTAGTGAATAAATATGTGATAAAAAATCCTTAGGCTCCAGGACATTGCAGTTGTTGGGAAGAGACTGACCTTGGGATCAAACAATGGTTCCAAGTACCTCCTCCAGCCCATTTGATCTTGATCTTCAGTTCACTTTTCTAAGCCTCCATTGTTACATTTGTAAATGAGCTGTTGAACTTGACCACAGTATTTACGGTATTGTCTGGTGCTGCCCCAGACTACTTCATGCAAATGACCAGTTGAAGAAAACTTAGAGCTGCTCAAACCAGCAGATTCACACAGAAAGTCCAAACGCATTAGGAAATGGATATGAAGTCATGTCAGTGTTTTGTGAGGCTCCTGGCTTGGCTTTATTCAGCTCTAACCTGATTAAGGCTATATGCGGACATAACAAATTTAGGTTAAGTGGTTCCCTTGGAGGGTGGAGGCTGGAATTTCAGAGTTTACAGTAGCTAAGTAGGGTAGATTGTTGTCTTGCCAATGGGTTTCAGCCCCGGGCAAGTTCACTATGGATTTAATGTGACCAAAGAAATGACAGTAGAATGTTCTTGGGGTGAAAGGGTTATATCCAACTTTATTTCCACGGTGGCAGGTCAATCACTAGAATCCCTTCCACTCAGAGTAAGGCTACATGCAGCAAGCTGGTCTCTGTCTCCAGGCTTCTCTGCCTGCACAGCTGTCCCAGTCTCTGTCCTTGGCACTGCCACCACTCCAGCCTCTGCTCTGCTCTCCTGCAGCCTTGCAGCCATGCCACCAAGAGCACTGGGCAGGGCTCTTTATATAGAGTCAATAGCAATGCGTTGCCCACACATGTATAGTGAGCTAGCCAACCAGGACTAGGTGAGAATCCTGGACACAGGAACCTTCATTTTATCCACAATAGCATTTTCCCAAGATGGTTACAACAAAATCTCTGACCCCACATACTTTTCTAGAGCTGTGACACTCCCCATAAAGAGCCTATGTCACTTCCCTTTCAGCCTTTGTGACTACCTTGAGCAATAGCGTATCATGGAACAGATACTCTGTGATATCCCAGGCTAGTTCATAAACATGCCGTGCATCTCCTCCTTGTTCAGAGCAGCCACCATGCTGTGAGGAAGCCCAAGCTCCCCAGCCCATTGCTCTGTCTGGGTTTCCAGCCTAAAGCCTGCGCCAAATAGCCAACTGTGTAAATGAGCCATCTTGAAAGTGGCTCTTCTAGTTCCCAGTCGAGCTGCCTCACCTGACGCTGCTTGGAGTAGAGAATAAGCCCAGCCCAAACCACAGCTCTCTGAGCAAAATCAATGATTATAGTTGTTTCAGACCACTAAGTTTGGGGTGCTTTGTTAGACAGCAATAAATAGCAGATAAGTGCAGAAAGAAAACACTCATAAACTTTCCTCTTTTGTGTGTGAATGGGGAATGAGGAGAATTTAAGTCCAAGGAGAGATAGAAGAGGGCTGACAGTGGGCAGGGAGAGGTCAAGTGCTGCAGAGGGAGGAATATACACTGACTCTAACCACCACCACTTGCTTAGCACTTGCTGTGCTCAGGCTGTGAATGACGGGCTTTAATCTAATCACATGTACCTCCCTGAGAGGGGGCACTAGTATTATCACCATAAGACAGTTAAGGAGACTGACACCTGAAGTCTCTCATCCAAGGTCACAAAGCCATTATGTTGTGCACCTCACATTTGGACCCAGGTGTGTTGTCTTGCCAATGGGTTTCAGCCCCCAGGCAAGTTCACTGTGGTTTCAATGTGACCAAAGAAATGACAGTACAACATTCTTGGGGTGAGTTATACCCAACTTCATTCCCACGGTGGCAGGTAAATCACTAGAATCCCATCCACTCAGAGCGAGTCTGCATGCAACAAGCTGATCTCTGCCTCTGGGCCTCTCTGCCCTCACAACCATCCTCTGGGCCTCTCTGTCTGCACAGCCGTCCTCGGTGCTGCCACCACTCCAGCCTCTGCTCTGCTCTCCTGCAGCCTTGAAGCCATGACACCGTGTCTCCCAGAGCAGTGAGCAGAGATCTTTATATGGAGTCAGTAACGATGCATTGCCCACACATGTGTAGTGAGCTAGCCAACCAGGGCCAGGTGAGAATGCTGGTTACAGGAACCTTCATGTTATCCACATGTGTCATCTCAACCGCTGCACAATGCCCGACTCATTGATTCTTGACCGGAGCATGTTCTCAGCATGTAGAACCATTCTGTCAGGAACATTTCTGCATTCCCTTTGTGATTCATTATGAATGTCATAGTTACTTCTGATATATTTAGTGCCAGGCACTGTTCTAAGCCCCTTACTTACATATTGTATTTAATCCTCATTTTTCAGATGAAGCACCCGAGATTCTGAGAGGCCACACTTGTTCAAGGTCAAGTAGGTAGGAAATGGCAGAGCTGAGTGTGGCATCCATTCCCTACCTATTAACCACTTCTGCTTCCTAACTTTATGAGTAAAGATGAGAAGTACAAGGAAGGAACAAGGGAGGAAATGGGAGGGAAGGGGAAAAACCGAAGGGGAGCTACAGAGGAAGGGAAGAAGGAGAGACGTGGCAGGTGGGTTTTGTTGATACCAGAACCGGTCATTTCCAAATGAGACATCCTCAGTAGGGGAGGGCATAGCAACTGTCAAGTCACTGTGAGGTGGAGGGGCGCTGGCAGGCTGGCCATGAAGCCTGCTTCTCACAGAGCCATTCTTCTTCCAATAATGTCGTAGAAATATATAGAGTGAAAGAGGAGAGTGCGTTGGAATGAAATACTGTATAATTCATTTGTCTTCTTTACAGAGGAAATCTCCCTATAATTTATCAGTAGGAAAGGTTTAAGTGAGTTTTGTAGTTCTTTTTTACGTGCCCTTAAGAGGCAGGTTTCACTTTGCCAGTGGGGGCTTTTTCATCATTCCTTGAGCCACAATTGGGGACCATGTTTTAGAAAAAGGAGAGCAATTCTAAGGAAAACAAACAAGTGAGAATTTTACAACCAAAAGCTACCTGCCCAAATGCAAAGAGAATGCAAAATGTGACCCACAAAGTAAATTTGTCTCTACCCAATACAGTGTGGGCATGAGCACATGCACACAGTCTAACACGTGAGTAGCCAAATAGTCGCACACGCACACAGGCACATGAACAGAGCCATGTACAGACACACAGACACACACCACTATGATTCCCTGAGCACTGGGTTTTTAGGCATCTCTACTCCTGAAATTCTATTGAGTTCCTGGCCCTGAGGCTGGTCTGCCTGAGATCCAATCCCATTTCTACCCCTTGCTGGCTTTGTATTCTTGGCCAAGTTCCTTAGCCTCTGTGTGCCTCCATTTCCTTATATATAAAATGGACATATATGTCTAATTCATAGAGTTGCTGTGCTGATTAGGTGAGGCATTGTGGGTATTGTGCTTAGAAATGTGTCTGGTGCATGATGGTCTCTCCATAAATGTCAGTCATCATTGTTGCTGTGAATTACGTAAATGTCATCACCTTTGTCATCATCACAATCTCCCCTTTATCGAACCCTGCTGTGCTAGACTCCGTGCCAAGAGGATTATTTGTATCGTTTCATTTCATGCTCAGAATAGCTGCATGAGGTAGGTACTGTCATTTTGATAACAGAAGAAACCTGAAGCCTTGAAAGGTTCAGTAACTTGCCTGAAGTCACATATCTGGTAAATGCCTAAATTGGGACTTGAACCTAGATCCATTTAATTCTAAGCCCTAGTTATTGACTATATACAACATATGATCTCGGCTATGGGCTACTTTGTACAGGGAAATTCTCCTCTGCTAGGGTACAAGCTCCCTGAGGGGCTGTACCTGTCTTGTTCAGTGCTGTTTCAGTGCATAGAATGGGACCCAACTCCAGGAAATCTACTTCTCTTTGAAAGAAAAATGAGGTCATTCACCGGCATAATGGAGGTGATAATGTCCAGCGTCCAGTGCTGCAAAAATTATAAAGGATAATATCTATGAAAGAGCTGACATATATCAGGGGCTCAGTAAACGGCAATGTGAGGATTTTTGTTGGATTAAAGAATAAAGGATGAGTTAGAGGCCTAAATATTCAGAGATGGGGGAAATAGCTGTGCCATCAGTGGAACAAGGAGGGCAAGTTGGGCTGCTTTAAGGGAACACAAAAAACTTAATTTGCTTTTGGCAGAGCATGAGGTGGCAGTCATCTCCCATGTCCGCATGGAGTGACATAGCAGGCAGTGGGGACTGCAGAGTTGAAAGGTCATGGCAGAAGAGGTGGCTCTCCTTAGAGTTCATGAGAGAGCCGTGGGTAGTGTGCAGCTTTTCAGATGGACGCACTGAGCTCTGTGTGATCCCCTCCCGTTGAGTGTGGATGGGACTACTGACTCGATTCTAGTGCATAGGACATGGGTGGGAATGGTGGCAGGCTGCTCTGCAATGAGGCTTCCGTCTTGGGTGCTTCCACTCAGATTACTCACTCTCAGGGATGCCTGCTGCTGTGCTGTGAAGCAGCCCTGAGGCGAAGCACACGTGACAAAGAATTGAGGTCTGCCAGCAGCCATATCAGTGAGATTGGAAGTGGGTTCTCCCCTAGGCATGCCTTGAGAGTATGGCAGTCGTGGACAACACTTTGACTACCACCTCCTGAGGGATGTTGAGCCAGAAAGCCTGGCTCAGTCCTTCCTGAATTCCTGACTGGAAGAAACTGTGAGATATGCTTGTTTTCAGCTGTACAGTTGTGGGAGCTTTGTTATACAGCAGTCCGTGACAAGTACACCCAAGAATAGTTGAGATCAGCAAAGAGAAGGTGTAGAGAGAGGACTCTGAAGTCAGAGCCTGGGGAAATGTCCCCACTGCAGGGACAGGAAGGGGAAGCAAGAAAAAGAGAGAGGGAGAAGGAGGGAGAGAGGATGCACCTGTGGGTTGCTGGGACCCAGAAGAAGGCCGACCAGACCATCAAGGCGCAAGGAAGTGGATTGGTCATATTATATACAGCAGGTGGATGTGGACTGAGAGATTTGGTGCCATAGGGTAGGCTAGTAATTTTGCACCCTCCTAACTTTAAATATTTGCTGGGCATTCATTTGGAGAGAGCCGCAGCAGCACAGGGGGCAAAGGCCTCCTACCTAGTGATCCAAGCAGCTAACTCTGGCTCCAGGCTGCAGCTCAGTGTCAGCAAAACAAAAGCCCTGCAGTGGAGGAGACCGGCCCTTGCAGGAGCACAGCTGGAAAGCACTCATTGTCCCTCAGGCTTGCCTCTGGGGAGATCGCCCTGCCCTGCCCTGAGTCACATACCAAAGTTTACTTTCCAACCACACACAGTGCCATCTCTGAGAGGAGTTCCTGCAAACACAATTTTCTGGTGATGTTTGGGTCCCGTATGGACTGGAGCCCTGGGCAGCTGCCTGTCTGCCCTGTCAGTTAATCAGGTCCACAAGGAGGGAGCTTGGAAAGAGGCCATTGAGTTGACTGCTGATGATAACCTGGGGCAGAGCATTTCAGGGCTGAGGTGGGGGAGGATGCTAGATTGAGCCGAGAGGGAATGTGTGCTGAGGAGGTGGAATCAGCAAGTGTGAAGAAACGCTTTTGAGGAGTTTGATCGATTGAGAACAGGGGGAAAGGAAATGGCTCTCATTTTTCTTTAATTATAGGGAAGATGAGATGTTGTTCAGCAGAGGGAAAGGGCCCATTAGGCTGGGGGACTTCTACTGTGTAACAGAGGAACCATTCAGGGGCAAAAGATGTCAAGAGGAGGTAGGAGTAAGAAGGCCAATAGGAGTGAGAATGGGGTTTGGAGTTGAACATATTCAGATTTGAATTCTGCCTACCTCTCTCTAGCTGTGCCTCCTTGGGCAAGTTGCTTAACCTTTCTGGGCCTTGGTTTTCTCAACTCTAGAATGGGGATAACAATGCTTACCTCACAGAGCAGTTCTAGGGGCTCAATAAGATAATGGTTGTAGATTGCTCAGCAGAATGCCTAACAGTTTTGTAATGCAGTCTTGTAATGTAACAGTCTTGTAATACTTGTAAATGCAGGTAAAATTAAAAACAAAATCAGAGGTGTGGCTACAGCAAGGTATGGTGACATTTAGGAATGGGGGATATGTAAGTGCTTGGTAAATTTTACTCCTGGGAAGTTTAAGAATTTTTCTAGCCAGTGAAATTTAAGGGGACTTTTGCTGAGAACAGGAGCTTCCGGGAAAGGGTTTTCTCCTTCATAAACAGAGAGTTGAGAAGATAAAGATTGCTCAGCAGAATGCTTAACAGTTTTGTAATGCAGTCTTGTAATGTAACAGTCTTGTAATACTTGTAAATGCAGGTAAAATTAAAAACAAAATCAGAGGTGTGGCTACAGCAAGGTATGGTGACATTTAGGAATGGGGGATATGTAAGTGCTTGGTAAATTTTACTCCTGGGAAGTTTAAGAATTTTTCTAGCCAGTGAAATTTAAGGGGACTTTTGCTGGGAACAGGAGCTTCCGGGAAAGGGTTTTCTCCTTCATAAACAGAGAGTTGAGAAGATAAAGTCCTCTTTTAAATGTCTTTGGATACCATGTGTGAGTTGTGATGCTTGGAGCTGTGGCAGCCACCTGGGGGTGGGGGTGAGAATATTAAACCCCAAACTAAAGGCCATCAGGAAGATAATGGAGTGGAGAGGTGAAAATAATATCTTTACTGACATTGTTGAGCCACTGAACAAAGTAGCTTAAGTTCCTTATTGTTTAAGCTGTTTTTAGTTGGGTATTCTATTAATGCATTGTAATTGATATGATAAAGTGTCCCTGGAGGAGGTCACAGAACGTGGGACAATCAGGAGGCTGGACGGAACAAGGAAGGTAGAAAAGAGAATTCTGCGGAGTACAGAAGAAATACAGTCATGGCAGTGAGGAAGAGCTCAGTGTAAATGGAATTTTCCCAAATATTTGAAGTATTAAATTGCTGGATGCTGAAATACAAAGAAAGAGGCGTGAAACAGGAAGTGACAAGAACAGAGATACTTGCAGGAGACAGATCGTGGACAGTTTTGAACAGTCTGCTACATGGATATGGTGGTTCAGTGGGGAGCTGTTGAACAATTTTAAACATTAGGGGCCTTATGACCATTAAGCATTAGAGCAGTGATGGAGTAAGATGGATCTTTGCCACTTTTTATTGTCTCTTTCTAAATGGCCCCTGGGTTCCTTGTTCTTTAGGATGAAATCCTTATTTATCCTACAGGAATGATCTGCTTATCTATCTCATTCAGTCTAGGTCACAGATTCCATGATAAAGGAGAGCCCTTGTTTTATTACGAGGCTGGAATAGAACATGTGTTAATTCTCAGGAATGTGATATTTCTCATGTACTTTAATTTAGAGCCGTGTCTCTTATTAAATCTAATTAGTTTCTCTGCTGCTAAGAGATCCAGAGCATCCTCAAAATGAAAATGTGTAGCCTGAGTCACATTTAGCAAAGGACCTTGTCCAGGGTTTTCTATCATCCTTTTCAGAGGTTCTTAGTTTTTGGACTCAAACTTCCTATCTTCTACCCACTATCAATTGTTTACAGGATAATAGGCTTTTTAGAAGTTGAAGGATCTTGGAATATATACAATCCCATATTTTGCAGTAGAGGAAATTGAGTCCCAAGGAGTGAAAATGACTTGGCCAATGTCAAATCAGGGACAGAAGTGGAACTGGAGCACAGGTCTTCTGACTTCCAATCCATTACCTTTATGGCCGTATCAAGGTGAACAGAAACTAAAGACTTAATACCGTCAATGCATGAAAGTATTCATGAATGAACTGTCCACTTAAAAAATCAATCCTCATGTCATTATTTCTTTTTACTCAACACTAGTCTACCCTCACCCTCTGGTCAGTGTCTCAGTTAGCTTCTTCCTCAATTATCAGATGTTGTAAACATCCAGCAGAGCTAAGAAGATAGAATGCAACTGGCTGCAAAGTGAAACTGCAAATCTTGCCTGATGTGGGATTTCACAGAGCTTGGTGAATTGGCTCAAATCTCATGCAAAGCCCTTGACAACTGAGCACCTGGCAGGTTTAGGCAATTAAAGAAGAGAAAGATCCACAAGGATGACCCTACAATGGGAGCTGAGGAGGGCAGGGGATGAGAATAGCAGAGGATTAAAAGAGACTTGTGGGAAAAATTGATGAAATTCATCTTAAGGAACTTGTAAAAGTCGAATATGAGATGAGGCATCTCCACATTATGTTGGGATATAATTTGTTTAGAAGAATTGTGCTCTGTACCAAATCAATCATATATTCTTGGTTTTAAGAATTAGAACAGGGAATTATGGAGCAACTTAATTGTAACTTAAATTTGTCTTAATATGATATTTAAATATATTTTTGCAATTATAAATTTGATTTTAAAGTCCCCATCAAATCCTTTTGCCTACTATTTTTATCAGGTAGGATTTAGTTCAGCTGCAAGTAGCATAAACCTGGATAGAGTGATTTAAATTTTAAAAATATATATTAAGCTGAGGGAAAGTGGTTTCTGTCTCTGATGCATTGGCTCAATAATACAGTATGATATCTCTGTATTTTCCCTCAGGGTTGCAAGATGGCTATTGCTGTTCCAGCCTTCACATCTGTACTCAATTCAAGAAGGGAGTGAGGAGAAGCCTGTACTAGTCTTGTCTGACTCTCTATTAAATCAGAAAATAAAATCCTTTTCCAGAAGTCTAATTGAAGATAGCTGTATATATTTCATATCTCTCTTAGCTTCAAGGGAATCTGGAAATTGAGTCTTTGGCTTTCCAACCATCAACTAATGGGAGGTTGCAAGGGATAAGGATACTTTGAATGTCCAGTGTCCACTACAGTGTTTCAAGTGGTCTTTAAAAAACCTCTGGTTGTAATTTTCTATGGTAGTTAGACTCATCTGTACCTGAAAACTTACCTTCAAGGCCCAAGAAGCCCCCAGAGATCAGACTTTGGCATATCTTTAACAGAATCTGAAACTGAAATGGAAGTTTGGGCAGTGTCAACTTGACATGATTCTGGCTTTTAGAAACAGCAAAAACCACAGGGTGTAAGTGATTTGCTTTCTTTGTGAAGCATCTCACTTGATTCTTCTAGTAATCCCCATGAGGTAACTTAAGAAAACATTGTAATAGTGCACATATCACAAATGAGGAAACTGAGGCTTGGTGAGATTCAGCAACTTGTCCGAGGCAACCCAGCTAGAAAATGGTAAACTTTGGATTTGAATCTTGGTTTGTCTGACTTCGGATTTCTTGCTCTTTCCACTCTGCTGTAATGCCACATGTCAGCATTTTCGAAAACATGTCCCATAGAAATAGAGTTAAGGCATTCCAGAAAAGGTGGGGGATAATATGTTCAAATAAATTTGAGGTCTTCTGTGATAAACAGAATTAGACAACGCTTTCACTGATTACATTGCAATTCTTCAAGTGAGGGCTCAGATCTGCATCCTTCCCACAATTACTTGACTATGGAATATTTTTGGATACAGCATCCCATAGGACTATCCTTTCATTTGTTCATCTAACAAAAATTGTTGAGCTTCAACCATGTTGCAGGCATTTTTCTAGCTCTTGGTAAATATTGTTGGTAAGATAGACCTGGTCCCTGCCCTGCACAGAGCCCCCAGTCCAGCTTACAGACCACTTCTCCAGTTATGCTTTGGGGAAGGCTGATACTTAGCTGGGTCCACCTGTTTCCAGAGAGGAGGTATCCCAAGGGCAAGCAGTGACTAGATTCAAGTCCTAGACTTGACCCAACTTGGTTTGCTACCTCAAGCCTGCCTGTTGGCTTTCCAGGTATGAGAGGGTGCATTCTCTTTCTTTCCTGCCCCACACAGGGGGAGAGATAGGTGAGCTAACCTATCTCTAACCAGAGGCAGAATGTTCTAGAAAGAAGATAAATAGGAGGGGAAGAGTGGTTGACCAGATGTTCTGTGATGCTCCTGTCATACAGGCTTAGAGCCTATGAAGGCGTGTGCCCCAGGATCCTGAACTCCCATCGTGAGACTGGCTGTTCTCCCTTCTCTACTTCTTGCTCTGACCCCTCCCCTATTGCTTCCCTTTGTGCTCTGAGTTGCTTGTTTTCCCTTACGACAGCTGACCTCTTTGTTTCCATTCCATTTCTAGAGTGAGAGACTGGCTATACATTATTAAATCTTAGTAAATATTAATGCCCCATCACTGTCACATTAATTCAGCCCTGTGAGTTGTGGGGCCAGGGTTGGGCTGATGAGTAGGCTTTACCATGTTTTCCCATCACCAACCTCTCCGTCACCCCCAGCACCCCTGCTGCCCCCACTGCCACAGTCGCCATCACCAGCAACTTTATAGGGTCTTCTAGCAACCACGAAACCATACCTGTGGGAGCCTCAGGGACTCTTCATTCTGCTCACTTTCCTCACCAACTACTTCCCAGGGCTCAGAAGATGTACGCAGTAGAGCCATTAAATTTTAAAGATCTGTTGCTGGAAGGAGCATCTTGAGATCTCAAGGCAAATTTTAATCTGGAAGGTGAAACATGTCACATCTCTGTACTACAGCCTTATTATTTTATTTCTTATCACTGCCCACATGGTCAATATAATTCACAATAATAATGATGTAATGAATTGGTAAACTTTTTCCCTCAATGTTGAGAGAAGCTTCTACGTTTTCCAGCTGCATTTATTTCAAGGACTTTGTTTAAGTGAGTTGTGTAGATGTAAGCAAGTAAGTACCCACTGTTCCAGGGGAAGAACACATAGCAGGAATATTTTGGGATAAAGACTTTTCTCTTGATATTTCTTGTGATATATACCTTGATGCCCTATGTGGAGGAGTGCCTAAGATTCTTGGGAGAAAAGAGGTTGAGGTTGCAACCCCTACTTTTTGAAGTTCAATATTACTAGAACATCTTCAGTGGACTAGGGAAACCATGACCAAAGTCAGCTGACTAGACTCTGTGGGCTCTGAGGGGAAGCTCATTATGAGAGAGAGACAGAAGTAGTTGGAATGGTGACTTGCTTCCACATCAGGGCTCAGGTCTTCTTGGGAAATGCAGTAGTGTTTGTATGACGTTGACACACCTTCTAACCTAGCTGTCTTGGCCATGGAGGGTGTCACCCACCTGTCTGGGTGCACAGTAGGGCTTATTGCTGTATGTTTCTGGACATGTGTGTTAAGAGCAGTTTAGTGACTAGTATCCTTCAACATGTATCTATGTATGCAAAATATCCTCCAACATGTATGTATACAAGTGTTTCCTTATGATATAATTCTAGAGAAGGGAATGCTAGGTCAAAGGGTGTATCAATCAGCATAGGTAGAATACACTGCAATAACAAACAGCTCTAAAACTTAAAACAATGAAGGCCTATTTCACACTCCTCTTATATATCCAGCTGAGTGATGCTTATGTGTTTGTTCTCCCACTGGGGCCAACGCTGAGGCAGGTGCCACCATGTCAGACACTGATAGTCACTAGGGAAGAAGCGAAGAGCTTTCTGGGTATGCCACCAACACTTCAGTGCTCTGGCCTGCAAGTACTCATCACTTCCTCTTACAACTCATTAAACAGAACCAGTCACGTGGACAATAACTAAGTGGGTTCAGTTCTGGCCTGTGTCTGGAAGGTAGAGAGCTGGAAACATTGTGCTCAGCATTAGTGACTATTTCAAGTGGTGTGAACATTTTTAAGGCTTCTGATGCATATTGTCAGATTATCTTCTAGAAGAATGTGCCTGTTTACACTCTCACCTGTTAAGCTAACCAGAACTTGTTTAATAACTATGCCGTGCTCCAATGCGTGGATGTACCGTAAGTTGTTTCACCAGTCCCCTGCCAATAAGCACTTCTGATTTGTTGTTATAGTGAGGTGATGTACATTGTTGTACACACATATATTTGTCTCTCCTTATTTCTTTGGGAGAAATTAATAAAATTAAATGGGTGAATCAAAATGTATGAACACTCTTACAGCTTTTGATACATCCTTTCACAGTGCCCTCTCAAAAATGTCACACCATTTTATATATCTGCCATCAGAATGGAAGAGTGCCTGTTTCATTGATTTGCAAAGAGTCAAAGTTAACAGCTGTGAGCGTCTTCTAAGTTCCTGGATTCTAATCCCCAAGTCCGGCTGCTCCTGACCTTGGGTAACCAGCTAGCGGGTGAGTTCAGACACTTGGATGTACATCAGGTGAGTGAAAGAGCAGACCGATCTCTAAGAACCATTTCCAGGCTGGGCAGGCACTGAGTCTTCTAACTTGCTTTTGTCTTAACTTGGGGTGTCTGCCTGCTAGGTTTACCTTGAGACCTTGTCTCAAGTCAGCCTCTTAATGGATGAGGCCACCAGATCATAGAAAACCTAATGGGGCACTTGTTCGATACACTACATCAGCAGACTGCTCGGGTTTCTCTACGACAGTGGCCAAGTCAGCCCCACCCTGCTGATCACAGCGAAAGGGGAGAGGGCAACTGGCAAACTGAAGCCATGAACGGGTCGACTGGGGAAGGACAGATGAAGGAGAGAGTGAGAACAAGGACTTGCAGGTGCATTTTCTGACAATGCATTTTTAATTTGGGGGAGAGTTAAAGAGCTACTGTGTTGAGAGGAATATGAGTTTTGCTATTTGAGACAATAGTGAACATTCAGTGTGTGTGTGGGGCTGAGGAAGGCATACACAGCTCACCCTTAAAGGTTAATGACACATTTGGGAGAAGGTGAATTCTCAGAGTATAAAGTCCCTATTTGTTTCTCTCTCATGTCTTTTCTGTTTTCACAGTAAACATGTTTACTAAGGAGAGAAGAGAAAACATGGAAATTTTTAAGTAGAGCTTACAATAAAGCATTCACTCTAAGCTTCAGTACAGTTGTGTGTGGCCATGTGTATGCATAAATATGCACACATAGGTACACACATATCCTTTGTACCTTTCTTTAACCCTGTATTAATTAGAATATTTTGGCTGCAGGGAATAAACCTAACTCAAAGTGACTTAAATAATACAGACATTTATTATCACTAGGGAGATCATATAACTTATCATTCAAACCAGGAAATTTTTGTTCAAAATGAAAGCTAAATCAGACAGTATGCTGGTACAAACGTCACCTCAAACAGTTCTGGGAAAACCAGGATTGTATGGATTGAATATCTGTGTTCCCTCCCCCATTCATATGTTGAAATCTAATCTCCAGTGGGCAATATTTGGAGGTGGGGCTTTGGAAAAGTAATTAGGTCCTGAGAGTGGAGCCCTCATGATTGGGATTAGTGCCTTTATTAGAAGAGGCCAGAGAGCTAGTCAGCCCTCTCTTCCTGCCTTGTGAGGTTACAAGAATCAGTGTTCCGCTAGACCCTTCTGGAAGAGGATCCTCAGCAGAACCTGGCCATGCTGGCACCCTGATCTCCAACCTCAACCTCCAGAATTATGAAAAAAAAATTTTTATTGTTTAAGCTGTTCAGGCTATGGCAGTTTGTTATATTAGGCCAAGCTGAGGAAGACAAGGATATATGATCATCAGAATCATCCTGCATATGAGGGCATCTCTAGGCGGGGCGCTCTCGAGTTCATCCCAAGGTTGAAATACACTGAGGCTCTCAAAGGCTCTGTGTCTGTCTTTTGCCCTCATACTTTTCCCTTTGAGCTCAGAGATCACTGCAACAGCCAGAAGCATGGAGACATCAACATTATCAAAGGCATTGACCTTGGAAGAGCAAGGAACGCATTTCCCAGAGCCTCCAGCAGACTTCCCATCATGTCCATTGGTCAGAATTGTGTCACATGTTCTTGCTTCAACCAGTCACTCTCAAGGGCAGTGGAATTACTGTGATTGGCTTTGAGCAGTCAAGACTCACCCCTCCCTTGGGGCTGAGAGGGAATTCAGTCCCCTTCAAGCCGTGGGGAGAATGAGTAAAGTTGAAGTTGTGTTGGAAAGGAGGACAGGGTAGGGTGAGTCGTTGTTGGGTAGGCAGTCAAGAAGGCCCGCCATAACCCGCTCTGGCCAGATCTCGCATCTGGGGTCAGTTGAGAAGCAGAGCAGGGAGGCCGACCTAAGATAATGATCGGAATGCACAAGACATTTCAAGTAACTGAGGCCCTGCAGTGTCTGTGTATATACTTATTTAATGTTACAAAGAACCTCTGTATCTTTTTTCTCCCTAGATCCCCACAACAATCCAGTGTGCTTCCCATGTAAGCACAGATATTAGGGTCCCCAGTTCTCAGCAGCATCCAGGGCCCAAAGACTGAGATGCCAACGACTGTATCCAGTGGGGAGGAAACCTGGGGCTCAGTGTGGTTAGTAACCTGCTATTGATCCCAGGAGCTCCTAAATGTCCAAGAAAGGGTTAGGACTCAGTTCTGTCTGACTCCAGTGTACATTATCATGCTATGCTATCCCGATCCCAAAAGTCAAGACCTTTTTCTTTGGTGTGGAGTGAAGGGTATAGGAGGAAAGGACAAACATCATTCACAATTAGGTTGGGAAGATGAGATGGGTTGGGGTTGTGAGCCATATCTGGAACTCTGTATTTTCTCTTTCCCATGTAAGACAGGATATTGGTATATAAGTGCCAGAGAATGATATTATTAGAGAGACAACTTGAATCTATTAATTTTTTATAGGGTTGAAGAAAGGTATAGAGGAAGGAAGGGAGAAAATCATTTTTAGACTAAGGTACTTTCAAACTGTTGTTAATAATTTTTAACCACAATGGAGTTACTTTGACCACATTTCATGATCAATGTTCAGATATTAGACAGTGCCAGCTTCGTTGAGAACTGGTGCTCTGTGAGCTACCAGGGGGTAGAGTAGAAGAGAGGGAGTGGATAGAAGTGGAAAAAACCTCAATTCCTTTAAAAATACCCCCTCCTGGATGGTACCCTATATATGGGAGACATATCATCAATTGCCACCCACCATCTCTCTCTCTTTTTTCCATAGCCACCTTCTCCCCATTTCTCTTCTTCCAGTTAAGCCTGCTTGGGACCCATTTTCCAACAAGGGCTGTGTGTGAGCGCCTCTTGATGAGTTCATTTTAAACCTGTCATGAGTCAGGAGGCAGCTGGGAGCAGAGTGGCTCAGAGATGAGCAGTTCTGGCTAATTAGGTTCCCAGCTGCCTTCTTCCACTGCCCGCCACCCCCTGAGCCTGCCACCCTGTCATGCCTTCTCCTGGTTTCATTCTGCTGGTTGTCTTGGTTAATTTGCAGATCTCACACAGCACTACACCATCTACTAATGGTGCAGTTTAGCAGAAACATTTTCTTAAGGTTTCTCTGCTGGGGCTGATAATATCAGAAATAATTACCAAATTCTTCATCCCCTGGGGTGTCTCTTCAGTGAGTGACCTCATGGTGATCAGGAAGTGTGGACACAGTCAGAGGGACCTTTGTCAATGTGTGGGGGCATTTTTGGCTGATAAAATGACTGGAGGAAGAGCATTAGCATCTAGCTGACAGAGCCAGAAATGCCAAACTTCTTGCAAAGTCAGTCCTATACAATATGGAATTCTCCCCAAGATGCCAACAGAGACCCATTGAAAAAACACTGCAAAGGGAAGAGAGGGGGGATTTTTAGCTTCAGTTGCTCCCCTTTAAAGGCATTTGATCTAGGCATGGAGGTAGGAGAAAGAGGGTTCTCTCTGCCTGAAGGTATTTGGGGCACTCCTGGCTCATCCTGTTTCTGATTCATCTCTGGGCCTCCAGGATGCCACACAGTGCCAGGCACATAGTAGATGTTCAATCATGGAGCATTGATTTGATGCCATTTTCTGGCCACAAAATGGTCCCTGGCTTCAGTGAAATGTTAATTGAATAAGATCCAGTGAGGAGGACAGAAACCACATTAGGTATCTTAACAGAGAGAGTTTAATATAGGGCATTAGGTGGGTAGCCTATGAAGGATGGAAAAGCAAGACAGAACAAGGAGACAGCCCCTCTGCTCAGGGGCACCCCTGGTTTCTGCTGGTACCTGTGAAATGACACACCTTGGCTGATTCTGGAATGAGCTGAAAGCACTTGCCAGATTGGGCTCCAGGGTGGGGAAGGTGGTGGGGCTGGAGAATGGAGTGTTAGGAGGTATTGCTTTGCTGGGAAGGTGTTTATAAGGGACTGGATGCCAACTGGAGGAAGGAGCGAGTCCTTTCTCGCTCCTCCAGGCTTCACATCTCCCCCTCTTGATAGATCTGATAAAGAATTCTAGCTGGCGAATGAGAAATGTAGTTTTTAGACCTAGCAGGAGCGGCACAAAAATGAAGGGTGGATTTAGAGCTGAGAGACAAGAGTTAAATAGTAGCAAACCTGTTAATGTACCAGATTTTCTGTTAGGTCTTGGGAATCCAGAAATCAACAAGAGAGACACAGTCCAGGCTCTCAGAGCTTGCCGTTCTGTCCGGAGCTTAGAGTCCGGGGATGTTACAAGAGGAATTACAGACACGGTTGGTTAATCACCATTATAATACATTTTTTAAAGCCTAGGTACAGGGCACAGAGAGGCATATAATAGGGGACATGAATTTGTTAGGGGTTGAGATGCTTTTCTGAGGAAGAGACGTTTAGAATGGAGCCTGAAAGGTGAGGAGGACTTAGCAAAGTGGAAGGGAAGATCAGAGGAACCAGCACGTGCAGAGGCTGGGAGGTGAGAAGGACGTGGGAGCGTTTGGGAGCTGATGTGAGGGTCACCTTCCCATGGTCCAGGGCTCCAGTCGGCCTGTTCCTCCTCCTGGAGGTCTAGGGCAGACCCTGACTCCTTCGCCCTGAACTTAGTCTTGACCTCTTCTAACGCTTAGTTCTGCGGCAGCTTCGTGCTGCCTCCTGGGTTGCTTGGTCCTATTAGATGGTCTTTGTGTTGGTAAGTAACTTTCTTTGTGTTACTCACCACTTCTCCCAACTCTCCTTTTTGCTGAACTCAAAGCAGTTACTCAATAGGTGATTGATTGAACCTCACTTGTAATAAAAATTGCAAATTTAACTATTTTTGAAACATCATTTCTCATCTTTCAAATTGAGAGATATGTAAAAAAAAAAAAAAAACAATGACAGCATCCAGTGAGGGTGCAGATGTGAAGTAGGAAGTCTTATCCAGCAGTGTGGGAGGGTCAATCTACACAAAAGAATTTCATAAAATACATCAAATGCCTTACATATATGCAAAGCCCCTAACACAGCAGTTTTTGCCTTGTAGGAATCTTTCCTAAGGAAATCATCTCAAATGAGCTCAGGGATGTAGCTATGAAGATGTTCATGGCAGCAGTTTTTACAATACTGAATGAGCGAAATGGTTCACATTTGGCACTAGGTAAACAAAATACAGCATGCCCATATAATGTCTTTGTTGGAGCCTTCAAAATGATGTTATAAAAGGATATTTAATTTTGGGAAAATAAATTTATGTTTTTAAGTGAAATGAGAAAATTTTAAAAGAGTGAGATCATAATGTTATAAAAATATGTATATGATAGGTATATGTACATATGTGTGTGATATATATGACATGTATACACACGTGAATGTACACATGTATGTATATTATGTGTATGCACACATGGGATACACATGGATTTGTATATGAACACCAGCATGTACATGGTATTCACATATGTATATGAATTGTATGTGCATATGCCTCTGTATGATATTGTATGTGTAGGTATATGTATATTTATGTGTATGTGCATAACACCTGGGAAGTAAATGCCAGAGTAGTGAGGGGGACCATTTTTTGATGATGGGATTAAGGCTTTTCTCTTCTGCATTTTGCTTATTTGCCTTTTTTTCTCCACTTTCACACCATGCACATGTATTGACTAAGAAGGAAAAAACCAGTACGTTATTTTAATAAAATAGATGTTTGAAAAGATGCGACAAACTGGCTAATCCTGTCCCTGCTATACTTAGGGACACATTCCCCACATTCATTTTGGGCCCAGGATTCCACCCAAATTTCACTTATGGAAATGAATTCACCACCCATGGGGTGTGGGCAGTCATCATCTGCAGGAAACTGAGCACTTGCACAGAGTCCTCCCCTATAGGTGAGGGTTTGCAGTGTTGGTGAGAGCGCCCACCTCATAGGCTGTTGTCAGGTTAAATAAGATACTGTATTTGTTATTCTATTGCACATAGATTAAATACGGTAATGTAGGTTAAGTGCCTAGGCCAGCGGCTGGCACAGAACAGGCTCTCAGCAGATGCGTGGCCCCTTCTCCTTTCCTTGCAGTGAGTCATATGTGGGTTCCTCTCCTAGTCTGGGTACATCCTCATCTCCTTTGTCTTCTTTTACATTGGGCATCCCCGAGGCATATTAGTGACCACTCTTGGATTGCTCTGGGTATGAGGAGCCCAGAACTACTCAAATCTTTGAAACACCTCTAGGGCCTTCACCCTCTGTCTCTAAGTTGTGTAGCTGATAGGAACTGAGAACCCTGATAAACTGACTGACGACCTACTCTGTGCTTGGACCCGTGTGGGGCCCTGGTGTGCAAACATGGAGCCCACCCTCTGGGAACTGACAGACTTCACATTGTCACCCTGGGGGAGAGAGGGGGTCTGGCTTGCTCTCTGTTCTTTCCCCAGTTTCTAGAACAGCACATAGTAGGGGTTTGAAGTGGCAAGATTAAATAAATGTTCTGCTTCAGAGAGTTTGGGGGGCTTAAGACAGAAAGTAAGTTCAGTGGGAGACACACACATAGAAGCTAACATGTTTTCACTCCTGAGAAGGGGCTGAAAAATTCACAGTCACAGCATTTGCAAAACGTTTGGCACATGGTAAGTGCTTCACAAATAGGAAATAAATACATAAATAATAATGTCTGAAAATCTGTCCATGGCAATGGCCAGCATTTCCAGTTGATGGAACTGAGAATCAGCTAGGCTCGTTCTCTCCTGCCTTCCTCCCGGCTCGTCCCATTAGTGGGCAACACCTCCTTCTTGCCAAGTCCTGGGAGCAGAGCACAGAAAGGCAGGGGACTCTGAGTGCCTGCCATCCCGTAAACACTTCCAGTGGGAAGAGAGATTTATGGTGTTATAAATGCCAGTGGCAGGCCCAGTTTGTGTTAATAGCCTTATTAGTTACATTGCTATAAAAATCCAGATCTCCACAGTGTTTAACAGCTACAGTTCTGCTCAGCAGCATTAATTCAATAAACCCAGGCCCCTTGACATAAATCTTAAAGCCCATGGAACCTGATCAGGAAATCCCTCCTGATGGGTTAGAGGTGGACAGATGGAGTGAGGCCAGTGAGCTTCCAGAGGGGACAGGGAGTCTCATGATGCAACTTCTCTTAAGGCTGTCATTGTGTGTCATTTCCTGTCTGTAACCCCAGTGGGCTCAACCTGACCTTGACCTTGAACCTGGGCTGAGAGAGGTTGCTGATGATCCATGGAAGTGAATGCAGAGTCCCCATTGTCCCCTACATCACCTTTGTGCCAATCAGGAAAAGGTGACCCCCTTCAAGCAGCTGCAGCCACACAGGCGCGTAGCTCAGCAGGAGAATGACACCTCTGTGCCGATCAGGAAAAGGCGATGCTTTAGGGTGGACATCAGCCTCCACCTACAGCCTCAGTGGGAACCTTGTATACCAAAGGCCCACGCAACATGGTGGCCTAGGTGAACTTGTAAAACTCAAAACTACAACAGAGGAAGTGAGAGCTTAAAAGTGAAAGATCTAGATGGTAGAATGTTTAAAGACAGGCAAAGCTAAACAGTTTATTGTTGGGCATATATATGTGAAAAATCTCAAGAAAAAAATCTGTGGAATGAGTAATCCAACATGGTTACCTTTAAGAAAGAGGTGGGAGATGGGATGGGAGGAGCATGTGGGTGGATGAAATTATTGCTGACATTTAGGTTCTTGGTTTGGGCAGTGAGTTCAGGGTGTTCGTTACATTATTTAAAAATATAAAATAAAAGAATAATCATCAGCTAATGGTTACTCTGACACTATGTATGGGGAAAGGAGGCAGACACAAGAAAGGAACTAGTGAGACCAGATATGCGTTTGTCCCTGTTTCCCTATGCCCCCTCCTCCTCCCAATTATCTGTATACAGAGCCCTGTGCTGGGCACCTTACTTCCATTACCCCCATTTGGTCCTCTAACCACCCTATACTAGCAGAGTAGGAGGATCGAATCCTGACTCAACCACTTCCAAGCTGTGTGATCCCGGGCAAGTTACTTAACTACTTTGTTCTTTTGTTTTCTCATCTGTTAAACTTCAAAAAAAAATAACTGAACTGCATCAACACAGAGTTAGAGTGAGTTTTGGGCATAAAACTAGGCAGCAAAAAAATAAATGAATAACATGTGGATAGCAAATAGTAGCTACTTTGTAGGCTGCATGGATTAAAAGACATACTGTGTTTGGACCTGCGCTTGGCACATAGCAAGTATTCAACAAACGGCAGCCAGCAGAACATCATCATGCCCGTGCAAGGAAAGCACAGGATGCTTTGAAAAGTTAAGTGACTTGCTAAGACTGCACAGTTGCAAGACTGCACCGAATGCCATCCCTTCCTTCCCTTTCTATCCAGCCCATTCTCTTTCCTCTTTTTTATGTCATACACAAATTACTAATTATTGAAGTCAACCAAGAAATGTGCTAGGTTTTGAGGTGCAGAATGAAAGGGTGAAGACAAAAGAAATAATGCGTATAGTCTTTACCTTTAAGGATCCTATAGTCTTTGAGGGCTGAGTGTTGATGAGGGTCTGAGGGGTGCTTCTGAGGGGGTGGGACTGGAGGAATCCAAGAGAGTGGAGGAGCGGCCTGTTCCTCAGGCGCAGGCTGCCTTGACCTCCTTAGTGTTCGAGCTCCCTTTTGGGGGGGCAAATCTGTCCTTGCTTTACCTCATGACTAAGTTGAAGAGCTGGGAGAAGAATGGGTTCCAAAGTCCCATTGGGAGAGAAGAACTCTGATCTCTTCTGCCACATGTGCATGGTTTACAGGAAGAAGAATGGCGATCTGGTGTCCCAAGTGTTTCAAGCAAACTCAGTTGCACTGAAAGCTCGCCAAGGTCTCCTCCAGCTCAACACGCCCAAACAGTAGCCTCTCCCACAAGTTTCCTTAGTGAAATAGCACCCTATCCTCCAAGGTGGCCCCAGAGAAAACCAGCAAACTGTTCATGTAGGGAGAGGGGTGGCTGGACCTTGCGGTCTCAGTTCCCAGGATATTCACCTTCCCCTAAAAGGTCCCTCCTTAAACAGTGCTGTCAGCCCACATAGTGAACAATGATAGAAGGGCAGTGTGGTCAAGTGGTTAGGAGCCAGTTGGAGCCAGACAGAACTGGTTGTCTGAACTGGCCCAGCCACTCTCTTGCTGTGTGACTTAGAATAGTCATTTCACCTCTGGAGTCTCAGGTTCCTCATCTGTAAATCAGACATACCAAACGAACTTCCTGTGGTGGTGGTTGAGCGCTCTGAGTAGCTGATCTGTGTAAGGTGCTGTGGTAGGCTGAACAGTGACCCCAAAGATGCTCACTGATCCCCAGAGCCTGTGATTGTCACTTCATGTGGCAGGCGGGACTTTGGGGATGTGATTAAGTTAAGGATCTCGAGATGGGTACATGATCCTGGATTATCCAGGTGAATCCTAAATGTAATCACAGGTGTCCTTAAAAAGGGGAAGTAGAGGGAGATCTGGTGGCAGAGGAGGAAGCAAAGATGTGATGATGGAAGAAAGAAGTTGGAGTGATGTGAGGAAGGGACCATGAGCTAAGGAGTGTGGGCAGCCTCCAGAGCTGTCAGAGGCAAGGGAAAGGCCACCTCCAGAGCCTCCGGGAGGAGCCGGCCCTGCCACACCTTTACTTCAGCCCCATGAGACTGAGTTTGGACTTCTGGCCTCCAATTTGTGTTATATGGAGCCACTGATTTTATGACAGTTTGTTACTGCAGCTCTAGAAAGTTCATACGGGTGGTGTGTACACTTTCAGGCATCTATTTAGCATGCAATAAATGGTTCTGCATTTATTGTAATTTTTAAACGATCATTGCACCCACAGGTCCCTTCATAAAAAATGTTCATATTCCCAAAGGAGCCAATGACTGGCTAACTATGGGGTGGGAGAGGCGAGAGAGAGCCTGGTAATGAGGTCTAGTCACCTTGTGCCAGGTGGAAATTCACCTTTCTCTGGCAAATTTAAGAGGTGGCTTGGTTTTATTACGGGAAGTGGTACATTTGTTTAGAGTATCCTTATCTTGATTGAGTGTATTATCAACAAATATTTAATGAGCATCTGCCCGGTGCCAGGCCCTGGAGAAAGAGTGCTGAATAAGACATAGCTTGGTTCTTTCCCTCTTGGTGCTAATATATGTGCGGAAGGGGCCAGGGACTGGGGGACGTTAAGCAACCATGAGGACAATAAAATAGATGCCATGATAGAAAAAACCTGTCTTCTGGGTCTCCCTCTTGCCCTCCATCTTGCATGCTGTCACCAGAGTAAGTATTTTAAAATACAGCTTTCCATCATCTCTTTGGAAAACACCAGAACCTGCTGGGGCCTCTGATCCCTATGGGGGAAATGAGAAGTCTTGCATGTGGCATTTCAGTGTGGCCTTCTAATATGTATCCCCTACTGTTTTTCAATAGAATCCTACCTGCCAGCTATAAAATGTTGCCAGGTTGGGGAATTCTTGGATGCCAGTGAGAACAGTGCCTTCATGAGGTATGGCCATATCCATCAAAACCCATTAAGTTTGCTTTTTGACTTGTTGAGGTAGATGTGGAGATGTGCTCCCCAGATCCCCCTTTAAAGGAGGACATGCTGCTCTCCTGTGGGGATTGTGGTCAGCAGATGGCTTCCAGTTGTCAGCTCCTCCGACAGCGGCCGACTGCTCCCTCACCCAAGGTCACCCCTTCCTTCCGGAGCAGGCGACTGTACAGAGCGAGCCGGGTTCAGAGGCTTGGCTGACTTGCTCAGCCATTCCCTGCCTGGCTGCCTGGCTTTGTTGGGCCTGCATTGCAGGTTTGATTCTTTATCTTACTAATCCTGTTTCCTCCCCACCCCCTTCAACATTTTTTGGACTTTACTGAAATATTATTCACGTACCATGGGATTCACCTATTTAAAGTGTACAATTTGTCTTTAGTATATTGGTAGTTGTGAATCACAATTTTAGAACATCTTCATTACCCCAAAAGAAACCCCATGCCCATGAACTATTGCTCCTCGTTTTACCCCAAATGGTGGGCACGGATATACTTTTCATCTCTAAAGAATTGCCTGTTCTGGACAGTTCAGATAAACAGAATCACACAATGTGTGGTTTTTTTGTGTCTGGCTTATTTTATTTAACACATTGTTGTCAACATCCATCCACCTTATAGCATATATCAGTATTCATTTTTATTGTCAAACACTATTCTGTTGCATGGATACTTCACATTTTATTCATCCATTTATCAGTTGATAGCTATTTGGGTTGTTTCTACTTTTTTTGGCTATTATGAATACAGCTGCTCTGAACATTCATGTACAAGTTTTTGTGTGGACATATGTTCCTAATAAACACTTTGGAACCCGAACTCCATCTCAGCATCTGCTGCAGAAAATCCGACCTGTGACACTTGGATAGCTTAAGCACAAAGATGGTTTATTACAAACCAGGTTATCAGGGTGTCACAGAATCCAGAAGCAAGAGACACTAGTCTCCCCTTTAGGAATTTACCCTCCAGATATACTTGCATGAGACAAAGCATCGTATGTGCAATGATTCAGAGCAGCATTGTTTGTATTGGCAAAATGTTGGTGCAACAGGATTGAAAGAATAGCTCAGAGCGATCAGAGAGGTTGTGACCTGTTCAGTTGCACAGCAAGTGAGGGCAGGATTTGAACCCAGGCCCTTGATTCCATAGCATGTCCTCTTTCTGCTCCCCTCCTTCCTTCCCTCGCAACTGGATTTGATAGGGGCTTTGTACACACAGCCCACAAAACTGGCTGCCCTCAGTCTAGAAATAGCCTGTGTATGTGTTTAGTTTGGACTGTCCAAGCGTGCAATGTTTAAAAACCTGGGGATTTCACCTGAAAATGCAGATGATGAGTTTCTTTTTTGAGCCTGAAGGGCATGATCTGCCAACATTTGACTTGTATGTCTACATGGCACGGCCAGCTGATGCTGGGAAGTGGCTGTGTCGTTTATGGGGGGCTCTCAGCCCCTACCTCGCCATTCTGTGCACACCCAGCCTGCCTCACCCCCTTCTGTTCCCTGCCCGGCTCCTCTGTACATTTGAGTTTGAGACCTTTGCGGTTCCAGCATCTCACTCGCTTTGGGTGTGTGTCATTCTGAGAGGCCGTCTCTAGCCGGTGACCTAGCCTCCATGACAGGGAAACCCAGCTCCTAGGTTTTCCTTTTGCTGACTTTCTCTCTTTGTTGGGAAAGGAGGAGAGGGCGAGGGGGAGATGGTATCTTAGTCTGCTAGGGCTGCCATAACAAAATACTGTAGACTAGGTGGCTTAAACAGCAGAAATTAATTTTCTCACAGTTGTGGAGGCTGGAAGTCCAAGATCGAAGTCCTGGCAGGGTTTGGTTTGGGCAAGGGTTCTCTTGGCTCCAGACAGCTGCCTTCCTGCCGTGTCTCTTTGTCTTCTTACAAGGACGTCAGCCCTACTGGATTAGGGCCTGGCCCTTACGGGTCTCTTTAACCCTGTGATCTTCTCACCAGTCCTTGTCTCCAAATCTAGTCACACTGGGGAATAAGGCTTCATCATAACAGGTTTTGGAGGGACACAAACATTCAGTCTATAACAGATGGATTGCTTTGGATCCCACAGCAAACCGGTGTCTGCTTTGAGATGATTCCTATGGTCCAGCTCATTTCTTGCCTCTGGGTTCTGTGACACCCTGATATCCTAGCTTGTATCAAACCCCCTTTGTGCGTACTAGCTTCAGTGGGTTCCTGTTGCTTGTTGCCAAGGGAGGCAAGACCTGTGAATGATGGAATGCATGGTGGTTATAAGCGTGGATCTAGGAGTCAGCCAGCTTCTGCCACTCAATAGTTCCCTGTCCACTGGCAAGTCACCTAGACTCTGGGATCCTCAGTTGCTTCATCTGCAAAGTAGGGATTAAACAGTACCTCATAGGCTGTGTTATTGTGAGGATTTAATGATATGATATATGTAAAGTCTCAGCAGAGTGCCTAGTACCTAGTAAACATTAAATAAGTGTTTTTATAATCAAGGTAATTATTGTTATCATTATTATTCAGTGGGCCAGCTGGGTCAGATCATTTCTAAGATTTCTCTCAGTTCTGATGTTCTCATCCCTGGGTTTTAACCTAGTCTCAGAATGGACTGTCTACTGTGCTCCTGAAATTACATCTAACATCTTGTGCGAAGGTATTTTCTCCTGGCTGGAGGGATCCAGAGCTTTCATCAGATTCTTAAAAGGGTCTGTGACAACCCCCCTGCCCCCAAAGAGTCATGGACCACTCCTCTAGAATAAAAGCATTCCACATATGTCAGGGTGACCCTGAAGAAGTAGAAGTTGACTCTCCTGAGGATTAGGTTGGTGCTAAGACAGATTTCAGTTCAAAACCCTAACATAACTTCCAGAAAGCTCAGCAGTCTAAGGCCTACAATGAACTTTATCAAAGCAGTTTAGCAGGAACTTAGCTGTCTCCCAGCAGCATGCAGCCCCAGGGGGAAATACAGATTTGTTGGGAGCAGTGAGGATTCTGGTGTCCTTGGAAAGGTTAACTTGCTATGTGAGAGAGCCTTGTCATGTGAGTGGGTGATGGAACATTCTAGAATGAAGTCACAGGCTTGACCTCTTCTTGAAATTCACATGGGATTTCTGGGACATTTGCCTCAACTCTGACCCTGAAAATTATAGCTAAGTGGTACCATGGCCCAGAGTTATGCTCTAACCATCAGGTTATACCACTCCACAAGAACTTTCGGTGGCTGCCATGTTTCTCAAGCCCTGAAGATGGGTGGCAATGAGCCAGGAGAGACAAAAAGCCACAGGGTGTCCCGGAGGAACTTTCTGGAACTAACAACCTCAGGATTTTTTTTTGGAGAGAAAATTTATTTAACATTAAATGAATAATTAAAATACACATACATGTAAACAAACTAAGATAAGACTTGGGGACATTTTGGAGTTGAGATCATGCATTCAGCACTTCAGAATGGACAGCTACTGAGTTTTCTGCTGTTTACAGATACTTTGGTGAAAAAAATTGGAGGAATCATTAACTTCAGAGTGAAGCCTTCATCCTTCATAGACTAGCATAAAAGGCTTTTCACAATTTAACCTAAATTGCAAGAAGCAAGATGCCTTCTAGCAGTTGTAGGCTTATAGTCTACTGAGTGAGTCTTGCATGAAAGGGATTATTCCCCAGTTGTTTTAATAAAGGTTCCAAGGTTACTGGGCATTGACATTAAGTCATGAGCACATCCCAAAACAAATTCTTGTGATTTTGGTTGCTGGAATGTGGATCTGAGGGGTGGGCTTCAACTCCATGTGTATCTCAAGGACTGAGAATACATGGGGATAGTTCCTTAAAGAAACTCAGGGTACTGTTATCAGAAGAGGATATGGAAGCTGCGCAGGCCAAACCCACAGATAAGGCCCAGCCTCATTTACTTGTAAGTGTGGGGTCTGCTTGATCTCAAAGCCCACACTTTCTTTATCTATCCTCTTCTTGTTCCTTTTACACAGGCAGCTGCTGAGGTCAGAGAAGGGCAGGACCTTCCTGAAAGTCACATATTACTTCAGCAGCAGAGGTGAGCGGGGACTTGGGTGTCCTCTATTCAGTCAAGGCTATCTCCTGAGCTGTGCAGGAGACTGAGGAGCTAATTTGCTTGGCAAGCATGGGGAATGGCTCTGGTGCTCGCCTCATAATTCCATTTATTACCTTGTAGATGTTAAGAATAACAAGAAAATAAACAGCAATGAAAACTGATTGGATGGCTCATGCTGGACAATAGCCTTAAACCAAAAAGTTGCTGATGGGTGTAGGATGTCTTCTGGTTGAGTGGCTGAGAGCCTCCTGGAAAATTTACGAGTCTGGTACAGTACAACCTCTTCTTGGCTACCTCTCTCCAATTTTGCTCTAACATGACTTTCACCTGAGGTCACAGCTTCCCGTAGAGCCTCTCAAGTTCTGGCACATGCATCATCCTCTGGCAGTAGTCCTGGAGGGGAGGGAGGCATCCTCCATGCTTGTGCTTCACTTCCCAGGCTTTGCCCACTCTCAGCTCTGACTCTCCTAGCCTCTCTGCATCCCCCACTACCCCACCTTGTAATCACCTTCCCCACTGTTGCTCCCCCTCATTTGTTCATTAATGGCCTACTCACCACCCACACTTGGATGTCTAATAGCAATTCAGATTCGCCAGTTCCGGGCTCCTGATTCTATCCTCTGCCTGCCTCATAGCCCCTCTCCCACAGTGTAATCCATCTCAGTTAACGGCAAATCCACCTTTTAGTGAGTCAGAAGAGAAGTCCTGCCTCCTCTCCTTTTCTCACACCCCATCAGCAAATCGTGTAAGTTCCAACTTGATATAACGCCACACAGCAACAAAAAAGAACGGGCTATAAATACATACAACATGGATGAATCTGAGAGACATGATGATGAGTGAAAGAAGCCTGATGTCAAAGAGTTCCATCTATAGGAGACTCAAAAGATCTAAGACTTACAGAAGATGAAATATAAAAATATCTATAGGAATACATGAACCTGCAAACTTACAGAAGTCAAAATGGTTACCTTGGTGTGGACACTGACTTGGGGTACAGGGAACCTTCTGGGATACTGAGCATGTTATTAAGGGCTCTGCATAGTTGTTACATGGGTGAGCACAAACATAAAAGTTCATTGAGCTGTATGCTGAAGGTTTGTGTAATTTACTGCATGTATGTTATACTTTGATAAGAAATAAAAAGTATGTATGTACTCAGAATCTAGGCTTAGCCCTAGATGACCTTCTAAATCATTCTATATGACCTTCCAGGTATCATTTTCCTGTTGCAGTGGTTTAAAGGAAGATTTTTTTCCCTTTATTAGTCTATTACATTCAAAACATAAGTAAGTCTTAGCAGCTCTACTGTCAGAAACACCTAGAATTTGTTCCCTTTGCTCAATCCTCACTTCTCTTCTCCAGTGCAAGTTATTGCCATCTGTCACCTGAACAATGAAATAGCTTTGTTCTTTTTGGTGACTGCATAGTATTCCATCATTTACTTTAAGTGAGCTTAGGGGTGGCTCCAAAGATATGTCCATGTCCTAATCCCTGGAACTTTTTCTTCATCTGCTAGGGATGCCATAACAAAATAATGTAGACTGGTGGCTAAACATCAGAAATTTATTCCTCACAGTTCTTCAGGTTGGGAAGTCCAAAATCAAGGTGCCATTAAATTCGGTTTCATTCTGAGGCAGGTAGGTGGTCACTCTCTTCTGTGTGCTCACATGACCTCTTTTTTGTGTACACTGGGAGAGAGTGTGAGCAAGCTCATTGGTGTCTCTTATAAGGGCACTATACCATCAAGAGGGCTCTGACCTTATTTCCTTCTAATTACCTCCCAAAGGAATCATCCCCAATTACCATCACAGTTGGGGGTTAGGGCTTCAGCGTAAGCGTTTGGAAGGAGGACACAAACATTCAGCCCATAGCAAACCTGTAAATATTATTGTTTGGAAAAAGGTTCTTGCAGATGTGATTAAAGATCTTGAGATGAGGGATCATCCTCAATTATTGTGTGGATCCCTATAAATGATCACATGCTTCCTTGTAAGAGGGATGCAGAGGAAGATCTTACACCAGAGGAAGACAGACACCCCGACGAGAAGGCACATGTGGAGGTGAAGCAGAGAGAGAGAGATGCGGCCATGAGCCAAGGACTCCGATGGCCACCAGAAGCGAGGAATGGATCCTCTCCTCAAACCTGTGGTGGGAGGATAGCCCTGCTGATGCCTTGATTTCAGACTTCTGGCCTGAGCTGTGAGAGAGTAAATTTTTGTGATTTTTAGGCACCTAGTTTGTGATCATTTGTTATAGCCACCCTGGGAACCCATACATTGGACTGTGATTTAGGTGACCATCCTCAGTTGATGCACATTTAGGTCACTGTGAAGTTTTCTCTATTTCAAACCACGTTGCAGGGAACATTCTTATGCATTGGTCTTTACCAGGCCCACAAAGTTTTCTTTTGGAGAAACTCCTGGAAATGGAATTACTTGGAGTTAACGGGTATGCGCAGTGAAAATTTTGATAACCAGCAGGGGCTGGGCTCTTTAAATATTTGTTCCTGTGTTATGCACTCCACTTACATATTGGTATTATTACTGTTGATTCTTTTTACAGATTAGGAAACTGAGGCCCTGAGAGGTTAGATAATTTGCTCAAAGTTAGAGAAATGGCTTAGTCGGGATGTGAATCTGGTCTGACTTTTTGTTTAAGATAATGAATGTAAATTACTTAGCACCCTATTTGGCACTGAGTCAATGTTGACTAAACGTAGTTATCATTATCACTTTCAGGGGTTTCTGCCAAGGCATATTATGAAAGTAGTACCACGTATAACAAAATCAATATTTACCAAGTACCTACTATGGACCACACATAGGGTCTGAAGCCAGGGGTACAGCATGAATAAGTCAGATACGGTCCCTGTCCTTTCAGAGCTTCTTTCCCATCAGAGGAGACAGATTTGGGTTGAATATTCCAAATGCCATGGTATACAGGAGAGCAGTGCCAAACGGAGGAGGCATCTGTGGGGGTGGGAACCTTGCAGCCCCTTTACCTGTAGCTGAGGCAAGTCTGGCTCTCTGCACTGGCTTCTAGCACTCTTCAAATGTCCACATTAAATAGAACCGTCCTGAGAAATGGTGATTTGTCAGTATCAGGCCTTGGGGGCCTTTACTGGGGTCTAAATCAAATTCAGAAGCTGAAGAGCCAGCCTGGAGTTTAGTGTGGATTTTACAGGTCAGTGAGGCTGAACAGCAGCTCCCCAGCCGGTGATAAATGCGTTGAGATCTCTCTCTGGCTCTGCCAAGGTCCCTGTCAACTCAGTGTCTTCATTTTCCCAGTCTGTTATGGAGAGTTTAGAAACAGTCGTCAGTCTGAAGTCCTATCTTCCACCAGGAGTCTTAGGAGGACTTCCTGGTGGGCTTATCATTGGGTCCAGGGTGATCTGGGGCATCCTTGATCCTGGGAAAGGGGCTGAGATAGAAGGAGATGAGAGTGAGCTCCTAAGAGTAGGGACCACGTGTTACCATCCCTGTACCCCTGTGCCAAGAATTGGGCCGAGCCCAAACAAATATCTGCAGAATGCCCAAAGTAGCAAAGGAAAGGGGACTTAAATAAGAAGCAGAGACAGAGTTTTATGAATATGTGACTATGCATAACATTTTCCCATCCTTCATTCCTTTGGGATGGTTTCTGGCTTTTCCTACTTAGTATCATCCCTTCCTCCTAGCCAGGCTTAAGTGCAGAATGTGCTAATCAGTGGATGAAGAACCAGACATGAAATGGTGGGATTTTCTTCTGAGAAGACAGACCTGTCAAAGAGAAAAGAGAACAGAGTCCTATGAAGAGGAGAGGATATTTGAGACACTCACGGGTGGGGAGTTTTTGAGGTTTTGGTAGGGGGGTTGGGAGTGAGGGGTGCTGATGAGGTCTGAGGGGGAGAGTTGGTATATGAGACAAAGGAATCCTTTAAAGAAGTTTTTCTGTAGATGAAGAATTTGATCCCTTTTTGATACTGACTAAGAGATGCAAAAAGTCCTGACTGCATGCCTTTGCTGCTGGGATGAGTTTCTTTAAATTCTGCAAAGCTCCGGACGTGGCCACATGGGCACCTGGGTTTGATAAGGGTTACAAGTGTACTCTCAAATCAGTTCGGACTTCTCATCACCACTGGCCTTGACCATCCTGAGATCCCCCTGTAAACTGTTGGTGGTCTCAGCCCTTTTGCCCAGTGATACCAATGGCTAACAAATATCAAGAGTTTACCGAGTGCCAGGCACTGTCTAGGCTTAGTTAATGCTCATGACAATATTTTGAGGTAGATATGATTAACTTCCATTTTACAGAAGAAATTGATGAAAGAGTGGTTAAGCAACCTGCCCAAGGTCCCAGAGACAGTAGATGGCGGAGGTGGGGTGTGCACCTCCGCGGTCTGACGCCGTCTCAGGATTGGAGCTCCGTCTCTCTTCTAAGCAGCTGTCTGGGTAGATTTTCATGCTGCCATGGCAGCTCAGCGTTCTGTTGGAAGTGAGAAGATAAATCCCCTGTCCTTCCTACTCCTAAGCTGAGCTTTCACATCAGTATTTCTTAAAGCCCCTTTTGTCTCCAGGGTGCGCACGCTCACACACCTATATTCCATCATTTGGGTTCTGCTACCTTCCAGGTGCGGCATGTTACTTGGACCTACTTCCCTTTGCCCTTCAGACTTGATGGTTGAGTCTCCCTGTGATGAAATTTCTCCTTTTTCTTGTATGATGAAATTTCTCTCAGGACCTTAGCCATCCTTCCCTATAATTGGGCTCTCATTACCTGCTCCCACTTGCCCATTTCTCTTCCAGGCAATGTTTGAACATATATAAAACCCAACTATGGATAGGATTCCAGGGTTTTTTTTTTCTGTCTTGTATTGCAGTGGGATGTAAATAAATGCATGGGAAGGAGCATTACTTATCTCCACCTGTGGACGTCTGTAAATCCCAGCTCTGACCCTGCTGGGTTCCCCAGGAGATTTTAAATAAGTCATACATCACACTGTAAGCAGCCTACAAGTGGAGTTATTAATCATGTATTTTTGTAAATAAGAACTAGGATCAATGGTGGCTGTTTGAAGGAGCGATTTAGGCTCTATAAAAGAAAGCTGTGGCAGACACTTGTGTACCCAATATCTAAACCCCCTTCTTTGATAGCAGGGGTTTTTTTCTACAGGCAGTAGAGTACCCGGTCCTAAGTTATGAGTCATGATGAATTGATGCCATCACGACAATCCTGTTCTTAACTTTGACAGCCTCCCTTATAGGTAGAAATAACACAAATCAGGTCAATGTGGTCAATCAGGAAATATACTGCTTGGGAAATGGACATGGTGTCTGCAGATGCCACGGCCACCTTGAAACCATGAAGTAAGAAGCATGGGTAAACACAGACACACTGAGCATGGCCAATGGCCCTGGGTCCCTGATGACTGAACTAACAGCAGCATCTACTTCTGGACATCTTGTTAAAAGATAATCAGCCCCCTCTCCATTTTTTTTTTTCCACTGTTAAGATTTTTCTGTTACTTGCAGCCAAATGCATTCTGAGTTGACTGAGAAGTGATTTCTTTTCCTTTCTTATGGACAACTAATACATGCTCATTTTAGAAAAAAAATTAAAAATAGGCAGCAAAAAAGTATATGGTCATCACTGACATCCTTCTGACTTTTTTATGTGATTTAAAAGTATTTAATGAAAATTCATTGAGTGTCTACTATATTACAGGCTCATGTTAAATATTTTACTTGTTTATTTCATTTTTTCTCAGAACAACTGTCTTGCCAGTGGGTTTCAGCCACTGACAAGTTCACTTATAGACTCAAAGAGACTGAAAGAACAACAGTGGAACATTCTTGGGGTTTATACCCAACTTTATTCCCATGGTGGCAGGTCAGTCACTAGAATCCTGTCCACTCAGAGTGAGTCTTCATGCAGCAAGCTGGTCTCTGCATCTGGACCTCTCTGCCTCCCCAGCCATCTCAGTCTCTGTCCTCAGCCCTGCCGCCAATCCAGTCTGCTCTCCTGCAGCCATGTGAGCTCTTTATATAGAGTCAATAATAACATATTGCCCACAAGTGTGCAAGTGAGCCAGCCACACGGGGCCAGGTGAGAATCCTGCCCACAGGAACCTTCACTTTCTCCACAACAACCTATGAGGTTCATATCATTACAATTCAGAAAAGTATAATCACTTCTCCTTCTAAGTTTCTCTCTCCTCATTAAAGTTAACCATAGTTACTGATTTGTTCTTATGATGCCAGGTATTTTTCCTATGCAATTACACATACACTCAGAAGGTTTTATATTTTGCATAATAATTACATCATATTAGGCATGTCATCTTTCAGCTTGCTTTTCATGCTTAATAATTTATCTTGGAGATTTTTCTGTGTCAGTTCGAACAGACCTTCCTCAAAATTTCCAAGAGCCATGTAGTAAGGAAGATTTTTCTAAGAGTCAGGACTGCTCAAAGGTGGAGTAGGCTGCTTAAGATCTAATAATCTCCCTGTTCCTGGAGGAACCAAGTAGAACCATAGTAACCACGTGGAGAGGGAGGTTAGCATCAGATTGTAGGTTGGAATATGCTGGCCTGTAAGGAATTTACTTACCTTGAGATCTTAAGATTCTCCGTCTTGACAGGAAGGTTCTAGCAACAATGTATATTTAGTGTTAAGGAAAGAGGTTTTGTAGTTTTCAAGTATCATAGAATAATGGTTAAAAGCACATTTACTAGATGTGACCTTGAGTAAGTCACTTTGCCTCTGTGAGCCTTAGTCACCTTATAGGCAAACTAGGTCATTAGGCATCCCTGGTTCAGTTGCTCTTGACCTTGGCTGCATACTAGACTCACCTAGGAGGCTTTTAAATCTGCATCCAATAACCAGCTGTAAAAACTTTGGTGATGGGGCCTGAGCATCGTACCCAGGAATGAAAATGCCCCAGATGATTCTTGTACAGAGCCATTGACCTGGTCCAGTTCTGCGGGTCACACTTCATTTCACAACAAGCCTCTAAGATAAGCGGTGTCCACATCACAGATGAGAAAACTGAGGCTTGGAGAAATGAACCGACTTGGCTCATAAGGTGAATCCAGGATTCCTACCCAACTCTAGAGTCTTGTTATTAATTATAATAATCATTGCCAATTTTTGGAATCGCCTGGAGGAACTTTTATGTTTTCTATGGTGCTCAGGCCATATCTCAGACTAATGAAGAGAGACCCAGGCAGGAATAGTTTCTAAACTGCCCTGGTGACTCTAGTGTGTTATCAAGGTTGGCAATCTCTGGTACAGATCCTGTGAATAAAGCACTTGTCATAGAAGGGGTTCAGTGAATGACCCTCACCTAATTAGTATTGCTTATCCTTTTGAGAGGAAGTACAGCAATTGTAGTTGATTGTATGAGCTTTGGAATCAACCAGACCTGGCTGGGCTCACTCTGAGATTACTCTGGTGCTTTCTGGCTGCAAGGTCTGGGCAAGTGCTGGGCTCAGAGCTTTAGCTACATGGTCTATAAAGTGAGGATAAAATCATAAAAACATACTGATTGTACAAAAGAATATTTGAAAGGTACTGTGCATAGGGTCAGGTAAACAGTGGGCACTAAAATGCTTTTGGTGGTAATTACTATAATTAATAAAAAGATGCCAGAGTTGGCTGGGAATCCTGGCTTCACCTCTTGAGCCAAGTCAACTCATTTCTCCAAGCCTCAGTTTTCTCATCTGTGACATGGACACTACTTACCTTAGAGACTTATTGTGAAATAAAGTAGGATAATATACATAAAACTGTACAATATCTATGTTTAATAAGTGGCAATAAGTGATGACACACACACCGCTGAGGTTCAGGCATCTCTCCTGGCTTCTCCATTAAAGACATTTAGTTTTAAAGCTGAGATCCCAGTCTGGCTACATTTTGCCAAAAGATGCGATTATTGGGCCTGAATAGTGTCTGTAGAGATATGCAGATTTAATAGACTAAATGTTTAGAGGAGTTTTGGTTCATAACAAATTGAGCAGAAAGTAGAGAGTTCCTCTATAACCCCTACCCGCCCCCCACACAGCCTCCCCCCTCACCAATATCCCACACCAGTGTTGGGCATTTGTTACCATCAATTAATCATATCATTATCACCCAAAGACCATAGTTACATTAGGGTTCACTCTTGGTGGTGTACATGCTGTGGGTTTGGACAGATGTGTAATGACACATACCCATCGTTACCCTATCATACAGGATGGTATTTCTGCTCTTAAAGTCCTCTGTGCTCTGCCTTCTCATCCCTCCCTGCCCCCAACCCCTGACAGCTTCAGATCTTTTCACTGTGTTCATATATTTTTTAAATTAGTTGCCATTTCTTTCCAAATCAGGAGCTTGCATGAAAATATCTGGATACCCAATTTCTCTTGAAATATGGAGATATCAGGCAATAATTGTGCCAAAATCCACAGGTCATACTTTCTAAAGCTCAGTAGTAGCATGTAGATGACATCCATCCTCAGTCAGATTCAATGCTCCTTTTTATCCTCTTTACTATCCAGAGATGAATTTCACAGATAATAGAATCTATATATATACATAACTTGAGAAAATCAATATAACGTCCTAACAGCATTACAACAGAGAATAAAGTGGAAGTAGTCTATAATAAGATAGTATATATTTCAATATGTAAATGCATGGATATGACTCTGCTATAAAATATAATGATATAGCCAGGTAATTGCTACTATATATAATCACTGTGACTGCCGCAGCCCTGAAAACGAAGCTGTGCAGATGTGTTGTGTCACCTACAAAAAAAACACCACACACAGCACGGCTGTCAGCGCCCTGGTTTTCTGAAACGGTGCACAACTTTTGAACATTCTGAAAAGCTAAGAGCAAGCCTTGCTCAATGTACTTAGGAGTTGTATTCCTTTAAAATTCTGTGTAGCCTTAAACCACACAGAAAATATTTTGTTTCTATGCTCAAAGGAATTACAGTTAGGCTCAGCTGATAATGATACATTTATTTGTCAAGGATGTGTAAATATCTGACAGGACATATTTGTGAATGCTTTGCACACCCCTATGCCTAGTGACAACTTAAAACACTCCCCCACCCCATTTCCAGCTCTTTCCATAGGAGGCAGCCCCCCTCCTGCCCCCACGCCACTGAGGACTTTTGCTGCAGGACGAAGGGTGCTTTTTGGGCTCTAGGGTTTTTGTGGAACTTCATTGTGAGATCTACTTAACCAGACCTCACGTTTCCACTTACCAAGCGCTTGCAGTGGATTTGTTTGTTTGCTTGCTTGCTTTTGCTTTCAACAGTTTAAAAGCATTTCTCTGGATGAGAAGAACTTCTTTTATCATCATGGGGTTAACTGAGGGAGCAGGGATTTATTATCTCAGGGGAAGAACTCCATAGAGATAAAAGATCTGTCAAGAAGAGCAATTATTTACCTAACAAATATTTAATCAGGATAGCCGCCATGGCTGTCTTTTTACATTTTAATTGAGATGTAATTGACATGTAACACTGTATAAATTTCAGGTTTACAACCTGTTGTTTTGATACATTTATACCTGCCCCCCTGACCTCTCCTACCTTACTGTTTTTTCATACAATTTCTCACCTTCTAAAATACTAGGTAAATGTACAATACTCATCTATTAGGATTATTATGTGTTTCTTTCCTAGTTGGTAAGCAGCTCAGGGACAGGATTCTTTTCTGTTTTGCTCACTGACAGGCCCCATGTGCCTAGAATGGTGCCTGGCATGTGGTGGATGCTCCATAAATATTTACTGGGTGAATGAGTCAATTTCATATATGTCTCATGTCACCCTCCTGGTGAGGTTATTATTATTTCCATTGTACAGTTCGGGGAGCTGAGTTTTGACATGTAAAGAGGTCTGCCTGAATTACCCAGGGTGGCTGAGCAGGGTTTGAGCCTGGTCCCCTGACTCTCATGAACTCCTTGTTTAATTGTGGCTGCTAGTAATCAGAAGGTGACTGACATGGCACTTCCCTCTTCAGCAAGTCTAGTGTAGGGCAGGTAAGCTGAAGCGTGGTACCCCTTGCAGGGTGCTCTGGCACAGATTTGAGGAAAGGGGGTCAGTGGGGGTAAGCGATCACCAAGGACCTGATGGGGCCCAGTAAGTACCTCTGGACTTGGCTGTGGATAAGGTCATCTGGACCCTGAAAGATTCCCCTGCTGCATCATGTCCAGCTGTCCCCCCCACCCCTAGGTATGCCCTGGTCCCTAGCTGCTCTGTGTTCAATGTTGTGTATTCTGTCTGGGAGGCTTCCCTTTCTCCTATCCACCTGGAAAATGTCTTCACAGGCTCCAAGGTTAAGCTCAAAAGCCACCACCTCCTGCAAGCCTTCCAGGCCTGTGAGTGCATTCTCATATGCACTTCAGTAGTTCTCTCTACGTGTCAGCATTTGATCTACTTACATCATGGGTTGTTTACAGTCAGTGGCTCAGTCCTTGCATTTATTCATTTGTCAACATTATTTTGAGCCTTCATTATGTGCCATGCAATGTTCTAGAACAGTGTTTCTCAAGAGTGTTTTTGGAGAACTGCCTGCTTCAGAATCACCTTCACTCCATAACTTGTTCTCTCTAACTGGACCCTGCCACAGGGCCTTTGCATTTGCAGTTCCCTCTACCTAAAATGGCTTCCCTCCCTTCTTCATGTTGGTAATCACTATTATCAGTCATACCTTAGCTCAGCCATCACTTTCTCAGAGAAGCCTTGCCTGGGTCATTTCATCCTAGCGCAGGCCCTCTGAGTACAAACGCCACTCCTAAACACATGTTACAGCCACAGTGATACATATGCCGTATATGGTTATGCTGTCCGGTTAACATGTGCACACCTGCTAAGCTGAGCTGCATGTAGTCAGAGCTGGGTCTGTCTTGTCAATCACTTTATTCCCAGCATCTTTCTCAGGGCATGGCACAATAAATATAGGATGAACAGAGATGAGCGATAGAAACCCTGACTGTGGACATCTTTGGCCTACAGCACACTTGTGTGTGTATATATGTGACAAAATTAAGCCATTGGAAGGTCTGAGAAGACAAAGGGCTTGACTTTTCCCCCCTCCCCAAGGCTGAGGGTACAATGACCAGGCAACCCACGGTAATATGACAGTATGCATGGCAAAGGGCCCAGCATCGGGATGCAAACAACCTAGATTCCCATCTACTCTGCACTTGTTAGCTGTGTGGTATTGGGTGGGTCTTTCATGCCCATGAGCCTCAGTATCCTCATCTGCAAAATGGGTTGATGATGCCTCCTACTTCACAGGGTCATCAGGATTAATACTCACTAATGTTCATGGAGCACCAACCATGTGCTCATCTCATCCTTACAAAAACCCTGTGAAGAATAGTGGTAACATCATCCCCATTTTACAGATGAGGAAACCGAGGCCCAAGGTCCCACAGGCAGTGAGCAGTAGAGCCAGGATTTAAGGCAGTCTGGCTCCAGACCCTGTATGTTTAGGCACCATGCTATCCTGTCTGGTGACCTCAGCCTGTCTCATCTTGTCCAGTAAAGCACTCACTAAATGGGATCTTCTTTTCTTCTAGTTGTTGCCTTGGCTTGAACCAGCGACCAGAGAGGACTCCCCTAGCATTGACTCATGGTCTGGCTCAATCCAGGAGATAAGGTAGGGACTGAGGAGTGAACCTCAGCCTTTGAGATGCTTGGCACTCTCCTGCCAGCCTCTCAGCCCCACATGGAAAGACATTTTGACAAGCATCTTTATTACCAACATGAAAGAGATCCTTTTGTGCCTGGAGATTGGAGCTGGGAGCCTGGCTTTCCATCTTTCTCTGCTGGTGGCCTGCAAGGGGGCATGTAACCCTTTCCTTGTCTGTGGGCCTATCCATATCTCAGCAGATATTTATCCAGCAACCACCGCCTGCACAGCACAATGCGAGGCATCAAGGGTGATGCAAAGGAAGTGAGAAGTGCAGCCCTGCCCTCCAGGAGAGGGTAGTCTTACAGGATGGGCTTTGGGTCCTGATAGAACTGGTGGGAGTCGCAGCTGCAATATTGACCAGCTGATTGTCTTCAAATGAGTGACTTAACCTCACAAAACCTGTTTCCTTATCTAAAAAATAAAAACAACAATACCTTCTTCAAAGGCTTGTTGTGTGTTAGCGTATATACAGTGCCCAATACAAAGAGTGATTGAATGGAATTGCTAACTGAACGTTAGTCATTGGATGCTGATGCCACTGACGATCGTGATGGGGATGCTGGTGCTGGTGGTGATGGGGATGATTGTGGTTTGATAGTGATGATGGTGATGGTGGTGGCAGAGGTGATTCTGATGACGCAGCACAGATATTGAGTGAAGCTCCAATTTGTTAACAACAGATTTATGAAAAACCCCTATGTGGGTTCAGACAGACCTGGGCTCAAATTTGAGCTCTACCATGTTTTCAGCTGTGTGACGTTGGGCCAGGCTCTTAACCTCTCTGAGCTTTAGGTCTCCCTATATAAAATTTTGATGCTTGTCCCTACCTCATGGAGTTGTCTCACATTGAGTCGGTGATGGGAAAGAGCACCACACAGAGGCACTGGTGCTCATTCAATTGTGATCTTTCTATTGCTTTCCATTCTTTCTTCATAAAATCCCTCATTAAATCCAGGGAAATAGCATATTCCCAAGAAAAGAGTTCAGGTCCTGAAATCTTCTTGCTTTTACCTCAAAAGTCTTTTCTCCAAATCAGAGGAGTCTCAGACCAGCTTAAAGAAAAAATGGGGTGTATTAAAAGCCTGCAGGGCTGTGTCAGAGAGCCCATGGGGAACAGAGGCAACGAGGCCTTTCAGGCCCTGGAGCCATGAGCCAGACAAGGTTTGGAACTAAAACTAAGGCAAATTCTCTCCCTCTCTCATTATCTCCTCTGGTAGCCAGACCTCGAAGGACCTCACTCTCCACAGATGCTTTTTCTGTTTTCTGGGTCATGTGGTGGGAGATGGCGTCATCCGGGCTCCTCAACTATACGTCCTCAATTGAAACAGCCAGAAGCCTGACTGGTGCCTTTAGCTCCACCCTAGGTGGGGTTCAGAAAGAATAAATATGGCTTCCAAGGGTTTAACTGGGATGTGGAGTGAGGGATATTTTTAAAGAAGGAAGGAAACACCTGACAAGCTGCCTACGGCCGCGTGGCTAAGGTTTACTGCGCATGTCCCATGAGCCAGGCACTGTGCTGAGTGCTTCACGTGTGTTAGCATTTAACCCCTCCTCTAGTCCTCTGAACGGGGTCCTGCATTTACCTTCCTTTCAAAATTGGAGAAACTGAGGCTCAGAGCAATACAGCAGTGCACCCAAAGTCACATGGGAGGGCTGGCAGGGCCTTCAGCCAGCCTCCCCTCGGGCTGCAGGAGCTGCTTCCAGATTGACGTGCTCTTGCTCTGAACATTTCGGGACAAGAGGCTCCATCCTTGGTGAAACTCTGACTGCCTGCAGATGATTGTTACCGAGTTAGAGCACCTGAGTTCTGATCACTCAGCATTAGCGATGCTGGTCATATCCTGTATTCCAGAACTGTGTTGAGAAATGCAATTTGTAGCATCCCAGGTGGAAAATTTCTGATTCTCTCTGACGGAGGATGCCAAGGAGAATTGGTCTCTATCCTGGTGGAAACATAAACATCAATTCTGAGAATGAAGGAGGGAAAATGAGGTCCTGGAAATTGATGGAAAGCTGGCTATTTGGCACCTTGAAATTAACCAGGACTCTCCCTGCTGCAGGCTTCTTGGGCTCTGTCTCTGGGTTTCTGAGACACATTTTTAATCCTCTTGTCATTTCATTTGACCTGGAAAAGAATATAGATTGTTAGGTTCTTGGGCTGTAGAATTTACACAGAAGGAGGACTGACCTGCTGGGGACGATGTGGCTGTTCACTCACAGTTTCATGTGCAGATGATGGACATGGCCAGGATGTTGGCTGGCACACAGTGGGCACCCAATACCTGTCCATCACCTTCCTTTCCTTTCCTTCAGAGCACATCTCACACTGAGTGTGGGAGGCCATTTGCTGCTCCTGCCAGCTTGCAGAGGGCGCTATGAGCATGGTTGGTGCAGGTTGAAGAGACCATTCCGGAAAGGAAGTGGGTGGTACAGCGTAATGAAACAGTGTACTGCGTGGTGAATATATTGGTAGTTAATGTTTCCAGGGACACATTCTTCCAGATATTCAGCAACCAGGCATTAGATGCCTACTGTGTCCTTGACCCTGGTACATTGATGTTAGCAAGGATGTAGGAAACCAAATTATTCTCTACCACCGCCAGGTATAGTGCAGCAGAGCCTATAGTTCATAAGGTTAAGGGGGACAAGGATAATAAAGGCTATAGAGTAATGGCTATCATTTATTAAGCACTCACCATGTGCCAAGCATTGGGCTGAATGTTTTTTATATGTGATACTTATAGCTATAACATCAACCTATACATCAACCCTAGAAAGTAGGCATTTGACAGAAGAGAAAACTGAGGCTTAGAAAAAGATTAAGTAAATGCACTTTGTAATGGCAGAATGGGGATTTAAACACAGGTATGTCTAGCTTCAAAGTCTGTGTTTTTAACTTCAAATCGTAAGTGGCTTGGACAATCAGTTTAGGCAACAGACAGCTGTGACTTTGGGGAATGATGGGAGTACCTGTTCTTTCATCCTGATGCGTTAAGTAGCCCTGCATGCTCCGGGTTAAGCTCTATGCCTCGTGGCAAGCCGATCGAGGTTGCTATAAGGTGATCAGGTCTGTAGGAGGACATGTAAAGCAAGGAAACAAACACATGTGCGTGCGCACACGCACGCGCGCGCGCACACACACACACACACACACACACACACACACACACACACATTCTAAGGACCCTCAGAGTAAGAGGAACCAGGACGGATGCTTACAGAGAAAAATGGTCTTATGCACTCCCCTCCCCAACAAACATAGTCTGATGCATCCCCACCCCCAACATTTGCACATGAATTGGATATTAAACAGCCTGAATAATGCTTCACCTTCATCAGGATATGAATTATCTATCTGTTTATTTATACCACGCTTATTCCCAAAAACATTCAAGGAGGCTTACAAGGATGCACAAAAAGTAGCAGAATAGAATAAATGAAAATCAAGATAAATAAGGCAAAGGAGAGGAACACCCCAGAAAGTAAGACGGATTCAGAAAAGAGACTAACGCATGAATTACAAGACAAGAAGGGCCGTCCTGGTCTGTAAGCTTTTGCAGCCAGTGCAAAGTGGGGAATTTGTCAGTTGCAAAATGCACAGGATTCATAAGGCAAAAAAGTGTGGTGGCTCAGGAGAGATGCATCTGTTACTGATTCTCAAATCAGAAAGGCATTTTTTTTTCTCCCTCCTGGATCCTCATGGAGAAGTGTAAAGTACTGTGTAAAGTAATGAACAATATCCTCAACAGTATTCTTATAGTACATACAATTTCTATTTACATACATACAAATTGGATTCGACTGCTTCACATTTTGTTCGACCAAAGTGCAATTCAGAAAATTAAGAGGATCCTAGAGTCCTAGAGAGAGAAGGCAATATGATAGGATGCAGGTAGTCTGCTCCATGATGGCCTGTTGTTAAGATCATGTCATTAGAGATATAAAGAGTAAGGAGACCATTATAATCATGAAGACAACACAGGTAATAGGAACATCTAGGCTGGAAAGTGTGTTTAATCTTGCATGGCATCACCACTCAATCAGTAGTCCCTTCCTTCAATCAGTGGGACGAGAGGCATTTGAGGCTGTGTCTGGGATGTGCCATAACTGATCAGTGATGTATGCTATGAATGAGGTGCATCATTTGTGCTTGGAATTTGGCATTGATGCTAGGACTATTGATGATGTTTATTAAGGAGCCTAGTTCTGAAGAAGGTCATGGGTCGTCACCTTAGTCACCACAGCCCCTTGCTTCATGAGCGTTTTATTCCTAATTGATCCCATGTGGATGGGCAACTCTTATTTTGATATTCTTCCTAAATTAGCCAAATGTAGTGTTCCCTGAAGCACTGGAGGAGGAGAGTCAATAAATCCATCCCATGTCTTATCCCATTGGCCTTCACTGGTCTGCGGCCATAAAAGAACTCTCAAGTCATTGAACGTCATCCTGTCAGAGCACAGAGCTAGGGCAAGGGTGGTCAGCAGAGAGCTTTGGGCTGGGGAAGTGGCTTGAGGAGAGCTGGGTTTCTTGTGTGTTTCTCAAGCTCTTGTGTCTCCAAATTGGAAGCAGCTCTCTGTTCCCCAGGGCTTCCATGCTACCCATGGCAGAAGCTGCCTCTGGAGTGCTTCACCATCACGGGTGATCAGAATTGACAAGTCTTCATGACTGACCGGCAGGACCCCTGCTTTTCTCAAATCATCACCCACAGCACCAGCCAGGAGAGGAAATTATGCTACTCAAGTATCAAAAGCCAGCAGAAAGGAGAGCAAAATCATGGTTACAATTTATTTTATCATTTATTCACTCATTCATTCATTCAACAAACACTTTCTGTGCATCTGCCACGTGCCATGTGCACAAACTGCTGTGCTGCCCTAAAAAGGGAGCAACTCGGTCTGGAAGGGCCAAGGTAACAAGGAAGAAGCCACAGAAAAAGATAAGATCCTTTTTTGGCCTTTTAATGATGTCCAGAGCAGTTGCAGCCACCTTCTGAGGGAGGCCAAGGAAATTGCAGAAAGCTGATACAGGACACTTAGGTGGTAGGTCCCTTGAAACAACCCTGGAGCCAAACCCTTTTAAGCCCAATCAGGATGCCGCTGCAAGTATCCTGACCACTCACACCCTCGTCTGTTTTTGGGCTCGGCGTGCCCTGCCTACCTGAGCTTCTCTTGTACAGCTAAGTTTTATTTGCTCTACATGACTCAGACCCATACCTTCCCTGACCCCTCTTGACCACAACGATGGAGAGAGAAACAAGTTTGCTTCAGGAGTTCTCAGCACCTTTCATGGACATTAGAAATCTCCAAGAGCAGGGTATGGTATATTGCATCTCCCCAGGGAGGCCTTTGTTCAAGGGGCTGTCCCATTTATCTCATGATCAGACACAGAACAATTGTTAATCAGAGCAAATATTTATTGCATCCTTACTATGGACCAAGAGTTTTACATGCACCACCTTATTTAATTATTCCATGGGACTCTATGAGGTAAGCACTATTGGGGTCCCCATTTTAGAAGAGGAAATGGAAGCTAAGAGGGGTAAGCCTTTTGCCCAAATGTGTGTGGTAGAGCCAGGAAAGGAACCCCATCAATTAGACTCCAGGGTCCTTTTTAGCCATCCTACTCGACCTCTAAGCCTTCTTCCATAAATAATGGCTAAGAGGCCAGACCTGGTGAACACAGGTCCCTGTCTCATCTGCCATCAGTTTTCATCGAGGTACTCTTTTACATAGCTGTGGGTCTATTGTTTTTTCGATTTTTCTATGGTGAACGTTTATTCTTCATTCATATGTATTCTTAAGTGCAGCTCACCATAGGTCTACTCTTTAAGCCTCTAGACCCTCTGACCACAGCTGAGGAAGATGATGAGACAAAGTCTTTTCACTGGGGACATCCTCTCTCTGCCTTTTGGCAACACTGAAGTCCTTGATTGTCAGAGCTCTCCAGGTCCTGTCCCCTTCTAACACTGTGTCTGCGGCATGAAACCTCAGACGATTTGTCTCAGTGCTTCCTGTTATCTGTGCCCGCATCCCTACTCCATTCTGGGTAGAAGAATTGTGAGGCCAGGAACGTCGCCGTGAGATTTTAGAATCCTCCTAAAGGTCATTAATTTGCATCAGTTTATTAGGAACTGGTACTTAGAATCCCTTTAAAGGATTGTTTGTAAGAGCTGTTTTCATTAGCGTGCTGGGTTTAGGTTTCTGTTAAATAATGCCCTGGTGGGTGAGTTGGAGGGAGACTTTGTTGTCTATAGGAAAATTTGTTAGTCAAGTCTATTGGTGCAGACAGAGTTGGATTAAACAGCAGGTAATCAGGGCAGTGGTCCAGATTCAAGAGGGGCTAAAATATCACTGGAAATAGAATAAGATGGAAAAATTGTGTTGGCCAGAACATCTCTCAGGAAGATGCCAGTGTGTGGTTGGAAGGACTACTTGGCTAAGTTACTTTGGTGGGGATCAGGGGCATGCTGCCATAACTATAGAAACTCACTCAAGTGCCTTTTAGGTAAGTGGGATCTCATTACCTGCTGGACTGTGCCCAGTGGACTAAGCAAACTGGGCGCTGAAGCCGAGTTCCCTGGGCAAACAAGTTCATTTATTCATTGCATTAATCACTGAATCATTTAGTCAATGTCTTTATCCAGCTTCTGCCCCGAGCCAGGTTCTATTCTAGATGCTGGGGATGAAACAATGACCATAACAGATAAGATTCCAGTCCCTCGGGAACATTCTAGCGGGGAGGGAGGCAGATGATAAATAAATGAGTAATTCTGTCATCTCAGCTTTCACTACAGAGTGGGCTCTCCAATAGTTTAAGACATGGCGTCTTATGGAGGCTCTGTTCAGAGATGAAGGGGAGTCCCTGGGCCAATCAGGTCCTTTTTCTTGGGAATTTGAATTTGGACATGGGTGATATTGGTCAGGTAGTAGCTACAGGAGGAAAAATTCCATCCCTCTCCTGCCTAGTCTACCACGATCCACTAAAATAACTTTGGTCTGTTTGAAAGTGCCGGGGAGGGCATCAGGCCGTCCTTCCTCCTCCCTTTCTCGTGCTGCCCGCTGGGGTGAGTGGACGATCTAGCGATGAAGCTGGCCGCAGGTCTGAATGTGGCCAGCTCAGTCTGTCCTTCAAGTTCTGGTCTCAGAGTTGTCTTGCTGTAAGGAACGTCTGTTCTCGCTCCTGCTTTGTATAGTGAGCTGACCTCTTCTCCACCCTTCTCAGGTCCCTTCTTGCTCAGCAGGTGTGGGACAGGCTGGCAGGAGAGCCCATGCTCTCTGCTGGCAGGGAGGTCCCAAGGTCTAGGCTTGGGATGAAGCAGTGGAATTCTTGCCTCTTGTCACAAGCCTACGCTGTGCTCTCTAGTCCCGTTTGACCGCCTCTGATGCTGATATCTTCATCCAGATTTGATTCCTATGACTATGTCTCAACTGGATCAGAACCCACAGGGGGAAAGATGTGGTTGGAAAACCAGAGACCTCAGTGGAACCAGAAAGTTGTGGAAGGAGGGTCCAGACCAAGAGAGCAGAGGAGTTGTTAGTGATACATCTCTGGAGGGAAGATCAAAAACGTTCTGCAGCTCATGCGTTGACAGGATAACCCAACCACTAGGGCTGTTCTCAGAAGTGGAGCCACCTTCATATTCCCCGGTTCTGCTCCGGCCTTGGTAGGGTCTGCCCGGCTGGTGGTTCCACAGTTCGCTCAAGAGGCCTGTCTATTCCTGAAGGCATGTCCTTGAAACAAGCTTCCTTGCTTGTGTTAGCTTGAGTGAGTTCTTGGCAACTAGTGGAACTTAACATGGAATGAAAAGGCTTAATATACATCCTTCCTGCATCCCCAGAGATTCAATATGCTTCAACCAGCGAACATCTTTTGAAGCCCTAGCCTATGCCAGGTCCTTTGCTAGACCTTGAGAATAATAAGACCTAATATTTATAGGGTTTTTTTTTATATATATGAGGCATGTTTCCAAGCTCAACGGAGCTCTTCTCATCCTCATTATACAATTCCCTAAGCAAAATTATTCCCATTTACAGGTGAGAGAACAGAGAGAGTTTAAGTAACATGCTCAAGATCTCACAGCTAGCAGGAGTGATGTGTCTTCACTGGGATTCCCCAAGAAGCAGCCCCTGAGACAGGATTTGAGTGCAAGTAGGGGGTGAAGAGGAGAGAGTACGGGAGGGAGACAAGAAAGGGAGTGTGGGTACTCAGAGGTGCATCACCGAGAACAGTTGTTATGTTTGCCCATCCACTTGGTTGAGCTAAGGGATGCCCAGATGGAGGGTGAAACATTATTTCTGGGTGTGCCTGTGGGTGAAACATTATTTCTGGGTGTGCCTGTGATTCCTGAAGAGCTTAGCATGGGAATCTATTGACTGAGTAAAAATGTGCCCACCAGCGGGGGTGGTCGTCATCCAATCCACTGAGGGTCTGAATGGAACAAAAGGTGGAGGAAGGGGAGTTTGCTGTCTGCTTGAGGTGGAGCCTCAGACTCCTTCTGCGCTTGGACCCTCGTGCTGCTGATTCTCAGAATTTGGCCCAGGCTGCATTACACTAGGAGCTCTCGTTAGTCTCTAGCTTAGGGACGGCAGATCATGGGACTTCTCATCCTCCATAAGCACGAGCCCACATAGTAAATTTCCTCATGTATATATAGGTAGAGGTTGGTAGAGATACATATATATCTATATATTTATATCTATAGATAGACTACCTGTATCTATAGATGTAGATACATAGATACTGTATCTCTATTTATATCTGTATCTATCTATCTGATTGGTTCCGTCTTGCAGGAGAACCCTCATACATCAAACCAGCTACCTCTGGGCAAGTGGGGCTTGGTCCCACTGGGGAAGCTCTCGGAGCCAGATGGAACACCAGCCTCGTAGATGACCGACTGGAGGGGTGAGCGTTGGCGCTCTCTGAACGCACTTCTGCCGGGCATTGGTTGAATGCTGCTTCTGGTTGGGGGTGGCAGTGGGCGTTCCTTCGCTGGCACTTCTGGCCAACCCTACAGTCAGCAAAGCAAGCTCCATGATGAGGCAAAGACTTCAAAGACACGCAGGTGCTGGAAGCAGGAAGTGGTAAAGACGGGGTGGGGGGCACCCGTGGCAGCTGTTCACAGGTGGACCTAGAATTTGAACCTGGGTGGCCTGGCATCAGCTCTGCATCCTTGACCAATCTGCTGTGTGAATAAAGCCCCGCCCTTCCCTCCAGGAGCTCACTGTGGGAAAGCCAGGTAGGAACCCCACTTCCTGCCTATAGTGGGTGCAGACTCTGACAGTGCAGCAGGGGCACTGGGCAAGAAGAGTTGGGTTCTCCTGGGGCCAGGAGGCTTCTTCAAGGCGTGACCATGGGGCTGGGCCTTGAAGCATGGATAGGACAGTTGGGAAGAAGGAGAGGCGTAGAGAAAAGCGTTCCAGCCATGGCAGAGGTAAGAAGGATCGTGGTGGTGCTTGGGGAACAGGGCGTGGCTGGAGAGGGAACGAATGCAAGGTGGGGTTGAAACACAGCCCAGTCCTGCCGCTGTTCGTGTTATTCTGTCTGCTCTGGCGCTGACCCGCATTTCAATGTTTACTGAGTGTATAACTGGGGACTTACTCTGTGCCAGGCTTTCCAATAGATAATGTCGCTTAATCCCCCCCAGCAAGCTCCAGCTGCAGGCCATCCTTTACTTCCATTTTGCAGATGTGGAAGGTGAGGTTCACAGGAGATTGAGTGATTTCTGAGGCCATACAGCTAACAGGTGGCACTGCCACAATCTGAATCCAGACAGGCTGACCGGTGAGCTCGCTTACTCTTGACAGAAATGATTCGCGCTTAAAGGGCCTTGTAGTTCATGAAAGCAGTCTGAACATGGCATTTTAGAGCAGGGGACATTTAAGAGACTTTCAAACAGAGAAGGAGCCAATAAGACATGGTGACCAGCCAAATGTGGTGTGAGGATGGGTGATCAGAGGTCTGTCTGTTGGCATTTGCAGCACAGAGACAGGAAAAGCGTGCGGGATTTGGCATCAGACCCACCTATATAAATGGGTGTTTATTATTTATTTTTAACGCTGTGTTGATCCAGTTCTGAGGCCCTGGCAAGCAGGTTAGTTCCTCTTCTTGAGCAGCTAATCAAGTTCACACTCCAGCCACGTCCCTTATTGGGCTGTCACACCCCAGGGCCACTGTGCACCTGCCCTAATCAAAACCCCAACCAGGTACCAGACAACTAGGGACAGTCCCTGTGCCCCAGAGCCTGCCACCAAGTACTCAAATTATTTGATCCACAGGGAGCCCAAGACACCCAGTTAACCTGACTCTGCTTGTCACCTGTAAGCTGTTCCTACAGCAGCTCCACCTTGCTGTCACCCTGTGCCTGGGGCAACCCTCCCTGTGGCCCTGCACGGTGGCCCTCTCTCCTCTGGAGCTGGAGGTAACAAAGGCTCCTGCCTGTCATCTATCTGCCTGTTATTATGTTGTGTCCTCCATCAAAAGAATGTTCAAATCTTATGCAGCAATTCTCCCTGGGCTTGCAGCCCTGGTTCTCCCACGTAATTACTGAGGGTCCTGGGAAGGGTTTTCATCCCTCTGCGTCTTAGTGTGGTTATATATGTTTAACGTGGGTTTCTGTAATCCGTTCCTTGAGCGGATGGAGGAGAGGAGGACATGAAGTAATGGAGACAGTCTCTGGCATGGGTTAATGCCTTTTGTTTTGGGCCTTAGAAAGCTGGGCTCAGGTGATGTTAGGGGCTGGGAGTTTGGTGGGGTTAAGGGGACTCCCCAATGACCTGAAAACCCCAGAATAAGATATCACCTGTTTCCTCCATGGGGAACACTGGTGAGTACCTGCCCTGTGAATACCAGCAGATGAGAGTCTCTGGGAGGGATGTCCTGGGGGGCTCAGAGCACACCCTTAGATAAACAAAGAAGCTACTCGTGCTGTGTGCACATCGCTTGTTTTGGTTCCTGCACACCTATTTCCTCCTGGCCCATGAATCCCAGAACACAGCTAAGCATGCCTGTTCAACTTCACAGCTGTCTATGCTACAGGCTGGAAGCAGGACACCTCCAAATGGCCGCTGAGTGGGGAGAAAGACCGCAGAGAGCAGCTTAGAGCCCCCTTCCCCTCCACCCACATGTCTCCTTTCCTGCACAAGCTGTAGAGGGAGAGCCCTACAGGGCCTCAGAGAAAAATAGCAGCCTGTTTTCCATGCATGGAGGACGTTGATGCGTCCGGAATCAGCTATTTTGCAACCTGTTTGTCCAGGATCTTTTATCTAAATTACGTTCCTCAAAATTTAATAAATGAGGTTTAATAGAATGCGTTCAAGTGGCACTGATGATATCTGTTATGGAAAATATTACGATTTCATTGTTTTTATATAACCTCCTTGGAACCTGCTTCATATTTCCGTGCCTCCCCCTTCACTTCCCATTTTCAGGTTTTTAAGTTTTTAGCTTAGCTGTGGGGTCTGGCAAGGTCCTTGGAGAGTGATTCCCCCTCTCTCTCCTCCATTACCTGTGGCAGGGAGGGGCTGGAAGCTATGGTCTAACCCTTGCCAGGAGTAAACAGAGTTGTAAACTGTTGTTTTAAAAAATAGTGGGTTTCAGTTGAAAAATTTCTCTATGCAATTTGTCTTCTGTTCCTAGAAAGGCACAGTAGCACTTCTCCCCCAGGAGAAGACGTCCCAACGTCTTTCTGAATTGCTGTATTACCAGTCGCCTATGTCATGGAAGTCCTGTGCTGCAAAGGACAGACAAGATCGTCTTAGCCACAGAGAACTGCCTGCTCTGTGCTGGGCACTATGCTGACAGCTTTACTTGATGCTGAGTCCTTATGACAACCCTATCACGTGTGTCCTCTTACTGTCACCAGTTCCTGAAGAAGAAATCTGGGCTCAGAGAGGTTTAGTCACTTTCTCATATCACACAGTACCAAGTGGTAGAGGCAGGATTTGAACAGAAGTCAGTCTGAATTGTTCAAGGCTCAGAGCCTTAGCTCCCTTACAACACTGCCTTCTGTCTCATTTTAGAGCTAGGGAAACTGAGGCTCAGGAAATAGAAGTGTGGGTTTTGATTAAGAGCCAAGGTTCTTGAGGTCAAATTTGTGCAGTATCTATTACTTTGAACAAATTACTTACCCTCTCTGTCTTAATGTTTACAGTTATGAAATGGGTTGTTGTAGGAATTGGAGAGAATAGATGTAAGGTGCTTACATACTTGTCAGGAGTAAGTGCTCAATCAATAGTAATTTTAAAAAGAAATGACTGGTTCAACGTCAGTTAGAATTGCATGTGGCTGAAAGTAACTGAAGATCTGACAATCTGTCAGAGGTTTTATTTGGTCCATGAAACAAGAAGCTTGCTGCCAGCTGCTCAAGATTTTATCTGTAGCAACATCCTTGGGGACCCAGCCTCCTTCTATCTTTCTGCTCTAGCAGTCTGCATTCTCATAGTGTGGCTTTCTTCCTCATGGTTGCATGATGGCTGCTGCTGCACTTTCAACCATCTTGTCCATGACCCAGGCAATAGGAAGGGTTTGTGATAATTCCTCTCCTCTTGAAGCTTTGTCTTTTCATTCTGGAAGAGGTGCTTTCTCTGGAGACTTAGGTCTCCTCACTGGCCATAATCACCCCAAGCTGCAAGAGCTTCTGGGAAGGTGAGGACTTAGCTTTTGTGGCTCTGTTGAGGAGGACGGCAAGATGAAGAGCCATGAATGGCTGTGGGGGTGAATCCGTAGTGTTGGCCGCAGGGGCTAAATGTATATCTTAGTTGTGATGTGAACCCAGCTCTTATAAAGGCAAAGCCTCAGTCTTTACCAACACTCGATCATTCCTTTTATTGTCTCTGGTGTGGCCCAGTTGCACGTGGGGAAACCGAGGCCCCAAGAGGAGAAATGATGGACTTGTTGTCATCAGGGCACAAATGAGAGCTAGAGCCAGTTTTCTGACTTCTAGTCCAACCTTCCAAAATTTGCCAAGCAATTTTGCCAATGAATATTTTATGTTTACACAAACTGAAAGCCTCTGCTTTCAAACCCCAGACCCAACCTTCAAAGAAAGAGGCCAAAGGATGTGACAGAGGCTGGAGGACAAAGGCACTGCCGGGCAGCACCAGCTTCAGACAGAATCATTACAGAAGCCTTCTCTACCCTCCTGCATTCCATACCCAGAGCCCTTGGGTGCCTCCTTCAGGCCTCAGACCATTCCCCACCCCTACCCCAGAGACCCATGACCAGGTCAGGTCACCCATTTCCATCCTGTGTTCCCATCCCATGGAACTCCGCCTGCTGCTCTCGAGGGGACACTCTTGTCACCGTATCCCAGTCCTGCAGCTCTGTAGGTGTCAATGACATTGAATGAATCAACAGATAAACTCATTTGAGACATGGGCTTTGCAAATGCATATGAGGGACTCCTCTCTGAAAGAGCATTTTTAGCAGGGGCCTTCTGCAGGCAATTCCTTCATCCAAGGAGTGATTCCTAGGGAAGGAATCTGATTCAATCACAGGTGCCTGGGTGGGGAAGATTTTCAGAGAGCTTCTAAAGGTTCTCAGACTTCCCTGTGTCCTGGTTAACTATCAGCTTGTTGCCCTTTTCTGGCTGGGAGGTGGGGACAGAACTTGGAGAGACTGGCCCCAAGGGGTCCCTGATATGAAAGGGGGTCTTGGGGATAGGGTTGAACTAGAGGTTCTGCCTTGAAAGTCTCCAGGTCATCAAGGAGAGATGATGACAGCGCTGGGTGAGAAGCTGAGAGACATTAATGGAGGCAGGCAGCCAGACTGAGTGCCCAGGCTGGTTGAAGGACTGAGGTGCGGACTGGCGAGATGCATCTGAATGGTAGTGCATCTTTCCTTCAAGTGCCCCTGCCACTAGCATGTAGGATTGTTACCTGGCCCACGCCCCCACACCCCAGTTGGCTTAGACACTTCTAGTGAGAGTCTGATCTCCAGTGGGATTCAGAGCAGCTGGGATATTTGGTAGAAAAGGATCTTTTAAAAAACAGGCAAATTGGCCATATATTTCTCAGTGTAGCAGTTACTAGACAGGGCTCTAGAATCTTCTGTCTTGGTTCATCCCATGTATAGCATTTGCGGTGTAGAGCAATTATAAAAACAATCTCATGTGTCTGTTGTGAGTTTTGAGTATGATTGTATACCTCTTTTAGCACTTAACACATATTGTTTGTATTAGTCAGGGTTATATGAGCTAGCAAAGACTTCTTTCATCACACGTGGTATGCGATGCCAGAAAATGCTTTTCTTTCTGTCTGTTTGCCTCTACTGATTTGCACTGGAGGCTTCTGGGGAAAAAATTCCACCAGCTTCAACAACCGGTGTTCAGACGCAACAAGCATGCCTGCACGGTAGCATGGTGGGGAGAGGGGAGGCTCAATGAGAAGAGACTGTAAAGTGAGAAAGGGATTTGCTCCAGTGAATCCACTGGTAGGGACAAAATGTAGTGGACAGAGTGACTCACTTCTCAGTTTGCTCGAAGAAAAAAAAGTACAACCCTTACGTTGGTTATCCTGGACTTGGCACTGTTGGGAGGAAAGGGCTGTGTGTATAAAAATGCCAGTGGGGCAACCGGTCTCAAACACCAGTGCTGAGGGGTCTTCCTATGGGCAGAGTGAGCAGTTAGGGCCAGTCAAGGCAGCTGTGGGTCCACAGAGGGAAAGCATGTTGTGGCTGTGGTGGCGGAAACACACATACCCAGGAAGACGTCATCCCCGGGGGACTCGCCAGCTTACAGGAGCCTTGAAGGCAGCTGGAGGTCCTCCCTCTGCCTGGGGAAGGGCTCTGGAGCCGGAGAGCCTCCGGTCTGCCCTCCCAGGCAACCGTGTTTTCATGCATGCCAGCAGGAGGGGCCCAGCAATGCTCAGGTTTCCCCCCTCACCAGGCAGCATAGCCTTATGTGTTAACACAGAACACCGTGAGCAGAGACATACCGGGGGGATTTATAGCCCTGGATCATGGGGACATGAACTCAGCCGTGCTGCCTGAGGACCCCCGGAGATGCACTGTGGCTCTAAAACGTTGCACCAGCACCCAGCTGGCGGGTCCCTTTGCTCCTCTCCCTTGCTTAAAACCGTTTGCCTCTTCAGACCTATGCGTCAGCTCCCTTCTCTCTGGAGGAAATCGCAGCCCTCATCCAGCCCCGGTGTCCTGCCTCTCACCCATTTTTAGCTGCTTAGAATGTGAACACGAAGGGAAATGCAATTTTAAAAAAAAAAAATGTGGCTGTAACTGATTTATTAATAGTCCATAATGCTGGTAATAGGCAATCTATAAGTCTGTTCTTAAGAATTTATAGGGCAAATATTCCAGAACCATATTAAAGACACCACTCATAAATGCCTGCGAGCCTCAATCTATTAACTTAGGTGGTGGGAGAATATCATTATCTGTAGGAAAACAGAGATCCAGCCCCCAGCTTTGACTTCCTCAGATGCTCCAAAAAGCGTGCAGTAAGTAAGCAAATTGTATGACATGCTCTAGGCAAAAGAGTCCCGTGCATAGAAATCAGACACTGACTTTCTTAATATGTGTGTGTACTTCCCAGAAAGAGGCTGAGCTCCGAGGAGCACGGGAAGGGGCGGGTCATGAAATCTCAGCTCGTAGGGGTGAGGGCTGCGAGAAGCAGAGGCTGACAGTGAAGTGGGGCACTAGAGTCTTTGCCTGTCTTCTTTATTCATTAATTCTTCAAATAACCCTCTATATAAAAGTAAAACATGCTCACTATCAAATATTTGACAAATAGTGAAAGTGTTAAAGAATAGGAAAAAAAAATCACCCCTAATTCCAGCAGCCATAGATGACCTTTTAAATCACTGCTTCCTACAGAATGATAGATAGGCCACTTGCAGCCCAATTCCCCAGGATGAGGGGCTGGGGCCTCATGCAAAATGATTCCCAGGCCCCACCCACGTCTGCTGTGGCCGCATATCTGGAGATAGGGCTCTGGCCTCTGTGTTTTTAGCAAGCTCTCCAGGTGATTCTCATGCAGAAGTTTGAGGCCTTTGGCTTTTTTTTTGAAGTGTTTGGAACCTCAGTACAGTTCCCAAACGGCAACTCTTAAACTGGAATAAAAAATCACTCGGGGACAGCACCGTTCACAAGCGGCAGAAAGGGGAAACCACCCAAATGTCTGCCCGCTGACGAATGAATAAAGCAAACGTGGCCTCTCCATACAGTGCAGTGTTTATGACAAAGAATGCAGCCCTGATGTGCGCTACAACGTGGAGGAACCTGAAAACATGATCCTGCGTGGAAGGAGAGGGGCACGGGAGGACTCCGATTGTGTGATTCCCTTGATATGAAATGACCAGAGGAGGCGAATCCGTAGAGTCAGAAAGCGGATTACTGGTGGCCAGGGGCTGGGGAGGGGTAAGGGGATGAAGGGGTTTCACTTTAATGGGTAAGGACTTGCCGTTTGGGACCATGGATATGTTGTGGAACTAGATTGAGGTGGTGGTTGCATAATGTTGTGAATGACTGAGTTGTACACTTTAAAATGGTGAATTTTATGTTACGTGAATTTTATCTAAATAAAAATAATCATTGAGGAGAAGAAAAAAAAATCCATATTTCCTGGCCTTGTCCCAGGAGATTCTAAATTTAGCATATCTGGGGCAGAGCCCAGGCTTTAAATTGTAAAAGGAAACCTCAGCAGCTACTTCCTAGGCAAAACCATGTGTGGGTCCCCCTATCTGAGCAGCAGTGAAAGCCATAGAGATCTGGAGGGAAAGACAGGACCTGCCAAAAATATAAGCCACCGTCAAAATCGGTCTCCCTCTTTGCTCCCCTGCCTACCACCAAGGTCTCCATTCTGGGCTGAATATCTGTGGGCTCCCCCCCTCCTGCCCAAATTAATGTATTTAAGCTCTACCCCCCAGTGTGATGGTATTTGGAGTTGGGGCCCTTGGCAGATAATTAAGTTTAGAAATCTTAATGGTGATGTCCTTATAGGAAGAGAAAGAGACAGGAGCTCATTCTCTCTCCACCATGTGAAGACGCAGCTCGAAGGATGGCTTCGTGCAAGCCAGGAGGAGAGTCCTCACCAGGAACGCGGTCTCCTGACCTTGGTCTTGGACTTCCCAGGCGCCAGAACTGTGAGAAGTAAATGTCTGTACAGAAGCTGCCCAGCCTGTGGCATTCATCACAGCCCAAGCAGGCTCAGACAGTTCCTTACGGCTGGACATTCCAACTGCCATGCTCCCTGCCTGGAGTCCTCCTTCCTCCTGACTCTCCAGACTTATCCTAAACCTCAGCTCAGATTCTGACTTGAGAAGACTTCTGGAGCAGTCTCCTCCCTCCCCCAGGACTCAGGCATTTCATCCCTATCCCAGAAGTCAGCGAGATGAGCCAGTCAGTCTTGGACTGCATTTGGCTTTGCTCCCTCCTGCATCAGGTTCTGCTAGCTGCATCAGGTTCTACTAGCTGCATCGGGTTCTACTAGCTGCATCAGGTTCTGCTAGCTGCATCAGGTTCTGCTAGCTGCATCAGGTTCTCTTAACTGCATCAGGTTCTGCTAGCTGCACCAGGTTCTGTTAGCTGCATCAGGTTCTGCTAGCTGCACCAGGTTCTGCTAGCTGCATCTGGTTCTGCTAGCTGCACCAGGTTCTGCTAGCTGCATCTGGTTCTGCTAGCTGCATCAGGTTCTGCTAGCTGCATCAGGTTCTGCTAGCTGCATCAGGTTCTCTTAACTGCATCAGGTTCTGCTAGCTGCATCAGGTTCTCCTAGCTGCATCAGATTCTCCTAACTGCATCAGGTTCTGCTAGCTGCATCAGGTTCTGCTAGCTGCATCAGGTTCTGCTAGCTGCACCAGGTTCTCTTAACTGCATCAGGTTCTGCTAGCTGCATCAGGTTCTCCTAACTGCATCAGGTTCTGCTAGCTACATCAGGTTCTGCTAGCTGCATCAGGTTCTCTTAACTGCATCAGGTTCTCCTAACTGCATCAGGTTCTGCTAGCTGCACCAGGTTCTGTTAGCTGCATCAGGTTCTGCTAGCTGCATCAGGTTCTGCTAGCTGCATCAGGTTCTCTTAACTGCATCAGGTTCTGCTAGCTGCATCAGGTTCTCCTAGCTGCATCAGGTTCTGCTAGCTGCATCAGGTTCTCTTAACTGCATCAGGTTCTGCTAGCTGCATCGGTTCTGCTAGCTGCATCAGGTTCTCCTAGCTGCATCAGGTTCTGCTAGCTGCATCAGGTTCTCCTAGCTGCATCAGGTTCTGCTAGCTGCATCAGGTTCTGCTAGCTGCATCAGGTTCTCCTAGCTGCATCAGGTTCTGCTAGCTGCATCAGGTTCTGCTAGCTGCATCTGTTTCTGCTAGCTGCATCGGGTTCTCCTAGCTGCATCGGGTTCTGCTAGCTGCATCAGGTTCTGCTAGCTGCATCAGGTTCTCCTAGCTGCATTAGGTTCTGCTAGCTGCATCAGGTTCTGCTAGCTGCATCTGTTTCTGCTAGCTGCATCGGGTTCTCCTAGCTGCATCAGATTCTGCTAGCTGCATCAGGTTCTCCTAGCTGCATCAGGTTCTCCTAACTGCATCAGGTTCTGCTAGCTGCATCAGGTTCTCTTAACTGCATCAGGTTCTGCTAGCTGCATCGGGTTCTCCTAGCTGCATCAGGTTCTGCTAGCTGCATCGGGTTCTGCTAGCTGCATCAGGTTCTGCTAGCTGCATCAGGTTCTACTAGCTGCATCTGTTTCTGCTAGCTGCATCGGGTTCTCCTAGCTGCATCAGGTTCTGCTAGCTGCATCAGGTTCTACTAGCTGCATCAGATTTTTACCATGTTAGTTTCTTTTAAAAAAAAGTATGACTTGCACATTTCATCTCAGATAAAAATTCATCTGTCTCCCTCACTCACCTCTGAGCTTCTCTAGGACAGTGTCCTGACCTTGTTGGTCTAGGGGCCCCCCACAGGGCCCACACATATCCCATGAAGCCTTCTCTGTAAGACTCTCATTTGCATCCAGCAGATCACTTCTCTCCCCCTCACCTCCTGCAGGAATAGCAGCAGTGATAAAAATAAGAGTACTAACCATGTGGTCTGTTGAGCACTTAGTATGTCCTAGGCAGCATATCAATTCTTTACAAAAATCTTGGATCTTACAACAAACTTACAAAGACATCCTTCCAGATAAGGAAACTGAAGCCAGAAAGCAATTTGCCTAAAGTCAAAGATCAAGTCAAAAGTGAAGCAGAGCTAGAACTTGAACTCAGCTCTGTGTGACTCCCAAGTCCATGTTTCTAAGTACTACTCCCTACCCCCGATTCCCACCGTCATTCCTTGAGCCTCAGTTGTGGCTCTTAGCATTACTTGCCTTAAAAACTATGGTTTTCCTATCATTCACTCATTCAGCAAACTTTCCGAGACCCTGAGTAAAGTGCTGGAGACTCAAATGCATCGAGTGAGATGAAATCCCTGCCTCTATTTGCGATGGATTTCTGTTGTTTGTTCCCTGACCAGCACCCACTTTTATTTCACAGGTCACTTCCTTTCTTGGGGTAACCTCTCCCCTCTAGAGATACTATGGTGGGGCCGTAACTGGGGGATCTGCTCTGCCCTGGCCAAGGGGTGGGCCTGTGCCCTTAGCGGTCCATCATCCTCTCCCTGGAATTTGATTCTGAGCAGAGAAAAGACACCTGAAAGAAAAAAGTTCTTTTTTCCGCTCAGCAGTGGCGTCCTACCCAGATTCTACTACTTGGCTCCCTGGAGCATCCTTAGTTCATTCCCAAGGCCCATTCTCCAACCTCACATTGATTTCTTGAGCTCTGACATCCTTCCAGTAAATTCCCTTGCCTCTTAAGTTAGCCAGAGGCTGTCTCTGTCACTCAGGACCAATGAGCCCTGCCCTACGCAGGTAAGTAGTGCGTAAACTGGGGCACATGGCAGAGGCACCCAGCTCAGCCTGAAGGGGTCAGGAAGGCATCTTGGGAGACATAACATCTGGACTGAATCCCAGAGGATGAACATTAATCAGTGAGATTTGGAAGGGGATGGGAGAAGGGTGCACAGACAGAGGTACAAGTTTGCTCATAAGTAACAGTCAGTAGTTCCTACTGGGAGTTTTCTCATTCAGCCTCCCTCCGGAAGAGGATGGTTCTGTCACTGCTGCCATTTTGTAGTGAAGGCTCAAAGAGGCAGTGTGTTTTGCCCAAAGCCACCCAGCTAGTGAATGGTAGAGATGGATTTGAACCTAGTTCTTTCTAGAGGGCTGATTTCACATTAGGGTGAGTCCTAGAGAGCCAGTCAGTGGCTGTTCAGGCAGCTGGCCTCATTCCTCTTGGGGCAGTGGCCTTCTGGTTATGTGGTTCCTATCTCTGGCAAATCCTGGGTATTCCTAGGGGAGACCTGCTCTGCATGTGGGGCTAATGGCTGAGATGTTTTTATTTTCCTCAGAAAAAGCCATGATTTATTTATTTTCAGGAGTGGAGGCAATTAGAGGAGCCAGGCGGCAGGCCCTTGCTAATTGCCTTTGTGCATCTGAATGCAGCCTCCACTGTGGCCAGGGCGGCAGGGGGTGGCTGGGCACCGGGGCCTGAGAGGATGTCCTGAGCTGCCAGGAGCAGAGAAGCCTGGAATGTGGCCAAGGGCAGGGCCCGGGAAGCCAAGGGCTGCGGGTGTGTGTGTGTGTGTGTGTGTGTGTGTGTGTGTGTGTGTGTGTGATAAAGGCTGGAGGATGGGGTGTGGAGACAAGGGCTGGATTTCCGTGGCTTGAATTAATTTCTCCTCTTCCTGGCTCCTTCCTTCCTTTCCAATCCTTCATCCAATTTATTCATTTATTTTTCTTATACAAATATCCATTTTGGAAATATTCAGTTCGAAAAACAGAAAAAAAAAAACTATGGCCAAATTCACTACTGTGAACAATGTGTGATCACCCACTTTTATACGCTTTTGTTATCTGTCTTGGAAAAAAAACCCCAGCTAAGCAGTGTATCATACATATCATTCTATGGCAGGAATTTTTGTTGGCTGCACAGCATTTGTTTATTTTTACAACTGTTAATTGAGTGCCTACTATGTGCCAGTGTTATAGGTGTTCAGGATACATCAGTGAACAAGAAGGCAGAAATCCCCACCTTCCAATTAAAAGCCCCAGTCCTCACTGACCTACAAGGCCCTCCGCCATCTGCCCTGATGTTCCACCAGTCACTGACTTTATCTCTCAGTTCTGCTTGATAGCAGTTGGAGGAAGAATTGATCACCTATTTGGACCGGCCAATAAGCCCAGGGCCATTTGAATCTTCTTCATTCCTTTCTAGTCCTGCTCAACTCTGACTCAAACAAAGAAACTAGGAAAATTAGACAGAAAAGTGGGGATTGCAAAATGGACACCGTTCTTATCCTCAGGGATCTCACAGACATTTAGATAGCTTTAGGTTTTTCCCACTATTGATGTGCTGCTGTGAGCACCAGGGGATGGTGTTGGTGGAACGTGGGAGAAGATGCTGCCGTTGTTCTGGGGAGATGTGGAAAGATGGGTGACATGTCATTTTGGGCAAGAGACAGTCTTCCAGGAGCAAAGAAAGCTGGTCTTTGCTGCTTGTTCAGTCCCTAATCCTGAAATCCCGGGAGGATCTTGAGCAAAACATGCTACCTTTCCAAGAGCCTCCAAAGCCCCCTTTATAAATGGGAATGATGACATGTGGTGTATTTATCATGATGATTTTCTCCAAGAAGGATTGATTTCCCTCTGAATGACTGCTTCCCCTTTATGAGGATTCCATGCCCTTGTTCGTGACAGCTGATTGAGCACCTACAATGTCCCTGGCATTGTCCCAGCACTTCAGATCAGCTATCTCATTCAGTCCTATAAGGTAGAGATAGTTATATGTCTTCCTTTAAAGATATGGAATCCAGACTTCAGAGCGGTTGAATAACTCACCCAAGGTCACACAGCCAAGAAGGGACAAAGCCAAAATACCTCCCCAGGGCTGCTGAATGCAGAGCAGGTGTGATTTCATTTTTGCTAGACATACTAAAATAACCAGATCCTTTTATTCAACAATTCTCTCAGGAGGAAGTACAAACCTCTTCAGAAAGAGCTTAGTGTTGCAAAACCAAGCATCCTGGAATGAACCGGTGAAAAACACATTTCAAAAGACCATAACAAGGTTTTTTAAAAATGTGTCTCTTCCCATTGTTTTTCTTTTTTCCTCATTATGTAAGCAATTCATAGTCACTTTGGAAATTTGGAAAATACAAAAAAGTATAAAGAAGAAAATAAAAATCACCCTAATCTTATTACAGAAAGAAAATTGTTGTTAACATTTGTTTCATTTCCTCCTGGTATTTTTTCAGATGCCTAAAAGTAAATATATATTTTTTAACATAATTGGGATTGTCCTGCCAAATTGCTTTCCAGAAAGTTTGAACCAATTTACAATCCCACCCAGCAGTATTTTATTTGAAAGTACTTCCTCCACTCTTCAGGGAAGGACTTCAGGGAAGTCCATGTATACATCTAAAACCAAATATGTGGCCAGCACAGAGGATTTTATTTTTTGTCTTTGCTAACTTAATAGGCTTAAAAGGCGGTGTCTTGTTGTTTCCACTTGCATTTCTTTGATTATTGAAAAGGCTGAGTTTTAGAAAAATTTCATAAGCTTATTAGACACATATATTCATTCTACTGAGAATCATTTTTCATGTCTTTTGTTCATTTTCTTTCATTGGAACTTCAATTTTCTTTTATATTTCTTATTGGTTTGCAAGAGTTCTTTATATATGACAGTTTCAAAAATTGTTTGGGGGCATGTATTCTTTCCTCTTGGTCTTCCATATTTATTAGAGTTTCTTTTTAAGAAGTTGGATATTTGGAATCCTAATTTGGCTTATGATTTGGGGGAAGCAAAGAGGTTTGAATTTTTTAAAAAAAATTGTGATCAAATATACAATTATTTTATTTTTCTTACAATAAAGCTTAAAAATATGGATTCACCCCACCACTGTATATCATTCACTAGTCCTAGTTTCTGTAGTTTACTGGTCCTCAAACGTAATGGCAAGTTAGGATCACCTGTTTTTAAAATTGTCAACCGAAGTGTTCACTAGCAGCTACCCTTATTCTCCCTACCTCTGCTTCCTCAAAACCAATTAAATAAGAATCTTAGGGCTGGGATGGGGCATGAACCCAGGAGATGTCCCTACTGGTGTTGTGCAATTCACTACATGGGTAACTTCCAGTACCCACAGTATTACTCCTCCAACCATTTCATGAAATATCCCAACCGCTCATTCTCCTTATCAATCCCAGATCCCTGGGACTCTCGATGGGCTGCCAGAGTCACAGCCTCAGTTTACTACGGGGGGTCCTCGACCCCCCACGGTACCCTTCATATCTCTCGAAAGTATGTTCCCTCTCATTCCCAGATCTCTCAAGTTGCATCAGATATCAGACATTCCGAAAAAGTCATTATCCAAACTCTTGACGGCGCCTCTTCATCTTCTTATCCCCGCCCCTCTTCCCATTTCTCCTACTCTTCATTACAGCTCATGCAGGACACCACCATCTTTCTCAACCACACCCTTAACACAGCGAATTGTTTCTTGTGCGCATCACTACAGCGCCCACTGCTGGCCGCCATGCCCCTTAATATTTCCAACTACTCCTTCCATGCAGAAATACAACCCCTCTGCCCCCTGGCAGACATACCCCTATGGGAACCAGAATACGCAGATAATCTCACCATCCACCACTGTGTAGGCCCAACTCCACCACCCCTCCAGTGCACTTCACTGCCTCTCTATCTACACCCCTACCTCCGGCTCTAAGACTTTTACGCAACCGGGACACTTCTTTTGGTGTAATGGCAGTCTTTTCAACTCACTGCCTCTCAACTCCAATACACCCTGCATTCTCGTCACCCTAATCCCACAGCTTACACTTTACAGCATGGCAGAATTCCTTAAGCTCCAACCTCCCTTGCCCTCGCGCACAAAAAGAGCTGCTTTCCTTCCCATCATGGTCAGTAGCTTTTTGATCACCTCAGCCATTGGGGCAGGGTTTTCGGGAGGAGCCTTGGGTCACTCTCTATAGGCAGTTAGAGATCTCAACGCCAAACTTGAGGGAGCCCTGACATCCACTGCCGATTCTCTAGCCTCTCTCCAAAGACAGGTCACTTCGCTAGCTAAAGTCACCCTTCAAAAACCGGCGGGCCCTAGATCTGCTTACAGCCAAGAAGGGCGGCACCTGCGTCTTCCTCCGGGAAGAGTGCTGCTATTACATCAACGAATCCGGCATTGTAGAAACTGACATTACCAAACTCACCGACCTTGCCTCCAGTCTCCACTCTGCTTCCAATTCCAACCCATTCTCTTCAATACTAACAAACCCCCTCCTTACCTGGGTCTGGCCCATTGCAGGCCCCATAATAGTCATTCTTCTCGCCTGTCTCTTCTTACCCTGTATAATAAAGTTCATCAAATCCCAAGTCGGAAAAATCTCTAATCAAGCTTTCAACCAGCTTTTACTGAGGAACTACCAGCTTCTGGCCACAGAAGATCCCTCACCCTCACGTGACCTCCTCACCACATGCTGAGATGGACCCCTCTCTCCACTGGAAACTGTTCCTGGAACAATGGCTGCAGAAGCCTGGCTCCTGACACCCATATCCTCTTGGCACCATTGGAATCAACAGGTCCTCGACCTATGGTTACAGGGAACCTTCATTGATTTCCAAACCTGAAGAAGTCCACATCTACTCATCCTTACTGTGGGGAGTCCTATCAACCCTTTCCTCCCAATCCTCAAACCCTCACTCCCTTCTCTGCCCCTGTTCAGCAGGAAGCAGCCAGAGAGAAAGCAACGTCCACAATCCCATAGAGGAGAAAGGGGGGAATGAAGGGTCCCCACCAGTAAGATAGCAAACTTCCGGCTTCTCTTCGGGTCCTCGGTTCCCGCCGGCGCCACCTGAAGCCCAATCACCTCTCGCCCCCCTCCCAATCCCAGCACCTAGCCAACAGCCACCAGCCCCATAGAAGTAACACCACAATTACCCTATGCCCCTTCCTATATAACCCAGCACCTTTCCCTAATAAAGCGGAACTCTCCGGTGAATTGCTGCTATGTGTCGCTCCTTTCCTTTCAGGTGCAGTGGGCAGCCGGAGCTAAGGACCACTGCTATAGCCCCAATCCTCCTACATGGGAAGGGTCATTGTAGGTAGTGAAGTAACCAGGACAAGACAGTAATAATGCAAAGTCTAACCACCACCTCATCTACTGAACACACAATACCAAAATGGAGCAAAAAAGAGGGTATGGTGAAGCCAGATGGCTCTTGGGGGATGGGAAGGGGCCTGTATGCTCTGTGGGAAGATGGGTATGCTCTGAGGAAAAGCTGAGGAGGGGTTCTGATTAAGGCATTTGGAGGAGAAATAATCACCCAAGCCACCAATGCTTTCTGGTGACACAGGTAGTTGGAAGTTAGTCATAGTCTATCTGTTCCATTTTTAAAAGATGGTCTACAGCCATGTTGGCAGAGATCGAGGTGACCTTCTTAAGGTCACACAGAATCCCGAGCACAATGTCCTGCCAATCAGAGGCAGAACTGGAGCTTCTCTGGATGTACACACTCTTATTAGGACTTTATTCGATCTTCAAAACAGCTCTAAAAAGGCAGTAGCAGCTTCATTCCCATTTTACAGTCAAAGAAACTGAGGCACAGACATAGTTGAAGCCACCCAAATCTCAAATTCACCCATGCTGATGGATGGTGGAGCAGGGACATGGCAAAGGATGGAATCACCTGCCTGCCTGTCCCCCAGCCCAACTAGCAACTGTCCCCAGTTGTTCATGTGTTACCATCTTCCTCTCCTTTTCATCTCCATCTCACCCCACCCTTCACCTGGGAGATCTGCCTCTTAAAGCCCTTTCCTCATCAGAGGGCGACAGCATTTCTCTCCAGAGCGGCTTTTGGCATGTAATTACTAATCAGATGTAGGCAATCAAGCTGCATTTCCATCCCCCCACCTTCCTTCTCTCCTCCCCTCCAGGGACACCTTTCTGGGGGGAAGGTGACTCCTTCAGGAATTCAGATTAACATCAACCACAGGGGTGGGGAGGAGGGAGAAGATGAAGAAAGGCATCAAACTCGTTTGCAAATTGCAAATGACAAGGCATCTTCTGCGCTGGTTTGCTCTCTGCTATTTTAAGGGGCCTCATTTAGCATAATATTTTGCATCGTTTGTGTCTTACCCAATAATTAGGAGTAGAGACAAATTCTTCTTGTTCCCTGACTAAGGGCATTGGGTTGGAGAGAAAAGGAACCTCTGGAGGCCGCACTCAGGCAGCAAAACCTTTAAACGTTATTCCGCCAGCCCCCACTGTCTTGCTAGAATTCCCTGACCACCAGTCTGAACCAGGGTCACTGCTCATTGTTTGGCTTCAGGGAGCCTGTGACCCCTCTGAAACTCTAAGCAGAATTCTGTGTTTATGGAATTGTTTGCAATTTTTCCCCTGGGAAGAAGATCTAGTGTCTTCTTGGGTCTCAGTCATCTGCAACTCTCAAATTAAGAATGGCACAGTGGGCATCGGTTTTGCTTCCCCAACATCTAGCCACCCTTCTTCAGGTCCCGACATCTTGATTCTCCTTTGGAAACCAACCCTCCTCCACCTTACTCCACGTTAGGGCTGTCCAGTCGAGCTTTCTGTAATGAGGGAAATGTCCCCTCTGGTCCATTATCCATCTAAGAGGGCTAAGAAGCTACCTGTGCTGCCTGCTGCAGGCAGGAGGGGGTCCACCTCTGAGTCTGACAAATTGTTTTCTCCCCTCCTGACTTACGTGGCTTTCTGGTGGCTACTGCAGTAATGAGTCAGTGGTTGGGTATCAAATACAAAATGTCACCATCCTTCATTCAAAGGCCCATCTCCACTGGCTTTCTTGGGAAAGAGTGATTATCCAGTTAAGGGCTCCTTGACATATGGCCCAGGAATGACCAGCCCATCCCAGGTCTCCGGCCACCCTCCCCAGGATAATCTTCTGACTCAACTGCTTATGCTGATGAGCACGAGGCAAAGCCCTGTGAAGCCAGTCTTCTAGCTGGGGGAGGGTGCCAAGGGCTTAGGACAATGCTGTCCTTTGCACTAGGCTGCAGGTAATGTCAGAATCCTATTGCCTTCTGGAGAGACCCATTTCCTGTCTCTCACATAGGACTTGATATGCTGTTCTGTTTTGATATCCTTTTAGAAAATGTGACCCCCTTTAAACTGACCAACACTCAACATTTAAAGGTCTATATGGTGCCTAGGTTGGGATTTGACAGTGGTTAAGAGCACAGGCTTTGAATCTGGATTATGGATCGCATAATAATGCTATTATCCTGCCATTTATTCACTGTGTGATGGTGAACAAATTATTTAACCTCTCTAAGCTCCTGTTTTCCTCATTTCAAATGGGGTTAAGTAATGTACAGACACTGTTGGTTCCCTAGCCAATAGCATGCCTCATTGTTTTTCTCAGGCCCACCTCCTACTACAGAGGTTCAAAAGCCAGACACTTTCCCAGGTTCTATTTCAGTCAGAAGTGGCTGTGTGACTGAGTTTTGGCCAATGAGATAAAAGGGCTGTTGGTGTAGACAATTCTGGGAATGATTTGTCACTAAAAAAGAGAGCAGCAACTGAGAATAGATCTGTGGCTCCCTTCTTTCTGCTTTGAATGTTATGCAAGGTTATGATGTCTGGAGCCATAGTAGCCATCTTGTGACCACGAGGCGACAAACATGTGAATGAAAAACCAGCACTCTGAGGCTGCTGGAAAAGAAGGATATGAGAACCTAGATGCTTGATGAATCGTTAAGATGCTGGGCCAACAGCAGGGTATCCAGTTTCCTTGTTAAGAATGTCCTTAATGCTTAAGCCATTGGTAGTCAGGTACCTGAAAGCATTTGTGTATGATACATAAGTTGTTGTGAGGACTAAATAAGATAATGTATGGAGAGTTCCTGCATTGTCCTGAGAACATGATGGCATACAATAAAACAGCATTTATTATTGGCAGGAATATCTATGCCCAGAAATCCACAGATGAGATTTGGGGAAGCATTGGGAAATTTGTAATGTGTAAAATTTGGATCTCTCTTCCTCCCTGGAAAGATCCTGGAATCATACAAGGCCAGCACCAGAGGGTATCTTTGATCTTAAACTCAACTTAACCCCTTTCATTTTAAAGACAAGGAAATTGGCCCTCCAAATGGGAAGACATGTCCCCAGATCACATAACAAGTTAGTGGCAAATGGTGGGACAAGATATAACATCTCTTGGATTTAGAGGTTCTTTCATCCACACTTGATTCTCATGTATCCACATTCCAACGAGCTCAAGTTATGGTGGAGAGAGTGTATGAAATGAGACATCATGTAGGAAACAGTCTTAAAATTTTGGGTGGCACTCAGCATTTTCAGGGCATATGGTTCAGCTTTTTGCTCTTTTATCAAATGGGCAGGAGACGTCCTAGAAGTGAGAGGGGTCTTAGCTGAAGGCTCTGTGCCCAGCTAGGTGGTACACCTGTGTTTGTTGGTTCATTAATCCATTCAGTGATTGATTCATGTATTCAAGAAATACTTACCAAGTGCCTACTATGAGCCAGACACCGGTAGATTTTGTTTAACATTTGTGGGAATGAGTTGGAGTGGAGAGTGCTGGGAAACTCCTGCTGCCGCTCCTGGAGCAAAGGCCTCTGGTTTGCTGAATTAAGTCATCACATGTGAGGACTGATTCAGGATGTACTTGTCACAGTGGATTCTCTTCTGTTTGGACCCTTAAAGCTGTGCTGTAAAACCTGATGATATCCCCCCTTGCTGGGATCACTATTTTGGGACATGTCTTAAGAAATCTTAGTTGCTTAGTGACTTGGTAACGGAGTTTTTTGGAGCATTAATACTGATTTGCTGGCTTCTTTCCTTGCAAGGCAAGGGACTCCTCTGGGATGGGGCATAAGGTATGACAGTTTTCATATAGGGAGAGAATGGAGTTGGGCAACTTTGAGGGCAGATGACAGTGGGTGGAGTATGGGCAGACTTATAAGGCGTTCAGGTCAGAAAGGGTTGTATTCCAACTCTGTTCTGCTCATTCCTGGCTGTGTAACCTTTGGTAAGTCACTCACTCTCTCTGTGCGACAGGTGTCTATAACATGAGAACATTACATGTAGTGATTAAGTGAGATGATATGTGTATACATATTTAGAGCTCTTTTCACAGTGGCTGGTGCATAGTATCCCAAGACAAGGATTTGAGTGCTGGCAGTTTATTTGGTAGGTGATTTCCATACCTAACAGTAGGAGAGTGGAAAAGTGACATTGGGAAGGGAAAAGGCAATAAAGAGTTCTTATTGAGCAAGTTCACCCTGTGGGTAACTTGAACTCAGTCTCATTGGGGGCTTCTGGGTGATGTAGCACATATCTCAGAATTATGCCACCTAAGAGGAGAGAAGCCAGGGTATTTATCTTTCACTTCCCACCCATCATTGGGTAGGTGCTGCTACCTGGACATTAACTCCTAAAGCTTTCAGTGTGTCTTGAGTAGGCAGGGGGGAAGCCCTCAGTGGAGACTGGCAGTGCCAACTGTGGAACAGTGACCGTCAAGGGGTATGCGCAGGTTGGTCTGAGCTCAGTCATGTTCCACCACTTACAACTAGCTATGATTTCTTGAGCAAATCACCTGATCTCTGGCTATTCAGAATGTAGACCATGGCAGCATGGGCATCACCTGGGAGCTGTTAGAAATGCAGATATACAGGTCCCTTTCCAGATGTATTAATTACCTATTGTTGCATAACAACCCCGAAACTTAGCAGTTTAAACAACAAACATTTACAATATTGGCTAGATTCTCCTTGCTTTGGTTGACACATGGGTGCTGTTGCTCTGTGATTAAGGGGAAGGGAGATTTTAGCAGGGTTGGGGGTTGGGGGGCGGGAATGGCAGGAAAAAGAAAGAAGTAAGGGTAGTTGAGCATCTGTCCCTTCTTTTACCCATATCCACTCCATACCTAGCTCATGGCTGTAAGCTTGAGGTAGGAGCCTGACTTAAGGAAAATTTCATTTCCACAATTCTGCCTGAGACCTCAGTTCTGCTCCAGGGTTCATTATGGCCTCTAGTGGAGGGGTGGGCACTTTGAACAATTGTGAGAGCCAGCTTTCTGCTGTCTGCCCCGCTGCAGTCAGTGGCTCAGGACCCAGGTCAGCACATGAGGGTTCCAAGTAGTAACTGCTTATGAAACGTATAGTACACTTTTGAAACCCTTCAGTGTATTAAGTCATGTAATTCCCACAAAAATCTCATGAGGTAGGTTTCTATTATAATCTTATTTTATAGTATCTTATTTCGTATTTTATATGAAGCAAACAAAGTTCAGAGTGGGTAAGTAACTTACCCAATATCACACAGCCTGGGAGTGGCAGAACCAGGCTGTTAATGTGACCTCAGGTGTACTTACAAGTTGCAGGGCTGACACAGATTGCGCACCTGTAGGCTGTCATGCGCTTGATGATCAGACTTCAGAAAATGTTACCCTATGTTGATTTTCATGTTTTTGCCACAGTTACCTTTATTCCTTCTAGCCATCTTTGGTATGCACACTTTGACACTTCTGCTGATTCATTTATTCAATTAATGTTTGTTGAGTGCTTACTACATGCCAGGCACTATTTCAGGGGCTGGGGAAGCAGCTGGGAATGAAACAGACAAAAATCTGTCTTTGTGGTGCTCATGTGCTAGTTGTCCAATAATGGACAAATGAGTTATCCGGTGTATTAGAAGGTGGCAAGTGCTGTAGAAACAAATAGATCAGGGTAAGAATGATTGGTAGTATGTGTTGCAGTTTTAAATAAGGTGCTCAGGAGGTGAGAGAATGAGCCAGTTGGCTACCTGAGGGAGAAATATTCCAGTCAAAGGGAACAGCCAGTGCAAAGCAGATGGCCAGGGCATGCTGGGAGTGTTCTCGGAGCAGCAGGGAGACTTGTTTGACCAGAACAAGGTCAGCAAGAGCAGTAAAAGATGTGATCACAGAGGTAGCTTGGGCCAAACAGGTTGGGCCACATAGACTTTGGCTGTTACTTTGGGTGATTTGTGGAACTATTGGAGGGTTTTGAAGAGGTGTGACCTGAGTCAGTTTGTTTCAAAAGGGACACAACAGTATGACACCCGAGAACAGGCTATACAGGGGCAAGGATGAAATCCAGGCAGAACCTGATGGAGGGACTGGACTAGGTGAAGGTGGCGAGGAGTAGCCAGATTTTGGATATAGGGACTGAGTGTTCAGCAAACATGAGGCTTGGGATTTATCTGCTTCTCCTTTCATAGCCGTCCAGGTCATGGGGACTTTTGTAACTGGGATCCTTTGGTTCTGAAGACAGCTACCAAGACCCTTGACTCTTCCACGGGTCTGCTCATATCAAATGTGTCGGCACCGGAAGTTATTGCTTGCAACGTCTTTTGCCTCTCCAGCCGGAAGATCAGCGGAAGCTTTTATCTTAATCAGGTTACACAGGGAGCCATCATCTATCCGTCTTCTCTGATTAACTTGGGGAGAATACAAGGATGGTAGTGGAAGGGAAGACAGCCCCAAGCTGATAAATATGAATCAGAACAGACTGCTTGGAGTCTCTGGGGACTCATCAGAAAGGAAGAGGGAGAGGAATGGGATTTGTCCAAGGTGTTTTGGTGGAGAAGGGAATGCAGAAGGCTGTGTTATGGTAGGATATCGCTTTAGGAATCACCCCAGTGGGCTAAGCCTGCCTTAATGGGAGAACTTCACTTGCATCTCCCAGACTTGTGACATTGTTGATGTCACCAGACTGGTCAGAATATGTATCCTGGAAACTCTACTGGTAGCTGCAGTAGGAGTGTCTTGTGTGGGCTGCACAGCTGGATGTGACATGGTTCTCATTCTGAATGTACATTAGTTTCATCAGTGGAGAGTTGAAAGGGAAGGAGGGAGGGAGGGAGGAAGGAAGGAATTTGAGGCTCTTACCCCAGACCTATCAAATTGCAATCTGCTGGGCATCTAGGGATGAAATGGTGGGTCTCTGTCCAAGGTGCTGAATTCTTCACAACACTGTTCCTTGGTGCCCCTTCTTGCTTCATTCAAATTTAAACAAATATTTACTGAGCACCTATTATATACCAGGTCCTGTTATAAAGGCCAGGATTCAACAATGAGCAAAACTGTCAAAAATCCCTTCCCTCTTAGAGTTTATGTTCTGACAGGTGGAGTCAAACAAGAAGTTAAAAAAATGGCAAATTATATATTAAAAGGTGAAAAAGTGCTTTGGAAAAGTAAAGCAGGGTAATGGAACATGAGGACAGAATTACCATTGCAGCTGTAAATAGGGTGGTTAGCTAAGGTCTTAAGGTGCTTATGGTATTTAAATAAACATTTGAAAGAGATAAGGGAGTGAGCTCTTCAGATTTGCCTATAGTTTCATACTAACCAAGTGGTATTGTTCATATTTGTTTACATTGTTCATATCCTGTTCTTTCTCACATCAGTGCTTTTGATTATGATGTTCCATCTTCCTGGAATTCTTTCCTCCAGCTCCCATAACTACTGTTTTCAAATCCTACCCTTTTTTGAAAGACCCTATGTAAATATCACCACCCTTAGGAAGCCCACCAAGGTTGTCCTTTTCCAGGAAGTGACCTATCTTCCCTACTCACCTTCACAACACCTGATATGTATTACTCTCTGGTTCTTTTTAATTTTTACTGTGTTGCTCTGCTCATTTGGGTTCCAGCTTGAGTCTTCCACTAGTGTGGGAGTTCCACAAGAATAGGAACTGTGCAACTGTGGTTAAGATCACAGTGTCTGGAATCAGAAAGACCTTCATGCAAGTCCCAGTTCCTCTTCTTGTTGTCTGTGAGGTTTCAGATAGTTGAGGCTTTGGACAAGTTACTTCATCTGTATGGACTTCATTTTCCTCATCTGTAACGTGGGGGTAATAATATTACCTGACTTAAGGGGTTGTGATAATTAAGCACTAGCAAATAGAAGACATTTATTTTAGCTAGGTGCCTGGAATATGGTTTGCATTCAGCTAATGATAGCCAGCATTAGAATTACTTTTCATTCCCCTTATGCCTATCACAGGTGCTGGCATATAGTTTTTACCCCATAAAGGTTGAGAATAAATGCATCTCTTTGTCAGTCTTTCTCAAAGAGTCATCCATTATCCCTGTACAAGAATCAAGCTGGAAAGCTTATTAAAATGAAGATTCCTGGGCTTTCTAGCCCTTCCAAACTCAGAGGGCAGGAGCCCAGGAATCTGATTTTTAAACCATGCCTTTGGGTGATTCTTGTACACACTAAAATTTGAGAACCACTGATGATAATAATAGTAGTTATGGCACAGAGTATTTTTGGAGTATACATATATATGGATTAAATTAAATATATGTGAAATATATAATAAAATATATCAAAGTGTGTAGAGATATAAATACAAGCATATAATGAAATATATATACATACACATGTATGTGTGTGTGTGTGTGTATATATATATATATATATATAGCTTAAAAGAGTGCCTGGTGCACAGTGAGTCTTAGCTATTATTTTTTGTAAGCAACCTCTGTGAATAATCAGTTCACATGAATTTGACCAGGAGCTTCTGAGTTTGATGCAAAGAGCTCCTTGCCTTACAGTCTTGTTTTGCTCTGTGTGCACAGCTGCTCTAAAGACATGAGCCTCAGACAGAGAGAGAATGAACCCCAAATGAGCCTCAAGCATTTGCCCTACTGCTGGTAGAAAAATAGCATCATCTCTGCTCTTTAAAGAATTCCTCTGGCAGATGTACACACAGATGTTCCACCTCGTTCCTGCAGGCGGAGAACAGGCAGATACTGCCAAGAGTGCAGGAAACCAAGCTATAACCAGCTCATGCCAGTTAGACCCACAGTGGCTTCCCCCTTCTCACTAGTCTCCTGATGGGAGAGATCTCCTGGTTGTAGCTGCTTCTAGTGGAGGAACTTGAGGGGGAGAAGCCCCAAAATGGGAGAACTGGATGGAGGAAAAAGGAGATGGAGAAGAGGAAGTCTGGGTGGCTGCCAGGATGCAGCAGGGATGCTGGTTGAGTTTAATCCCAGCAACACTGTCTTGCTGTGACCTTGGAAGTGACCTTGGGCAAGTCACTTACCCTCTCAGATTCTTATTCCAAGTCAAACAGCATGGTATCGTGAAGAAGCGTAAGCTTTGGAGCCCAATCTTTGTAGTTAGGGATCCTGGCTTTGCCTGTACCACCTGTGTGACCTTGTGCAAGTCATTTATTTCTTTTCATCCTTAGTTTTCTGTAAAGAAAGGGAAGTTTGGGAATATGTGTCTTATGTGCCCAACAGGTTTACCATAAGAATGAAATGACCCAGTGGATGTTAAAACCCACCCTAAGATAGAAAGTTCTGGAGATGTGTGAGGTGTCATTCATTCTGTCCACAGAAACTTGACTCCCTCATCCCTGCAAGTCCAGGGTAACATTATGCAGCACCAGAAAATTCAAGACAGGCTGCCAAGGAGAGAGGTTGCCTTGCTACGAGTGCTGTCTGCAGGATGACCAGCTTTCAACATGTGGCTCACTTGACTTGCTAACACAGCTCCAGGCATTAGCTGAGGAACAGGGCATTCCTCTCATCCATCATTTCAATGCTCCTCGTTGGGACTATTTGGAATAGAGGCAGTTTAGTGCAGGGTTAAGCACAGGTGGCAGAGGACGGGTATAGTTTCAAATCTCACTGACACTTAATCAGCTGTGTGACTTTGGGCAGATCACTTAACCTCTCTGGGCCCCAGCTTCCCTCAGATATAAATGGGATATTCATTACTACCTCAGAGTTGTTGAGGATTCAAAGGGATAAAGTGTATATAAAGCATTTTGTTCAATGCCTGGTACATAACCAGTGCTCGGTGCAAAAATTCTAGCTCTGATTCATTTATTAATTTTTTGAGTCTGAGGGAAGGACAGCCTCCTCAGATTTGCTAAGAGAACCTGCAGCCACTGAGGCAGGCAGTAACCAACCAGAAGTGTGAGGTGGGCTGGAAAGAGCCCCAGACTTAAGATCACTGTGTCTGGGATTGAGATCTGCTGGGGCTGTGACTTTAGCTGTGTTGCTTCCTTCCTCTAAATTTGCATCTTCTCTTGTAAAATAGGGGGAAGCAGCCTTTATCTGCCCCACAGGGTTGCGGTGAGGCCCAGACGGGTAAATTCATGAGGCTGTGCCTTGTCAACTTGAAAGGGCCAGGGAGCTGAAGAGAAGGAGCTTTGTGTGTGAGAGGGCCACATTCCTCTTTTCCATTCTGAAGCTCCTTATGAGCCAGGCAGACGAGGTCAGTCAGAACATGGCCTGTCAAAGCCTGGATCCTGCAGGAATAGAGGACAGCCCTCGCCACCGTGCTGTACTCTGCTGCAGCACATCGCCAGGGGTATCACTGACCACTGGCAAGTCCTTAAAGCTCCTCCCACTGGCAATGTACCTGGATTGCTGAGCGTACACAGTCCAACTCCCGGGGAACATATTGTAATCTGACCTTCCCTGCTACACACAACCCCTAATACTCAGGGCCCCATGAGGAAATAGAAAGCTGGGAGTTTGAAGTAACATTTAATGAAAAGACCACTCCCAGGGCATTGCTCAGGGTTAGCAGGCCTTATGAGGGGCATTGAAGCATGCAGAGGTTAGCCATAGTTGGGAGCAGTTGCCAGCCCTAGGCCTGAATATGCAAGGAGGGGAATGGGGTTACCAGAACCTGGTGAGAGGAGGAGCCAGGGAGCGTGGGCAGAAGACACTGTAGTCATAGAGGGACTTGGCCACAGCAGAAGGCAGTGCTGATGCGGGGAGGGCAGGGAGAGGGGATGGGAGAGATGCCCCCACCTCTTTCTTTCCAACCTCTCCCAGTGCCTCGCATTGACCAAATCCACCAGGAAGCTAGAAGACAGGGAGCCTGTGATGCTGTCCATGCAGGTCTCTGTGCAGAGGTGTAGAGCAATTCAGAGCATGGCAGAGAGTGGGCGTAGATGGGCGAGGATCACAGGCAGAGGACAACCTTTCCAAATACTCCTTCTCACTCGCCCTATGAGCCCCCTGACTCTTTGCAAAAGGTATTGTCTCCTCTCTTCTGCAGCCATTTCCAGAGTAGCCTTGACTTCCTTGAGGACTCTCTCCTGGGGACCAGGACTCCTCCCTAGAGAGCTGACACAGAAGGAAATGAGAAGTTCTGGGACAGGCCAGGATGTCACAGGCAAAACAGAGGGGGAGCTAGAGTCTGTATGCTTCTGTCACAGGCTGGGCAGTGAGCTCCCTGAATGCAAGGTCAGTGCACACAGAAGTCTAACTCTTCCTATACAACTATTCCTGCAAATGTTCATGTGGCTTGAGGGGCAGCTTATTTTCTTGGCTGTAGCATAGTGGTTCAGAGCACGGCTTTGGAGTCAGACAGACCTGGCCTTCCTCTCCTGGCTGTTTAAACATGGATGTGCTTGTTAACCTCTCTGAGCTCCGGCTCCCTCATCCATAAAATAGGAATAAATCAACTTCGCAGATTTGTTAATGGAAGGCTGAAAGCAAAGATGTGGCCATCCAGGGGACTGTCAGGATTTGATAGCTAGAGTATAATACTGTTACTGCACATGACCTTCCCTGGCGGGGCTTCCATGGCTAGGGTGTGGCCACCTCTCAGCCCTCACCTCCATCTGTTGGCTCGCTGCTGGCCCTGTGCCCTGGGAAGAGCTGCTGTCTGGCTCAGCCTGCAGAGCACCAGGCCAGAGAGGCTGGGGAATGCAAATGTGGCTTTATCTGAGTGTGTGCAGCTTCTCCCTTCCTCCAGTCCATTGCCAGGAGCAAGGGCAGACTCCCGCCCCTCAGGATGCCCCAGGCTGCTTCTGGCCCAGCCGCATCTATGGTATCAGCAACAATAATAATACCCAGCAATACCTCAGGAAAATACTTCTATTTGCAATGTGCTTTGATTTTTATCCTCTCATTGTATCTTCACAATGACCCTGCATTATTATTGCCCACAATACTGTGCAGAGGAGGAAAACTAAGCCTCAGAAAGGTCAAGAGACTTGTGCAAAGTCATGTAGCTCATTGGGGATGGAGTGGGGCTTAGAACCCAGGCTGTCTGACACCAGAATTTGAGGTTCACTGTGTTAGTGGGGGTGCTTCTGGCTGCAAGTACTAGAAACACTTGACTTGATATACTTCAACAAGAAAGACTTTCATAGTATCCTGAAAGGTGGTCTGGAGGACATTTGGTTCTGTGATGAATCATTATTTCAGCAATGTCACGCGACCTGGGTTCTTTCGGTCTTTAAACTCCTGGCTTAAAGATACTCCTCCCTCAGTCTGGGTCTTTTCAAAGTCACACGGTGGTGGTGGCGGTTCCAGGTGTCACATCCAGATAAACGTCCAGGGAGAGACTTTCACTTGCCTGTGTCTCTTTAAGATCCAGGAAACATTTCCCAGAAGCCGCTGGTTTCACTGGCATCTACAGAAGCTTCCAGCAGCACGGATCCAGGCTGGATCCAGGCTAAGTCCATTCCCAAACCAATCCCTGGCAAGGGAGTGGGAATGGCTTAGACTGATTAGGCCCTGTGATTCCTCGTCTGTCTGTGTTCATTACTAGTTGCAAAGTAGGCTTCACGGTATATAAGATAAGTCTGGTGTTAGGATGCTGGGGATGTGGTCTCAGCCTGTCACTGACCTGGAGGATAAGTGGGGTGAAGAGCTTTCCCTCTCTGGGGGGTGTCAGCTGTAGTATATCTCCGAAGTGCATCTCCGGGGTTAGAGAGCTCTGGCTCCCAGCTCTGGATGTGTGGCCCTGAGCCAGCCTTCCTGACTACCATTCTTTTTCAGTTAGGGGGCCTAATAATGGTCTGGTCTCTAGACTGTAGTGAGGTTTATAGAGAAAACAGTGTGAAAGCACCTGGTGCAGTGCCTACTAACAGCCAGTATTACTGTCGGTGTTAAGTTTCCTCATTGTGAGGGTTCAGGAGTTTGTAAAACATCCCTTTGAGCCTCCACAGTCCTTGGGGACCCTTTGCATGCAGCCCTGTGGCCACCTTAAATCTCCTTGCTGCCCTGAAAGAGAGGGCATGGCTGCTATCCTTTGGCTCCAGAGGGAACTTTTCCAGGCAGCGTAAGGTTGAGCCCCATCCCTGTGAACCTAAGCCATAGTCTATGTGCCATGCAGGAAATCCATCTGACATTCTCTTCCGCTTGGATGGTGCTAACTGAAGCTGGTGCGAAGCGACCTGGAGACCACAGCCTCCCTCAGACAGCAGCAGAGAGCTGGTGCCATTTCCTTTCCCCCAAGGGGGCTGGGGACAGCGGGTGACACCTGAGCTGCCCTGTGGCTGGTGAGTGGCTCATGCAGCTGTTGTCCTGGAGCTGGCCCAAAATTGGCAGACTAAGAAGAGCATGTTATCAGCAGGAGCTTCCAGCAACACAGATCCAGATTGGAAATGTCCGTGGCATGTCTGCTCACCAAGGAAGTGCCATAGAGTCAGGAGGCAGAGGCCATGTCCGCACCCCACCCAGCTCTGCACTTTGACCTGCGTCACCATGGGCATATCACTTTGTCCCTCAGAGCCTCAGTTTTCCCACTTGGAGCAGTGGTTCAAAGAGTCTAGGTACTGCCTGGGTTCAAATCAAGGCCTTGCCACATAATATGTGTCCTTAGGCTTAGCTCATCTGGGCTGTATCTTTAAAACTGGGATTCACATCCAGGATAATCTTCCCATCTCTAACTCCTTAACTTAACCATATCCACAAAAATCCCTTTTGCCATGAGGGTAACATATTCTGAGATTAGGATGGGGGCATCTTTGGGAGACCATTATTCTGCCTATAATAACACTATGATTCCATTCTTATAAGGCTCCAGGCCAGGTAAACGAGTCTAATGAGGACAGTGGTTGGCCTTGCCAGGATATACAAGCGGGCTGGTTACAAAGCTGTGATCACTTTGTAAACATTCATCGACTTAGGCACTCTTGAGAATGTGAAAAAAGAAACAAAGTCTGGGATCCAAATGGTACCAATCTCATCCAGAGGTTGTGGGGTTAAATGTGGGATGACTTATTAAATTATTCTTACAAGGGTTATTCAACACTGTGTGTGTGTGGTGGTGGGGATAGTTCATGCACCCACAATTAAATAGGACATATTTTCATAATTCAGAGCTTTACATGGATTTCATCCTTAAAGAAACTTTAAAGGAAAAGAAGTTATTTTCTTATTCAAGTTGCTTCCTTTTATTTGTATGTGTTTACAGGGAGATAAGACAAAAGTGGTGAGAAACAGCTGACTGAACATGTGGTTTCAAAAACGCTACATAATAAAAGAAAAGTAACAGGAAAAAAGTAGGATAGTATGTGTGACAAAGTCCAGGCCCTCTAGGTATTTAAAGAAAATCTGTAAAGGCTGACACTCGTTCAGTGAGGAATTGGGGCCACTTAACATGTGCTTGTTAAGGGACAAGCATTTTACAAAACAACTTTCTAGGTCAGCTCTTATCTACAAGGGAGATATTTTCTTATGACAAATTTACAGATGAGGAATGGGAGCCTCAGACGTGACACACTTACCTAACATCTTCCCACTGAGAACTGGCAGTGCTGGTATTTGCACCTAAGTCTGGCCTCCTCCAAAGCCCCATGTGCCTCCCGGCTCCACCGGTCTGGCCCCTTGAGCTCCAGCCTTTTTTCACCCGGCCTCCACTGTAAAGTGGAAAGGTGAATGGAGTGGCAGGTGATCAGAGCCTCAATCCTTCCCTCCCCAGCCCAGGGGGAGGCCCCACCAGCTGCTCTGATCTATCAGAAGTCCAGGTACTCCTTCCTGCCTGTCTGAAGTGTGAATTCTCAGGCTCCTGCATGAGCCTTTTGCAAGGAGCATCCGAGCTCCTCTCTGGCTGTCCATTCTCCATCCATGGAAAACCTGATGTTTGACTTCCTGTTTGTACTTGACAGGTAGGGCAGACTCAGGAGCTCTGTGTTATTTAACCGGTGTGAATGCTGGGAGGCTGGCAGTGGGGTTCTGAGGGGCCGGGGTGCGGTGCCAAGGGGCCTGTCGGGAAGAAGCTTCTGCGTCTACAGCTAGGAGAAAAGGAAGGAGCTGAGAACTTGTGCCTGTGGTAATCATGGACGCCTAGTATTTATTGAGCCCTTCCCAAGCGTCACATATTGTGGTCTGGAGTGTGGCTTGAGCATCAGAAATTTCAAAAGCTCCCCAGGAAATTCTAATGGGCAGCCAGGGTTGAGAATGGCACCAGTGGAGGAAATGAGGCCAGGCAGCATGGATAGTGCCACACCCCGAATAGTGTCTTGGGAAGGGGCTGGTTCTAAATTAGCCAGCTTTTCATCCTTTTTCTCCCCGCCACTTCCCCTTCCTTTGTTAATTGCTTTCACCATCATAATCATCTGCCATTTATTTAGCACTTACTGCCCTCCATGTGCAGAGTGGGGCTCTGAATACATCATTTTGTTCTAAAAAAAAAAATGGGGCTCTGACTACATCATCTCATTTTATTCTCAAAAAGCCTACAAAACCCTGTGTTAGCAACACTTATCACTCATTTCACCAGAGAAAATAACTGAGTCTCAGAGAAGTTAAGTCACCTGTTCAAGGTCACACAGCTGATAGATAGGCTAATAATTCAAACTTTATTCACTTTCTTCTTTTCTCTATTCCCTTCCTCCTTTCCTTTATTCCTTTTTTTTTATTTCTTTTAATTGCCCTTCCCCCATTCTTTCTCATTTTCTTCCCTTAAATTCTCCCTTTGCTTTCATTCTTGTCCTTTCTTGCCACCTACTGTGTGACAGACACTGTCCTATATGTGAGGGCTATAGGAATAAACAGGAATTTCCACCCTCGTAGGCTTGACTTCCTAGTGGAGCAGCATGTGGGAAATACTAGTGACTTAGTCTCCTCAGGCTGCTGTACCAAAATACCCTAGACTGGGGGGTTAACCAACAGGCATGTATTTTCTCACAGTTCTGGAGGCTGGAAATCTGAAATTAGGAGAGTACCAGCCTGGCTGGTTAAGGGTCTCTTCCATGAAGGGTCAGTGGTATATATTTTTGGCTTTGTCAACCATACCATGTCTGTTGCAACTATTCAGCTCCACCCTTGTAGAGTAGAAACAGTGTAGATAATAGATAATGAATGGATGGCTGTGTTCTGATAAACTTTTATTTACAAAAGCAGGCATAGGTTGGATGTGGCTGATGGGCTCTAGTTTTCCAACCTCTGGTCTAGTCTGAGACTTACAGGGCTGAGTCAGCCAGACTGGGCTCAGCTGGGAAGGCTTTACGCTATGGGTCCAGCTGGGCTGAGCAGTGGTGTGCATGATGTTCGTATCTACCCTGTGCTCATCCTGGGGTCAGGCTACAGGGGCATGCTCCACTCCCGGCACATCACTGGAGATCAAGAGAGCAATCTGAGTCTCACAAGCACGTTTAAGCCCTCCTTGTGTCACCTCTGCTAACAGTCCATTGGCCAAAGTAAGTCATGGGGCCAAGCCTACCATCAGCAGGTGACAAAGCAAGCTAAGTCCACACTGAGAGGAAGTTACGTGGCTAAGGGCACGGATGCATGGTTTTAATACAAGGAGAGTGTGAAGATTTTCAAACAATGATTTGAGATACTGCAACATGTATGAAGACCATGTGTGAGACTATGTGTGCATGGTGCTATGTGTATAAGAGGGTGTTTTATGTATGAGATGTGTTCAAGGGATGAATGTGGCCATATGTGCAAGAAGTTATCTGGGAGTCATTTAGAAGGTGAAATGTGTGTGAGAGACTGTGTGTGAGTGCTTGTGGGTATATGTGTATATGGGTGTGCCTTCACACCCATGAAGTTGTCTCTGGGTGCATATACGTGGGGTGGTAAGTATGTGAGGAGGGGTATATGTATTGTCATATGTGTATGTGTCAGGGTGCATCTGGGTGTAATGCATGGCTTTGAAGGTGTCTGGGTGCATATACGTGGGGTGGTAAGTATGTGAGGAGGGGTATATGTATTGTCATATGTGTATGTGTCAGGGTGCATCTGGGTGTAATGCATGGCTTTGAAGCTGTCTGGGTGCATATACGCCGGGTGGTAAGTATGTGAGGAGGGGTATATGTATTGTCATATGTGTATGTGTCAGGGTGCATCTGGGTGTAATGCATGGCTTTGAAGCTGTCTGGGTGCATATATGCGGGGTGGCATGTGTGTGGGATATATGTCCTGGTGTGTGTTTTGTTCATGTGGTAGCACCTGCATACCGTCCAGGAGCACGTGTGCATACATTCATTGGGCAGACAGTGATGGCTGTGTGGGAGTGGGAGATGGCACACGCTCCCCTTCCCCTGGCAGAGCCTCAAAACCTCTTCAGTCTTGCAACGTGAGTTCTTCGTAGCTAAGGTTAATTTTCTTATTTAGCATTTATGTGGCTCTTTGGATCTGCAAAGTGCTTTACGATCAGTTTTATCAGTTGTGCTGGTGTGTTATGTATAGCAGCAACCTCAGCTGCACCCAGAGAGTCCCTTGATGGATGTGAACAGAGCAAGGCAAACCTCACCCTCTTTCTCAAGCTTTCCCCCTTTCCTGCGGCAGCGTCTGCTCTCTTGTGTGTAGATGAGTGGTGGAGTGGATTGGTGGTGCTGCTGATAAGGGGGCCTAGGGTGCTGCTGTGCACCTGCCCCCGAAGGCTTTCCCTTGTCCACGAGAAATCAGTGAATCTAATCACCGGATCACTAGCCTGGCTCAGCTCATTATGTGCCTGGGCTATTGGCTGAGGGGTTATTTGCAAGACGGGCTAAAAACTCCTTCCCTTCCTTGGGTTAATGCACTTGTTCTTTGCATTTGCCATCCAGACTTAATCCTTTACAATACAGCTACGAACCTGTCTGGGCTGAGTTCTCCCCACCAAAGCAGGCCATGGGACTTAGGTGCAAATAATTTGTTAGGGAGGTCATCTCAGGAAGCCTGAGGAGGGAAGGGACGAGTGAGATGGGAAAGTGAGCAAAGCCAAACATAGGTGGGTAACCGAGGGGACTGCTGGGGAAGTTTCATCCTACAGAGAAACCATGCCTCAGAATCATCCCCCTGGAGAAAAGAGGAACTGGAGTGTTTATCCACTCCCACACTGAATTGGTTGAGAGTTGCCCCCTCTGCCCTGGGTGTTAACTCCCTACACACCCAGTTGAGCCTACCTGTGGCCAGGCAAGCTCCCCTGTGGCTGGAGGAAGCCCACAGGTTGAGAGGATGCTCAAGGTGGGCAGCTTGTGCATGCAGGAATTATTGGCTATAGCTGCAGGTGAATTCAGGTGGGCCAAGGGCATGTGGGGTAGAGATCAACAGTGTCTGCTACCCATGCCTGGGAATAACAGATTCTACCCATGCCTGGACTCTAGTAAAGCCTTTATCTCAAGGTCACTAAGGACATTCATGGTCAAAAATTCCATTAGCAAGTTCTTGACTTACTGTCTACATCCTCTGCAGCAGTTGGCTGTCCTGTGACTCTGCACCACCCCAGTTTCTCTCTCTCTCTCTCCAATGGCTCCCTCTCTTTCTCATTATTTTTCCCTTCTCCCAAATGCGGGTACTCCCCCCAATATCTTTGTTTTTTCCTTGCCCATACATAAGCTCACCAATGTCTGATATGATGTGCCTTATCGGAAGCTGTAGCCTGTGCCTATCTCTCCAAGTCTGGCTCTGTGTTTATAACTGCCTCATTGAAATATTCATTTGAGAATCACTGCAGCAACTTAAACTCAGCATTTCCAAACCTAACTCATCATCTGTGACCTCCTGCTCAAATCAGCTACATTCTGGCCTTTCAAGCTTGCTCCAGGGCCAGTCACACTGGCATCATCTGGGGGCTTGTGGAGGCAGAATCTTAGGTCCTGCCACAGGCCAACTGAATCAGGATGTGCATTTTTAACAAGTCCCAGGTGACTTGTGTGCACATTAATATTTGATAAGCATTGGTCTACACTATTGATTCTCTGGATTTCTGCTAATGACACCAATGTTTTACCAATTACCCAATCTTAAAACTGCATTTATTTGAATCCTAGGAATAAGTATCTACTAGCTTTCTCTAAACCACTATTTCTAAGGACCGAGGTCTCAATTAAACAGGTAATAATAATACTGTTACGTTTCTATTGAATAAATCTGGGACATCATTACACATATAATTTCACTTCCATAAATGCTTATGGGACTCTTGCTTACTGACTGGCTCTACGTAAGCTGTGATGATGTGACCTTGAACTAGATTCAGGTCTTACCCTCAGATCACAGTTCAGAGGAAGAAGATACAAATCAACACCAAGGTGAACCAAGAGGAGATGCTTTGGAAACCAAAAGAGGGTCCTAACACCAGGAAGGCTTCCTGAAGAAGGGGCATGCAGCTGAAAGGAACTCCGCGGTTGTGTACGCCAGCCAGGAAAGTCAGGAGGAAGAAAGGGCTCCGGCAGGGGAATGGCTTACGCACACGCTGGAGAGTGAGGTGCATCTGGGGACTCTGACCTGTTCCCAGGTTTGTGAATTGAGGGGAAATCACTTCACATCTCCTGCCTCATTTGCTTGAACTTAGACATGGGAATAACAGATTCTACCTTCTCAGGGTCATTGCAAAAATTAAATAATAAGTAGATTTCAAAACTGCAATTACTTGCTCCTCACACATATTGATCAACTATAAATTGTCAGCAATCAGAGCATGGGCTTTAAATCCAGAAAATAATCATGGCGTAGTGGGTGGAATGGTGGCCCCCAAAAGATACGTTCACCTCAAATCCTTAGAATCAGTGACTATGACTGTGTTTGGCAAAACGGTCTTTGCAGATGTACATAACGGTCTCAAGATGATGTCATCCTGGAGTGTCTGGGTGGGCCCTAAATCTAACCACAAGTGTCCCTAGAAGAAGAGCAGAAGACAGAACAGGGGAGGCATCATGTGAAGACGGAGGCAGAGATTGGAGGGATGCAGCCACAGGCCAAGGGACATCTTTTGGCACCAGAAGCTGAGAGAGGCAAGGAAAGATTCTCTTCCAGAGCCTTCAGAGCTTGGCCTTTCCAACACCTTGATTTTGGATTTATGGAAATTTATTACAGCAATCACAGGAAATGAAAACACATGGTCCCTGATTTTTGAGCATTCTGCACATGCCCCACGTGGGTTCCTCCTCAATGATCCTTTGAAATGATGCTGTGATTCCCATTTTATGCATAAGGAGTCCAAGGCTCAGAGGAGTGAAGCAGCTCTTGCTAGCTCATCCATTCACTAAACATTGACTGACTTCTCAACTGACCAGGAACTGTACAGAGTACTGGAGGCCAGAGAGGTGAGCAAATAGATGCTTTTGTTGAGGTCCCAGGGCTTTCAAGTCCAGAGGAGAAACAACCGTCTATACTGGTTTGACTAGTGGCCCCCACCCCTAATTCCTGTTACCCTGAACCTTGGGGCGCAACCTTATTTGGGAAAAGATTATTTGCAGACATAATCAACTTATGATAAGGACATACTGGGTAAGCTTGGGTCTTAATCTTGTGACTGTTGTCCTCACTAGAGGAACTTGGACAGAGAGACACAGGGAGAATGCCACATGACAATGGAGGCAGAGGTTAGAGCGATGTGTCTGCAAACCGAGGACCACCAAGGATTGCTGGCCGCCACCGAATCAGGAAGAGGCCAGGAGCCTTTAAAGAGAACATGGCTCTGCTGGCACCTTGGTCTCAAACTCCTAGCCTGTAGAATGGGAGGCAGTAAACATGTTGGGTTAAGCCATCCCGTGTGTGGTAATTTGTGACAGCAGTCCCAGGAAACCAATACGCCACTGAAGAAGTAGATATAATGGCACAACATAGGGAGCTGTGGCAGCCAGTGCAGGGCATGGGCAGGGTGGGCAGGGAAGGCTTTACCTGGATGGGGCGCTGGAACTGGCATCTGAAGGTGGGGTAGGAGTTGAATGTGCAAAGAGGAGGAGGACCTGGGTGGGGGGAACAGAATGTGCGAAGGATCTGTGGCTTGAGGATGACTGAGGCATTGGAGGGATGGACAGGAGGTCAGAGCCCAGTGGGGCGCACAGCCTGTAGTGGGGGGCCAGGGCCACTCTCCTCCCAGCCCTTCTGGCTCCAGGTTTCTCTTCTAGGGGCTGTTGGGTCAGTATGCCTGTCAGTCCATCTAAGGGGTGTTGGCCTTCCCTTTTCCTCCTCCCCACCGCCTACTGCAGGGCGCAGTTGAGTGCCAGCTTGAAGATCCCCTTGTCCTTGAGCACAGCGGGGGCACGGAGAGGCGGCACAAAGGCGTTTTGTATGGCAGTGCCCAGCGGCTTCTGGGCCCGGGAAGCCGGCTGCGCCCTGAATGGGCCGTGGATAAAGGCATCGGCGCCAAGTACCTGTCTGTAATTGGAGCGTCCACGTGCAGTGCAAAGGACAAAAGGGAGACGAATGGCTGCCAGTAGGCTGCCCGTTGCTATGGTTTCCACGGGGCTGCTGGAGAGGGCGGTTACCAGGCAACTGGAGAGGAACCAAGACAAAGAGAGCTCCAGTCGGGAGAGGTTTGGGGCAGGTGTGGGTGTGAGTCTGGTGAGGTGGGGAGGAGACAGACAGGATGAGAGAGAGGCGGAGGCAGACACAGGGCAGAGGGAGACTGGAGATGGGGAGCCAGGAGGAGAGAGACAAGATGAGTGGGCGGAGATGGAGACACAACACGCAGAGATGTAAAGAAAGGAGAGGAGACCTTAAAGACGAGGAAGAGACAACAGAGACACATGGAGACAGAGGGACACAGAGAAATATGGAGATATTCATTCACCTGTGAGCACCTGCTGTGTTCCAGGCCCTGTGCTCTCTGGAGATAAGGCTGTTAGCAAGACAGATGCCATCCCTACCCTATAAACGGATGCTTTGATGGAGCCAGAGGGAGAGACTGTCTTCTCTGTTGGCTGGGGCTTACTCTTCAAGTCTGGTGTCCCCTGGAAGCTGGTGACCTCTGGATAGAGCCACTGCACCCTTCCTCCTATCTCTGGGCAGTGTCCACAGGCAGCTTCACTCCTAGGAACCATTTGTGCAAAGTGACTCCTGGTTGAATGGCACGTGGGCTCTGGGTAGTAGCTCTCTTTGGTTACCTGCCATGATGCCTGAATCTCCCACCATTAGGGCAGCCTTGGACAAGTTACTTCACCTAATCAGTATATGGCTACAGAATGCGTTGACCTGTTACTCGTTCTGTGTAGTACATGTGGTCATTACACTCACTTTATAGGAGTGGAAATTGAGGCCCCAAGGGATGAAGTGTTTTGCCTGAGGTCAAACTGTCCCTGAGTGGCAAAGCCACTAAGGTCTTCTGATTCCCAGCCCAGTATTCTTCTGCTGCTTATATCCTTGTCTGGATCAAGGCTTATTTATTTTCAATGAACAAAAACCTACACAAATGAACTCTAGTAAGATGGGGGATTTATTGGAGGGGCAGTGAAGGGATTCCCAAGACCCAAGGGCAGAACTCATAGCTGATTTCATCAGCAGGCTGAACAGAGATCAGAAGCCAAGAAAACTATTCTTTTCCTTTTTCTCAGTTTGAGACCACCTAATGGCTCCTCTCTGCTTTTCCTTGCACACTAAGCTCAGTTCACAAAATTAAAAAATGCCAAAATGACCTTTAAGGAAATCCTCTTTCTTTCTTATTTCAAATTCTCAAGAGAGAACCTGATTGGCTCCCTTACATCAGGTATACATTTTTGGTCCAACTAATTGGCCAGGGGAGGCACCTGACATATAACCTGACTGGCTACTCATGGCCAACTCTTCAGCAAGGGCTATCAAGACGGGGGATAAGGACAGGACAGACCCAGAGTTATATACATAAGAACACTCACTCCCATTGCGCGGATACCAAGATTAACCTTGTTGGCTTTCAGGACTGTTGCAAGAAGCTCATACTTATTGAAGGAGTTTACAAACTGTGAAGTTCCACAAAAGAGCCAGCTGTTATTAAGACAAAACACCCACCCCTCACCTCCTTTGCTAAAATCACAGCCCTGATCCAATAGGGCAGCAAGCAAGAAAATTGCTATTGATGAGGGAGTGAAAGAAGGTAGAGGGGATTCAGAGAATAGGTGGGCCAGGGTGTGTACCATGATGGAATGAGTATGAGGAAGGGGATGCCATTCATTCATTCATTCATTCACTCATTCATTCACTTACTCACTCACCAAACCCTGTGAGCCTACATTGTGCCAGGAGCTGTACCAGAGAATGGAGACTGAATGGCGAAAATGACCTGGCTCTTGTTGTCCAGGGATGCATAGTGGCTTGTGTGACAAGCACATAACCTGCCAGTTACTAAATATCTTGAAATGTGCTGTAAGAGAGATATAATGGGATCAGAAGGGTGACTTGATTCAGCCAGAAGCACCAAGGAAGGCCAAGTGCAGGTAAACCCAGAAGGGTGTTTGAAGGAAAAATATGATTTGGAGAGGCAGGCAAGGGCAGCATTGGAGTGAGTGGTGGGCAGAGGCATTCTGGAAGAATCCAAGATGCATGATGAGCATGGAGAAGGCAGAGAGTCCCCCACAGTGTGCAGGGGGCGGGGGTGGCGGGAGCAATGGCAAACAAGGCTGGATATCATCATGGAGCTAAAATATTTGGACTCTATCCTAAGGACACTGGGAAGCCATTGGAAGGTTTTTAACAGGGCTGGGGTTTCAGATTCATCTGCCAGAAAGATCTCTGTGGCTGTAGCACCAAGTAGATTGAACGGGAACAATGGTGGCAGGGAGGTCCCAGAGAAGGGTGTTTCGGGTGAGAGTGAGGGGATGTCAAACAGTGCCCCCACCCAGTTTTGACATTCTACCATCTCGCCTAGGGAACTTAGCTAAAAATACTAATCACAGGGCCCGCCCACCAGAGACAGATTTACTAGGTCTAAGATGGGGCCCATGAATCTGCATTTTTAAGTAGTTCCCTAGGTGATGGGTAAAAATGGTTCCCAGACCATTCTTTAAGAAACTTTGGTCTAGGGGTAGGAAGGTACAGACATGAATCAGGAAGTGTCTTGCCAGTTACCACTTTAAAACCAAAGACCATTTTATGGCTCTCATGGATTTTCACAAGAGGGGTTATAATTGGTTCATCTTTATCATTTTACATATATATCATGCTATACACTCTACCGCCAACATCTGTTGCTTGTAACCAGGGAATAAGATGCAATGGGATGAAACTTTAATAGTTCCTCATTCTCACCATTTTTCACCTGCCTTCCCATAGCTCTGATATAGTAAGAATAGTGAAGGGGGTGTTAAACTTTATGGAATACTTTCAGCAATTCTGCAGTGTCACAGACCTGGGTTGGCATTCCACCCTATTCCTTTTATAAGCTGTATGATTTGGGGTGAGAGACTTCACCTCTCAGAACCTCAGTTTCTTCTTCTGTGACAAAGAGGCTAATTAGACCTTCCTTCAAAGCATTGACTTGAGGACTAAATGAAGCAACTGAATTAATTGTTTCTACCAGTATGGGTTCATAGATCTTAAGATATTTGATGTGCTTAACTCCATTGCACTATTATTATTGATGCTCAAATTTTCCCATCTGTGGCTAGTGAGAGACTATTAAAGTTGGCCCTTGAGTCCTTTGGAAATGACCCTAATACATCAACAACTTTTTTATCCTTTGGCATGATAACGCTCTCAGGCTCATCTTGTATATTTTCTGCCCATGGCTGGGAGTCAGCCATTTCTCCAAGGACCCCTGATTTTTTTGAATGGGAAAATGGTACTTGAGACTGTAATCTGGGTTTTAGAAGGGCTCATTGCACCTGGGTTAGTTACTGGTTCTGGGCATTTTAAGAAGGCAGTTAGGAAATGCATGTCTGTTTTTTAAGAGAAATTACATTATGGGTTCATCTTGATATTTCTGTAATTCAGACTGAGGATACATTGTTTTTATTTTGATTCTATATTTGTAGCTCCTCTTAAACTGAAAACCTTGACTCCTAGTGACAAGTGAGCTGCTTACTTGCTTTATTTTATAAAAGACAAATATATTGTTTCAGAATCACAATAGCAAATGAACAATATAATTCTCAAAAAATTTTATTTAAGAAGGATCACCAGGCAGCATTTATTCAGGTGCTTATTCTGCACCAGGCACAAGCCAGGGGAAGAGGTGTGATTATTTTCCCCACTTTTCTGATGAGAAATGGAGGCTCAAGAGGTCACAAAGTCACAAGTCAGTAAGTGACGAAAGTGAGTACTTGAACCCCCAAGTCTCTGACTCCACCACTGCCTATTGCTTCTGGTTTCATTCCCCCGACCCCTTCCTTTGGAATTAATAATGTGCCTGCTCTCCAATTGCATGGGCCACCTGGGTATTTAATACTCCCAAAGATGACTTGACATTCATTATTTGGAAATGCACAGATGAGAGTGTGTGAGAGAAGCAAGCAGTTTACTAGTCCAATGTTATTACTGGAATAGAAAGCTTCTTGAGAAACCTGTTGGCTCATAATTTCAAAGCGACAGATTATTGCTTTCAGTTTTATTAGCTGATGGGTTCTGTTTAAAGGTGTTGAGTATTTCTCCCCTGCTGATGGATCATTTTAAGTGGGGCAGGCAAACGGGAGGGGTCATGAGGGCCTTGAGAAATGATATTATCAGGCACAGGCTTCAACCAACCAGGAAAATTTTAAAGGGGTCATGGGCTCCCCACCTCTGGATGGTTGCTCAAGCAGTTTTCTCCAGATAGAGTATCTGCCTGTGCAAGTAGTGTTCAACCTCAGGGACCCAGCTTCTTTTTGAAGCTTTCCTTGGTTTTCAGCCTGCAATACTGGTCCTGTCTGGAAGGTGATTGTAAGAGGCTGCATAGTGTCCCTTCAAAAATTCATGTCCGCTTGGAAACCTCAGAATGTGACCTTATTTGGAAATAGGGTCTTTACATGTGTAATTAGTCGAATAGGTCATACTGAATTGGCATGGGCCCTAAATCCAATGAATGGGGTCCTTGTGAGAAGAGGGGAGGGCACAGAGGGAAGAAGGCGTGTGAAGAGAGAGCAGACGCTGCAAGGCTGCAGCCATAAGCCAAGCAGTGCCTGGAACCACCAAAAGTCAGAAGAGACAAGAAGGATTCTCCCCTGGTGGCCTGAGGGAACGTGGTCCTGCTGACACCTTCATTTCCGATTTCTAGTCTTCAGAATTATGAGAAAATGAATTTCTATTGTTTAAAGCCACCAGTTTGTGGTACCTGTTTACAGCCGCCCTAGACGCTAATATAGCACCTAGCTTAGCACTGGGGGAGGAAGGCTACAGGAAGGCTGGGGAGAATCTGGAAAGATGACTAGGGTCATCCTGCTGAAAGTGGAGGATGGGAGGGGACAAGGAAAGGGCATTCTAGGCAAAAGGACGGTCCAAGCAAAGTTCAGGAGTGGAGAGAGGCTGCGGCAGGCAGGGAGCTGCATGCTGGGCAGCCTTTTTTGAGTGATGCAAAGACACCTGTGGCACCAGCTGGAAAGGTGGGCGGGGCCAGGTCATTCAGGGCCTGATAGGTCTTGGAATGCAAGAAACCTCAAGGTGTTTTGTGTGGGCTCTAGGGAGGTGTCAGCAGGAGAGATAGGGCAGTAACCAGGTGTCAGCCTGAGCAGTCTGGAGGTTCTGGCAGGTGAGGTCCCTGCGGGCGCAGCTTCTCTCCACATCGGAATTCGGTCCATCACGCACAGGAGACGTGACATTTCCTCCCAAGTGGGGCCCTGCCTCTGGGCCACCTGCAGGTTGACCTTGTATGGGGATGAAGGAGGCATTAATGGAGCCAAGCGTTCTTCCAGCTCCTGGCCTGACTTTATCAGACTCTGCCTGGAAGTCCATCTAGGCAGCCTCTACCCTTTATTTTGTCATCTCAGAAGGTTCTGTTGTGATAAATCTTCCTAGCCAAGAGAGCTGAGGTCCCTGCCCTGCCCTCTCAGGAGGGGGAAAGGGAAGGGAGATAGTCCCTCGTCTCCAAGGAGATGAGGGATCGTCCCAGGTCTGCTTTCACTGGCAGTTTCTGGACCTCCAGGCCACCACTGAGATAGTCCTGGGATTCCTTCTGCAGTGAGGGAGGAGGGAGCAACAAGGAGGGGAGGGGGAGAAGGGAGGGGAAGGTCTATTTCAACTCCATAGCCATTGGTCTAGCTTTCTGTCTATCATCTTTACCAACATTGCTCCTCCCTCATTTATCCGCCCTCACTTCAGCTGCTGATTCCCCCCTACTGGGTATTGGTCAAAGGGAGTGAGAGGACCTGGGGTTTTAATAGCGGGTGACAAAGATTCTCTCCTTGACCAATGTAACTCTGGGGGGAAAATCTGTCTCCCAGCCTGGGGCAAATTACCTTTGAAACCAAAATCAGTCAAAGGGAGAAATAAAGTGGGAGAAACCTGTTTATTGCTTACAAGTAGTCGTCCGTTTCTCTTGCGACCTGGCTGCAGAAGAAGGGACTTCACCCATTCTCTCCGGTCCAGATATGCCCTCGCTCCCCCTTGTAAACACCCGTTGATATGGAGATGCAGTAAGGCCAGGTGAGAGATTCTAGATTAATTGCAATTTTACCCACAACCAAACTCTAGGCAGGCTCCTCTGAACTCTCTTCTCAACTAGGCCCTAACTTTCGGCTTCTGTGTTCCTCTCTGCACGTAGTCAGCCTCCTACTCAGTCAGGGTAGCCATCTACATCTGATCGTCCTTGCTATTTGACTGGGTTCCTCAGCCGCCGCCATCGCCCAGTTGATGTCTGATCGCCCTGGCCTGCCTTCTGCAGGAATTCTAATTGATCTGTTTAGCCGGAATCCCTGCCTTGCTGCTGATGGTTCCTCTCAGTAATTTTCCATCCACAGACATGCTCCTTGGCTATAAATTCCCACTCGTCCTTATATTGAGAGTGGAGCCCAGTCTCCTTACTGTGGAACCCCACTGTAGTGGTCCCCATACCTATGGCAGAAGCTGCCCCTGAGTCACGTTTGCCTTGCCGTTCTGCAACAGGTGTTGTGAGTTTTTGCTTTAACACAGGTAGAGGACATTTGTTGAATAGATACTATAGCTTCACAGATCCCAGCTCAGTGATGAAGCAAGATGGCTCTGGAGCCAGGACAGCTGGGTTTACATCCCAGCTCTGCCACTTTCCAGCTGAGTGGCCTTGGGCAAGTGGCTGACCTCTCTGTGCCTCAGTTTCCTACTCTGTCAGGTGGGCATAAATACCCACATCCTGTAGCTGTTGTGATAAGGGGAGCCTGTAAAGTGCTTAGTGTTTTGTGTATCTTAAGTACCAAATAAATGTTAATTAGCCTCCATAAGGGTGACTGCTTTTGTTTCTGGGAGTGAAGGATGGTTGAGTGGAGCAAAGGCTTAGAGCAAACAGACCTAATCTCCAGATCTCTTACTTTGCTGCTTACTTGCTCAGTCACCTGGGGTAGCTCATTTAACTCTTTCAGCCTCAGTTTTCTTATCTTTAAAATGGAAACACATTTACCTAGCTGTCCAAGCGGTGCAGGTGAGGATGAGAGATAATGTTTATAAACTCCTTGGTGCTTACCGGGGGCTCAATAATGGGGTGGCCCCACCACTAACTGTGACTTGGGCAAATGACATTCCCTCGCTTGCCTTAGGTTTCTTATCCAGAAAATGTGGGCAATAATCGTACGTAACTTATAAGTTTGCTGTGAAGATTTATGGGTCTCTTGTAAACAAACCTCTCAGAATTGTATCTGTATTGTTAAATATTATCATTATTATTCCTATTATTATTCTTCCTTCTAGTACTATTAAGTTGATGACCACCACCTCTTCAGTGCCTACTATGTGGCCACCATTGTGCGCGAGAGCCCTGTCAGCACCAATTTGCAGAAGAACCAGCTGAGGCCTAGAGAGGTAAGATTACTGGAGACAGGTTCTTGGTCTCCTTGTAAGAAATAATTCAAGAACGGACACAAAAAGCCATTGAACATTAAGAGTTTATTTGGAGAATAAAAATTTAGAAAAATACAAGAGTGTATGGATGAGAACTGGGGCGTGGACAGACCCAGAGAGGTCGTCGAGGAAACGATAGTAGCCTTTTTTATATAAAGGGAGGTAAATATTCACTACTCAGGGTTAGAGAACACGTGGAGTTTTTTCAGAGTTCGGGCTTGCTTAATGTCGGGCAGAGGGATTTTTGACTATCTTTGGTCCCTTCAAAACTGTCAGGCATGGGAGGTGTGATTGTTACTATGTGAATGGATTTTGGGGTGGTTTGGGTGAGTTTCTCCTCCAGGTTGGAGCCAGCCGGTTTGGGCCAGTCTGTTATCTATACCCTCACTCCACATCCCGTGATAACAGCTTCCACAGAAGGTGTAGAATAAAAGCAAGCATCTAGCGGAATGTAAATGCTGGCGGAAGTCCCCCTCCCCCTTCCCTGCTCCTGTCTGGCTATCTACCTACTATACAGATCACTCGCCCAAGGTCAGCCCAGCTGTAAGCGGCAGAGTTGCTGTCACTGTCACCCCAGGAATGAATACAGAACTCTAGATCTGTGGGGGCAGCCGCCAGAAGCCAGCACAGTAGCCATCTTTATGGTTCCATGCTCCGCAGCATCCAGCATCCCCAGGGAAAACTGGAGCCTAGGCGGGTGATGGATGAGCAGAGACAACCCCTGCTGCAGTGTAAACACAGAGCAATACAGGTCAGTTCTGGCAGCCAAGCCCCCCTCCTTGCTGCTTGTTTTACCCCAAGGCCAATCTTGTCAACTTGATCTTCTGCCCTGAGCTTCAGCTGTCCTCAGTGTCTCGTGTTTCACGAATTATGCAGACTTAACAAAATGTGTGCTCCACAGATGAGAGATGCTGTGCTCCTTACTGGAAGGCCTTTCTTTCCTCCATAGGTTTCTTTCTTCCTCCTGCTCTCACAGCCTGTTTTTTAGCCATCCTGTCGAGCACATTCTCTCTTCTTGTTCTCACACAGATTCTTTCTCCTCAACTGAAAACACCGGGAAATCCCAAGGGGTCCTGGATGAGCTTCTGGGAATTTCCCTGAGCAAGGCCAGTGGGTTAGAGCTTGGCATGGCTGGCTCTGATGGCACGGGTCCAATCAGCAGTGTAGTGGTAAATTGGCTGTTCAGTTTTAAAAAGCTGTGATTTGTTGCATTTGCCAGTTTTCATGGTGTGAATACTTCCACCATGGTGGATTTCAAGGCACCAGTGTGACATCACTGAACGTGAACTTGGGAAGAGATGCCCACAGCCCTCTCTCACAAGCTGGTACAACAAGCTGGCTCCAGCACCCTGCTGTGCTCAGTTCCCATGAGGCAATTGTTATTTTTGGTCTAGGTCTGGGTCCTGACCATGCCTTTTGAGGCTTTGTGAACATGGGCAATTTACTTAACCTCTTGGAGGCCCAGTTTCCTGCCTTGTAGATGGGTTTGCTAATAGGATTTCTGTCTGGACTTGTGGTCAAGGTTAAATGAGTTGAAGTATGTAAAATGCTCAGCACTTAATCTAGCACACAGAGCTCAGTAAATGGTAGCTACATTACTACATTACGGCAGACTGGGTGGGGCTGGTATCAGCCAAGATAGGCTAGGTGTTGGCTATGGAAGCAGATAACTCCAAGTCTCAGAGACTTAACGTAACAGAACTTTGCTTTGCTCTTTTGGTGTGACGTGGGCATATTGGTAGGGGGCTCCTTGCGCGTTGTAGGTTTTCGGGAAAGTGGGTTCACGGAGGCTCCACGATGACGTGTGCTCATGATCACATGGTATGAGGAGGAGGAGCATGCTGAATCGCATCGGCCTCTTTTAAACCTCGTGTCAGGAAGTGGCACATGTCACTCCTACTCTATTAGCTAAAGCAACCAAATGGACACACCTAAATCCAAGAGGGTGGAGAAGACTTGTTGAGGGCCATGAGTTTGCTCGGCTCTCGTCCCCACCACAACAAAGAACTGAAGGGCAGAGACACAGCGGTGAAGCAGAATGAAGGTGTTATTTGAATGCACTCTAAGGGAGGAGTGGGCTGGAGTCCAGGGAGATCAGGGCAGGTTTACTTGCTTATCTGGAGTGGGACAGGGAGAGTGAAGACGTATGCTTCAAGTCTGGAAAATGGAGTGGAGTAGCAAAGTGATAAAGACCCACTGGCGGAGCACAGAGACAAAGTGTAATAAGTTGAGCAGTAGAAAGTCTTTTAAAGGTATGCACTCCAAGAAAGGGGGTCTGGGCAACCTCAGAGAAGGCGAGGTGCACCTAAAGACTGGGATTCTGTCTTTTAAGGCTTTCAAGAATGGGGCAAAGGACACTGATGAACAGTGAGTGTAATGGGGTTTGTTGGGGGGACTTGGTGAAAGGTGGACCCTAGTAAACATAATGTTTTTCATGTAATTGTAGATTAATGATCCCCGCCCCCGAAAAAAGGAAGAATGGGGCAAGGTAAAGGGTTGTGGGCATGACTTCTCAGGTGGTCTCATCTCATGATTCTGTCTCTGGTGAGAGACAGTATGTTATTGTCTATAGCTGGTCCTCTAGGTAATTCTGTAGGACAAGCCTTTTGTTTCTCTCTAAGATAGTGGCCTCTCTGAAGTACCAGGAACACATCAGTGAAGGCTGGTTGCCTTGCCTTAAGATCAGTTGTTGGCTGAATCTAACTTCCTAATTCTCTTTCAGAAGTGGTATCTCAGCCTGAAGATAAGTTTTCCTGTTCTTATTGTGCTAATCTCAGCATTTTTAAAGAAAATTAATCATGATGCTTGTCCCTTGCCTCTGCCCCCGATCTTACCTGAATTAGCTAGAGCAAGTCTCCAGGTCAGCCCAGATTCAGAGCGTGTGGAATGAGCTCACGTTGCAAAGGGCATGAGTCCCTTCTGGCTCTCTGACTCAATCTGATTAACTCCCTGAGTCTTGTCCACCCTCTTTTCATCCCGCTCACAGCTATCTTCCTGCCTAACAGACTTGTGCTGCTATGTGCCTGGAGAGAGAACCCAAAATTCTTGGTCAGCATCCTTCAAGATTACCATCTCTCTCCGGTTATCATTTTCTCTAGTGGCTCTTAATTTTTTTCATTAAGCAGCTATTGTTAAAACTGAGCAGGGAGAGTGAATGTGAGGTTCTCACCATTTACCAGCTGGGGAACCTTGGGTACATTACTGAACCTCTTTGGCCTCAGTTTCCTCCTCTGTAAAGTGGGGAGAATGGATCCTTCATCTCTTGGAGTTGTAGTGAGGATTCCCTGGGTGCATATGCATAGTCTTTGGAAGCACTGTGTTGGGTATAAACTATCATTATTATCAACTCTGAACAATCCTATGAAGTTGGTACTGTCATTACCTCTTTTCACAGAAGAGAAAGCCAAGGCTCAGCGGAGTGATTTCACTTGTCCAGAGTCACACAGTTTGGAGGCTTTTGACCCCCAAAACTCTACTTTCGAGGCACTCTTTTGAGAGGGAGCCACCAGCCTGTACTGTTGTATCTGGGCCCAGAGGGATGTTGTTCGCAGAGTCTGGGGGTTCTTCTGCAGACCAGGGACTGTGGTGACTAAACAAAGCCAAAAAATAAACACTCATTACGATGCAAACACACACTTGGGCCTCCTGCCTTGCTTAAAGTAAACCTCTCAATTAACACAGAAGACCTTTTTTGTTCCATAGCTGCAGGCGAGTTCGTCTTCTGGATCAATTAAACTGTTGACAGCACAGGAGTCTACATACCAATCAGTAGCCAAGGTGCCTTTGGGGGCAGGCGTGCATGTGCTCCAATGGGTGTGTGAGCTGGGGATGGGCTAGAGTCAGGTGCACATATTTCCATGTGATCCTCGCATTTTTATCACAGCCAGTACGTGGCACACATGCACATACACACACACCTGTGTGCACACATGCTCACATACACATAATTATTGTACTGGGGTATTCCCCATCCCATTCCATTCCCCCCAAAATACTGGTTTCAATCTTTGAAATTGATTTGATGGCACTGTGAATAGGCTGTAGCCCACATTTTGAAAAATGTTGGGCTAGACCATGGTTGCCTGACCCATGTGTTAGGATGCTTGCATATGCTGGGAAGGTGCCCTTGCCGTGTTGCCATGGGGCTAAGGACAGGTTTGTTCACAGGAGTGAGACACACCCTAACACTAAGTGTCTGCAACATCCCACTGCAGCTTATAAGCCTGCCGTCCTCCGAGCCTCTCCCACTCACTGACTCACACAGCCTCCTCACTTGACTGCAGCTACGCTGACCCCTTTGCTCTCCCTAGAACACATCCAGCTCACCCCCAGCTTTAAGACTTGGCTCTCACCTAGTTGTACTGCTCTGAACCTTCCGCCCCAGATTCAGATCAGAAAAACTTTCACCCCCTTTAAATGGCAGGCCCCCATAATTTTCTATATGTTTACCCTGCTTTGTTTTATATGTATATATGTATTTACTGTCTACCTAAGTTGCATAAAAGGGCAGGACGTTTGTATATTTCATTGCATCTCAGAGTCTGGAGAAGTAACTGGTACACAGTAAGTACCTAAAAGCTCTTGTCAAATGGCACATTGCCCAGCACAAAATAAACACTTGGAAATATTTGCAGTTATTTTCTAGGTTCTGGTTTTTTGTTTTTTTTTGGTATATCCCTCAAAAATTTTTAATAGCTTTATTGAGAAGTAATTCACAAATCATACAACTCACCCATTTAAAGCTTATAATGGCTTTTAGTATATTCAGAGATGTGTGTAACCATTGCCACAGTCAATTTTAGAGCATGTTTATCACCTTGTAACTCCAGGGGGAAAATATGTCCTGAGCCCAGGGTAAATAAACCTTTGAATCCGAAATCAGTCAAAGGAAGAAATAAAGTGGGAGAAACCCATTTACTGCTTACAAACAGTCATGTACTCCTGCTTGCCCATGTCTCTCGCCATCTAGCTGCAAAAAGTCCCCACCAAACCTCTCCGGGGCAGGTGGGCACTCGCTCTCCATCCCCCTGTAATCACCTAGTGACAGGGATGTGGAATACATCTCTCCACCCCTTGGAAACACCTACTGACATGGAAATGGACTAAGGCCAGGTGAGAGATTCTAGAAACACTGCAATTTTACCCACAGCCCATCCCTCCAGAAATCTCTCCTCACAATCTATTTGCTTCCCATCTTCCACAATGGCCCCTGTGCGAGATAACTGGGGCACTGTAACCAGTCTAATAACATAATAACAACAGCAATAAAATCGTGATAATCCTCAAGCCAGAGGATCCAGCTAGGTTCAAATTCCTATGCATATTAAGTCCATAACTCACCCATTTCACAGGAGGCCAGTAGCTGAACTGGTGGGGAGTTCAGTGCACTCATCATGCGGCAGCTGCAGCCAGGGGGCAGGTCCAGGCCACAGGGACTGTAGAAGAAAATTAACTTAAGGGCAATAAGATACATGTTTTAATGACACCAGCAGGGGCAAATCTTGTCCATCAGGTAGGATACATGCAAGAGAGTGGTCCTGTGACAGGACAGTGGCAGGAATGGGATCTCGTCCTGGTCCAGCATACCAGATTTTCACCCCCCTCCTGTGGGACTTACAGATGGGTCAATATATAGGGCTACAGGAGGTACATGCACCGCCATAAAGATAAAACAAAACTTCCCCACAAGATGCTCTTACCTCCCAGCCATTTTGGGTACACTACCATGATCTTTAGGGGCCATTTTGCTGTCACTCTAGGAATACACAGGAGGCCAGTTCCAGGCCTTTTACCCAAGATGCCAGGAGAGCCAGCCATCGCCGGTCCATTTGTCAAAATGTCTAGGGCCACATCCACTCAAAAGACTCTCCAGTATTTAATGCATTTGGGGCTGGCAGCAGGATATCGCTCTGCTGGCCATATCCTGGCTTCAGTAACTCCTCTTTGGCTTGCACATACAGTTGTAAAGGAGAGGCAGCAATGTGTGTGAGCATGTCCACAGGGCTCAAGGCTTATTTTGGGGGCTTCTCATTCAAATGTCATAGCACTGTCCATAGTGAACTGACCAGCCCCATAGACTATGGTATCTGAGTTCAGGCTAGATTCCAACAAACCATTGCACCTCTCTATCATGCCTGCCCTGGTAGGGTTATATGGTACATGAAACTTCCACTTTATCCCTAATTGCTGCACCCATCCTTATAACACATGTCTGGTAAAGTGGGTGACTTGATTGTTCTCAGTCACCTGCGGCTGGCCATAGGCTGCAAAGAGATGCTTTAGGCCCCTTTTGGCCATTTGCTGATCTGCACAAGTGCAGAAAAAGCAACCAACAGTCCAGTAGCCATGTCCACACAAGTCATGGTATACCGATATCCTTCTGATATGGGCAGAGGCCCAATATAGTCTATCTGCCACCTGACAAGGGGTATCGACCCCCTTACTATTGTCCCATGTTGCTGCGAGACTTGGTATAAGTCCCTCTTAGAGTACACAAGGCACTCCTTCCAGGCTCTGCTGACTTCTTCAAAGGTCAAAGGCAAGCCCCACAGACAGGCTACAGCCCACGCTGTCTTCTGCCCCTTGTGCAACAAATGCTGATGCAACCATTGGTCTACATCAGAGGCAGGCTTCCCTTCTAGCCAGTGCACCTGGGCCAGTGTGTCTGCTTCATCATTCCCTGGGGATGCCAAAGGCAAATGGCCAGTCACATAATATACAGTAATAGTCTTAGTCTGACCAGAGGCCCATAGGTCTTGCCACCACTCTTGCCCCCAAAGGGGCTGGTGACCAACCATCCAGTTGGCATGGTACCAAGGCAGTAGCCACAGGGTTAAGCCCCGATAGATGGCCCAGCTGTCAGTGCAGACAACTACAGGGGAGGGCTCCTGGGTGATCACGAGCCATGCTGCCCACAAGTCAGCCCACTGATCCATATTGTCTCAGTCTTAGGATGGAAAGCCACAACACTCTACTTCATGGGCTGCCCACAACTGGAGCCGTCTGTATACCAAGCATCTTCAGTATAGGGGCTTTTCCCTCCTGATAAGGAGTCTCAGCTACCAAGGGCTGAAAAGCAAGTTCTTCCCGCTTTCCACTGGTATATGTCACTGGCCCCAATAAGTGTTGGAGTTCTCCACTTAAGGAGCTAGTGGAGAGGGCACTACACTGCTGTAAATATGTGCCCCATTTGGCCAGTGTAGGTGTCTGTGCCACACTATTCCGTGGCCTTTGGGGCCAGTCTCGTACCCACCCTGTGATGGGATAGGTGGTTATTACCTTGGTCGGAGCTGTTCTGGTGATGAGCTCTGTAGCCAGCAAGGTGTGGTACACAGCAGGCAGTTGCTTCTGTATCAAAGTGTACCGGATTCCTGCTCCTTTCCATAGTTGTGACCAGAAGCCAATAGGTTGGCGTGTCCATTCAAGCCGCTGCCAAAGGCCCCATCCATAACCATCTTCGGTTACATGAACATCTAGCTCACAGGGCCTTGATGAGTCCATTACTCTCAATGCCTGTACGGCCTTGACTGCTCTCTTAGCAGCAGTAAAAGCACCTGCACATGTTTCATCTCAATCCCACCTGATGCCCTTTCGTACCAACCAGTATAAGGGCTTCAGAATTTGTGCCAAGTGCAGGATAAACACTCTCCAGTAGCCCAAAAGACCCAAAAACTCTTGTAATACTGCCACAGTGGTAGGGGTAGGGAGAACATGGACCTTGTCTATGACTACTTCTGGGATACCTTTAGCTTTACCCCACCAGACATCCCCCAAGAACTTTACTGACAAAGAGGTCCCTGAACCTTGGTGCTGTTCACAGCTCATCCTTTCTCCTGTAGATGTTGCAGCAGTCTAGGAACTGCCCCTTCTAAATCTGAAAGAGAATCAAACATGAGCATAATATCATCAATGTAGTGATACAGCTGCACCATTTGCGGTTTCTTCCATGTGGCCAAGTCCTGGGCTACAAGTCCGTGACAGATGGTGGGACTGTGGATGTATCCCTGTGGAAGGACAGTGAATGTCCACTGCTGACCTTCCCACATGAATGCAAACTTTCCTGTGCTATGTCAATAGAGAAGAAAGCATTAGCAAGGTCTACTACATAATGATACGTCCCTAGCTCATGGCTGAGGGTGTCCAGAATGTCTGCTATAGAGGGGACAGCAGCATGCAGCAGGGGTGTGACTTTACTCAATTCCCTGTAGTCCACAGCCATACGCCAGGGGCCATCCAGCTTTCTCACTGGCCACACCAGGGAATTAAGAGGACTACGAGTGGGCTTTATGATGCCCACCCTCTCCAACTCCTGTAGAGTTTCTCCAATTTCCTTGTGTCCCCCAGACAATTTATACTGCTCAGTATTTGTCACCCACTGAGGTACAGGCAGAGCTACAGGTGGGTGCTGAGCATGTCCCCTCAGAACTGCCCTTACCACACGTACCCTCAGTCTGAACTCATCTGCAGGGGTCTGTAACCACAGGCCCTGCACAATATCGACTCCCAAAATATATTCAGGGATGGGGGAAATGTACACAGTATACTCCTTTAGGGGTAAACACCCTATCCCCAGTGGTATTTGGGCTTTCTTCACTCTAATTGCCTTACCCCCATCTATCACATCTATATGTTAGCCATCTATCACAGCAGGGGGCCCAGGAAAATGCTCAGGGTTGCTTTAAGTCAGAGAACATTGAAGTCCTGTGTCCACCAGTGCCAGGACACCTTGTACATTCCCAGGGGACCAATGAATTGCTAATTCTACATATGGCCTCCAGTCCCCACCACATTCCCCCAAGGTGGGGGGCCTTGACCCCCCCTCAGTCAGACCGCAATGCCCAACCATCCTCCTGTGGAGACGAGGGCACAGGCGGAACCTGAGCACTGTCCCCCAGGATGTCTGCAGGGACACACGCAGACATGGAGCTTTCCCTCCACCCTCTGTGTCCTGGACCTCAGCGACTGCAACTGCTGCTCTGGCTTTAGTTGGCACCACAGTTCTAATAAGACCCTATTGGGCTGCCCATCGAGTTTTTCTTTTACTACCCCCTGCCTTTATCAAATCAGCCCACGTCTGGGTCCTCAGAATCTTCACGGGGCTCTTTGCACCTCTCCTTTCAGTTGCAGCCCATACTTCCTTCCAGGCTCTTAGTGTTTCAACCTCTCCCAGACCTGCTAAAGTGTAAGTACCCTCACTTATGGATTGTCCTATGTGGGGGACAAGAATAGCCACTAGGTTTAAGATAAATTCTAGCCGAAATAAGCAGGCGAAGAGAAGCAACACAGGGCCAGGTAGTTTATTTGAATGCAAATTCCTGGGTGATGTTCCGCGGTCTGGCTATCACAGGCCAGGGAAGTCACACCCGGTCAGGGAAGTGAAAGCTTACAAGAGATTAAGAGAGAGAAGAGTGGGCAAGCTATTTTAGAGGGCGTAGAGAAGTATGATTAGCTAAAAGTGACATAATAGACAACTAGAAACTTTTTTTCCTTCCAAGAGAGAAGAGGCTGACATCTAGGTCTTAGTTAACACATCAGAAAGATAAAATTCAAGAAGAGCTTTCCTTTTTCCATATAAAGCACGGACCTTGAAATCTAGTCTGTTCTCCTTTTATAGTATCTCTCTGTTCTGTTTGCATGTCCTTGTTTTTCTTTCCTCCAACCTAACACTAGGGACCCAAAGTGAGATGGGGGAGCTGTGTGGAGCACCAGGTTCCTCATTCCCTCTGTGAACAACTCCTCATTGGGGCCCTGAAGGTCCAGATTATAGGTGATATTTTTCATGCCCTACTCCTGTAATACCTGCTGAAGCTCTGCATACGTTTTCCAGCTAGTGGGTAAGTATGGGCAATCACCCTGATTAGGCCAAACTGATTGCTGTTGTCAGCAGATCCAGAAGTGCATGATTCCCTGGGGTGTGATGGACACTTTGCAACCACTGCCAGAGGGAAGGGTGAGTCATCAGGGAAGCCAGTCTCTCCATTTCAGAACCCAACATAACAATGTTTTCCACCCCCATATCCCAAAGATGTAAAAGCCATGTAGGCAGAGATTCCGATGGCTTCTGCCAAAACCGGATGCTCGTATCCACCAGCTCATCCTGGGTATAGGGGCAAAGCACAGACTCACCACTACCTGGGAAGGGGGCGACTCCTCCCCTTGAGGAGCCCGTGGTTGTTGCGTTTTTATTTTCTTAGTTACAAGGAGGTGGGCCTTCAATACAGGAGGGGCTGGTGCCTTGGATGGTGGCCTTGGCAACAGTTGCGCCCTGGGACCCAGCCCTTCATCCTCCCGTCCTATCTCCTTTACCTTCCCTGGGGCCAAGGCACCACTCCTTCCCTCCCATCCCCTACGGCCCCCTACAGTGCGGAGTCTCCTGCTGCCTCCCACCTCACTGCTAACATGTCTTTCAGGAGTGCAACATAACTTCTCAATAACTGTATTTCTTTCTTAAGGGCATCCCATAGGTCATTGCCCAGATCCTTCAAGGGATGCCAAAGTGTGTCTCTCTCTCTGATAACCCTTTCCAATATCTCAAGAAAGAAATACCCCACAATCCCAGCAGCCACATAGCCACTCAGGGCTTCTAAGCAGTCTTCTATCTCACAAAGAGTTAATTCCACAGCTTCTGGTGTCTCCACACTTCCCTAATTCTGGTGAAAGGCCCATCTGTCCAAGAGTGCTTTACTCTAGACCAGTTCCCCATTAGGGGCCCCACAGATAGGGGGTTCCCAGGTGAATGTGAACCATCCACCACTGCCTGAGGAGGGTCAGTCATCACCCACCCCTGCCACTGCAGCAGCCACCAGGGCCTCCCCACCACCCACAGAGGGTTTCCAGGTATCTCCCCACCATCTCTGGGGGCACACCACCCAAGCATTGCACCTATGAAGACCCATTTCAGGTTCAGAGATCCTGCTGACTGTGCCAGCTGTAACTCAGGGTGGGGGGAAATATGTCCCCAGCCCGGGGCAAATAAACCTTTGAAGCTGAAATCAAAGGGAGAAATAAAGTGGGAGAAACTCTTTCATCGCATACAAGCAGTTGCTTGCCCGTGTCTCTTGCAACCCGGCTGCAAAAATGCCCCACCAGACCTCTCTGGCCCAGGCGCACACTCGCTCTCCATCCAGCTTGTAATCATCTATTGATACGGAGATGGACGAAAGCCAGGTGAGAGAGTCTGGAAATAGTGCAATTTTACCCACACACCCCAACAAGAAATCTCATATTCTTAGCTGAACCTCCCACCTCCCCTGCCATAAACAACCACTAATCTGCTTTTTGTCTCTATAGATTTGCTGATTCTGGTCATTTCATATAAATGGTGTTTTGTGGCTGCTTCTTTCACGCAGCATGTTTTCAAGGTCCGTCCATGCTGTAGTGTGTCAGTGCTTCATTCATTTTTACAATTGAATAATATCAATTGTATGGATGTGCTACATTTTGTTTATCGTCTCATCAGCTGATGGATGTTTAGTTTTGGTTTCATATTCTGGCTATTGTAAATAATGCTTCTATAAACATTCTTGGGCAAGTTTTGGGGCAGACATATATTTTCATTTCTCTGGGGTAGAAATCTGCAGGAGGATCACTAGGTCATGTGGCACCTCGATGTTTGACCATTCAAGAAATTGGCAGATTGTTTTTCAAAGTGGCTGCATTATTTTATATCCCCATCAGTGGTATATCAGGGATCTGATTTCTCAACCTCGTTGTATCTGACTTTGGTTCTAGCCATCCGAGTGGGTGTGAAGTGATATCTCAGTGTGGTTTTGATGTGCATTTCCCTGATGACTAATGATGTCAAGCATCTTTTCACATGCTTCTTGGCCATTTGCATATATATTTTAGAGAACTATCTATTCATATCCTTTGCTCAATTTTTAATTGGATTATTTATCTTTTTATTAACAAGTTGTAAAAGTTTCTTATACATTTAGATAAAAGTTGTTAATCAGATATATGATCTGCAAATATTTTCTCTTATTCTGTGGTTTGTTTTTCACTTCCATAAAAGTTTTTAAATTTGATGAAGTTCAATTTATATAGTTTGTCTTTTGTTGCTTTTGGTGTCATAGCTAAGAATCCATTGGGAAATCCAAGTCCCTGAAGATTTATCCCTATATTTTCTTATAAGAGTTTTGTAGTTTTAGCTCTTACACTTAGATCTTTGACCCATTTTGAGTTAATTTTGTGTACTGTGTGAGGCAACTCACCCCATTCTTTGGCATGTGGCTATCTAGTTGTCCAAGCACTATTTGTTGAAAACTATTCATTTTTGTTATTTGCTTATTTGTTTAGTTACTGGTTAGATTATTTTAATAAAGTCTATTTCCCTCCCCAAAGACTTTCAAGGGATGCAGTCTGCGATAAGTTCACAGTCACACTAGAATGACAGTGCTTTTGACAAAGCTCCTTTTGATTATTTTGTTCCCTGATCACACCAAATACGAAGCTCTGCTAATTGTTCTATTGTCTTCAACAATGCTTTAGGCATAGATTGCTCCACAAATAGATGCAGTTAGATTTGGGCTGTTTTGAAGGGAGGCTTCCTGAGGTCAGTATTTGAGATTTATAGTGACAGAATCCTCCCAGTTATCCTATTCCCCTTATTCTCTGGCAAACTATCTGGCCTACAGTTTAGCCTTAACTCTAACAAATCCATCCATTTACCCCAATAGCCCTTTGCAACCTGTGGTTAGTTTGAAAGCAACCTTAGGCTTGAACTTCACACTCTACTGTAAATGAACTTGGTTCCTTTGGGAACGGACTGGGAACCCTTTTGTCTTTGGTCTACTTCACTCCCCCAGATAAGACCTCTGAGCCATAAGGATGGCACTGGCACTGGGGGTAGAACACTGGTGCACTTCTCTCTGAATGACACCCCCATTTCAGGAGCTGAGAGCTCCAGCATCATGGGCAGCAGTCTCAGATATCCTCAGGTTGCCTCTACCACTGTGGAGAGCGCCCCCCTCACTTCGTGAGCTGGGGCAAGGGCACTCGGGATCCCAGTAGTATTCTCGGCTGTGCCATGCTCACAGTAGAGCCTCTGAGCCACCACTGGGGCTGGACAGAAGAAGGGATCCCCCATCTCTCAGTTATACTTCCCCAGAACTTAGCTTCAGCAACAGGTGGTTGGGAGTCAGATGAGAAATGCTGACGTTCTTCCCTCCCAGGAAGATAGTCCTCTGACTGGTAGCTGGAGAGAGAGGGAGGCCTGTGCTCTTGACTCTGCTGGTGTGGAGTGGAGTTTCCATGTTGCTGAGCTGGGAGAGGGCAGCAAGGGCATGAGTCTAGGTTCAGATACCAATGCCTATCACTTTTCTTACCTAGTTTGAGTAGAATTTCTTGACTAATTGTTTCTTTATTTGGTATATGGACTATTTCTAGAGGCTTTACATTTAAAAAAATATTAATTTTCACCAAGCTCTCAGAGGAGCAAGTCTAAAGAGCTCCTCACCCTGTTGTGCTTGAATTGGAATCCTCTGGATTAAATTTAAACCGTGCTTCATTCTGCCTGAAGTCCTCTCCTTCCCCATCCAATGAGAAAACTCTTACCATGTTTCAAGACTCAGCTTAATAGTTCCTTCTCTCTCCCACCTCCTCCCCCCTCCGGAGCGCCTTCTCACTCTTCCCACTATGTTACTGTGACACCTGTCTGCCACACTGTGCTGCCGTTGCTTACCTTGTCTGTGTACTTCTCCATAAGACTCTCTGCTCCTCAAGGACATACACTGTTCATCACTGCACAACTTCTAGCATGAGGATTGGCATGTACTATGCACGCAACTAATGAATATCAAACAAATTCCATATGGCTTTTGTGTTGGCCACTTCCTTCCCATCTCTTTTGGGTATATACGTGTTTGTGTATCTGTGCGTGTGTGTGTGTGCATGTGCAACACACAGTCCCTGAGAGTAGAGTCAATAACAAAAATAGCTGTCATCTGTAAGTAGCAGGTACTATTCTAAGCATTCTTTATATATATTAATTCATAATGCAAACCTCATAGTAACCCTACTATATGTCATTTATTGCTTAACCCTATTGTGCCTCATTTGCAATGACAAAACTGAGACGCAGTGATTTTAAGTCATTTGCTCAGGGTTAATACAAGTAAGGTGGAGGGCCAGTATTTGAGTCCAAGCAATCTGAATTGAAAACTATTCTGATAAATAGTCTAATGTAGGTACCAGGTAGATAATGAGTGTTCAATAAACAGCAATTAGGAAATGCAAGCATCAGTGAACCCAACCTCCAATTAGGGAAAAGAATTCTTGTATCTGGTTTTCTTGCTTATAAACTAGTCCACCTCTGGTCATTGCCTTCCTCCTTAAATGATGAGATCTGAGACACCTTACAGTGCCATCTGCCTGCTACCTGGCTGATCACCTTGCACTAGGCACCAGGCTATATTCTAGACCTTGGCACACCCAGCCTTGTCTCACCACTAGTAAACCCCAAATGCAGTCTTTTCCAGGTCAACAATCTCCCTATTGCTTTCCTGGCACTTGCACCCTTTTACTTTTTAAAGGTAATTTCATTTCTACTGCTCTGCCGTCTTTATGGGGAACACTCACTGCCCTGACTTTGTGTTCATCTACTTTTGACACATTTGCATATATAGAGAGAGTCCTCTCACAGATGGACTCCAGTAATGTCCCACTTTCCTTAATGAGGGTGGCAGGCTCTTCTTATTTAGGAAAATGCTGTTACCTTGGTGACCTGGTTGGGTTCCAAAGCCCTGCACATTTCCTGACAAAGTCACAAGTGTTCAGTTTGTCAGTCCTCAGCCACCTGCAAGATGGTCACCTTCGTGGACAATGATTGAAATAATGACCAAGATGACATCCCAGTATTTTGGTATTTATTTTATACTAAAGCACAGGTATTTTATTTTTTAAAGTGTGTGGGTTGTCATTATCTTTATACTTTTTTAAATTGAAGAATAACATAAATAGAGTGTACAAGTCTTAAACATACAGCCACTCCCAGATGAAGATCTAGAACGTTTGCAGCCCCCTGGAAGTTTCCTTTACGCCTCTTTCCCATCAGCACTCTACTCTCAGAGGTGATCAGCCCTTCTGACTGCCATCAGTATAGACTGATATTGCCTGTTATTGAACTTCATATAAAGTAGAATCATACTGTATATATAACATATATACAGTACATGCATAAGCAACAAAATAAGCAACAGTTTATCCCTTTTGATTATTGCATAATGTTCCATTGTATGGATGCATCATAGTTTATCTGTTCTTCCATTAATATACACCTGGGTTGTTTCTCATTTGGGACCCTTATAAATGAAACATGGACAAGTGTTTGTGTGGACATATGTTTTCATTTTCCTTGGGTAAATTCTCTTTGAGTTATGTACAGATGTGCGTTTAATTTTATAATTAATGCATCCAGATTTTTTCTCAAAATGGAAGTAACACTGTATCCCATTTGGAATATTGCGGACTTCTGGTTGTTCCACATCCTAGTCAACATTTTATATTGGTTAGATTTTTAAGAAACCAGTTTGATGGACATTTAGTGTTTTCTTAATCTGGTTTTGATTTGCACTTCCCTGATGACTAATGGCATTGACTAAATATTCTTGTGCTGATTGGTTATTTGTGTATCTTCCTTTCTAGAGTGTCTGTTAAAGAGATTTTACCATTTTTATCAGACAATTTTTCTTTTTATTATTGAGTATAAGAGTTTATATTATAGGAACAAGTTCTGTATTAGATATACATATTGTGACTATTTTCACCCAGCTTGTGGCTTCCCTATTAATTTGCTTAATGGTGTCTTGTGAATGAAGAGAAGTTTAACATTTTTATGACATCCAATTTATGAATTTAAAAAACTATGGTTAGTGTCCTATTCTTTCTGTGTCCTATTAATAAACTTTCTATTGCTTATTACATGTTCTCCCATGTTTCCTTCTAGAAGCTTTATAAATGTTTTAACTTGTGTTTAGGTCTGTGACTCACCTTGATTTAATTTTTTTGCTATGGTGGTATGATGTAAGGATTGGGATTTACATTTTTCATATGAGTATGTAGTTATTCCAGCCCTTTTTGTCAAAAAGACTCCTTTTCCCATAGAATTGTTCTGGCACTTTCATGGAGAATCAGTTGACTAACATGTGGATCTAGTCCTAGAATTTTTATTCTGTCCCATTAATACATTTGTCTGTTTTTACATCACTTTACCATACTATCTTGATTACTGTTATTTTATAATTATCAGGGAATCTAAGTTCTTGTTCAAGATTGTCTTAGTTTTCCTGGCTTATGTATCCTCCCCAAATTCTTATTTTGATGTCCTAACCCCAACTACCTCAGAATGTGACTTTATTTGAAGATATACCGTCTTTATAGAGGTTATCAAGTTAAAATCAGGTATGTAAGGTGGGCTCTAATCTGATATGACTTGTATACCTTTAAGAAGGGGAAATTTGGACACAAACATGCATATAGGGAGAGCACATGAAACATGATGGCAGAGATCAGGCTAATGCTTCTACAAACTAAGGAACATCAAAGATGGTCAGCAGACCCCCAGAGGCAAGGGGAGACATGTGACATAGTTTCACTCACAGCTCTCGAAAGGAGCGAATTCTGGCAACATCTCAATATTGGAATTTTGGCATCCAGAACTATGAGACAATAAATTATTTTTGTTTAAGACACCCAATGTGTGGTGTTTTGTTATAGCAGCCCTAGAAAACTGATACATAGGGTTTTTACTTTTTCGTGAAATGTTAGAATTAGCTTTTTAGTTTCTTCAGTCTGAGATTTTGACTGGGATTACATTCAATTTAGGGAGAATAGCATTTTAACATTAAGTTTTTCAATCCATGAATATGGTATATTATTTCATTTATTCAGGCCTTTAGTTTTCTAGTATATTTTTTAGTTTTCAGTGTACAGATCTTACACATTTTTCATTAAATTTATTACCAATTATTATATCTTTGCTGATGTTTTTATAAATTCTGTTGTTTTTCTAACTTTGTTTTCCAATCTAGTCTGTTGCTAGTAGATTGAAGTTGATTTTATTTTTTAGAATTTTATTTAAATTTTACTTTGATTATTGACTTCTAAATTTTGACTTGTATCCTGTGATTTTTCTAAATTCATTTATTCTAGTAGATTTTTTTGTCTGTGAATTCATAAGGATTGTCTACATACACGATCATGTTGTCTGTCATGACTGCGATTTGTTCAAAGTAATGTGCGTGCAGTAGGACACAGCAGTCACTCCTTCTATGGCCTTGGTCAGGCATCTAATCTCTGAATTTGGGGGTTCTTACCTATAGAAGGGGGTCGTTATATGGGTTGGTCTTTGAGATTCCTTTCAGATCTAAGATAATAAGAAATCTGACTCTGCCATTTACTTGCTTTGTGACCCTGGGCAAAATACTACATCTCTATGAGCCTCGGTTTGTTCGCTTGTAAAATGGGCATAGTAATAATAAAATATCCATGTCACAAAGTAGTTATGAGGAGCCAATGAAATAAGCAGGACACTGAGTAACTGTTATATATTGTGCTATAATAAAATACATCTTTGGTCTTTGTCTCTGGTTCCTGGTACAGAGCTTCTAAAAACCCTTGGAATTCTGAGTGGTCAGAGTGCCTTTGTTATTCGTAACTTTCTACCCCTTTGCAGACCTGAGTTAATGATAATGTGCTGATGCAGGGTTGGCCCCTACACAGCTTCAAGATGGGAGCTGGTCACTTCAGGTTCCCCCTGTCTCTGGGAAGGGAGGAGGGCTGGATTAGATAATAAATACTCTCGAATGAGACTGAGAGAACTTCCATACTGTGATCACATCTACATGAGGGAGGGCGGGGCCCCCAACTCTGTGGCATAGAGGCTCTGTGCTTCTGGACCTCATACAACATGTCTCTTCATCCGGATGTTCATTTGTATCCTTTATAATAAACTGTACATAAGTCTAGCACTTTCCTGAGTTCTGTGAGCTATTCTAGAAAATTACCTGAGGAGAGGGGGCCATGGGAACCCTTAAGTTTGTAGTTGGCTGAATTTGTAGTGGGTAGCCGGAGTACCCCATTTGTGGCTGGTGTCTAAAGTGAGGGCAGTTTTGTGGAACTGAGCCCTTAAATTGTGAGGTCTGCACTAACCCAGGGAAGTGTCAGAGTTGAATATTTGGACGCCCAATTGGTGCCAGAGAATCAGAGAATTGGAGAATTAGTTATTGGTGTTGGAAAAAGACACCAGACCTAATAATTAATAGTAATGATAGCACTGTAGTGCTTTTCTGCTTACAAAGCAGTTTTATATTCTATGACTCATTTGATCACCAAAAGAGCCTGTGAGGTAAGCAGAGCTGAGATTATTAACCTCATTGTATTGATGAGTAATGAGAGGCTCAAAGAGGTTAAGTGACATGTCTAGAGCCATTCAGCAAGTAGGAGGCAGGGCTACCACTTGATTTTCTGAGCTTGAGTTTTGTGTTCCCACAAATAAGGACAGGTTGGGCTAGAGAAGCTTTGTAAAAAGCAGCTCCAGGATCTAGGAACACCATCACCAGACATACTCTGGGAGGCGTGTGTGCCGTGTGCGTGCACACATGTGTGTGTTTGGCTTCCTTAAAGCCACCAGATTAGACAGTGGTTCTCAAACTGAAGGTGGGCCTCAGCTTCCCCAAGGAGAGCATAAAAATACAGTTGCCTGGGCCCCATGCTCATAGGTCTTGATTCATAACCCTGGAGGGGCCAAGACCCAAGGATGTTTAACAAACACCCCAAGTACTTCTGATACAGAAGGTCCTCTCCTTTCTTTCTTTGTCTCTCTTCAGTCTGTGTCCCCCTGACTACCCCCGCCAACCATGTGTGCCTTTATGTTATCTTCCTGGGAGAATGTCTCTGAGTCTCTGTGGCCTCTTCTGTCTCTCCCTTTTCCAGGGTCTGGTCTGTGTGCAGCTCTGTGAATCTCTACCTGTGATTCTTTCCTGTCTTGGCTCCCACTCTGACACTGGGTCTCTTGTTTTTCCTGTCCTGCCTACTGTGCACCTGAGCCTGTGTGTGTGTGTATGGGTTTGCGTGTGTGCACCTCTATTATATTTTCTCCATATTGGGTCCTTTTCTTCTCTCTTGTAAACCACCCCCTTGGCACCTCCCAGCCCCTCAGCTCTGAAGCTTTTATGTGCAATACAGAGAGACTCTCCTGTGGAGAAACCTGAAATTCCCTGAGTCAGACCCCAGACCCCTGCACACCTCAGAATGTTCGGCTCTCATCACGGGCCCATTGGGGCCTCCCCCTCTCTCCTGCAGGGCTTCTCTGGGGCCCTCAGTCTCCTGTGCTGCCAGAGATAAGGTGCCCTTATTTGCAGAGCTGCCTTGGGTATGACCCTCAAGAAGACCAGATAAGAAACATGTCCTTTGGGAGCCTGGAACGTCCCCTCCATCTCCCTGGGCTGCACGCTGACCTTCCTGTCACTGACCCTAAGTATCTCAGGACACACCCGCAGGCTTTATGGCTGATGCCAACAGCCCTGAGGGGGATTTGACTAACTTTTATTTTTGAGCTAATGTTGTTAATTCATCATTGAATAATTTATGTATCCAATATTTTTTAAACACCACTGTGTACCAGATTCTGTGCTGAGATATAGCAATGAAGGCAGCAGCTGCAATATTGAAAATCTCAGAAACCATACTATTGTAGCATGAATTGAGCATCTACTGCATTCCAGGCGCTTAATTTATATTAGGAACTTCATACCAGAATTCCTTGCAGGGAGAGAACTTCCCCTTTTTATGGGAATATTGTAATTATCTGTTTGTAATCATTACAGCTATTGATTAACTAAAAATACACTGGACACTTACTCCCCTATTCAGGAGTGACATTTAAAATTTAACAAATGACCAGTTGACTAATGAACACATTTGCATCACTCCTCATTTCTATTGTCATTAGTTGCAGAAACATAAAATCTTCTGTCATTCATTCATTCATTCATTCGTTTATTCTTTCCTTCTTTCAGCATATTGTTAAGGGCCCACTGGGTATCAGGCATTTGTGTTAGGAACTAGGGATGCAACAATTAACAGGACATCGTAAGAACTCAGGAGGGGAATAGGCAAAGACATTGACCAAGTTCATAGAGTGTGGCAAAGGAAAATTTCCAGAATGTATACCTGGAAGGCTAACCTAGTGGGAAGAATCAGGGAGGGCTTTCTGGAGGAAGGGATGTTAATACTAAGACTTCAACAGTGAACAGGGGTTAGCCAGATGAGATCTCTTTCTTACCAGTTTTGTCTGTTCTATCAGATAGAGCATGGTGCCCTGAGCATAGTAGGGTTTCACTAAATCAACAGATATATAAACTAGATGACTCCAAAAGCAATTTTCTGGTTGGTGGTAATTGCCCAGGGGGGGCATAAAGAAGACGCAGTTTCTGTTGCCTAGCTACTAGTGCATCTTCTGTCATTGCGTGTACCAAGCACCTAGCCAAGAATCAAAGACAATTTTCTCCACTCAGATTCATGGTGATGTCAGAGTTTTCAACAGATTCTTTCCCACTCATTCCCCCAGGCAAAAAAGACAAATAGGAGCCCAGAGAAGTAGGCCTAGGAGACAAAAGTTGATGAGAACATTATTAGGTCCTACGTTCTCAAACTCATGCCTGTAACGGCCATGCTGAGCTGTGTTTCTAGAGTTTCTGTTCTTTTAGAAGAAACCAGAAATCTGGATTTTCATGTAAAACCTCCTAATCTTTATGTTGGAATTAAATTTAAAACTTAAAAAAAAAAGTCATTACATACCACAAAACAGACATCTGTGTGCTGTTCCCTTAGTTGGGGCTCCTGTAACAAAAATACAACAGACTTAAGCAAGAAAGTCTTGACTTAAGCAAGAAACATCTACTTCTCACATTTATGGAAGCTGGAAGTCCAAGGTCAAGGCACTGGCGGATTTGGTGTCTGGTGAGAGCCCACTTGGTTCATTGGTGGCTGACTTCTTGCTGTGCTGTCACCTGGTGGAAGGGGTGAGGGAGCTCTCTGGGGTCCCTTAAATAAGGGCACTAATCCCATTCATGAGGGCTCCACCCTCACGCGCTAGTCACTTCCCAAACGCCCACCTCCTACTGCTATCACCTTGGAGGGTAGAATTTCAACATATGAATTTTGGGGGAGACACATTGAGTCCCTCACAGCTGCCATTCCTGACTTAGAAGTCATTTCCTAAAAATAGGATGAGAACGAGAGGAACTTACATTCACTGCACAACGACATTGTTCTGAACAATGCACTACATGTTCCATAGATCTTCATTATGACTATTCATTGCATGAATATCTCTATTATCTTATTTAATCTTTGCAACAATCTCATGGGGCTGGTATTATAATCTTTGTTCAGGAAGATTGCCAAAATTAAGTCAGCAGGGATCCAATATTAACCACAAGGAAGCTTAATATTCAAACAAAATTGGAAATGAACTGAGAAGCAGAGAAGTCTTTTGAATTAGCGACCTGATTTTATAAGCCCCCCCTTCCCCTGAGGTGCTTAGAGTCTTAAATATTAAATAGGCGGATGTTTGTCTAAAATATGTCTTTTTGTTGGTTGGGTGTCTTTACTAATTGCCTTAAATACTAGTGCTCTTTCCTGCAAAGTTCTTGGTTAAAGAGTTTTAATTTGCTGGCTTGGAAACCTGGCTGCCCTGTTACATATATAACCTATAGGTTGATTCACCATTAATTAATGTCATGTCTGTGGTATTTGAGATCCACTCAGCTAAGCAACACTGTCATACCTCCAGATTCCGATCTCTTGATGCCTCTGAAGTAGTGCAATCTTTTTGTTTGATTGTCTGATAGAGTTGCATCCTAGAGGAGATAAACAAAAAACACTTACTTTAACCTGGACTTCTGTCACTTTTGCCACTGAGCTGAGCATCCCGTAATCCTAGAGTCTTAAGAGCTTCTTAAGATGAAGATCCATTAGAGAGCTGAGGAAGTGACATTGTGGCAGTTTCTGGACCCAGGCCTTAAGCGACTGCAGGCTCCCATTTTGTCTCTCTGGGAACACTCACTCCTTGAACTCAGCTGCCATGCTGTGTGCAAGCCCGGCCGCCTGGGCAGAAGCACAGTGGTGAGGAGCTAAGGTTTCTGGTTGTCAGCCCCAGCGGAGCCCCCAGCTGAGCACCAAACTGACCTGCCAGCCACGGACGTGAATCACTGCAGAAGCAGATCTTTAAACCAGGTGAGCCTTCCCCGCTGGGGCCCCAAATCAGAGATCCACATGCCCAATAAATGACTGGCTTTGTTTAAAGTGAGTAAGACTTTTTAAGAGTAACGGAAGCTTGTGGATGTTTTATTGCCCTTGTCTAGCTTGGATTAACACGTAGTCTACAGGCACACACCTGATCATCTACATTTGTTCTCTTACAACACTAAACTATGTTTTCTACCTTTATCTTGCATCTACCTACTACTTCAGCATTTTATTAAAAATAATAATAATAAAGAGAGAAATATGGTATCCACATATAAATCAAGTTTAAAAATCAAACGAATATTCATATTTGAACTGAATGTTTATAGTTCATGATGCGTGATCAAAACCAAAAGTTTCTGTGATGACTGCCCTTGTACTGTTCACCATGTAAGAACTTATTCACTATGTAAGAATTTGTTCCCCATGTAAAAACTTGTTCGTTATGCTTCAGAAGATTGGAGATTGACGAAAATTAGGCTTGGGGTGGATTAATGATTGTGCATTGAGCATTGACTCCCCTATACAGAATTTTATTGTTGTTAACAACCATTTGATCAATAAATATGAGAGATGCCCTCTCAAAAAAAAAAAAAAAAGTACAGACTTCCAATTGTAAAATAAATAAGTAACCGGGATATAATGTATAGCATAAGCAATATAGTCAAAATATTGTAACAACTTTGTATGGTGATAGCTGGTAGCTAGAATTATCATGTATATAAATGTTGAATCACTGTGTTGTACACCTGAAACTAATGTAATACCGTGTGTCAACTACCCTTCAATAAAAAATAATTATCTACAAAAAAAAAAAAAAAGAGTAACGGAAGCTTGTTGGGCAGCTATACCCAAACCACATGGGCCTTGGGGACCCGGGTTTCCTCCATCACAAGGCTCCTCTCTGTCTTTTATAAGCTTGTCATCACCCACTCAGTCAAGGCTGAGTTCCTGCCATGTCCAGGTTCTAGTAAGTGAGAGGATGGAAAAGGCACATCTGTTTCGTACTCACCTTGGCTTGGGGCTGGCACCCCTTACTTCTGCTCACATTCTGCTGGTGATAACTTGCTACATGACTGCATCTGATTGCAAAAAGGACGGAATGCACAGCCTCTAGCTGTGCAGCCATATTCTCAGCCACTAAGAAGACAGGGGAGAGCAGATTCTATTGGGAGTCTCGCAGTCTGGACGGGGCCACAGAGATCTGCATTTTGTAAGCCTCTGAAGAGATTTTGGTATAAGTGGTCCAACTATAGCATGAAAAGTATGAGTTTTGAACTCAGTGAGATCTGAGTTTAAAACTGAACTCTACCATATGCAAACTGGGTGACGCCTCAGAGTTTCAGTTTCCTTGTGTATATAAAAATGCAAAAAAACCCACAAAACCCTCCCACCCCATTCCTACCTCCGGGTGGTTGTGCAGATCTGATACTGCCTAAAGTGCAAGCACAGAACTGTGGTTCACAGCAAGATCTAAAGAGAAAAAAGAAAGTTTTATTGTTAATTGAATTAGGTCTTACATTTTACCCTTGGTCACCATACTTAAGATCTCCCTTTTTTCTCTCGTATCCACCTAGTCTTACCCCTGTTGTACAGACAAGGAAACTGAGGTTCAGAGAGACATTGAGTAAGGAGACCAAAAACACTCAATTGGTAAGAGCTGGCGTCAAAGCTGGAGCCCAGATTTGTTTCTGATGGTGTCTGATTCCAAATGCTATGCATGACACAGAAGTAAAGAGAAGCTGTTGGTAGTTTGGGGGCAAAGAAGGGGCATATCAGAGCTCTGCTGTTGGGAGAGAAATCTGAAAGTACTGCTATGAGATGTGTGCAGCTGGGGAAAACTGCAGAAGGGCCAGGGAGGTGAGGAGATCTGCACAAAGCTGATTGAAGTGAAGGCTGAGTACGTCCTCTTTTTAAAAAATTGAAATGAAGTTTATTTACAATATTATCTTGGTTTCAGATGAACAATTTAGTGACTCATCAATTATGTACATTATGAGGTCCTCACTGTAAGTGTAGTTACCCTCTGACACCATACAACATATTACAATATTATGAGCTATATTCCCTATGCTTCCATCCCTATGGCTTAATTATTTTATACTTTGAAGTTTGCGCCTCTTTAAAACAGACAAAACAGTAATAGGCTCATAAGCATAGAGAAGGCTGAGCGCATTCTTACGTCATCCTCCGCAGTTCGGCACCTCTAAGGAGGCAGCTCCACATGGAGTGATTCCATTCTTCACTTGAGCGTGGCTCTGCAGAACTGTCTAGCAGACCATTCCACGCATGTTGGAGATGAACTACAGCATTTAGCATTGATTCCAGACCCTGACAGAAAGCTTTTTACGGCCTCGGCTTACCCATTTGGGAACTGGGAATTACAATGCCAACTACAGCTATTTTATAGGGAACGCATGGGAAATATGTTTTCCAAAGTTGAAGATATCACCTTGATGTTAAGGTTTACTGTAAACTGAACACACAAGACCGTAGGAAGTGCTCACTGAAGCTTCCACTTCATGATTGATTCTTTGTGTCATAATTTTGTAAATTAAAAATGTTAGGTTATCACAGAATGAGGTGGTGAAGAGAGACTGGAAGATAGATTTTCTTGAGTTGTAGTTTCCATGGTGACTGACTTGCAGACGTTAACCACTGGCTGAAATAGAGATACATAAGGAAATGATTGTGAATGCTTTGCACAGTACCTGGCACGTAGTGAACCATCACTGTGTATGACATCAGAATCCCTGCCTTTATAAAAGCAGCCTGGACATAGGTGCTTCCCGTGAAAGCATCATGGAAATTCCCTCCTTCCCTGGGATGCTTCAGCCTGAACATTCTGAGATTTAAAAAGGTTCTAAGGCAGTAGAACTTCAAGGGATAGACTTAGACAAGGAGTTTGATCTGTGAGCTCCCCCTTATTCTGAAGCAACTGTACGAGGCCTCACCGAGCCCAGTTCCTCTGCGTCTTGGCTAAGAATCTTTGCCACCTCAAGCTCAAGATGTTCTCCTATATTGTCATTTAGAAGCGTTGTCAGTTTCCCCTTTCACATTTAGATCTACAACCCACCAGAATTGATTTTTGTGTAGAGTGTGAGGTAGAAGTCAAGATTCAGATTTTTCCGTGTGGATGGCCAAATGATCTCGCGCCGTTGACTGAGAAAGCCATTGTTCTTCCATGGCTCTCCAGCGGTACTTCTGTTGTGAATCAAGTGTCTTTACATGTGTGGATTTATTTCTGAGCTCTCTATGCTATGTCACTGGTCTGTTTATCTTTCTTGTATCAACGCATGCTCCCTTAATTACTGTGACTTAGTAATAATGCCTGCTACCCAGGAGTCAAAATCATTCGACTTTGTTTTTCCTTGTGATAATCTTGTCTCTTTGATTTTTTTCCACACATATTTTAGAATTACCTTGTATATTTCCATGAAAACAAAAACTTGCTGGGATTTGATTGGGATTACAGTCTTTAAATCAATTTGAGGAGGAGTGATATCTTTACAATGTTGATGCTTTCCCTCCCCCTGCCCCACTGCAAGCCTATGAGGTAGGTTCTGTTGTTATCCTCATTGACAGATACACCCCTCTCTCTTACATGGGGCACAGGAATGTGAACTATCCCAGTGGACTACCAAGGAGGAGGGTGGGCATGGTCTGCCCCACCCAGAAGGTATATTGTATCATTGATAGTGTTTAAAATTACTGGCTTGTGGTAACAATATAAGTAGAGTGATTGTAGTCAGTTCTATTATACGGCTCTTAAATTCTCTGTTCACCATGCACTCTCTTCATCTTTGCACCAGGGGCAGACTATTCCCATTGTCCTTGGCATGCCACTGACTTAACCCTGCTAATTCGATTCACCTTTGCACAAATTCAGTCTGGAGGTGAGCAATGCTGCAAGCAGGTCTGGGTGGAATCCTCTGAGTGAGCCTAGTGGTAGACACACCCAGCTCTCAGAGGCCGCAGTGGCAGGGGGTGGTGTTTCAAACCCACAGTCACTAATGTGAACTGAGATATGGAATGAATAGTGGTAGTGATTGTCTTTGCCTGGGTGATGTAGTTTGGATTTTATTCCTGGTAATATAACCACTGATGAAGATCCCTTGATCCTCACTGGAGATGCCAGGAACTTCTAGATATTATTAAACTTTTCTTCTGTTAAATTTAGTAGAGGTATTTTGATTATTTGCAACTAAGGATCCTGATGGCTGTAGTTATTGTTATTAGTCATACAATAATATGCCATAATGTGCCAATAATATGCCTCCTCCACTGCCATCTTTCTGCACTGCATGTGTGCTGACCTAGAATTCCAGAACACCAAATCTTGCCCAGCCCACACATGCCAGGCACCTGGCTGTCTGGAGCTGAGGATTAGACAAATACCAATTAGGGCCTGTATTGTCGAGCTGGAAGGTAATGAATGGTGTCTCTGTAGTGGCCCCACGTTAGGATGACTCCACGTGTTCACAAGCCCTCCAAGTCCCCTCTGTTTGGCAAGACTTAAATGGCACGTGGAAGGAACCAGCATACTGCTGGCTAAAGGACCAATAAATCATGCTGTGGACATGGGGAAACAGCTAGGCCTTCCCTGGAAAGGGTTCCTCGTCCAAGGGACCTTTGGTAATGCCGCTCTTTGCAATCATAATAAAAATCAAAGTATCAGGAAAGCCATGTAGAGGCAATTCCACTGCCTACTGGATTTTTAATTTTCTTGAGGATGCCAGAGGCAATCTTGAGCCCATTATGTCTAAATGAGGCACATTATAAAAGGCTTGCAAAGTCCAAACTGCTTCTATAGCCATTAATTAGCCAGACTTCTAAATAGGCCCATAAGATTAAATGTGGTTTGTGGCCTTTGGTCTCTAGAACAGGGCTGGAGTATGCAGACAAGTCAGGTATTGTTGGTTCAGTCATTTCTCTCCCACCCTCCTCACTCATCCCAGTTCCCATCTATGGTCGCCTTTCTGGGGAGGTAGGGAAGGAGATCTTACTAACCAAACACCTAGTCAGAGAGCTTTGAATGTCGCTGTGAGGCTGTGAACAACTGGAGCCCAGGGACTGAAGGTGTCTTGTTAGTTCCTATTGCCCCATTCCTATTCCCCCATTCTCATAGTATCTTGGGCACAGTAGGTCTATCAGCCAGGCTTCCTGGTGGCAAGGGACAGAAACTTACCTCTAGCTTTCTTCAACTAAAAGAGGCTATATTGGAAGGATACGCGGGGTGCATGGGATGAACAGTGGCTGGAGGACCAGGCTTGCAAGGGAATAAGCATCAGCAATTCAGCAAATGTCCAGCAGCAGCAATGGTCTGGCTCACAGCCTCAACCGTGTGTACATCCTTCAGTCACTAGCTCAAGATTCTAAGCCCCCGGAGAAAGCGTGTGGCCAGAGGAACTGCAGTCATGCAGTCACTCTCCTTCCCCCTTACAGAGCCTGTAGTGGGCAGCCACACTCACCCTCGACCTGGTCTCAGTGGGGCAGCTCCCAAAAGGGAAATCAGCGTGCCAACGGGAAGGGTCTTTATACCCATGGCCCTGGTGACCAATGCCTCTGGTCTAATGTGGTCGTAAATGTTACATGTTGACCTGGATTTGCTGCCCTTCCTCCTTCAGGTAGAGTGAGACACCTCCCCATGAAAGAAGAAATAAGAAAATGATTTTTTTTTCTCCTCTGAGTGTGGACCAGAGAGGCTTATAATGTACCAAGAACTTATTCTAAACATTGCCTTAGTATTACCCTCACAACCTGGGAGGCAGGAACTTTAATATCCCCATTTTACAGATGAGGAAAATTGAGGCTCACAAAGGTAAAGTCACTTGCCCAACGACACCCAGTGGAGCGCAGATTCAAACCTAGATGTGTCAGACTCCGAAACCCACACTCTTCCCATTCCAGGTACCTCCTCCTCCTCCTCCTGGTTTTGGGCAAGGCTTGTCTAATGAAGGCAGAAGGGCCCCCAGGACTGAACTTGATTGAGGCCCAACTGAATATGTGAACGGAGCTAAACGTAATAAGAAAGTGTTGTCCGAGGGGAACGATGAGTGCGGGAAACACAGGAAAGAATGAGTGAGAGGCAGATGGTAGCCAAGCCCATTCAGTACTGCTCAGGGAACGGGGGGCCTCGGGCCTCAAGGTCCTGTGCCACCTGAGTCTCTGGCTGCTGGGTGCATATTGTGGGTATTATTTTGCAACTTGCTTTTTTAAATGCAAAGGGCAAAGATATGTTCTTAAAATCCCTTGTGAGGCAGTATGACTTTCAGAGCTAGATGGCCGAAGTTGAAATGCCTTGTGTATTGCATGATCCCTGGCAGGTTATTTAACATCTCAGTTGCTCTGTGAGCATAATTAGAGTCCTCCTCCAGGGCTGTTATAAGGATTAATTGGTTCAGTGTGTGTGAAGTGCTTAGGAGAGTTTCTGGGACACCTCAACTCCTGGACAGATGTGTGTGGATATCATCTCTCCTGTTAGGGCTTAAACCCTTTGCTGCTGCAGAATATTCCACAGTGTGGCTGTTCCCTTGTTGAAGGATATGAGAAAATTTCCACTTTTTGGTTATTACAAGCAGCTTAGTGTTGAAAAGTCTTTGTATAGCCCTCCCTGTGCACATCACATCCATCTCCATCCATTCTCTTCCTGATGCCAGGAAGAGAAATGTCTGTATCCGAAGGCATGTGCAGGTTTTGAGTTTTCCTAAGTATTGCCAAACAGCCCTCTAAAAGGGCCGAACAGAAGTGCACCCCATCAGTGGAGTGTGATGAGCTAGTTCTTCCCAGGATGAATCGGCCTTTTTGGAGGAATCTAACCTGTCTCTCACTCAGTAAGCCACGTCTGTTTTCAGAGCTCAGCTGACATCTCTGGTTGCTCCCCGCTTTACGATGGCAGCTCTGTGGCCTCAAACAGTACCCGACTATTGTTTTCCTTCCTGACTCTTATTTAATACAGCCAAGGGCTTTTGGAATTCTGGGTAATAATGGCAGACAGCATGCAGAATGGAATGTGGGACTGGAGGTGCCCAGTGTAGCTTTTGTAAGCGTGATTTCGGCCTGAAATGGAGCACTTTGCACTCAGCCTAAATTGCCTCGACTGCACCCGGAGTTCTGGGTGTGCTGCGCAGAGAGGCTGCGTGTTTCCCAGGAGGAGCGCAGGCTGTCTGCGTCCCCTGGCTTGGGAAACAGGACCCCAGCTCACCAGAGGGAGGGAGGATTTAAACCTAGCATCAGACTTAAAGCAGTGTTTTCCTTTTAGACCCTGAAGATTTCAGCCAAAGAGCCTTTTCTACGAACCTCAGGGGAGGTAACTCTCCAACATAGAGAAAAAGAGAAATTTGGTCATTTAGGACTAAAATCGACCATCCTAAAATCCACTTTATTTATTTATTTATTTATTTTGGAGGTGTAATATTTGCAAAACAGAGTTTGAGTCTCTAAAAATTCAAATAAACACCTTCGCAGTTCCCTGGGGCAGAAGATGGATTTAAAGCTGCCTTACATTCTCCTATTTCCTCAGCAAGTTTTTCCTCCCTTCTTCCTCAGGATTATTGCATTTGGTGCACTCTGTGCTGGGGTAACTATTTGCTCAATTTGCTTTCTCTGCCTGAGGGAAAAATAAACAGTTTTGAAATAAATGTCTGCTTTGCATTCAAATGCTAATGAGGTGGTGAGGCAGAGGGTCAGACACTAAATGTGTACATTAAAATGGAAATATATAATCGATTTTTCAAACAGGGTCCCCTATTCACTGTTAAAATACACTTCTTGGGACTAAAACAAAATGAAAGAAATCACCATCTTTCCGTAATACTGGCTGAGGCAGCACCTTCTGGTGAGCTATCGCCCAAACCAACCGTAGAGATAATTGTTTGCAATAATGCATCAGCACACCATTGTCTTTGTTATAATAAAAAAGGAGATTTATTTCTTAGCTAGGCATGGGATTATTATCGTTTTAGGTACTTTTTCTAATGGTGGTGATTCCTCAGAAAAGTGATACCTTCTCTACAGGGGCAAATTAAAAAAAAAAAGTTGATCTTTCAAAATGAATGAAGTTGAAGTTCTGCCAGTCTAGTCAGTGGACTGTTGCTAGCCGGTTAGAGAAAAAGTGGGTTAAACAGTGGTGTTTTGGAGTCTGAGAGATGTGGATTGTACCCCAGTCTCTACCATTTATTGGCTGTGCAGCTTTGGGTCTTTTGGAGCCTCTGTTTGCCCATCTGTCACCCCCAACTAACAGAGGGCTGGGTTACCAGAAAATGTGGTGGTGAAAACCCACTTTCCATAATAATTCAAAGTGTTTTCCTATTATGGGGATCACATGATATTAATAATAAGATTAACTCATATTTATTGAGTGCTTATTATAGGCCAGGCACTGTTTAAGAGCTTTATTTACATTAATGATGTAATGCCCCTAACAACTTCATTAGGTAGATACTGTTATTAAGTAGGTAGTAATATTATGCCAGTTTTAAAGACATTGGTTAATTTATTCAACAAATACTTAAAGTCCTGTTTTTGCATTTCTCAAATAGGATTAGTTGATTTATTCATTCAAGTATTTATTGGGTGTATATTGTGTACTAGGCAATGTGCTAAATTCTGAAGCTATTTTGTGTCAACAGGAAAACCACAGGCACAAACTGGAGTCTCTTACGCTAGGACAGGTCACCAAACTGGGGCTTAATAACCTAACCTAAATGTACTTTCAACCTCCTTCAGAAATGCAGTCAGGAATTTTCTGGTCAGCACCAATAAGGTAATCTGTCACCCGGGCCCTCTCCATTCCCCCTAAAGGAGATGAGTTAATTCACTTAGTAAGACTATTTTGTCCACACAGGAAGATGACCTCACCTGAAGTAATCCTTTTTTCTGTTTATGACTTCCTTGTCCTGCCTTTAAGAACCTTTCCCTTTCTGTGGCCCATTGGAGCCTTCTCTACTTGCTAGCTGGGAATGCTGCCTGATGCATGAATCTATTAATAAAGCCAATTAAGTCTTTAAAATGTACTTGGCTGAATTTTTGTCCTTTACCAGTTAGTGAGCAAAATTAGCCACAGTCATTGCTCTCATGGAAAAGAGAGCCTGGGTATGGAGGCAGACCGTAATTAAATGACCTCAAAAATGGATATATTATAAATTGAACAAAATATAGGTGGAGACTTGCTTCTGTGAGAACATCTAACAAAGTAATCTGCCCTGGGCTCGGGAAGTGTCTGGGCTGGGCTCTAAAGGAGGTGCTGGACTGAGCAGGGGGAGAATGTGGAGGTGGGTGTGTTCCAGGCCCAGGGGGCAGCCCTTGCAAACCCTGGAGCGGGAAGAACATGGCCTGTGCGTGGGCTTCCTTTCACCCATTCCCATCTGTCTCTCCGTCCTGGAAAGTGATCAGAATCAGGGCATTTTTCCAGCACTTGGTCAAGTTGTTAGATCTAAGAGGGCTGCTGTGCTTTGTGGGGAAGAGGAAAGGTTTGCTGGAGCAGCAAGGGTCCTGGCCATGACCCTCACTCTTGTTAGAAAACTTTTCTCCAGGGGCCTTGCCAATTTTTCTATGCATCTGTAGAAGCTGTGAGACCCAAGTCAAAGTAAAGAGTAGAAGCAACTTTGGCTAAAGCCTAAAGAACCAATATGGCAGCCCATTGGGGACTGGTGATACGGGAAGTCTACCAGGGAGCTGTTTCAATTCTTGTGCAACAGGTGCAGGACTCCATCATGGGTGACTGAGTCAGGACCATGTATTCCATGTATCAGACTTGGGCAAGAGCATCTCATAATTGCAATTCCTCTCATGGCTGGGGAGTCTGTGTGTGCACACTAATGAATTAAGGTCTGCCAAGTATTTTGAACCTCCCTAAACAAAATGGAATAGAAGTGCAGGCTTTGTAATTGTGAGTGTTATTGATACTCTGCTTCCTAACAGAGCCAGAGAATATTCTTGCTAAAATGCTCTGTGTTCTGCCAATAAGACCAGAGCATGTGTTGGAATGTTGCCAGTCACAGAGGCCTTTCTCAGCTGTATGTGTGTGTGTGTGTGTGTGTGCACGTGGGGTGCATGCATGCACACATCTCTACATAAGGATAAACGTTAGGTATAGAAACAAGGGAGAATTTACCTGGTTTTAAAAAGGTCTCAGAAATTGCCACTGGAGCCTGGTTAATTGACAAGTTGGCTTTCATTGAGGAGTAAATATGAAATTATCTTCTTTTTCGCAGTAACTACTATGAGGCCAGTCTCTGTTACACCTCCCATCCACATCCCATCTACTTGCTGCCCGGTAAGTCAGTTGGATTCTGTAACTTTTCGATTTCCCTGGGCTATTCAAACAGCCTAGTCACCAGGTCATTTTTCAGTTTCAATCTTAGATTTCATTCAGTGTTCAGCCTTTTGTTTCCCAGCCTTGGCTGAATGTAGGAGATGGACCTGGCCTGCTCTCTGCCTCCCCAGCACTCTACACTTAACTGTTGCTTTTTTCTGCTATGTTGAGGTAGGAAGGACAGGGAAGAGAAGAAGTCATTACTTTTTTGTTTAGTTTAGTAAACTTAATGTTTTAGAGGAGTTTTAGGTTCAGAGCAAAACTGATGAAGTACAGAGAGTTCCCATATAATCCGTGCCCCCCACTCCAGCCCCCTCCATGAACATCCCCCATCAGGGTGGGGCATTGTTACATCCAGGGACCTACAGGGACCCATCATCACCTCAAGTCCAGAGTTTACTTTAGGCTTCGCTCTTGGCATTTACACAGACGTCTAACGGCATGTGGCCACCACTGCAGTATCATAAAGAATAGTTCCACTGCCCCGAAATCCTCCATGCTCTGCCTACCCATCCTTCCCTTCCACCTCTGGAAACTACTGATCTTTCTACTGTTTCCATAGTTTTCCCTTTTCTAGAATGCCATATACAGTTGATCCTGGAACAATGTGGGAATTAGGGGCACCAACCTCCCGCACAGTCAAAAATCCACATATAACTTTTGTCTCCCCTAAAACTTAATAACTGATAGTCTACTGTTGACCAAAGACCTACCGATAACATAAGCAGCCAATTTACACATATTTTGTATGTTATATGTATTATATGCTGTATACTTACAATAAAGTAAGCTAGAGAAAAATAAAATGTTTTTTCAAATTGTTGAAAATCTCTGAAAAATTTTCCAGTATATTTATTCGAACAAACTCCTCATGTAAGGGGACCTGGGCAGCTCAAACCCATGTTGTTCAAGGGTCAGTTGTAGTTGGAATCATACACTATGTAGTCTTTTCAGATTGGCTTCTCTCACTTCGTAAGATGCCTTTAAGTTTCCTCTGTGTCTTTTCATGGCTTGAGAGCTCAGTTCTATTTAGCACTGAATGATGCCCCACGGTCTGTCTGGGCCACAGTGTATCCATTCACCTACTGAAGCACATGTTGGTTGTTTCCAGGTTTTGGCAATTATGAGCAAAGCTGCTACAAACATCCAAGTGCATGATTTTGTGTGGTCCCAAGTGTTTAGCTCATTTTGGCACACACCAGAGAGCATGCTTGCTGGACCACATGGCTAGTTCAGTAAGGAACCACCAAACTCTTCCAAAGTGGCTCTGCTATTTTTGCATTCCCACCGGAAAGGAAAGAGAGTTCCTGTTGCTTCACATCCTCTCCAGCATTTGATGCTGTCAGTGTTCTGTATTTTCACTATTCTAATTGGTATGCGGTAGTATCTCATTGTTAGCACATTTCTTTTTGTCATGTCCCTGGTGAGCTGGCTACCCTTCTCTCTCTTTGCACTAACCGCTGAGTTTCTGGGGGAGCATTTCTGCCCCAGGAGACCTTCCTGGGAATGGATTCCATCTTTGCAAAAGTGTTTTTGCTCTTGTTCCTTCTGGGCCTCAAGAGCTTCAAAATCCATTTACTGATTTTAATGTATAACCTGTGTTTATGTTAATTTCTTGGCTGATGATTTCTGTAGCACATTGGGAATATAAAGATCAGGCTCCCTCCCCATGGTATGTGCATGCTTGGGGTTGTAGTTTTTATGAGAGATTTTTTTCCCATTTTGGTAGATGCCCCCGCCTCGTATCCCTTTCATCCACCTGAGTTTTGTAAGGCAGGCACATGCCTGGCCTGTTTCAGGGCCAGCAGGCATCTGGGCAGCTGGATGGAGTGAGGGAGGGGACCCTGGAGGAGTGAGGACAAAGGGGGCTACTAGTGAGGACTTTGGTTTCCAGTACGAGGGAGGTGAGTGACAGGACCTGGCTTCTGTCTCCAAAGCAGTCCTCTGGCTGCCGGGCTGGAGACTGTGTCAAACACACCTCAGAATCAACTCACAGAGGCCAGGGTAGGTCAGGGGGACTGGTTGGCAGCCCAGCACCATAATCTGGGTGAGGGATGATGGGGGCTTAGATCAGGGTGCTGGGAGTCAGCCAGACTCTGGAAAAAGACTTTGAAAGGTGGATTGCTGATGGGTAAGATGTGAGATATGATGAAAAGAGAGGAACTAAGGATGAACCCAAGGCTTATGGCCTGAGGAAGGAAATGGATGGAGTTGTCATTTGCTGAGATGGGAGGGGCCGTTTGGGGGAGAGAATGGGAGTTCAGAGTCGAGTGTGTTAAGTCTGATATGTCTACAGGCATCCAAATGGAGATGTTGAGGAGGCGACTGATCACAGCACTGTGGCACTCCCAAGAGGCCATGTAGCTCACAGGCTAGTGGGGAATCCTGGCAAATAGACAGGCAAATTCTTGCAACGTGTAAGTGTGACCATGGAGTGAGTGCAGTGGGAAGGACAAGCACAAAGGAGGCGCAGACTGGTGGTGTTGGAAATGCCCACTCCCAGAGTAAGTGATTGTTAAGCTGTGACCTGAAGATCAAGTAAAAGAAGCCAAGTAAAAATAGGAGGAAAACATACTTCAGGCAGTGGGAACAGCCTAGGCAAAGGCCCTGGGGCGGGGAGGGAGAGCATGCTGCCATTTTTAAATTAAAAGCAGATCAGTCTCACTTAAAGAAGGTGGTGGTCAAGGGGAAGGGTGGAGAACGATGCATGGAGTGGTCAGATGCTGCAGGGCCTTGGAAGCCATTTAAGGTGTTTACATTACTTTGTGAGTGTACAGTGGTGTCGCTGAAAAATTTTAGCAGGGTGCTAATGTGATCAGGTTTAACGGATGCTCTTGCTCTAGAGAGACCTTCTCCCAGGAATGTTTTGAGCCCAGTCCTGCGAGCTCATCTCCCCTGGGCCACCCAAAGCCTGCCTTCTTGTCCATCCCCACCCCCTTCAGCTCTGCTGAGTCTCTCATCAGACATGACTCATCTAAGTAGGTCAGGGCAGGCAGAGAAGGTCCCTGGCAACTTTATCTTCCAGTGGCCAGGCACAGACTTGGGGTTGGGGGTGGAGGGGAGGTGCTCTGCATGGACAGCCTAGCTTCTTACACTGAGCTAGGGGCACCCAGGGGGATAGGCAGGCTGGGGTATTTCCTGGGGCAGCATAAGCAGAGTGGGTTTCTCTTTCTGTGACACATGAGTTCTCTCAAGAAGCCTTAGGCTTTAGCAAATAAGATTAATAAAATCTGAGGCTCCAGTTTGGTACTGATAAAAGGGATTTTTATCCTGGACAGCTCTTTTTTTCTAAGTCACCAGATGGTGCTAAATACTGGGGCATATGGGCATTTAAGATGCATGTGTATGTCATTTTTGGAAAGATATTTAGACAATTTCCCTGTGGCTTCGGAAGCAGGATAAATTCGGATGTGGCAGACGGAGGGCAATTGACAGATCCTCTGAAAACCTGAGTTATTGTATTAGATCTATCATTTACTATGAGACACGGGGCACATCCATTGTCATATCTAAGCTTTCATTTCTACACCTTTTAAATGAATGGGCTAAATTTGACAACTTAGATGAAATGTACAAATTTCTTGAAGAATACAGCATACCAAAATTAATAGAAGAAATAGAAAATCTAGATAGCCCTGTATCTATTTAGGAAATTGAATTCACAGTTTCAAACCACTCCTTGCCTTTTTCCCCAGTGCCCCTGCAACTACAGGCCCATTTTATCAAATATTTAAGGATAAAATAATGCCAAGATTACACAAGCCCTTCCAGAAAATAAAAGAGAGTTGTTTCCAACTTCTGTCATAAGAAAATCTGAAGAAGACATTATAGAAAAAGAAAATAATAGAACAACATCTTTCATCAACATAGACACAAATTTCCTCAACAAAATATCATCAAGTAAAATTGAGCAATTCATAAAAAGGAGAAGTTGAGATCAGAACCATGGGTGTGTTGCAGTCCATCCTTCCATATCAAGCCTGTGACAGACATCACTAATTGATTGTTTTCCAGCTGAATCATTCTCAGTTTAGCTCTCCAAGCAGATGCCACCATGTGAGCAGAAATCTGACATCTTAAACTTAACGGATCCTACCAAAATAAGGCTGAGAAATTGTAACTCTATTATCCTATTAAATTTCGAGGTCATTTTATAGGCAAAGATTTCTTTCAGTGTGGGATGATTTACTCCAGCCCAGACATGAACTAGCAAGGGTCAGTTGTTTCGAGCAATCCACACAAAGGAAGAAGTCATAAAATACTAAATGCCTGTAAGGACCGTAACCTTGTTTGCTCTCATTTATGGCTGTATTATCAGCCCCCAAGGGCAATCTGCACAGTAATATCCAAGACTGTTAAATGAACGAATTCTGAGGAAAGCAGGCAAGTGGTTTTACTGTTGTAGAGTTGTTATGGTCACCGCCATTGAATCAAGGATAACCATTCACAAATGATGAGATCCAAAACTGCTGAATGAATTCTGAGGGAGGCAGAAGAGTGGTTCTGTCTTTACAGAATCGCTACGGTTATTGCTGTTTAGTCAAGAGTAAGCAGCCACAAATGATGGAGAGCCAGGGATTGGGGTCCAAGCCAAAGCCTGCAGTGTGAGAGCGGAGCATCTGTGCGCTGATGATTCTTATGTTAATAACCTCGGCCTTGTCTCTCCTCTGACTTGCAGACACGCCTACAATCCAGCTGCCTTCTTGATATTTTTACCTGGCTGCTTCTAAGTTTCCGAAGCTTGCATTTTACCACAAACTGTTGTCTCCCTGCTCCCCTGCCCCCAAAGCTGGTCCTTCTTGAGTGTTTCCTAGCCCTGTGAACCCCACAGCCATCCATCTGGTTACACAGGCTAGAAATTTAGAAGACAGTCTGAATACCTCTTCCTTTCTCATACCCCACAATATAATTCGCGCTCAGAGATATCCATTTTTCTGTTTCCGGTGACCCCTGCCAGCCCCGCCACCATCATCTCTCACCTGGAAGACTGTGGCAGTCAGCTTATAGCTGTCACTGCAACTGCTCTATCCGCCTCTATGCTGTTCCCCACATGCAGCTTGAGTGATCTGTTCAAAGCACAAACTAATTGTTCACCCCCAGCTTCAAACCTGTTGGTGGGTTCTCATTGCCCATAAGAGAAAAACCAAGCTTTCTAAACCTGTCTACAAATGCATGGGTGGCCTGGTCCCTGTTGCCCTCTTTAGCTGCATCATATACTGCTCACCCCTAATTTTCTGTGTGTCCATTCCCCTGGCCTTTTGGTTCCTCCAACACAGGGCTCCTTCCTCCTTCCCTGCCTAGAACTCTCCTCCCCCTCCTCTTTGTCTAGTTAACTCCTCACACCCTTTAGAGTTCTCGCCACTTCCTTGGGAAAGACTTCCCTAACCTCCCTTCTCCACTCGGACAGGTTGTTACCAATTCTTCAAAATCTGCTCCATTCTTCATTTATCTTGGTCTGTAATGAAAAAACACTCACTAATGTGGTTATTTGATTAATGTCTGTCCCTCCAAATAGACTATAAAATCCATTTGAGCAGGAATTGTATGTTTACTTCTATTTTTCCCCAGGGCCTAGCACTGTGCCTGACATTCAATAGACCTTCAATAAACCTTTGTTGAAGTTGATTGAGTCACTCAATGAATGACTAAAGAGCCCAGCTGCCTCCTGTAGCAGATAAGGGTTTTAGGGTCTCAGCACTAGGACACTGGGGGGTGGGTAATTCTTTGTTGTGGGCAACTTTCCTGTGTCCGGGAGGATGTTTGGGAGCATTCTTGACTTCTGGGCACCTCCTGCCAGTGGCATCTCCTCTACTGTGATGCTAAAAATGTCTCCAGGCATTGCTGCATGTTCCCTGGGGAACAAAATTGAGAACCAACGTGTTAGATTGCATTAAGAATTGAAAATATATGCTGGGTGTTTGGGGCTATGTAATTCTTTGTTACCCTCTGCCTTATAGGATGTTTGGCAGCCTCTCTGGCCTCTACCCACTAGATGCCAGAGTCCCTCTCCAGATGATAGACCCACCCCTACAAGGTCCCTTTCTAGTGTCCCTCCCAGTGGGATGGGTACACCTCCTGTCCTACTGGTGTCATACTTGGCCATGTGACTTACTTTGGCCAATAGGATTTCAGAAGATGTGAATATGCCTGAGCAGAAACTTAAGGGCTGACAGTGATTCTACTTGCTCTCTTCCTTCTGATTCATGACTGCACGTGGGGCTGCCCTTCATTTCGTTCTGGAATGAAGACGCCATGAGCAGAGCTAAAACCAGTTTGGCAGATGACATGTACATCAGCAACAAATTAATGTGTGTTATTGTAAGCCACTGACATTTCAGAGTTATTGGTGACCATGGCGTAACTTAGTGAGTGCTAAAGTGGGTTGGCCAACACGACTCGTTATTGGATGGTAATTGACACACTTGTATTCTCTGTTTGAAGGCATATGAATGGAAGGTGAATGGAGAATAAAAGGTCGCTCAGGTTCAGACTTCTGGGGTATTTATTCCAGTTCTTGATTAGGTATCTTGAGTTTTGGACCTAGCATAATTGCTGAGATTATTTTATCCTATTCTGCACATCTATGTGTATCCTTTTGGTAATCTCTGTCACGCAAACATGAGATGTGACACTAAAGGAAAAATGTAAGCACTATCTGAGCAGGGACAAGGTGTGTTTTATTCACTGGGATATCCCCAGCATCAATATACTGCTGATCAGAATAAGTCCCCACTACATGTTTGTTGAGTGACTGAATGACCAGAAGGGATTTCCCTTGCAGTTAGGCTGTGGCCAGTGGCCTATGAACATAAGCAGCTCATGTCATTTCTGGTCTGAGAAATCAAGAATGGGGTGGGTTCTCCATTCCCCCTCTCACTCAGATGTAGGGCAGGAGGCAGAGAACTTTGAGATGGCAGAGTTGCAGATGCAAGCATCTCGGACACCTGCTTCCTCACTGCAGAGGAACTATCATGGAGAGCTCATGACCCATATCCAGACTCGCATGAGTGAGAAATAAACTTTGTTGTCCTAATGCAGTGGTTCTCAACTCAGAGTGGTTTTGTTATCCCCCAGGGTACCTTAGGCAATGTGTGGAGACATATTTGCCTGCCATAATTAGGGAAAGGCTGCTGGCATCTAGTGGGTAGAGACCAGAGAGGCTGCTAAGCATCCTAGAATGCACAGGGTAACAAAGAATTATCTAATGCAAAATATGAGTCATGTCAAGATCGAGAAACCCTTTTCCACATCACTGCAGTCTTGGGATTTATTGTTACTGCAGCCTAGCAGATCTTTTCTTCTCTAATAAAATAAATGATTGAAACATCTTACACGTCATGCTTCTTTAACTAGCAGATCCCTGTATTTTCCTTAAGCTAGGGCCTTCAAGAATGAAGAATTATAAATAAATTCTAACCCTTTATAAAGGAAGTATAAATGTATTGAACGAATGAAATGACTCCATGAGGAGCCAACACATTTTCAATGAAGAAACAGTAAGTGGAGAAAACTGCAAAGCCCAAGTGTAGAGAGTTGTGCCATAACAACTTAAGAGTAGAGGTTGTCATGGTGTGGCCCATTGACTAAATCTGGCCCTCTGCCTGTTTGTGTAAATAAAGTTTTATTGGAACCCAGTCATGCACATTTGTTTATGTATTATTTATGGCTGCTTTTGTACAACAAGGACAGAGGTGGATAGTTGCAACAAAGATGGTGTAGCCTACAAAACCTAAAATATTTACTATCTGGTCCTTTAATAGAAAAAGTCTGCTGACTGTCAAGAGCATGGGTTTGAGTCCCATCTCCAATACATACTAGCTGTGTGACCTTGCAAAAGTCATGTCACCTCTCTGAGCTTTAATTTTCTCATCAATCAAATAGGGAGAATAATAGGACCTGTCTCATTGTTTAAGGATTTAATGAACTCAAATGTTTTGCACGTTGCCTGGCACATGAAATATGCATAATAAGTGATAGCTATTATTAATAAGTTATTACAATAAACAATGAAGAAGAATAAAACAAACCACCTTTTGTGCCCTGGGAGGAAGTAAATACTTCCCTGAGGCCTGGCAGTAAGTTTTCTTCCTTTGTCACAGATGCTCTGGCCACCCATAAAGAAATGTTTTTATCTGGAAAGACCTCGTAGAGATGTCATGGATGGGGCTGAGCTGGTGGAAAGACCCCATTTCTCAAACTCAGCTTTCTATGTGAAATTATTCAAAGGGAAACCTTATCAAGCAGCCTTCCAGCTCCAGTGTCATCTATCTTCTAAAGGTAATTCAATAGCCCTTGGTAGCTGATGATTTATGAGGTGGGTGGCTGCGGGGAGGTTGCTCTTTGTATTATAGTCTGTTTTTATCAGTGACCAGGAATTCGCTGGCTGGGGCCAGAAGCAACAGGCTCTTGGTTTAATCCTGTTAACCCAGGTCTTGGCCGCAGCCAGCTCCAAGCCAGCAGAGGGCCACTAGCCACTGGGCAAATGAAGGATTTGTATCATTCTGAGCTGAGAGTATCAGTTGTTAAAGCAGGAATACTATGTCTTCAGAGTGGTGGAGCTGTCTACTGCACAGGCTGCTTTAAGCCTCCAACCTCATCTGATCAATGGCAACGGTCCTGGGAGGGACAGATTGCCATCCTTGCTTTACAGATGAGATGCTGAAGCTGGGAGGTGGCTTCTCATCTCGCGCCTAGTTTAAGAACACCAAGGCAAGTGCTCCTATCTTAATGGGACACCTGTGTCCCTTGTGAGGAAGCCTAGGTCCCAGGCTGGCTCAGATGTTGTAGTCTTAGCTTTTGTCTCCTTGCTGCCTGTTCTGGGCAATGAGAGGAAGACCTTGCTCATTCATTCCTAGGACCTAGGACCAGGCCTGCCACACAGTAGGTGCTTAATTGATACGTTTCAAGAACGAATGGCGCCCAGGCCTTTGCATACATTGTTTCCTCTTACTGAAACGCTCTTCCTATCTTCCTTGCCTAATTTACTCCCACTTTTCTTAAGGTCACAGCTTAGGTGTCTTCTTCTGCCAGTTGGTATCTTAATCAGGAGAAAGAAATCATTTCAGTTAATTTAACTGGGAGAATGTAGTAGGGAGTTGGTTGAGCACTTACTGGAAGATGGAAAAGGTAAAAAGGAACACGGAGGTTACAGAGATAGTAACTGCAGTGGATTAGTTATCCGCTAATACATGACAAATTACCCCACAATTTAGTAGCTTAAAGGAGTCATTCATTATCTCCTATTTCCTGTGGGTCAGGAATCTGGACATGGCTTAGCTGGATCTTCTGCCTCAGGATCTCTCACAAAGCAACCGCAAGGTGACAGCAAGGCTGGCATCCCATCTGAAGGTCTGACTGGGGCAGGCTCCTTCTCCAGGCTAACTCAAGTGGCTGTTGGCAGGACTCAGCTCCTCGCGCACTGTTGGACTGAGACCCACTGTTTATCACTGTCTGTCGGCTGGAGGCCTCCCTCCATTCCTTGACGTATGGGCCTCTGCATAGGACAGTTCACAGAATGGCAGCTGCCTTCATCAGGGCAAGTGGGCAGGACAGAACATGACGGAGGCCACAGTTTCATTACTTAATCTCTGAAGTGACGTCCCATCACCTCTGCTTTTTCTAATAGAAGTGAGTCAGGAAATCCATCCTATACTCCAGAGTTAGGGATCACCCAAGGGTGGGGACACCAGGGCCCGTGTCAGAGGCTGTCCCTCTCAGGCAGGGAGAAGCCAGTGCCCACAGGGCTATAGGGACAAAGGGAAGAGGTTGGGGCTCTAGAGTCTAGATGTTTGGGGAGCGTCCCTCTGAGGGTGAGACTGCCTCTGAGAGGGTGGCCCTGGCCAGCTGATACTGGTGACTGATGTGATACAATGAAGCTGTTTGTAGGAGCATGAGAAAAAACACTTGGAAGCAGTAGCTGGCTGCTGTTTCTTGAACCAAGTGGTACTGCTTGGATTTGGGGGGAACCATCAATACTGACAGAAACAGGGTGCACACCGGAGGGAGTAGTCTCTTTGCCTGTGCTATGGGTTGAATTGCATACGTCCAAATTCATATGGTGAAGTCCTAGCCTGGCACCTCAGAATGTGACCTTATTTGGAAACAGGACCATTGCACACATAATTTGTTAAGATAATGTCTTATTGGTCCACCTGTTGTTGAATAAATGTGACTGATATCCCTATAAAAAGAGGAGGTTTGAACACAGATACAGATACACAGTCTGTGAGAACATGAAGGCTGAGATTTCTCCTCCAAGCCAAGGCATGCCAGTGATTTGCCAGCAAACCACCGGGAGCTAGGAGAGAGACATGGAACAGGGTCTCCACTGCAGCGCTCAGAAGGAGCCCACCCTGCTGACACCTTGACCTTGGACTTCTAGCCTCCAGAACTGTGAGACAATCAGTTTGTGCTGTTTAAGCCCCCCAGTTTGTGATACTTTGTTACAGTCTTTCTTGGAAGCCAGCAGCCTCCTCCAGCCTTTGTCTCCTCTGGCACCATCCGTCTTAGGGAACCTACCAGGGATGCAGCTGGCAAAGCAGGGGATGTGGTTGGAGCCCACCCAGAGGGTGGAAGGGTGAAGCTGGGAGATGAGAGCATAATGGTCCGCACAGACCTCTTTAGGGGACGCTTTCAGTGACTCCACCGCACAGGCCCCGGCTGGTCTCCCAGCCTCCTGTGTGTCCCCTCGGTCCTGTGTGCTACCTTCTATCATAGCACTTACCACCCTCTTGTACTCTCTGTCTTTATCCTTCCCTAGACTATGAACCTCATGAGGGTAGGTAGTCTCCTGTTTCCTCCACTGTATCGCCTGTGCCAATATGGATAGCTGTCTTGATATAGTATCATCTCATTTAATCCTCCTCATAACACTATGATGCAGATATTTTACTCCCCATTTTGCTTATGATAAAATTAGAAATCAAAGGTCTGAAATGGCAGAGCCAGGGCTTGGATTTCTCTCTCCTCTCCAACTATACTTTCCCTCCCAGTTTTTGAAGCCACCATGTATTGAAGATTTAGGATATGCCAGGAACGGGGTTAGATGCTACCTGCATATCTTTCTCTAGCTCCATATTTATATTAGCTATATTATCCTTTAATCCTCATTTCACAGAGTGAGCAGTGCTGATGGAGAGCTAGAAACCAAACTGAATGTTCCAGTGAAATCCAATTCCACTCTGCATCCAGACAGCTGAAAATCAACCAATGTTCCCCCACTAAGAGCAGATTAATAGATTGTTGCTACATCTAATGGTTTGTTTAATCGATGGCTTTTGCTATTATTAGGGGAGAGTTTAGGGGGGCTTTATGATATAAGACCCACATCAATTAGCCTTGGAAAGAAGAATGTAAATACAAAATGTTGTTTGTTCTATTGCCAAGCAAAATAAGCATCTATACTTGTAGCCAAAGCTTTAAGAATTTATTCAGCAAATATTTGAGCAAATAGTATGTGCTTGGCACTGTTCTTGTGGCTGCATAGGATATAAAAGTTTAAGATACATTTCCTGTCCCCAGGGGTCTGGCAATATAGTTAGGAAAAGGAGATATGCACACATGAAGTGTTAATTAACAAAACAAGGCCATCTAGGGTAAATAGAAAACTAATGGAATGGACAATAAGAAAATGGTGCTTATGGGAATTCAGAGGAGGGAGTGATGATAACAGTAATAAAGAAATTTGCTACCATTTTTATTGAGCACTTATTGTGTTCCAGGCATAGTGTTAAGTGTTTGTGTGCATTAGTATTTTACAGATAAGAAAACTGAGGCTTAGGGAAGTTTAATGACGTTCACAAGGTCATATAGCCAGTGAGTGTTGAAGGGAGAATTTGATCCTGTATTGTCTCACACAGGAATAGCTCTTAATTACCTGCCATTCTATATTCTAGGAGTGGATTGTACTCTGTATGTGCATAGAGAACAGTGACTGTTATGGGGCTGGGGAAGTTCATGCAAATCTTAGAGTTGATGGCATTTAAGTTGAGTTTGGAAGTATGAATGAGAGTTCAATAGTTGGAGAAAGAGAGAAGACATTCCAGACAGAAGGAACAGCCTATGCAAAGCAGGTAGGTTTGTTCCTTATGTTTTCCCTCTGCCCCTAGCTGGGCCCACCATACCTCCTTTTTGTAGAGATGGCCAGTGTGTGTTATCCTCAGCCTTAGGCCCCTTTCTTAGGGACAGGTTTAAGGTTTCAGAATACTTACCCTCTGACTCTGCTGGTACTGAGGCCTGATTTTTTTGGGAGAGAGAAGTCTGTGATTTCTACAGGAGACCCAGAGCTCGTCAGTTATCCTGAACACTGGGAAGAGAAGGTAGTGGAACGGCCCCTCTCTCCTCAACACAAATATCTGTTAAAAATGCTAGGAACGTGTTGTTGAGTGAACAATCCATGAGAGGACTAAAGTGCTTATTGCCAATTTCCAAAAGACATTCTGAGGAAAAGCTAAAACAGATGGAAATAAATTGAATTCTCTGCCCTAGGAGATCTTAGCAGTGAAACCCATGTAATTGACCACAGGTTTGCAAAGGACATGAGAAGTCAGAAGGTAACAGGAGGAAGCAGAGAAGCTCAAAGGAACATTGAAATGGAGGAAAGACTCATTTGCAGAATGGGGAGTGCAGTCCTCTTGAAGATCTGGGTTCCTTCTGAGAGGCCAGAAGAAGCTTGTTAGGTGTGTGACCCATAATAACCTCTCAGAGCTTCAGCTTTCTCATCTGGTAAATGGGGGTAATGGCTCCCAATCTTTGTAGTCGTATAAGATTATGTTTGTAAACCACTTCCAGTGTTGTTTGGCACATATAGTAGCGACTCAAAATGTTATTATTAATAATAGTCTTATGTTAGAGGGTAAAGTGCAAAGTTGATATCTTAGCTTGGGTTTCCCAGTAGCAGAATCTCGTGCATGTGATATATTGGGCTCTCAGAAGCAAAGGCATGGGGAAGGCAGGGAAGGGCAGGAGAAGGAGCTAAGCAGGGGTGTGGTCTCAGCTGGAGATGAGCTACAGCCTGACGTGCAGGGAGCTCTGGAGTAGGAACTGTACTGCAAAATCGACCCCACCTTGGGGCAAGGTGGTGAGTCTTTTCAAACTCTGGGTCAGTCAGTTATTAGATACAGGCTGCCCTGGGGAAAGTGGGATTTCTGGATAAGGTGGCTCCTATTGGAGAGCAGTTCTCCCCTAGAGCAGATGTGATCCTAGCAGCCAATACACCCAACAGCTGGGGGATGGATGCATTGGGCTAGTAAAGGGCATCAGGGCTAGCCTGCTGGTGGGGAGAAGGATGCAGAATGGAAACTGAACAAGGTGAGTGTGTCAAGCCTGTTTTTATGTAGCATGAGGTGGTAGCACAGCATGTACCTCTTGATAGAAAGATGCAAGGAAGACACACCCTGATGGTACCCAGGATATTTCTGAGTGATTCTCATAATCTTGACAGCTTCCAGAATCTCAGCTTCCTACCAAAGCCTATCTTAGAATGCCACTGTTCAAAGACAGGGCACATGCTCTTCTCAACTGTGAGTCTTGAGATGCCTTCAGGGCAAAAATTATATCTTGTCTTTTTTGTATCCTCATGGTGCCAAATGTCATGCCTTGTAAGCAGTGGGTACTCAGAAAACGTAGATTGAAGCATTCTTGGGGATCCCAAACTGCTGACTTTTTGGGGTGATTAAAGAAAGTGCCTTCAGTTAAGAATGCCCAGACTTCTTGCTCTGGCATTTAAGGTCTTGCCATCCTCTTGATCCGGCCTCCAGGATTATTTCCAGGGACCTTCTCACCCATCTTCACAAACCTCATGCTGTTTGTTGTCCATGGGTTTCCAATCTGTTTTCATTTTCTCATACAGTGGTATCATCATCTATCCAGTTGCCTGGACTAAAATCCTAGGAGTAATTCTTTATTCCTCTCTTCCCCTGACCCCTAACTATCAATGCCACCAGCAACTCTGGTCTATTCTATTTTCAAAATATGCCCCAATCTGACCACTGTTCGTCCTTCCCTTTGCTGTCATCCTAGTCCAGATCTCTTCCTCATCCCTCACTCAGGTCACAACATCCTTCTCGCTGGTCTTTCTGCTCCAAGTCTTGTTTTCCATAGCAGGTTGTGTAGCACAGTGCCTGGCACATAATGAGCCCTTGATAAATACATGTTGAATGAATGGACAGGGAATGTCCTGAGGTCCTCCTTTTGACAGTAGAAAACAAAATTATGGGTGTCCAAAAAAGCAGTTGATATTTCAGTATATTTTGCTTGCAGAACCATTTATTGATCAAGTGCATTTATGAATTCAGTAATGCTTTTGAATATATAGATGGACAGATATTTGAAAAATAGTTGTACTAGGGATGAGACACTGGCAGAGGGGTACAAAAATTGGTATGTGCCTTGCAATACCTCTATAGCTCTCTAGGAGGCAGTGGCTCACAGGTTGGAATCTATTACTCTGGTTAAACTAGGTCTGTGCTCTATCTACAGCACGACTCATTCTAGGATTCTGTTCCCACCCCTGTGCCTTTGTTCTGGCTCTATCCTCCACTTGGAATGCCCTTTTGAATCCCTTTGTATACAAAGGTATACAAAACCATCCATCTTTAAAGTTTCAACTCAAATGTCAACTCTTTTGAAGCCTCTCTTGATTTCAACCAAGTGGGAAGACATCTCACCCTTCTTGCTGAGCTCCCACAGCGCTTTATCTGTACTGCCTTTATTTATAGCTGTGGGTACCTGATGTAGAGATTTCATGAACCAGTAACATTTAAAAGAGAGGTGGGTGCTGGGTTCTGACGTAGATTTGGCAACTTTTGACTTTGCCAAGAAGACCTTCAAATAAACAAGTTTTACCAACACCATCATTTCATAAAGGAAATCTCTTTAAACACAGGAGAAAAAAGGAAGGGCATTATTTCAAAAAAAGGAACCATATTAATAATGAAAAAAATGTAGTTCTTTGAAATATTCGTACAAGGATGGTTCTTGTTTTTCTCTCATTTCTGAGTCCTAGTAAAGAATTTATCACAGATAAGCCCTGCTCTGAAGAGGGGTATTTGGAAACTCTGTCTTCTAATTCTTCATGTCCCTACCCCATCACCACTTCTAGCAGGGAATGTGTCTGTCTGATTTAGTAACGTCTCTCCAACAAAGCCTGGTGCATGGTGAGTGACCTAAGGCTATTTGATTGAACATCATGAAGGTCAGAGACCCTGCTCTTTTTCTGGAATAGTTTTGGTTCCTGATCCTTTGGCCTTGGTACCACTGATGGGTAAAGAAAACCCTTGTAGTAGAATTACTCTTTTCTGGAAGGCAGTGGCAATGTAGAGTCCCTTGGACTTTTGCTTACTTCAGCAGTGAAGACACTCCTTTGGCCTTCCAGGAAGACGTTGTCCTTCCAACGCAGGGAGAAGAGGCTGCGATGGTCTTGATTTGCAATATCACAGTAAGTGCTCAATAAATACTTGACAAATCTCTACGGATCCTGAACCTCTATGACACTGATTCTCTGTCTGGTGCTGGAGGTATTCTCTACTGAACACACACCCTGCCATGCTTGGCTGTGTATTCCAAAGCAGAGGAGTTACTTTAAGCAATGGCAAGACAAAATGGAGACCAGAGGCGGCTGGATTCTGGGTTCCTTCCAGTCACAGAACAGAGGAAAGTCTCTTGGCTCATTCTGTGCTGCTTTTCATCACTGCTTTTTGCAGAGTTTTTGGGAGAACTGAGCCAAATTCAAAAAGCGCCTTCCTGGGTCAAGGTGCTAACCACAGACACCCCAGAAAGTCATGAGACAGGGCTGTCCCAAGGAGGTGAATGCCGAGCACCCAGACTGTCTGTCTGCAAATAATGAAATCTCATTCGATCATCTGCTGTGTAAAGCACTTACGATGGGGAGGTAATCATGCATAGGAAATGAATCCTTTCTCTGAGTTAAAGAGCAGAGAGCTCCGAGCAGCATCTGTTTACTACTTTCAAATCTCTGACAGTTTGAACAATTAATTGTACCCAATAATCTCTTGGGTTTTCAGGGATTAGGGGGAAAAAAAAGTTTTCTCCAAAACACACATAACGCACATACCACTGGATAGTGGGTAAATATGTCTCTACTGAGCTTCTGTGCCTACTTAGAAATGTCCTAAGAAGGGTATATATGAGTGTGTGTGTGTGTGTGTGTGTGTGTGTGTGTGTGAGAGAGAGAGAGGGGAGGGGGAGGGAGGGAGGGAGGGAGAGAGAGAAGAGAAGAAGAGGAGAGGAGAGGGGAGGAGAGAATCAGGAGGAAAAAACAATTTTGGCTTCTGTTTTTATAAGCACAGCAGAATGTATCGGGCAGTGCACCAAGTGCTTCACTTACGGGATTTTATCTCATCATCACAGTACAATTACAGGCAGAGGTATTATCAAGCGCACTGTATAGAGGAGAACCATGAAATTCAGAGAGGTCTAGTTACTTGTCCACACCACCCAGCTAGGAAGTGGCTGGGGAGGGATTGGAGGTCAGGGGATTCTGCCTCTAAGGTCCACGCCTTACTGCTCCACTACACATGCCCTTCACTTTCAATAGGAACCTCACTCATCTGCCAGTTCCTGTCCTAGTGCCCCTGGTCCCGCTTGGACAGCCCACCAACAGGGCTCTGAGGCCCAGCTGCCCAGGTGCCTCTCTCAGCTGTGCCACTTCACAGCAATGGGCAAGTCACTTCACTTTCTCAGAGGTTCAGTTTCCTCACATATCAACAGGGAATAATCACAAGGACTTCATGTATGTTTTCATGAGGATTAAATGAGATAATAGAGAGAAGTAGGGCAAGGAGCCCTCTATCAGTTAGATCCTTATTACTGTCCTTCACGGAGCACTTACTAGGTGCCAGCCACTTTGCTAAACGTGGTATATGCAGGATGCATCTCTGAGTCTCAGAAACAGCCCAGAAAGTAGATATTAATTAATCAATAATCAATCCATCATTTAACAAATGTTTACTGAGTGTCTACTATATGCAGGCATGTCTTAGTGCTAGGGCTGGAGTCTAGTTGGGAAGATAGACAATAACTAATGATTATGTAATTCAATGGTAATAGAATTATGGGGGGAAGTGCATGGTGCTAAAAGAGCACATAGTTAGGGGGACCTGACTGATTTTTGGAGAAGCAGTTCTCAGAGATGTCTTTTTGGAGAAAGTGACATTTCAGCTAGATCCAGAAGGTTGACTACTAGGAGGTCAAGTCAAATAAAAGGATGAGGGCAGAACATTCTGAGCAGAGAATGAGGCCATGCTCTTCTTATTAAACCAGAACCTTTCATATTTTAATCCCAAGGAGTGATCAGATGTGGACTACTTGCAGATCTGTGGCAGACTCTTGGAGCTGAGGGAGAGGGTGTGTCCTATTCGGATTGCCTGGAATATTTTCATGAAAATGACTAACGATGTCCTCAGTTGGTTTTAGTCAATGAATATTTTATTCCCACTAGACTCTAGAGAGTCAAAGCTGGAAGGAAACTTCGAGGTCACGTTGGGGCTCAGAGGTTGCAAAAGAATTGTACTTGGGGTGGCAGCTGTTGTTGACTGGTAAGGTCTGCTTACAGTTCTCTGTTGGGAAGAGACCCAGTTAGTGGCAAATAGTGGTGAGATTGATTAGTGATGTCTGTTTCAGGCATGGAGTTAGGGAGTTATTTGAGTTATGCAGTTAGGTATGTGAATAGGGGTCAAAAAGCTATAGACAGTTGACCTCAGAACTCCTCTTAGGAAATTGTCTTTGTCTTAGAATGTATTCGTATAGGCTGTTTTAGGTGTTGAAGAATGGGCCCAAAGAAGGTAAGCTCTAAGAACACAGCGAAACAAAGAGAGAACTAAATTGTTATGCATAATTAATAGGAATTCAAGGTTGTAGTTGAGGAAGGGGTAGGGAGAGGAGCTTGTAGGAGAGGAGAGGCTAAGCCACATGATGGGTAGCAGAACCTTGAAGAGAAGAGAAGATAATATGGTGACTGCCTGATGGTAGAGTGGTCACAGATTTTAAAGATCAGGGTATCTTATTGCCAATTTTAAGTAGTTTGCTTCACTGCAATGTACGGTTGTTGACCCAAACTGACAATAAAAGTCTGTTTCGCATACTTGTGATGGCGGCATTTAGGGGAGGAAGGAATAGGAGCCACGTCCAGCAGAGATGACAAAATATGGGAAGAAAACATGTGAGATGCTGAGCTGATGATCCACAAACTAAACCAACTCTGCAAAATAGAGAACCTGGGAAGGGAGAGATACAAGCTCCACCCCCAGCCCCAAACATCCCCGGGCCAGGGAAAGAGGCTGGCGCTGCCGCTGTAAATGGGCTAAAGGTCTGGGCTTCTTTCTTTCAGATTTCAAAGAATGGGATAATACAAATTGATGTAGGAGAGATATATACCTCTCTGCTTCCCTGTCTGGTCTATCCTCCTAATTTTACAGATGGGGAAACTGAGGTCCCTCTAGAGAGAGGGAAGGAACCTAGTGGAGCTCTCGTTTGGTGGCTGCCCAATGAGCCTTCTGCTCTGAGACTGTGAGAGGAGACATTAGGCAAGGGGGTAATGAGCCAACGCTTGGTATCTGCCATCATCCTTGGTCTGCAGCACTCGGCTCAGTTCGGACAAAATATCACAGGCTGCCAGACACACTTTTATTTTTAAAGGGAAAATGATCAGAACTTAAATGAAGGCTGTTTGGTCATATTGCATGCAAGTGTGTGTTGGGGTGTTCGGGCAAGTTGTAGGGGTTCGTTGGGAATCTGGATTGGACTTGAAGGAACGGGGGTGGGAAAGGAGGGGATTTCACTTGGTTCCATCCCCTGCCTTGAGCTCTGCCGCAGTCTTCCTCCCTGGAGGGGCATTTCAGGGGCACGCCGTGAAGCTTACGTCTTACGTGGAAACTGTGGGTGGTCACTTAGGTAATGGCAATCTAGGGGAGCCGAGAGGCCTTCCTGATAAAGGATAGTGTCTCCATTTGTCTCCCTAGGCTGCCTGATGTTTCCACCAATAGTTACCCCTTTGGGGTAAAAATTTATTTTTATTAAGGTATCATTGATATACACTCTTATGAAGGTTTCACATGAAAAACATTGTGGTTACTACATTCATATTATCAAGTCCCCCCCATACCTCACTGAAGCAAGGATTTGCAGATACCTTTGCAAAGAGGGGAGCAATACCTAGTCCTGCCCTAGGAAGGATCCACCCTCAATCCCTCAAAATGTACTGCTCTTTTCCATATTTGTGTGTAGAGATTGTCATTTGACCATCACCACACTTCTGTATCAAGAACAATAGATGATATTGCCCCCATTTTTCAGAAGAATAAATAGAGTCCTGAGAGACTCTGACTTGGCTGGAGCATCTAAGTAGCCGAGGTCAGAATGCAGGTCTGAGCATAAAGACTCTCAGAATCCTAGATGATTAGTTGTTTTACCTCCAAACAGGAGTACATTAAAAATTTTTCGCTAGATTTTTATTGTACAGGTGATAAATTTTCAATGTAGAAAAATTAGAAAATGCAGAAAAACTGAAGAAGAAACTAAGCTTTAGCCATAATCCCACAATGGGAAGGTTAAATCATTCTCAATTTTGGATGGATATATTCTTGTCTGCTTTTCCATAAGCATTATGACTTTCTAACAGAAATGGAATAAGAATATGTAGAATTCTGTGACATAAATGTATCATCATCTATTTAACAAGCTCTACAGTAGCAAACATTTATTTACTTTTATTAAGGTATCATTGATATACACTCTTGTGAAGGTTTCACATGAAAAACATTGTGGTTACTACATTCATATTATCAAATCCCCCCCACACCCCATTGAAGTCACTGTCCATCAGTGTAGTAAGATGCCACAGAGTCACTGCTTGTCTTCTCTGTGCTACACTGTCTTCCCCATGACCCCCACACACCATGTGTACTAATCATAATACCCCACAATCCCCTTTTACCTCCCTCCACCCACCCTCACCCACCCCTCCCCTTTGGTAATCACTAGTCCCTTCTTGGAGTCTGTGAGTCTGCTGCTGTTTTGTTCCTTTTTGCTTCGTTCTTATACTCCACAGATGAAAGAAATAGTTTGGTACTTGTCTTTCTCTGCCTGACTTATTTCACTGAGCATAATACCCTCTAGCTCCATGGTAATATTTGTTTTCTTCTTATGGCTGAATAGTAGTCCATTGTGTATATGTACCACATCTTTATCCATTCATTTACTGATGGACACTTAGGTTGCTTCCATATCTTTGCTATTGTAAATAGTGCTGGTTAAATAAACATAGGGGTGCATATGTCTTTTTGAATCTGAGAACTTGTTTTCTTTGGATAAATTCCTAGGAGTGGAATTCCTGGGTCAAATGGTATTTCTATTTTTATTTTTTTGAGGAACCTCCATATTGCTTTTGACAATCATTGAACTAGCTTACATTTCCACCAGCAGTGTAGGAGGATTCCCCTTTCTCCGCATCCTTGCCAGCATTTGTTGTTCCTAGTCTTTTCGATGTTGGCCATCCTAACTGGTGTGAGGTGATACCTCACTGTGATTTTAATTTGCATTTCCCTGATAATTAGTGATGTGGAGTATCTTTTCATGTGCCTGTTGGCCATCTGAATTTCTTCTTTGGAGAAGTGTCTGTTCATATCCTCTACCCATTTATTAATAGGGTTATTTGCTTTTTGGGTGTTGAGGCATGTGAGTCCTTTATATATTTTGGATGTTAACCCCTTGACAGATATGTCATTTACAAATATGTTCTCCCATATACTGTAGGATGCCTTTTTGTTCTACTGATGATGTCCTTTGCTGTACAAAAGCTTTTTAGCTTGAAATAGTCCCATTTGTTCATTTTTGCTTTTGTTTCCCTTGCCTGAGGAGATGCGTTCAGGAAAAAGTTGCTCATGTTTATATTCAAGAGGTTTTTGCCTATGTTTTCTTCTAAGAGTTCTATGGTTTCATGACTTACATTTGGGTCTTTGATCCATTTTGGGTTTACTTTTGTGTATGGAGTTAGACAATAATCCAGTTTCATTCTCTTACATGCAGCTGTCCAGTTTTGCCAACACCAGTTGTTGAAGAGGCTGTCATTTCCCCAGCTTATCCATGGCTCCTTTATCATATATTAACTGACCATATATGCTTGGGTTTATATCTGGGCTCTGTATTCTGTTCCATTGATCTATGTGTCTGTTCTTGTGCCAGTATATGGTAGCAAACATTTATTGAGCTTATTTGTTGAACAGCAAGATGCCTGGCTGATGAATTATATGAAAACAGAGAAAGCATAGTTCTTATAATCCAAATTAACATACTGCTGAGCAGATAGGGATGGACAATTCACCTATTTGTTCAATACCTATATTGAATATCTATTGTGATCCAGACAGTGACCACAGCATGATGGATATAGCTGAGATCAGTATAGAAAAGGTCTCATGAAGCTCATATACAATTGGGAGGAGATAGATAATAAATATAAGTGTGAGTAGGGTGTGTGTGTGTGTGTGTGTGTGTGTGTGTGTGTGTGTCTATAAGTGTAATGAGATGGTGAAGGTCATATGAAGGACAACAAAGCGGGGTCAGCAGAGAGAGTAGGAATGGTGAGACCCTATTTTAAATACCCTCTAAGGAGCTGACATTTGAGGAAAGACCTGAGTAGAGAGTGAGCTATGTGAATATATGAATGTAGAATGGACCAGCAGCAAGTTCAAAGGCAGGGAGGTAGGAAGGAGCTTGGTGTTAATGACAGAAGAACTCAAGAGCGTTGTGAGCAGGGAGCATGTTAGGAAAAGTGGTTGAAGAGGGAGCACAGGACTGGGTTGTGTGGCCCTCGAAAACCACAGTAGGGAGTCTGGATGGTGATCAGTGAGCTTTGAGAGGGTCTTCAGCAGATGAGTGATGTGAGCTGATGTGTATTTTCCAAGGCTCGCTTTGGCCTCTGTGTGGAGACTGGCATGATGGGAGCAGGAAGAAAAGCAAAAGACCGGTTTGGAGGGCATTGTAATTACCCTGGAGAGAGGTGATGGTGGCCGGACCATGGGAGTAACAGAGAACTGTAAGAAGGGGTCAGAGTTGAGATTTGTGAGTCTTGCTCTCAGGACTTGCTCAAGAATGAGCTGTGGGAATGGGAAATGGTCAAGGATGACCGAGCTGCTGGGCACATGGTGCTACAGCTGAGGTGGGAAGGACGGTGGGAAGAGAGTTGGGCTTTGGATATGTGACAATCCCGGTTATAGCCCCAGGTGGAGATCCTAACCATGCGGCTGGGGGTACCAGCCTGGGGGTCAGGGGATAAGTAAAGACATCAGATCTGAATTTCAGAATCAGATACCTGCAAGCCATGGTACTGGATGGGTGAATGGCTGCTTGGTGAGGGGCTGGGAGAAGTGTAGCTTGAGTTCCAGTGAGGCTGGGGGATGCTGGGAATATGAAGACGACCTCCACTTAGTTCATGGGGTGCTGAAGGCTAGATCTGTGCTCTTGCTAGTGGTAGGATGGGTCTTGATGAGAAAGTAGTTCCAAATTTGTCTTTAGAAAAAGGCAGAGGTGGGGAGCACAGAGCCTTGAAAAGAAGGTTCTAAGACCCCAGGGAACAAGACAGGAAGACAGGAAGTTGGGATTAAAAGGAAGCCAGGTAAGGAAAAGAGTGGGAGAAGAGACAGGGTGATTAGGTTCAGGTGGCAAAATGGGCCTGGTGTGGGAGGCAGTGTTCTCTGCAAAGAGGACGTGGCACTGGAGAGCTAGTCACGCTGGTCGGCATAGACGCAGACACTGGCCTTCCACGTCTTAACGACAGAGTCTGGCCCCCTCCGCCTCCCCGTCCAGTCCCTGCTTAGCTGTCCCTTAGTTGGCAAAGGTTTCTGCACCCTGGAAATACAGGCATCTCATCTTGGATTGTGCATGTGCTGAGATAGTACCCCTTATTTTATATGTGTGACATTGAAAAAATGCTTCTGAGGACTCAGTGCAAGTTTGTGGGTAAATGCCAAGCCTCCCAGCTTGATTCCTCCTCCCTGTGTGCACGCATACATCTATCCATCCACCACCCATTTCTCAATTCATTTAGTGAGTCAATAACTCTTGTAAAGCCCTTGCTTTCTGGCAGGTATTGGGCTAGGTGTCAAGGACGTAAAGAAAATAAGAAGCAGTTTCTCTCAGAGGAAGCGGGAAGCACAAGAATCCTCTGAGCTGCTCTAGACAGGTAGTGACATCTTAATCCAGAATTCCCCGAAGCGAGTCAGTTCACGGACTAGCTTGAGGACATTTTAAAAATGCATATTCAGAATAGAAATCTACCAGGGAGTGTGTTTTAAAGGATCCCAGGTGATTCTGATGTGGGCCCAGGTTTGGGAATTCAGCTGACTGAGGTTCAGGTGGGCTCTGAGGCTGGTTGCCACAGATGGAAAATGGAAATGATTTGTAAGTAATCCCACTTTACGGCAACGTGAGGATTGAATTAGACCACCCCAGAGGAAACTCCCCGCACAGCAATGCTTCCCAGGGGGCCTTCGGGACATACCCATATGCTCTGAGGTCTTCTTGCTCCTCAAAGGACCAGCCCACCCCAGAAGTCCTGAAGCAGAATCTGCTGGGTGGTTCACAGGCACGTTCAAGTTGCCTGGGAGCAGGGCACGCAGGTAGTCCTGCCTGCCGCTGAGGCAGGCACACCTGGGAGCAGGCCGTCTCCATTAAGGAGCACTAATGAAACGTAAAAATGATTTCCTCGGTGTAACTGTGTGACACGCTCTGGAGTTGTGACTCTGAGCTCCTCTGTTTGTGAGTGATTTAAGTGCCCATTACATAGCACAGCGACGTGTGCTGGGAAAGCAGGGGTGACAGAGACGCTGCAGGGGGCACTGCCTCCTTCCATCTCCTGGGCCAGAGTCAGCCTGTCCTTGAGGTGGGCCACACCAGTGGTCCTCTTCTCTCTTCTGGACCCACACCTGCCCTTTCCCAAGGCAGATCGCCACCATAGACACTGCTGAGTGCCACGGGGTGCTGAGCTCTGCTGCCCAGGAGAGAAGATGGGTTTCAAGGGAGTCCCTGTGTACTAGTACCTGTTGAACTTCACTGTGCATGTGAATCATCTGGGAATCAAGTGGAAATGAGATTCAGGCCCAGCAGGTCTGGGGCGGGGCACTGCTAGCAAGCTGTCCAGTAATCCTGCTGCTACAAGTCCAAGGACCACAATTGGAACAGGAGGACACAAGTACTACCCAGAGGTTCTCAAAGAACACCAAAAGTTCCTCCCTCCCAAGATGAATTAAATCAGAATTTCTGGAGGGAGAGCCTGGACATCAGGAGTCTTCAAAAGCCCCATGCCTGTAATCAGGGTTGAGAGCTACTGGTTTAGGAAACACTTTTTTTCCCTCCGTCCCTTTCTTTCTTCTTTCCTTTCCTTCTTCTTTTTTAAATATTAGCTGGGATGCAGAGCAGACAGCCGAATTGCAAAAGAGCTGCCTGTTCCAGTTACGGGTATGATCATGGAAAGGCTACTGGGAGTAGGACGGGACTCTGTTTATATGGAATCCTCTAGTTGAAAAGGTCTCTCCAGGGATGTAGCTGGAATCCTGGCTGTGGCAGCTGCATCACGTCATGCGCTTTTTCTTTTCCCATTCACAGGAAGTCCGATTCTCCTGTTGCTCATGTCTAAAGGGAGACAGCCAGGGTAGACATCTCTCAGTATGATTCACCTCCATCTCATTCATTTCCAAAGCTTGCCGAGCATGTGCAATGAGAGTCTGAGGAAGAAGGGAGAATCCGTCTGTAAAAATCGGGACTCTGAGTGGTAAGACACAGAAACACAATTCAAAGAGAATTAAGCAAAATATGATATTTATTTACTAATATAACTGAACCGTTGGTTGTTCTAGCTGGATCCATAGATTCCAAAGACATCCTCTCTAGTCTTTCTCTTCCCTCTCCCCCATCTCAGTCCTTACTTCTTCCCCGTGGACTCCATTCTCAAGCAGGCTCTCCCCTTGTGAGGATAAGGAGGCCACCAGAGTTCCATGCTTACAGCCTATCCTTTCCGCAAACCTGTAAGAAAAGGGTACTCTTTCCTACCAGCATTTCCATAAAAGTCAAAGAATGGAGTTTCTTTGGTTCTGACTGAGCTGTAACACCACTGATTGACTAAATAGTCAATAAGACCGGGGTCCTGGAAACACTTGGTTGGCCAGTCCCAGGCCCTGTGTAGTCTTAGAGCCATGCACGGAGTCAGCCCTGCGCAGACTGGCGGGAGGCTTGGATGCCGGGCAGGACAAACAGGACGCCCACTGTGGCAGCCTCAACGCTTGTCACCCACAGTCTGGCCTTGCTGAGCTTAGCATGCACATTCTCCCAGGGGTCTCCACAGACTCTTCTTGAGAGTTTATTGTGCAACAGGTTCTGGATAACTTTGCTCCCTGGAGAACACAGCAGCGAGACTGACTTCCAGCAAGTGTGGAGTTGGAGAGGTGGTAGGAGGGGAAGCAGGGCGCACATTCATGGGTTTTCTCTTCCAGTCCTGCAACCCTACACTTAGTTTTAAGAGGGACTTTTGTTCACCTTCTGGTAGAGAGGACATGAGAGGAGGCTGGAGGTTCCAATTCTTGGCTAACTTTCCTCCAGTGATTCTAGAAGGGAATCAACTCTGTTTTTGCAGAGCGGAGCCACATCTCTGAGCATCACGTGATGAAAATAGTGCAACAGTGGAAGGCGACCCTGTGACGGTTTTGAAGGGTAGTGAGTTCAGATCATGTCACTTTCTGCTTAAAAAAAAAACCCTCCAGCAGCTTCCCACTGCCTCTTAGGATCAAATCTAAATGAACACACACTAACCTGGTCCTTGTCTGTACTGCACCCTGATGTGATGCTTACTTGGAACACAGTGCCGCCGTCCCAGTGGCCTTCCCCCTGTTCCTTGGGGCCTTTCTGCCTCCAGCCTTGAGGTCTTCACGCTGGCTATTATTGTCTTTCTTCCATCTCACCTGAATTCTCCCTCCTACCTCATTCTCTTCCTGATTTACACCTCATCCTCTAGGTCTTGACTGACATGACCACCTACCCCCAATCTAAGTCAGGCTGACTGTCATGCTCCTCTGTGACTTTCCTTCATAGAACATGTAACTGACCTTATTTCTTGACTGTTAATGTCACTTGTATTGCCCCCTTGACTCTAGATTCCATGCAGAGGAGGCCTGTTTTTGCTCATCAATGTGGCTCTAAGTCTTAGTTCCACTCTGGTGCATGTGGGGTGCTTAGTAACTAATTGTCGAATGAATGACTGAGTCAGTGGATGATCCCTTTGTCTCCCAAACTCAGGTATGCATAAAAGTCGGCTGAGGAATCTTGCTGAAAATACAGGTTTCCTGAACCCTCCTCTGAAAATTTAGGTTCATGGTATTTGGTTGACCCCTGGTCAGATCACCAGGAAATCAGGAAAAGGTTTACCAGGATTGTCACTGGACAGGGCCCCCAGAAGATTCTGTTTTAATTTGGTTTTCAGTGAATCACAGTGGATGGAAAGAGACACAAATAAACATTGGTACAAATTGAATGGCAGGAGAGAGAGAAATGAATGTTTTGGTTTCCATCAACGCATAAGCAGAGAACAAGCCAAACAGACAGGGTTTGATTTAATACTAAACCGCTTACAGTGTTTATTTTTCTTTTCTATCCTGTGACAATTGGGTGATTTCTACACGCTGTCAGGCAACTAGTAAATCCATTAAGGGCTCTTTTGCCAATTCTATCACATTTTTGACAGAATCCCCCACCTCACAGACTAAGATAGGCGCCCCTCCCTGTCAGTCAGAATTTTCTCAAACCCTTTTCTCACCGTCTGACTGAGTGGATTCAAGGAATTCCAACATGTTTGTGTCTTACTGCTCTGTGTACATGGTAACTGAAAGTCCACTGGATTTATATGCTGGCAATAGCGTGAATTATCTTCTTTTTTGACATGTTCTCTTAGCAACTCACTCCTGAAAAAGCCCCACCCTTTATCTGAATTATTGGACCTCTAACTTCTTGAGGTCAGTCACTCTGTCTTCTGTGTCTCAGATATTATGCTCATTATTAACACACATTCACCAAAGCTTCAACAAACATTTACAGTGGGTATTATTAACAAAATGAAATATGTTGCTATTAAAATCATACTTTGTAACATTTTTATAGCACTTTAAAGTTTACTAATGCATTCCTGCATTATTTCTTATGATTCTCACATGTGACTTTCAGCAAGTGACTCATCATTTGGATCATCTGGGGTATATTTCAAACATACACATTCCTAGGGCCTATTCCAGACCAGCGCTAAGAATGGAATTGAAGCCCGAATGTCTAGCACTCTCCCTGCTGGTTTTTATGATTATCCAGATGGGGGAACCGTAAGGCTGTGCACATGGGCTTGGAAGGCAGCCTGACCTGGGAATCCTGGCTTCTGGGGGACCACGTGCACATCACTGCAGATCTCCAGGCCCTAGAGTGACCCCGTCTCTAAAATGGGGCTGATAAGCCCAATACTAGCAGGGTTATATCAGAACACATGGCTGTGATATGTGCTCGGTTGGCAGCAGCAGCGACAATGGTTTATTTTTCCTTGTGGCAGCATAAAATAGTAGCAAAGGACATACTTAGGGGCTCAAGCTCTATCTCTTGCACCAGAGTTTCTACTGAGTCTTAAGTTTCTTCATCTGTAAAACAGGGATGATGGTGGACACACGTGTCTCATGGGGCTGTAATTATGAACAGTGGCACATGAGAACAAGCCCTGGCATATAGTGAATACCAAGTCAGTGTAGATGTGGCCATTTTTACATCCATTTTATAGAGGAGGATACATGGAGCTGCTAAGGGGGGAAATAGGAATTCAAACCCCGTCTTCTGTGCCTAAACTCTGGGTTCTTCCCATTTTACAAAGCTAACTTTTCATGCCAGTCCTTCCTGGCACTTAAACCAGGTCAGTGAATGCACATCTCTGTTTTCTGCATTGGGAGAAAAAAGGATCAACTCTTCACTCACACTCCCCGGCTGGCTGGTCTTCCCTCTTATGGCCCTTGCTTGTTTTCTATTCCCAGAGTCAGGCCCCACTGCCATTTTTCAGAAAAGTCACCTTTGTTGGGCATATTCTTGGAGGCCCTGAAACAGAGTGATTTGGGATTCCCATCTCATCCCCATCCGTCTGCGGGAGTCTGAGCAGACACCAGAACAGACTCACCTAATGAGTGGCATTGCCTCCTCTGGGGCTTGGGGCTCCTGGTGCATGGCTTCTGCATTGCCTGGGCAGACATGAGGCACTTCGTCAGAGAGGCCAGCAGTGCAGGCTTCGCCCCAAAGGCCTGGGAGGACAGGGGTTTTCCAGCTCCGGGAGCCTGGGCAGTGGAGACTCAGAAGTGAAGTTTCCGTGGACGTGGCTGTTGAGAAGGACACTACCTCACCCCTTGAGCCTGACCGTCCTTCTATAAAATGGAAGGATAATCGCACCTCCTTCACCAGCTTGTTGGGGTTCTGAGATGATAAAGAAGTGCTCACTGCGAGATCACCTGACCTCTACCCTGTTCCTCACCGTTGCTTTCTCTGCCGTCTCTCCAAATTCTCCAGTGGCTTGGTTAGAGGGAGGAAGGTAGTAGTGATTAAGAGCATAGGTACAGAAGTTCCCTACGTAGGTGTTAATCCTGGCCCTGCCCTTTTTGGCGCTGCTCGCTTGAGCAGGTCACTCTCTAGGCCGTCTCCCCGCCTGTAACTGAATGTAATAATCCTGGCTCTGCCTTGCGAGTTTGCTGTGATTGTAAAGTGGGGTCAAGTGTCTTGGCGCATAGGAAGTGCTCAATAAGTATCGAATATCATTATGAAGCAAGTTTAGGGATGGACTCACAGTCCATATAAGTCCATCCTTTTTCGTAGGGACACAAAGCAATTTTCCCTCCCAGGAACCTCATTGTCTGTGTGCTCTGACAGCTTGAGGACTCAGCTTACGGGGGCCCTTCTCTGCAAAGCTTTCCCTGAGACCTCTCCTCCTTAAGCTTTTCCTTCAGCCATAACTGTCTGCATGTGGCATTTTTGGAGTCTGCTCCTTTGTTGGAGTTAGATTCCTGGGGGAAGAAATGCTCCTGTGTTAAAAAAATGTGTTTAGAGCACCTTGGCCAGCACCTTGCACCTATTAGGAACTCTGTTGTTGTTGCAAGAATGAAGGAGAACACTGAAGACCTTAAAGCAATGTTTCTCAAAAAATCTGGGTCATTCTCAACGGTAAAAAATGCGTTTTACACTGCAACCTGGTGATGCGTGTGCACACACACAATGCCAACAAATGCTCTTATTTGTTTTGTTTCATGTTTCACTGCACACAGTTCACTCTGATTTTTCTTCTCTCTTTTTCTCTTCTCTCCTCATCTATTAAAATTTAAGAAATTGTCTGTGATCTATGAAATTCATTTCAGAACTAATTGTGGGCGGAGAAGCAATATCTTATAATGCCAAGAGCACGGATTATTGGAAACAGATGGATCAGGGTTTGGATTCCAAATTCACACCTTACTGGTTGAATATCCTGGGAATATAACCTTACTTCTCTGAGCCTCAATTTCTTCATCTGTAAAATGGATCATTAGCTGACTTCTTAGGTTTCTTGAGAGATTTTGATGAGACAATATAGACAAAGTATTAAGCACAGGGCCTGGCATCTAGTAAGTGCTTAACAAATGGCAGTTGTTATCAGAACCACTCCTGAGATCCTTTTTCCCTCCCAACCTTGCCAAGTCCCCTTACTCTCTTGCTTTCTCCTCGGTCCTCTTTACCTCTCCAAGGCCTACCTCACTGAAAATGATCTTCCCTCTCTCAGAAGTGTAAGTTCACAGTGTTATGGCTTGACTCCACATCATGCTGAGAAGGCGATTTGATGGAAGACAGAAGTCCCATCACTTTGACCCAAGGGGTGAAGGAAATGTCCAGTGGTAGGGGATCTGCTGTCTTCCTGATACTGGTGGGAATTATTCAAAGATCTTCATTGCTACACCTGCATCCCTTCTCCAGTGACTTGATGGAGCCAGAGAACTTTCCTTCTCCCCTTAATCACCAGCCAATTTCAGTGCACAGGACCCTGGCCAGCATGAAGAAGAGGGTGGAGATTGCTCTATAAATCATAGTGGCACCAGAAATTCAGTCACCTGTCTCTAGGACCTCAGGATGCTTGGCTATCCCCCTAAATCCCACAATCATTGTCAGAAAATAAATCAGAGAAATTCAACATCACTCTGATTCTGCCCCGCTATACTACACCGTTGGCTTGGAGGTCCCCTCACTAGCAAAGCAATGTTTCTGGAGTGAGCAGCGCAGGGCAGAATGGCTACAGTTTCTCCCTGGAGGATGGACGTGCCGTCTGGCCGTATTCATGTGACACCTCTTAGCATTGAGCCAGGAAGCCCTGGCGTTAACACAAAATTTAGCCAACCAGCCAGCTGTGTGCCCTTGATCTAGCAGCTTCACTTCTCCTTTCCTCTGTTTCCTCCTTGGTAGAATGGGAATATTAATCATATTTTATAATACTACCTGTTTTGTTATGTGAGAAAATGAAACAATGCAAGTTAAGCATCTGACCCTTCCAAGTTTTCAGTAAATTTCATAATCATCCTCCTCATTGTTGCTCCTTCTGCTGTTGTTTTAACTAATGATAATCACAAATGAATGCTTTGGCTTCTGAATTAGTTACAGAGTATCTTTAACAGGAAGGTGCTTGAGCTACCGTCTCCTCTTGATGAGACAGCCTGATTGCTCCTGTGGTCTGGTGGCCTCGTTGCCGCCTAACAGAAGGCTCTGGATGCATTGACATGTGTTTGAATTCAGGCCTATTAGGAGGAAGGAAGCAGTTCTTTGATTCTGGGTACTAGGTGGTTTCTGACTCCTGCTGAATGGGTTAGAATAGAAATAGTGGCTCAAGGAAGAAACACATACCTCATTTCCTTTTTGCTTCTATGGTCTCAAACTTTTCTCTCATCCCCCCCAAACGGACTGATTTTATTGCTATCTTGCATGTGAGTTTGTTAAGGTCAGATGCTATCCCTTATTCTACCACAATGTCAGGGACAGTGCCCAGCACTTAGCAGTTGATATACTGTGGCTGAATCTGTGGCCCCCTGCTTATCTGGTCTTTGCTTTCTCTCCTCCGCCACGGCCACATTTTTATTTAACCAATTGGTTTAAAGCACAGAACTTTAGCAAGCTGTATCAGCTATTTCTCTCCCCCTTTTTCAGTAAATTTCAGCAAATTCAGGGATGGAGCAGTCCTGATATCTTCCAGGACAATCTTATCAAGGTAGGGCCAATTTAGATCTTCTAAAGGCCCACGAGAAATCTTAAGGACAAATTATTCATTCTAAACTTGTTATAATCTCTAGATACAAATGGTCAATCTTTGCTTTGTGTGGGGTCCCATCGTAAACTCAGAAGGAAAGAATCTCATTTCTTGATCTTGGTTTAACAGTGAAATGACCAGGATGGGGAAAATACAGCATAAAGAATAATAGCCATTTGAGCACTCACATAATTACCACTCGGGGCAAGAAATAAAACACTACCAAACTCCAGGAGCTCCCGGTATGCACCTCTCTCCTCCTCCCTAGAGTTCACTACTATATTGTCTTTTATTGAAAACACTTATTTTTTTTCCCTTAGAGTCTTACCATCTGTGTTTGCATTCCTAAACAATATAGTTTAAGTTTGCCTATTTGTTAACTTCACATGGTGGAATAATACTCTATGTATTCTTTTTCTTTCTTCATTCACTTAATGTATGTTTGAAAAGATTCATCCGTGTTGCTGTATGTGGTACTAGTCTGTTCATTTTCATTGTATAATTTATTGTCTGAATATACACAACCCATTGATGTATTCTTTCAACAGGCAGTGTCTTAATTTCTTTTTACACATTAAAGTTGTCAGTGACATTCCCCATTATAGAGAATGATGTGATGAATACCTTTACAGACACCCATAACAATTTGCCCAGGACAAATTCCTAAATACAGAATTTTTGGGTCACAGGCTATGGCCCCTTTTTTAGCTTCCTCCAGGATGGATGTACCAGTTTGCACTTCCACCAGCAAAGTACATTCCTCTCTGCCCTCATCTTCTTGCCAGTGCTAGCTTATTGGCATTCATTTAAATCATACCAGCTTGATAGGAAAAAGAGGCGTTCTCAAGATCATAGGAATTTCCGTTTCTGTGAGTCCAGAGAGGCTGAGCATCCCCCCTCCTTTACATTTATTGGCTCTTTGTGTTTTTTTTCCTTTGTGGGTTGCTTCTTTATATCCTTTTGCCATTAAAAAAATTTGGTGCATGTGGATTTTAATAGTTCACACTAGGGCTCAGCTCTGGAGAAGTGTCAATTAGACACACTGCAAGCTGGAGCACTTAGGAAGTACAGGGTAAATGGGAAAGAAGGAGGAGACTTCTTATTGGCCCATAGATCTTGAGTAGACCTGCCAGGCAGAGAGTAATTTGGAAGCTTATTGTTCAGAAACCAAAGAGGACAGTTGTGCATTCAGCCCCATGCTGGGGAGGAAACAATGCTTCTGGGGCCCAAGGCCATTTGAGAACAAGGAATCCTGCACCACCTGAATCTGCCTGCCACCTCCTTTGTGCCCAAGGATTCCCTTTATGATTAGGACTGCTTGGGCTCTAGGAGAGAGATGGGGGATGTGGCAAAGGGGAGAGTATGCATTGTTTGGCTTAAAGTGTAGGATGTGAATTACCAGCATCCCAAACTGAATTTACTCTTCTTCCTTCTGTCCTTCCTGTCCTCATCCTTTCTTCAATGGACATTTATTGAGCTCTTACTAGTGTCAGGCAGTGTACTGATGTGAGAGGTCCACCCTATGCCTGCAAGGTTCCCACCTCAGCAATTGGCAACTCCATCTTCCCGGTTCAAGAGAAGCCAGGAGTCGTCGGTGACTCTGCTCTTTCTGTAAAATGTTACAGCCTATCCACCAGCAAATTCTTTCAGCTCTACCTGCAAACCATATCAGGATCTGAAAAACAACCCAAATGTCCATCAGCAGGTAAAGGGATGAACAAACGATAGAACCCCCATGCAACATAATACTGCTCGAGAATAAAGAGGAATAAGCTATTTGGTTTATCCAACAACAGGAAAGAATCTCAAAATAATTTTGCTGAGTGAAAGAAGCCAGACACAGAAGAGTACTGTGTGATGCCATCTATATAAGATGCCAGAATATTCATACTAATCTATAGTGACAGGAAGTGTAGCAGTGGTGGCCTGGGGATGGGAGGAGGCAGAAGAGCTTGCCAGGGGGGCACAAAGGGACTTTGGAGGGGGGGTGCGGTATATGTTCATTACCTTGATTGACGTGGCAGTTTCACAAGAGTGTATGTATATCCATGCTTTCCAAATTGTATTTCCCTGTGTGTATACTTTATTGTATGCCAATTCTATCTCAGTAAAGCTATTTTAAAAACATATCCAGAATCAGAGCACGTCTCACCATCTCTGTTGCTACCATTTCATCCAAACCACCACCAGCTCCCACCTGGTTCACTGAAATAAACAACCATGACCTGCTCTCCTGGCACCTGCTCTTGCTTCCTCACACTCCCTTCTTAACACAGAGTCTGGAGTGATGCTTTTGAAAGCAAAGTGAGGCCACTTCACCCCTCTATTTAAAACCATCCAGTGGCTTCCCATGCCTTCCTGTCACACTGAGAGCACTTACCACTGTCTGACATACTGTGTACTTTACAAGTTTATTGCATGTTCCCCCTTCATGATATCCTAGGTTCCGCGAGAGCAGTTCTGGTTTTCTTCACTGCTGTATTCCTAACGTCTAAAACAGTATGTATCGTATAGAAGGTGATCAATGGATATTTGTAGAATGAATCATTGAGTATGGTAGCAGACCTAAGGAAATCCTAGACTACTGTGGAAGACATATGTAAATATAGTTACAATATAGGACAGTGAATTCTATGATAAATGGAGGCAACTAAACCATCTTGGGGTGAAGTCAAGGATGGCTTCCTGGAGGAAGTGGCATCTAAACTGAGATCTGAAAGATATATATGGTGCAACGGGGAAGAAGACGCAATTCTTGCCTCCCTGGAATGTTATTGGATGAGCCAGTAGATAGGCATATATCACACCTTGTGATAAGTGCCTTATGGGGAGGGAGTACACATGGGGGCTGAGGAGCAGAGAGTTGGGGGCCTAACTCTGCCTGGGAGAGGGTCTGGCACCAATGGCAAAATTTCTTACAGTGAGGTACTTCCTGGTGGGCTCTATCTACATCCTTTCACCCAGTTTCCAGAAATCCGCATTTGGGAGACTGTTGCCTGGATACAGACTATGGCCATGGGACCAATAAATTGATCCAAGATTTGGGAGATACCCACTCATCCCATTTCCCCAGCATGCTTGCTTTCCTTGCAGTAAATCTTACCGCACCAATGTCTATCTAGGCTAGTTGTTCTCCACCCTACCTGTGCATCAGAGTTACTGGGGAGCTTTCAGAAGAAAGAAGATTGGGTTCTACTCCAGATGGATTAAATCTCAATCCCTGGGTGAGAAATGTGGATATTTTAAATTTACTGTGCAGCCAGAGACCTGAAAATGACTCAAGGGTCGGGGGGAGTTGTCTTTCTCGAAGTCCAGCCATTCATTTATTCCTTCATTTCATTCCGGCTCCAGGGCCTTTCCATTTTCCTTTCCCTTTGCTTGGAATGTTCTCTCCCTGGTTTTTTGCACAAATCCTTGTTTCTCATTCTGTAAGTCTCAGTGAAAATGTTAATTCTTCAGAGAGGTTCTCTCTGCCCCCCTCCCTTCTCCATTTAAAATAGTTTTCACCCACTCTCTCCACCCTGGCTATTATCTCTCCATCACATCACCTGATTTATTTTCTTCACAACACTAATCATAACTTGAATGATCTTATTTACTGCTATATCCCAAACACTAAAGAAATGAACCACTTCAGTAAAGACTGAAAAGATCTGCCACAAAACATGGTGCCCTGCACGTGGTAGTGATAAGGAAATGATTGCAATTATTATGAATAGATTAATTAATTATTTGGGCTAGTATACAAAGCCTATGGTGAAAAAGATTAGCTCTCTGGCAGCATAGGAAATGTGTGAGATACTGCCTCCTTTTTTATTAATCAGATTTAAGGTCTTTGATGGGAGGGGCTATGTCTTGTTAATCACTGTGCATCCAGAGGCTAACACACTGCCTGACTTTGTTACAAAGATGTTCTGATTTTTAGACTGTTCAGTTGCAAATAACAGAATCCCACTCAAGCTAGTATAAGCAGAAAAATGAATTTTATTGGCAGGATAAAAGAGTCTCAGAGAACCCAAAAGTGAGAAGGACAGCTGGGTCAGCCAAGAACTTGAACCAAAAACAGAAAATGACCAGGCACCCAGCAGCTTCCTCTATGTCTCTCCAAGGCCACATAACGTCTCTTTACATCTCTCTGGCTTTCTCTGCTTTGTGGGCACATGAATGTCCCCAGCCCAGGCTTTGCAATGCTTTCCACTTCAAACAGAGAGATTGAATAGCATCCTGATTCTGATTCCCCCTGGGCCTGCAGCTCTAGATTGGGAATGCCTCTTTGCAATAAAGAGGTCTTAGCTCAGATTCTCCCCTGAAGGCAGAGTTTGAGAGAAAGGCTTGCATGCATGTAATTTGGTTGAGAAGAGATTTCAGGGAACAAGAGAGGGAAGATTTATAAGATTGAAATAGACGGCATGCCAGTCCAAAGGGGTGTTAGGGGGTTGATGTGGCAACTGAGGCTCACACTCAACAAAGATTCTCTGAGAACTCTGTAGACTGCACCTCAGAAATGCCCTCCAGAGAATGGGAGAGGGCTGAATCGATCCCCAGCTCCTGTCCTCTGGTCAAGGGTTGCCCCAAGGGCTGTTAACTCCATACCATTTCTGGTTTGCACATGTCCTGGAAAAGCTCTTGGACTGAACCCTAGAGCAGAAAGTGAGGTACACGGTGCAGCTACATCAAGGCGCTATCAGAATATACCTGCTGGCAGGTGATCTAGAGCCAAAAAGGTGGGCCAAGAGGATGTGGGAGGGAGCAAACATTGTTTAGCACAGGACGTACAGACGAGTTGTCTGAGAAGAGAGCATAACTCGGGGCAGAAGTCATTCCTATCGCTAGTATCCGATCAATGAATATTTTCTGAATGAATAAAGAAACAAAAAACAATGGAAATGCTCTTGGAATAAGCCAGATTTTAAGACACCCTTCAGTGTCTGAAGGCAGAGTCCAGGGGGCATGTTGATAATGACCTTCTATTTTCAAGGATTTTTCTACTGACCACTATCAATTTTATTGATAAGTCTGTGACGTCATAAGGAAGGCAGAGGATGTTTCCCACATTTAGGGATGAACAACACACCTGGAGATGCTAAGCATTTTGGCACACCATGTCAGCGTCAGAACTGCAGGGCAAAATTCAGGTTTCTGTCTGCTTTTCCCCTCTGCAAGTTATATGGCTGCCCATAGACTATAAACATAACGCCAAGTATCAAGTTCACCTCCATTTTCGTACTCTCTCCTCTGTGTATAATTCAGCACAGTGAATACAGGGGTTGTTAAAATCTAAAGCACTTTGCAATTTTGTTTCATTATGAGTATGAATGCAACCCTCAGGACCCATCCCTACGGCCTTAACTAAACTTAGTCTTTCAAGCTAGGAATTGACGAGATAAAGATCTGAATGGAGACTCTAGATTGGCGGAGGGCTGGGCTGACTCAGCCCCAAATAAACCTGCAGTCAAGAAATCAATAGAGCTTTTTCAGGGCTGCTATTTTCCAACAAGGAAAGAATTTCAAAAATAAATTGCGGCAGGGCATAAAATCAGATTAAGTAGATAACAGGTTTCGCTGACTTCAGGGCGGTCTTGGGGATGGCATAGGAGGGAGAGAATTAGCAATTTAATGAGCTCAAGTCCTCTCCTGCTTGTGCTGTGCAAGTGTTTCCTGTCGGAACAGAGAGGGAGGACAAAGGTGAGGAAGCAAATTCCCTGTTGATTTGGATTTCACTCCACAGCTGACCCAGCCCTGCAGACTAGGGTCAGCTGACCATTGTTGGGTGGTGGGTTTATAGAGTCTAGCCTGGAAGTCATGGGTTTTACCCAGGCTTCCTCATGCAGTGTGACATAGGGCTGGTGATTTCACTGTCTGTGAACCTCAGTTTCCTTATCTTGAATTGGTTGCACATTGACCGAGGCTGGAGGAGGGTCATTCCACAAGGGATGCGGTTACGACGTCAGAGCAAGAGAGAATGACGGCGGGCAAGAACAAGCCCCAGGCAGGCCCTGGCTGCAAATCTGGCTCTGGCTCTGTCCTGACTCCAGCATTTCCAGAACTGAAGTCCCCTATGGTTAATGTACATACAGCCAGAGCCAGGTGGCCTGACTGAGCCCAGAGAATGAGTGCAGAACAAACTGGAATGTCCCCTCAGAGGGCACTCCGCTGCCTCTCTGTTCCTCTGGGCTCTGCTCCCTACCTGGTCTCAGAGCCAAGCGCTCTCAGAACGCCTTTGGACTTCATCTGCCTGCTTATACTGCCACTGCCCCAGGCATTATCTGACTATCCCTTCTTAGGATGGCCCCTCTCTTCTGGTCACTCAGTCTGGTTCTTGGCGAAAGTCCAGTTGTTGGCCAGAATATGGCTGCCTCCCAAATCAACACGGGATGCTTCCTATGGGCCAGGAGTCTATTCTAAGATATGCTCCCGCTTGTCACCAGCTGAAGCTCTTGTGGGTGGGTGTGTTGCCCCTCATGGAGGGCCTAATGCAAGGCGGCACCATTCACATCCTAATTCATGGGAATGGAGCTCTCTGGAATTATGCAGTGCACAACCCCACTGACTGTATGCAGCAGCTCTGTCTTCAGCAGCTGAGAAGAGGGGGGCTCCTTTTTATAATGTCACTGAGACATTTCCAAATACAATGGTCCTGAAGAATTCTGATGTTTTATAATGCAGGAATCCTTCATCTACTGTGGTGGCTTTGTAGAGTGTCAACCTGGCCAGGCTGAACTACATTCCCCAGAATTTCCTCCTGGGTATGTTTCCAGAGCCACAAGCAAGATTCCTGTGAGAGATTTGAAAGATGGACGTAAAGCAGCAACCATTTTGTTTTTCATTCTGTGAGCCAGGCGAGGCACTTCAGGAGCTCACCTGTGTTGTCTCGGGTTCACCACGTCCGTGTGGGGCCGCCTTTCCATGGATCCCTCTTCAGCATCTTTGAGTCCTGGGCCAGGGGAGCGTTTGGCCCCATGATGGTTTGGTCCAGCTTCTCTTTGAGGACACCCACCTCGTCAAGGTCAGAGGTATGAGAACCAGCATGGGTCTGGGTCTCCATCCTTGTGGTTCTCGTTTGTGCGCATGGGGTCCAGCTTGTCCGCTCTCCCCCTTCATCTGTCTGCCTTTCTGGACTGCCTGCCCTGCAGAGTTCAAACTGCAGCATCAGATGCAAAGACAGCAACGGCCTTACAGAGACCATTTAATCAATCACGATTGAATAAGGTCACAGGCCTGGGACAGATTCTTTAATACACATGCATGTCCCAATGGGCCTGCTTCTTTGATTGAACCCTGACTGATAGACCTATCATGGCAGTTACATTCCTGAAAGGCACATGCTTGGGATCTTATTTTGGATTCCTCCAAAGCAGAATCCTGATACAAGTCCTCGGGGGCAGACAGGTTATCTGGGAGCTGATCCCAGGAAGAAGAGTGGCTGGGAGAGTGAGATCAGGAAACAGGGAAGAGCCAATAAAAGACTCATTGTTTACAGTCTGCGGCTGTAGGCAGTGGGGCTCACATCCACTAGGGCAGCTGAGAAGTGTGCAGACGGCCTTCCAGAAGTCTCTGAAGCAAGGAAGGCAGGAAAGTGGAGGTATTTATCCATGGACTTGAGTGGCCCATTCGAGGATTGCCCTGAGAGTGTTCACTGCCCCCGCAGTGTTCATAGCCCCTACCTTTGGGATCCACCTGCCTGAGGCTGAGCAGGTTCTTGTAGCTTTGGAGAAGGTGTGGAGATGGAGGAGCAGAGAGGTTCTGGGTTCTGGGCAAGCACTAGAAGTTGAATGGTGTCAAGCGTACCCAGGCTGCTGAGGCCACAGTCGCGGGTAGCGGAAGGGCTGTGACTGGGGCCAGCACATCTGTTGCCCCTGGCAAAGCTGTTGTTTGCAACATCAAATCTCGGATGTTACTGGGTCAGGAGGACAGTTCAATGGCATTAAGGTATATTTAGAAGCCAAATAAAAGCTCCAGAGTGTTCTAATGTTAAAGAGTATTATGGCCACACACACACATACACATCTCCAACTCTCACTCTACTATCTCTTTACCTCCTAAATTACTTTCTTCCATTATTAAGAAAAAAAACTTCTGCAGGTCTGTGCTTGGCAGAGGTGGATGCTTGTCAAGCTTTCCATGCAGCCCTTCCTAGCAACCCAAGTGAGACTTATAAAAGAGCCCATCCAAGGCTCTTTCAAAATGAAAATAATCCTTCAGGTTAAAAAAAAAAACACAAATGGTTGTACACATCTAAAAACATGGTAGCTCAGCATCTTGGGGGTAAGACCGTGGCTAGCAAAGGATTATTGATTATCTGTCCGTGGGAAGGGTTGGAGGCCTGATGGTTGGGGCCAGACCAGTTCTTAATGCCTACATCTGGTTATCACCAGATCAACTGCTCAGCCTCATTTGCTCAGCCCTGATCTCTCATCCCCATTTTCCCACCCTGTGGCCAAAACCACATTTTGTTTTCAACTCCAGGACAGGTGACAAATAATCTGTCCTAATGGCAGTCTGGGACTCTGACGTCTATCTGTGTCAGGATTCGGCTACCTGCTGGGGAGGACAGCGTTCCCAGTGGGAAAGAGGCTGACAGGGACAAATTCCTAGACACACAGTTTCCGTTCCCCAAATGGATTCTGACTTGGATAATCAAATGGATACCAGTGAGGATGACTTGACACTCAGGACCGCCCTCCTGGATAAGAACATCAGTGATCGGTCACCATGCTATAGACGAGCAAGGGGAGGCTCAGGGGGAGGAAATAAATTACCCAGGTCCCAACAAACCGTTCACAGCCCGGCACCTAGTAGGCCCCTTATAGTTATTTGCTTATTGTGAGAAGCACTTAAGAATGGTGGTTAAGAGCACGGGCTTTGAGGTCAGACTGACCGGGGTAAGCCCTGACTCTGCCTTTCACTAGGTAAGTCATGTTGGGCAGGTGACTTAACTTCTCTGAGCCTCAGTGTTCCTGGCTGTAAAATGGGAATAACAACACTTGTGGGTGTGTCATTGAGAAGATGCAGTAAGATGGTGAGCTGTGTAGAATGTGTGACAGATGATGGAAGGAACTGCTGATAATGACCACGAGGATGACTTGGCCCAGCCTGGGCACCTTAGAGCTTCAGGCACCTGATTTCTGAACATTTATGACCTTGCCACCACCTGACAGGGTACACAGGAGCAGAGGACTTCCAATGCTGGTTTTCTGGTTTGCTGATAACTATTTCTTATACAGGCTAGTGTTTTATTGATTCACCATTGATCCTTGCATGGGGCCAGGGAAATTCTTGGGCCATGAAGACAAAGGCAGGCAGCATTTTCCAGCCCAGGAGGTCCTGGGGGTGTCAGGGGCATCACCAGCTGGCTTGAATGACTGGCCTCTCTCCTGCTTGGGACAACTTCTTAATCACAGCCAGCCGCCCTGGTGGCCCCACTCCCTCTTGTGCTCCCTTTATTGCTGCCATCAACCCTTCCCCTGCTGGCTCCATTTGACCTTTAATAAGCGCTGCTTTTGTGCAGAGCTGCCGATGAGTTATTACCGCGTGAGCAGCTCCCCGGGGCAGGCTACCTCTCCAGCCCCTGGCCTCCCCGCAGCTTGTAAGAGAAAATTACATTTTGATCTACATTCCCCGTTTCCATTCTCTGTCACCTCGCTATGGAGACAATAGGAAGAAAAGAATGTTTCCTTGTCCTGCCCCCACGCCACCTACCCTCCCCTCCCCAAATCCTCCTGAATTTTGCATTTGCTGTTTTCTCTCTTTTCTTTCATGATTCTGACCTGATGATCAGTTGGGGAAGACAAAATAGCCTAGTCAGAACTTCTCACCTAGGACATCCACCCCTGGACATCTAGGTCATCAAAGCCCCAGAGGTCAGGGTAAGATAGCACCTGAAAGTCTCAAAGCTGATGACTTCGAGAAGAATTTTTAAAGCCAGATTTCCTCCTTCTTCTGTGACTGCCCAGACCAGGCAAGACCCTCCTATTTGATGGTTCTCAAAACATCCTGTACCTTCTCCTTCTTTTTTATAAAGTTGAGACAAAATTCACATAGTACAAAACTCATCCTTTTAACTATTTTGAAGTATTCGATTCAGTGGTTTTTAGTATATTTACCATATTGTGCAACTGTCACCATTAGCTAGTTCCAGAACATTCTCATCACCCCAAAAGGGAGCTATGCCCATTAAGCAGTCGCTTCCGGTTCCACCCTCCTCCCGGCCTCTGGCAACCACTAATCTGTTACCTGTATGAATGGATTTGCCTATTCCGGACACATCATGTATAAGTGGAATCATACAATGTGTGGCCTTTTGTGACTGGCTTATTTCATTTAGCACTGTGTTTCTGAGGCTGATCCTTGTGTGTCAGCACCTCATTTCTTTTTATGGCTGAATAATATTCCACTGTATAGCAATACCACATTTTGTTTATCTGCTCATCCACTGATGGACATTTGGGTTATTTCCACTTTTCAGCTCTTATGTATAATAATGCTGCTAAGGATGTTTGTATGTAATCTTTTGTTAGAACATATGTTTTCAATTCTCTTTGGTGTATAAGCTGGGGATGGACTGGCTGGGTCACATGGCTACGTTTAATTTTTTTTGAGGAACTGCCAAACGGTTTCCCACAATGCACACATCATATTACATTCTCATCAGCAGTGAACAAGTTTCTAATTTTTCCACATCCTCTCCAACACTAGGTAATTTCCATTTTAAAAAATTATAGCCATCCTAATGGGTGTGAAGTGGTATCTCTTAGTTTCCATTTGCATTTCCCTAATGACTAATGATGTTTAGCTTCTTTTTATGTGCTTATCAGCCATTTGTTTTCTTTGGAGAAATATCTATTCAATTCCCTTGATCTTTTAAAGTTTTAAATTGGTTTTTGCTGGTGTTGTTGAGTTTTAAGAATTCTTTACATATTTATATATTAGATCACTATGGGATATATGATTTGCAGATGTTTCTACCATTCTATGGGCCATCTTTTCTTTATCTTGATAGTGACATTTGATGCACAAAAGTTTTTAATTTTGATTAAAATTAAAAGTCCAGTTTATCTATTCATGGACACTGGTTATAGTGCCATCATCATTCTCATGATTATCCTCAGCATAATTCCCTGTGCCCTCTGGCTTCCCCACCCTAGGGCCATATATAAATGAGACTTTAGGACTAGCTGCTAGATTTGAGGTAGGGGCAGATAGCTGTAGCCCTGGGTGTTTGAGGTACCTGGGGAAACAGTGCCATCCCCGTGTGAGGCAGATGAAGAGATTGCAGTAGCTCTTCAGGCTGGGGCAGAGCGTGCTCCCCTGGCTCAGAAGGGATCAGCTCTGTGTGCCAACTAAACACTGGCACAGGCTTAGAGACGGAAGGAGCCCCAGGCTGTAGGAGCTGGAGGGATGGACACTGAGACTTCGGCCTGGGCTCTGGGACTGGAAGGAGGAGGTTCTACGGGTGGGGGAGAGGGATGCATTCTTGGGTGGGTCCCCAGGCATAATTGGGCTGGGTTCAAAAGAGTATTTAAAAATGCAAGTGCTGTTGTGATCTAATGCTTCTAATCTTTCAACTGTTGCTTTAGCATCCTTCAAAATAAGCTCAATGAATATTTGTTTAAACCATAGATGGATGGATGTGGGTGAATGGATTCAAAGGATAGATAGAAACATGAACCAGGAAGGAATGAGAAAAATAATTGAAAACAAACAGATAAGTAGATGAAAATTTGTCTTTTTCTTAGCTTTATTGCTATATAATTGACATGTAACATTGTGTAAATGTAAGGTATACAATGTGATGATCTGATACATCTGTATATTGCAAAATGATCACCACAATAAGGTTAGTTACAATATCCTTCATGTCACATAATTACTTTTTTTTTTTTTTTGGTTGTTGAGGTAAAATCTACTCTCTCAGCAACTTTCAACTATACAGTACAGTATTATTAGCTATAGTCACCATGCTGTAACTTAGATCCCCAGAACTTACTCATAACTGGAAGTTTGTGCCCTTTGACCGTTATCTCCACATCTTCTCTACCCTCCAGCTATTGGCAACCACCAGTCTGTTTCTGAGTTTGGCTTGTTTAGATTCTACGTATAAGTGAGATCATACAGGATCTTTCTTTTGCTGGCTGAGTTATTTCACTTAGCATAGTGCCCTCAAGGCCCATCCATGTTACAAGTAGCAGGATTGTCTTCTTTTATGGCTGAATAACATTCCATTGTGTTTATATGCTACATTTTCTTTATCCATTCATCCATCAATGGACACTTAGGTTGCTTCCATGTCCGGGCTATTGTAAATAATGCTGCAGTGAACATGGGGGTGCAGATATCTCTTCACAGTAATGATTTCATTTCCTTCAGATATCTACCCAAAAGTGGGATTGCTGGATCCTATGGTATTTCTTAAACTTTTTGAGAAACGCCCATACCGTTTCCCATAGTGGCTGCACCAGTTCACATTCCCACCAACAGTGCACAAGGGTTCCCTTTGCTCCACATCCTCTTGTCTTTTTGATGATAACCATCCTAACGGGTATGAGATGATGTCTCATTATAGTTTGATTTACATTTTCCTGACAATTAGTGATGTTGAGCACCTTTTCATGTACATGTTGGCTATTGTATGTCCTCTTTGGAAAAATGTCTATTCAAGGCCTCTGCCCATTTTTAATCAGATTATTATTACTATTTTTGCTATTGAGTTACATGAGTTCTGTATGTATTTTGGATATTAGCCCTTTTTCAGGGATATTTTTGCAAATATTTTCTCCCATTCTGTAGGTTGTCTTTTCATTTTGTTAGCTGTAGTTTTTGCTGTGGAAACTTTTCAGTTTGATACAGTCCCACTTACTGATTTTTCCTTTTGTTGCTGTACTTTTGGTTTCATACCCAGAAAATCCTTGCCAAGACTGATGTCAAGGGGCTTTTTCCCTGAGGGTTTTATGATTCCAATTCCTGTATATTTAAGTCCTTAGTCCATTTTGAGTTAATTTTTGTGAGTGGTGTAAGACAAGGATCCAGTTTCATTCTTTTGCTTGTGAATATCCAGTTTTCCCAGACCATTTTTTGAAGAGACTGTCCTTTCCTCATTCAGTATTCCTGGCTCCCTTGTCCACTGTCAGTTGACTAGTTGTGTGGATTTATTTCTGGGCCTTTCATTCTGTCCCATTGGTCTTTGTGTCTATGTTATGCCTTTACCATACTGTTTTAATTATTACAGCTTTGTAATTATAGTTTGAAATCAGGAAATGTGAAGCTTTGTTCTTTCTCAATATTTCTTTGGTTATTTGGGATCCCTGGGTGGTTCCATATGAATTTTAGAGTTGTTTTTTTTCCTGTGAAAAATGCCATTGGAATTTTGATAGGAATTGCATCACATTTATAAATGGCTTTGGGTAATATGAACATTTTAATAATATTAACTCTGAATATTTGAGTGAATAAATGAAAAATTAATGGGGAGAATTATTTAATGAATTAATTGATTAATAACAAACAATTTTTCTTGAGGGCTTCCCAGGTACCACTCTGTTAAGAAATTTACATACATTTAATCTTTGTTTAATTTTACAACAACCCTTTAAAGTAGACACCTTTGTCATTCCCATTTTATAGATGAGAAATTGGAGCATACAAAGGTCAAATAACTTGCCCAAGATCCCACAGCCAGGAACTGAAGTAGCCAGCATCCCAATGAATGTTTTTATGTCTACCTTTAACCACTGTGGTTATACATGGACCAGAAATGTGTGGACTTATTTTACTCCATAGACAAATGTTGTTCCTAGCACCTCAAACCAGCTTCATTCATTCTAAAGATATATCACAGCACCTACTATGTTGCAGGCATTATTCTAGACATCAGTGATACAATAATGAACAAGCAGCCACTGCTCTACCAACAATTTACAAATGCATGTATATTTTCATATAGAAGGAAATGCAGAAACAAAACAAAACATGTAAGGGGTTATAAAGTGGGGGTGGTGCAGTGGGGAGCTATTTTAGATAGGTTGGTCAGGGAAGTCCTTTCAGAGGAGGTACAAACACATACATCATGAGTGGTGTATCATGCAAAGATCTGGGGAAGAGTTTTCCAGGCCAATGGAGCAGCAAGTACAAAGGTCCTGAGGCAGGAATGAACATTGCAAGTTTGAAGAATACAAGGAGGCCAATGTGGTGTGAGTAAAGAAGAGAGTGATAGGAGATGCAGTCAGAGAAGGAGATAGGTACCAGATCTTTATGATGGACTTTGTTGGCCAGGATGAAGGGATTGAATTTGTTTTACAGGAAGCACTGTGTCTAAATTACATTTTAAAATATCACTCTGGCTGCAGTGGATTGTTCCATCCCTCTTATCTCCAGTCCAGTGGAATAATTTGGTCAGTTAGGGTAGGAATGAAAAACAATTATTTGTCCTCCTTTAAATCATTCAGCTGTCATCCCCCTCCTCTCCTCTTCTTGGGAGCACATGTGTCATTGGCACTGCCACTGTTGTCACCGGGACATTTGCTGGAAGCCATCCATTCTTTTTGTGCTCACTTTTCTCCTGAAGACCCTGGGCATGGCTACTCATCCCAAAGCCCCACCCAACAGGAAAGAAAAATGGCATGTATGTCCAACAATAGGGGACTGGTCCATTCACTGTAACACTTTTGGCCATTAAAGCTGAAGTTGGGGAGAAGTAATTGCTGATGTTATACTAGTACAATGACAGGTACTTGAACGTCTATAATGGCAATAGGCTCCATGTTAATAACTTACATAATTTACTTCATTTAATTTTCTCAACACAGAGAGATCAATTCCACTTTTGTCCCCAGTTTATAGATGAGGAAATTCAGGCTTCAGCATCTTGCCAAAAGAACTAAGTATTGTATGGTTCAGTGAGAGTAAAATGCAGGTCTATCTGATTACAAAGTCCGTGTTTTTAACTGATGCCATCCGCCTCCCTTTGGAATATACTGCACTTCATGGCTAAGGACAGAAGGCTGCCTATTGAGTGATAAGTGCGGCCTGCAGCCCATCTTTTTCAGTAGCAAAAGGGCATGCAGCTAAATATTAGACGTTGTTATCTCTGGGTCGTTAATGATGGGAGATTTTTGCATGTGTTTATGATTATTGTAATTAGAGTTAAACAAAAGCAATAAATGGTATCCATGTGTTTTTCTGCCCTAGTCAGCCCCTCTTTCTCCCTCCCCTGCAGTTTGTAAACTGGCTCTGGGGTTCTCTGTGAATACAGAGCTAACATGGCCCCATCCCCTTGGCTTCCTGGCCTTGCAGTTTCAGCAGAATTCTCTGGATAGCTTAAAATTTTACTAGCATTCTAGATGCAGAGTTAGTTGCAGATGTTTCACTCCCCAAACCAAAGTGTCAGTTTTTTATCTAGAGTCTTAAGAAATACATACGCAAAAGACCCAGGTCCCTAATGTGTTTGCCATTTAGGGTGTGGACTGGTAATGGCTTCAGCTCCTGGGGCGATAAAAAGAGCATTGAATTTGCTCAGTGAGAGGCTGGACCTGAAGAATAATAGGGGCGAGGGAGACTGTGCTGCCGACAAGACCTGGAATCACCCATGTGTCCTTGAACACCATCTCTCTGTCTGTCCAGTGTTCAGAGGTAATTACAGTGGGAGATAACTCCTAGGCTCTGCTATTCATACGTACATGCATTCATTCATAAAGGCAGTATTTATTGAGCATTGACTTTTTCTGGCACTGTGCTAAATGTTGGGAACTCAACAGTCAGGAGGAAAGACCATCCCTTGCCTTAGTGTTCACAAAGTGGAGTCTCTGGGGCAAAACAAACACTGAACAAATGTTTAAATGTGACGGAAGGTGGAAATGCTGGGTGCTGTGGAGGGATGTAAGAAGGGAGGTAGCTGAGCCTGAGAATTCACAAAGGCAGCCCACGAAGTAAGGTTGAAGTGAGAATGGAAGGATGTCTAGAAATTAACCAGGCAAAGAAAGAGGCTGCCTGTAGGAAGAACTGGACGTGGGGAAGCAGGGCCCTGCTGTCCCGCTGACAGCATGTAAGACACACAGACACCAAGGGGCACGGGATGGGCTGGAGGCGAGACCGTGGCCAGGTTCGCACGGTCTGAAGCCACATCACAGACTTTACACGTTATCCTGAGATAGTGAGATGAAAGCTGTGAAATTTAACTAGAAAACGAAAGTTTTATTTTTAAATGGCATCACCAGGCAAAGGCAATTAGAACCTAGAATGACATTGCTCCTTGGGATAGATGGTGCTTTCTGGCAACACATTGTTCTTTCATTCAACAAATACTTGTGCAGTGTCTATGATATACCTGGATGTTAGGAAATGGAGGAGAACAAAGGCCTTTAGCCTTAGGGAGCTTACAGTCTAGTGGGGAGAGAAAGGCAATAAACAAAAGAACAAATAAGTAGGGAATATAATATTGGGCACCACTAAGTGTGGTGAAGAAAGCAAAAGAAAAAATTAGGGGGTGTGGAAGGCCAGGGAGGTGGGACGAGGCCATGCTGCTCCCAGTAGGTGGTCAGAGATGTCCTTCAGAGGTTGACATGGGAGCAGGGACCCGGAGGAAGGGAGGCAGCAAGCCAGACCTCCTGACGTGGTCTTCCCTCCGTGGACTTTTCAGATGGCCAGATAGGGCTGGGAGGCAGGGAAGGCTTTTGAGCAATGAGGAAGGTTGGCTCCCTTGTTGAGTTAGACTCTTGGCAATCGGACCTTTGACCTTGGATGTTTTAACCTTCCATGTCTAGGAGACCACAAACAAAATGTCCAAGCACACAGTTCACATTCCAGGGCTGAGCTGAACCCCAGGAGTTGTTTTAACTTCATCTCCCCATCACTAGTTCACTCTATTGGATGCATGTACTTACTGACCTTTTTCTTTAAAAGCAGAGAAGGGTCTGTTCAAAGGCAGGGCTGCCCAAGCACATATAACAATGTATCACCGAGATGGAAATCTCCTGGTGATATAACAAGCGTCTATTAGGAAGCGGAGTCCAAGGCTTTGCACATTAATCAGAGCCTCCTGATAAAAGTCCCCTGCAAGGCAGAGTGGCCATGCGTTTTTTCTTTCTTTTAAGATATACAACAGTATCATTGTCTTTATCGATCTCTGCTACTATTATTATCAGGCAATACTCTTTCAAAGTCACTTCCTATAGCTCCCCCTTGTATACTTTGTCCTGTAGCCCTGCAGTCAGAGAGGCAGTGACTGAAGATTTGTCATCTGACAGTCTGTGTTTGAATCACAGCTCTTCTACTGTAGGCTGGGTGACACCATGCAAGTCATTTCACCTCCCTGAACCTCAACATCCCTAACCATAGCATGAGAATGTTCATGCCTACATATCTGAGAGGATTAAAGGAAATGGTGAGCTTGAGAATGGTTTACAAAATGTAGTTCAAGAATGACTTGCGGAGTCTGTTAAAATTTAGATTCATGAGCCTCATCAACAGAGATTCTGACCCAGTAGGTGAGGGAAGATCATTCGCAGGTGGTTTTGTGTAAATGGATCCTTTGGATGCATTGGAGAAACATCTATATTTGTATTTTGCTAAAATTTCTCTTCTACTATTTCTTCCATCAGGATTATGCCTTTAAGACCCACATCAGGTGTCTCCTCTTCTGTAATGCCTTTCCCAGTTCCCCTGGCTTTGAAGTCCTGCTGACTGCTCACACAACTTCATCTCCCCTCCATTGGGGTCCCTCCTATTATACAGACTAATGCCATCTTCTAGAACCATGAAAGTAATGAAGACACACTTGATATACATTACATACTCTATTGTTTTGTGCTAATGCAGACATGTTATATCATAGTAGAGATAGGCAATATGCTTTATGAGTATCTTCACTCATCCACTCAACTGTATTTTGAGCATCTACTGTGTGCCAGGCTCTGTGCCAGCTACTGGGGATACAGCACTGGGAAAGACTGACAGTCTACGCACAGCGCCTAGAATCTCTTTGCCTCTCCTTCCTTAGACCAAAACTCCTTGGCTTCTAACCCCAACAGTAATCCAGTCACCACTGAATGGAATGACATCAAGCCTTTTGAGGCACACAGGCCACTCTCACCACGTCTGTGTGACCCAACTTGCGCCTGTGGCTGTTGGTCAGTCTGTCCTTGAAACTGAGTTAAATCTCTTTGTGGATTTTCATCTTTCACCAGCCCAAACCTTCTCCCATCCCCTGGGTTTGTGTATTCCATCCTGCTACGTTTGTAGCAGCTGGACTGACATCTTTGGAGTTTTGCCATATAGTCATCTCTTCTAGCTAATTTCTGTTGGACTTGATTGCTTTTTGAAAATTCAGTTTCCAAAAGAAGCAACATTATGGGTTCCTCAGTGATTTCACAATATACAGACTTCCATCCATCCATTCATTCATTAACAAGAATTTATTTCACACCTATGCAGGCACTAGGCACTACAGTAGCTTAAGCCTCGCCCTTACAGGTGTTCAATAACTGTTGGTGGAACTGGCGTTACACTGGCAAATAACTCTCTCTGGATCTCTGTCTTTACTAGGTGGTAGGTGGGTGTGAATGTTGTGGATCCAGTCATTTCTGTTGTCAAGGTCCAAGCCGACAGCACGTTGACCAACTTTGATGCAGGGCCATCAAGCACATTAGAGCTCTTTTATCTTCAATCCACCAGGGTGTGTTGTGCAAGACCAAAACATTGATGTGCCAAAACAGGAAGAAAGGAATGCAGATTTTTATGTTTGCAATAAAACTCCCATCAATCACACCACCAACGCTCAGAGCAACGGAACTAATATCTGAGCTGTAAGATTGTACTTGCTCTGACTTTCCTGTCAATAGCAAGTGTTTGTGCATAGCAAATCACCAGCAGATACCAGTGCTGAAAGACAAGGGGGAAGCAACATAAACAAGGACACAAAAACATCCTGTCAGCCTGCCCAAAGCATTCTAATTACATTTAATCCTATATTGGGTACCAGACATATATTGGGTCCTTATCCATCTTCCTTCTGTTTGGAATGTTTCCCAGCCGTTTAACACTCTCCAAGAATGGAACAGGTGGTGTACCATTCTGTAATCAATGATGTCATCATCAATGTGATTATGACCATCGTCATCATATAGGTCTACCATGTGTTCCCCAAAGACTGTATATACATGTATATTCTATTAAATTCCTTACAATCGCTCTGTAGCAGAGGTACCGTTATTATCCCCATGTTGTAGATGAAGAAACTGAGGGTAAGTAGCACCAAGACTAACTTTCCCTAGCAAGTGAGAGGGCTGGGATTTGAGCAAGTTCTGTTCTTGGATATCTAAGGCAAGTGAACTGCCAGTTGGGATCATTTGCTCATCAAAAAAAAAATCACAAGCTGATCAATTCGAGGGCCATTCGAGATCAAAGCTGGTAATTTGATTGATTGATCTGGACCTTGTCTGAACCAAACTGGCGGTCAGATCCTCTCTTGCTGCTTACTTACGTCTCTGGTGGCTGAAGGAATACTGAACCGGCCCAGGTGTGTGGGTCTGGCTCATAAGTTAACATTCTCATAAATTCTGAGAACCGGCCAACAGTGATGTGAATAAGGCATAGTCCTTGAGAATCTATTATAAGAAGCTCATCATCTGGCAGTTGGGAGAGGGGAAGGAAACAGACTCCAAGAGAGGGTCTGCCTCCAGCCTCCACAAAGTCAGCAGGGGCTACAGGAGGGGCCCCAAACTTAGTTTTGGCAGGATTACCAAAAGTTCTATTTCGGGGTAGTCTCACTCAAAGAACAGGTTGGACAGCTATCTTCTTGCCAGCTGTGCATTTGTTAATTGCTTCTTTTCATAAAGCAGCCAAGGAAAAGTTCAGAACTCCAAGGAACAGAAATCAATCAGTGTACCTTTTTTTTTTCCAACAAACTCCTTTATTTTTTACGTAAGGCAGCATTAAAAAATAATCAGATATTACTCCATTGGTTTCTCAGCCATGAGGCTCTGCTCAGGAGGCTCTCTCCTAAATGATTTCAAGGGTTTCACTGAAATGAAAGCACCTCTATCTCCCTTCTCCTGGCTTGGCCTTAGGAAAATAGGACAGAACAAGATTCATCCAGGTCAAGGTCCCTGACCACAGCCTGGTCACTGCTTCACTGCTCCTTCCTTAGGAGAGGTGGGGGACTTGCTGTCCACTTTGTACGCACAATGACTGACGGTGATGACATCCAATTACAATGCTTTATTTCCGTTTGGGCACTGAGGGGCAGGTTTCCTATATATTGTGATATAAATAACCAGTAAGCATGCAAATTTTTTATGACCTAAAGCAGGTTGAATTTAAAGGCTCATGATTTTGTTCCTTCCCTTGTTATAACTCATAGAAATTATCTCATGAGCATAGAATGCCTAAGCCTTATGGCTCTCTGGTCCCCAAGTGGCAATTTATCTAGTTCTGTGTTCCAAGGGAAGGAAGCAATGACACATAAAAGGTCCAGGGATTCTCTACCCGCTAGAATAGGACCGTCCAAAAGTCCCCTAACACAAATTCTGGAAGGGGACATCTAAGCTGAGATCTGAAGGATGAGTAGGAGAGATCTAGGAAGAGAGAAGGACTAACAATGTCCCAGATAGAGATGGTGTGTCTGTGCAGACCTAGAGGGAGTAATTAGTCCGGTGTTCCTGAAGGTGTAACAATGGCTGGAAGGTAAAATAGGGGAAGGGAAGAGTAAGGAGATGGGGTTGGTGGGGGTAAGCAGGGGCTACAAGATGGAGAAATGACCTTTTAATAATACTTCTGATAATGTTAAGAGTGGCAGGATGGAGATGGATTTGAGGAGGAAAGATTTCTGCTTTAGGGAAAGATTTCTGTTTAGAGAAACACTTCACGCATTCCTTCTTATGTGTTCCAATTCCCATTTTGGTGATCAGTTTATGATCACCTTTATCAATACCTTCATGTCAAAAAGAGTCCAATCTCAGACACTCTAGTTACATCCTAAGATTTCCACAGGAATAGTGGAATACAATCCACTGTATAATGGATACAATCTACAACTCCAGGTCTTCTACATCACTGATGCCATTTCCATTTTTCTTTGTCATCAGTGTTGTCATTTAAAGTGACCCATTCTACTTGAGTTTCTTTTTGGTCCAAGAACTTTCTAGGCACTTCATCCTTCCTGGAATCCCAGTGATGTTTGTCCTCAGGGAGAGATGTTTCCTGAAAAGGCCTCTGAGGTGGAATGGATGTGGGAGGGGCCCGTGAAGAGCACGTGAAGAGAACATAAGAATCCTGCCTTGAAACCACCATTCAGTCTCATGTGCTGAAGCCCATGTGGACACCTTCCTTGGCCTGGCCTGGAAGGGCAGAGGAGAGAACCTTTCCTCTGGCCCTCACACTAGCTCTGCCCTAGGATTCCGCGGGGGTGAAGGAAAGCTGCCCCTCCCCCCACACCCCCAAGAGGGACGATGCAATGTCTTTTTCCAATCTCATGAAAAGAGAGAAGGGTGAGTCACCCTTATCGATACCTTCATGTCAAAAAGAGTCCTATCTCAGACACTCTAGTTACCTCCTAGGATTTCCACAGCAATAGTAGTGGATATAATCTACAACTCCAAATCCTGGCTGATTTCAATCTACGTTTGGCCTAGCCAGTCCAGATCAACCCTACCTCTCTTTGGTAATTGAATGATGGGGGAGAAAGCCTTACATTATGGGGAGCATGACTAGACAATATACTTATTGTTCTTTCTCCCATTACCCCAATTTCTTAGCAACCAAGCATATTACAGTCTTCTGAGGAAAAGAAACCGGTAGGTTGTCCCTGGGCTGGACAATAGGAGCTCTGTGCATCATGCTCAGAGAGCTTTGATTGGGCAGGATCTTCTCTCTCCATTGGCTCTTGAGTGACTGAATATTTCGGCCTCTTCAAGAGGATGTGGCTATGGTGAGGGCTTGGGGAGGGCTGTTCATATTAACCAAGGATCTTACCAGATTCTACAGAGCCGAAAAAACAAAAAAACAAAAAAACTAATAATACTATCCCTTTCAATTTTGGGGCATAATTGGTGAAAGTTATTTTGGGGAGGAGGGGAGATGCCTGTATGAAAATGTGGTCATGATAAGTCATACCACATATGGATTTTGTATTGTTAGTTTCACTGCATAACAAATCACCTCAAAGATCAGTGACTTTAATAAACATTTATTATTGCTTATTAGCCTATGGGCCAGATGGGCTGTTCTACTGATCTAGGACAGAAGGGGCTGATCTCTGCTGGGTTTATTCATGAGCCTATGGTTAGACTGAGGTTGGGTGGAAGCTTCCTACGCTGGGATAGCCTCCCTCACATATCTAGACGTTAGCTGGTTGTTGGATGGCACGTCTGATAGACTGTGACTGGGACTGTATCTTTCATCACCTAGTAGTGTAACCTAAGTTTGTCACATGAGAGAGCAGAAATGCACAAGATCTCCTGAGCCCTAACCTTGGGGCCTGCACACAGTCACTTCTGCTGCATTCAGTTAGTCAAAGGGAGTCACAAGACCAGCCCGTATCAGAAATTGGGAAGAATCTCTGCCTCTTGATGAGGGGAATTGCAAAGTCATATTGCAAGGGACTTGGAGAGTTGTGGGTGATTTTGCAATTAATCTATCACAGACCTTAAGGAAGCAAAAGGTTCTTGAGACACAAGAGCTTTGAAGTGAGTTTCATAACCTGTGTGACTGACCTCCTCTCTCCCCCCACCTCCTCCTACCTTCCCAGTGTTGTGATGATGCCCACCCTGTGGCTAGACACCTTTAATCCTCAACAGGCTATGCCAGGTCAGGGGGATGAAGCCAACCAGATGGGAGGAAGATGCCAGGATGTGTATGAGGCAGCACAGAAACAAACCTAGACTCTTGCTTTGCTTCCTGACTCTGCCAGCTGCTCGTCGACCCTCCAGATGGGTGAATCAGAGCTTTTCCAGAGAGCTCAGCTCGGGCCCGCCATCGCCACACCGGTATTTAATATGGGAAAATTTTAATCACGTTTGTTTTCCCATGTTTCGTCCTAATGACAAATCATTTTTAATGGGACACTAGGGGCTGGAAAAAAAGACATAGCAAATCTTGGCTGACGGTTTTATCACCACTCTCAGATCTCTGGCCCCAGGGCTGAATTTGCCACCAACTTCAAATCAGCCTGAGTGAGTGCGATGCTCAGGGAGTGGGAAGAGGGACCAGTCAGAGGTTTTCCTGGAGCACCAGTCATGCCTCCCATGTGTCCCCCAATAAGAATTGGCAGGCATCTACTATATTCGAGGTGTTCCCACATTTTAATCCTCTCCGTAACCCTTTGGGGAAGGGAATTGCCCTCCCATTTTGGCATATGTAGAAACTGGCTCTGAAGCCCTTGGTGATTTGTCAAAGTCTCCCTAGCTGGTAAATCATGAAGCAGGGGTTCAAATCCAGGTCTGTCTTACCCAAGAGCCTGTCCTGTTCGCCATGGCGCCTTGCTGCCTCTCTTTATAAATCACAAAACATTTCAAATTTCTTGATAGTTATAATTCCTAAGATTTGAGAGTTCCAAAATTCATTTCCCTCAGAAAAGTCTGTTTTTCTAAAGTATGCTTCCATATATAGAGGGACTCTCATTAGCATGGATAAATATACCATTCAACATCTCAAGTATGGATCCTGGCAGGGCCAGGCCGAGAACCCAGGTCCCCTGATAACATGTCCATATTGCCTCTGTGGTGACCCATGCCGCGGTCCTCCATACGTGAGGCAGAACACTATGAACTCTTGCCCTGACCCAGACCTCACCAGGACCACCTGAGATACATTGATCTTTCTGGTAGAAAGCCCATTGGTTTTAGGACTGCAAAGGAGACTTGGCTTTATAAGATGGAACCACAATGATGAATTATGTAACTGTCATTTTATTTTATTTTTCAGTTACACTTATCTTTTAAACCATACAAATAATACTTGACCATACCTGGAATATTTTACAGCATTTCCAAGCTATGATATCATTTCACCTAAAAGTACTTTACTGAATATCTCCAACAGATGAAGACTTCTGAAAAAACATACTCACAATTACATGGCTCGTCGAATCCTTGCTTTATTCATCTGTGAAATGGCATGAACACTGAGAAAGTTCATTAAAGGGTATTAAGTAAAAAAACATGGTCAAAGATGTAGGTGAAGAGCCAGAAAATATTATTGTGAAAATCAGGGGAGAAGAGAGTTTCAAGCAGAAGACAGTCAACAGCATCAGATGTTCCTGAGGTGCCAAGGCGAATGAAGGCTGAAAAGTGACCATTGAATTTGACATTGGGAGGTCCATAGGGCTCTCTAGAGCTATTTCAGTGGAATTGTGAGGATGGAAGCCAGATGGTAAAGGGGGTAAGGCATGAGAAAGTTTGACTGAACAATAGAAGCTTGGGAGGTGCTTTTGCTCTTGGGGGAAGCCAGGACTGAATGAAGGTGCTCTTTAGGATGGGGAAGCATGGGTTTCTTGTGAGGGAGAATCTGGTTAAGAGGGTGAGCTTGAATATATCAGACAGAGAAGCCATAATTGATGGGTCAAGGTCTTGCTGAAGGAGGAAGAGTTGGGACCCCTAGCCTGTGGGGAGGGGCATTAGAAGGAAGGGTGAGCTCTTCGATCATCTGATGCATCTTTACTGAGCTCTTCTCATGTGCCAGACCCTGCGTGAGCTCCTGGGGGAAACAAGCCTGCCCTTCTTCACCAGCTTTTCATAGACTGCTGGTTTCTGAGAGCCGACTGAGCAGGCACTTGTGGGCGCTGTGACGCATGGCCTCTAAGCCAGTTGTTTAAAGGGGCTCAGAGAATAATTCCTGCAAGAAAAACTCTGAGCTCCAACTTGAAAACTGAGTATAGGTTTACTGGGGGAAGGGGATGAGGAAAGGGTGTTCTTGGCTGAGGGAACAATGTGTGTAAAGGTCTGGAGGCTAAAGCGAATGTGGTCTACCTTTTTTGGAGGAACAGCCACAGGTAAGGATGGATGAAATTGCAGATACAATTGGAAGTGGAAGTCAGAGTTGCCAAGTGCATATTGAATGGCCTGTTTTCTTGGAGAATAGGAGGCTGGGAGAATGGAAGTAACAGACACTGAGTAAGGATTGTGAGAATGCAGATGAATGAGCAGATTTATTGTGTCTCTGCAGGCACTGACTTCCACCCTTTAGGAAGTGTGTCTACTTTTCACCTTCATAGTCATCAGCGAGTCCAAGTTACCCTCCCCTTTCTGCTGGACCACAGAAATAGCCTCCCCACTGGTCTCTGCCCATGCATTCTTGCTTTCTCCTTCTCTGTGCACCAGCCTTTTAAATAGGTCACCTACACCCCTACTTAAAGCCCTCCAATAGCTTCCCATTGCACTTAGGAAAACAAGTTCTGCATCCTTTGCCACATCCTACAAAGTTCTCTGCACAACTCCGCAGGTTCATCTTGAGCCTCCACCTCTCTCTGCTATAGCCACTCTGCCTTCTTTCAACCCTTCCTCAGATCTGCCACACTTCCATTTGCCTCCCAGCCTTTGCATATATGGCTTCCTATGCCTGGATCACTGTTGTGTCTGTCCCACTTCCCAACTCCTGTCTCCACCCACACCCAGCCTGGTCAACCCCACATGACTCGCTCTTGAGACCTTAGCTCAATCAACACCACCTCCAGGAAGCTCTCCCTGACTTCATAGAATAAGTCAGATCAACCTATTTACAGCACTCAAAGCATTAAAAACCTCTTCGGTGTGGGCACTTATTATGACAGCAAATTTACATTTAATTGCCTAATTTTTTTGATTGAAATCTCTTTCAACCATTGCCATAAGCTCCATGAGAGCAGAAGCAGCTGCTTCTTCCCCCTCACCATTATGACCCCAGGACCCAGCACAGGGTCTGATACACAGTGGAAACACAATAAATTCGTATGAATGAATGAATGAATGAACAAGTGAATATATGACTATTAGAACCCCTTGAAAAGCTATTGCACCCTTACCAAGTCCTCAAGGAGCTGTTGATTCAATCCACCTTCATCTGAGCATGAGCAATCTTTTCCTTTCTAAGATGTCCACATGATGATTTTCATCTTTCTGTACAAATATATCAACTCCCCATATGCCCAATGCATGTACATCAGTGAGTGTGTTCAACCACCACCCCAGTAAACACATCGTTTAGACAAGAGACAGCAAACATGCTCTCATCGGATCCATGCCTGCAAACCAGGAGGTGAAGCAGCCCCTCATTTCTTTGCACACATGTTTATTGATGATACAGATTAAACTTTAATCATATTGCACAGTTTCAATTTCCAATTGAAATTGAAAGTCTGAGCCACGTATGGGTTTTTATTACTTCCCACTTATGCTGCTGATGGAAGCGACCGGAGGGGAGCCATCTTCGTGGGTCTCAGGTGGGGTGACGGGGCCATAAATCAGATGAATACTGCAATGTAGCAAAGGTGCTAATGCACAGCAGGAGATGAGAGGGTGAGGAACAATTTAGTGAGTACGGGGATCATCATCAAGGCGGGATGGTGTGCGGTGTGAGGAGCCCCAAAGTGGGGAGAGGGGCTTCTGCTTCCAGTTATTTGTCTGGCATATGCCAGTGGCCTTTTTTTTAAGCAGAGGACAATACTGTTTAGCTGTGTTTTCAAAAACAGCTACAATGGCATAAGTTGTTCCTGAGGAAGATTAGGGCTTCTGAGTTTGAGTGTTTTGACATGCAAATCCCTAAGGGCAGCAGACACTGCTGAAAGGGATGACATTTGGTATAGAACTCAGATTAGACCAGAAGGAATTTTTGCAAATGGATTTAGTAGTAATGTAAAAACACCTGTTGCTCAAAATGTGACTGTATCCTCATAATGCAGAACATCAGTGCCCAGGACTTGTAGCTGACCTTTTTTTCTCTGCTGGAAAGATCATCCATCTATTTGGGGTTAGAGAAATCTTAGGTATCAGGCTAGTACTGGACCAAGAAATAGAAGTTAACCAAGTCTTCATGCTCTAGTGAGAGAATAATGACAGCAATAAGTAGCACTTATTGAGCATTACTGGGTGCTGGTCTCTATGCTGAGTGCTTAGCTAGTTTGCCTAACAACCTTATGAAGTAGATATTGTTAATAATGAATATGTGTAAAGTCCTCATTCAGCACATGACCCATGTTAAGCACTCAGTATGTATTAGTTACTTGTTGCTGTTGCTCTTGTTATTCCATTGCACACTTGGAGAAATCAATGTCCAGAGAGGTGAAATGACATGACTTAGGACGTAGCAAAGCTGTGATTTTACATCAACGTGTCTGACTGCAGTGCCTGGATCTTTAATCACCATGCACTGCTGCCTCCTCATCTAGAAACCCCCCCTCTGAAGAATAAATCTGTGAAAAAATCCACCTGTGTTGGGGGAGATGCAAGGTTGAGTCAATCACGGGGGAATTTAATGTGGGTGAATCAGTTGAAGAATTTCAGGGAAATTCTCACGAGAAACTGGAGGGCTGGGTGAATAGCTGACTGGCTGGATCACTGATTTAGTATGTGTTTATAAGGTATCCACTTGGTGATAGGCTCTTGGGATACAAGAATGGAAAGATGCAGCCCTGTCCTTAGGGATCTTGGTCTATAGGGAAATCCACTGTTTCATACGGGTTTTGCCAGGCACCTAAGTTTGCTCCACTGCAAACCTTTGGTTTGCTCAGATCCCCTTCCCAACAGGAGAACTCGCAGGAGATGGCGGCCTGGTTTCTTGCCACAAGTCCCCTTCCTTCATCTGGCTTCACTTTTGCTCACATCCTTCAAAAACACTGTGGGTGGGGGGCGCAGCTGAAGTTCCATCTCACACATTCTTTAAAGACCCTGGCTGTCTTCCTTCACCTAAGACAAATGCTCAACAGCTCAGCACTGGAAAAATCGCCATGCCACTAGTGGGTAGATGAGGGAAAATCCGAGCTAAACCATCTAAAATCCCAGCAGGATAAGGAAAGATAATCGCTCCACTGGCTTGTGTTGTAAAATCATGCTTCCTATTGTGTGCTTGGTATTGCACTGGGTGCATCAAATATAGGGTCATGAGGGAGGTGGAATAATCCCCATTTTGCAGAAAAAGAAATAGGCTCTGAGAGGTTAAGACACCTACCCAGAATCACACAGCTAGGATGTCTGGGCACAAATATGCACAAATATGAACCTGCGGAGTTGTGCAGAGAGTTGTGCAGATTCCAAAGTGCATGCTCTTTCAACTATGCAACATTGCCTCCCCTTTTTATTGTGAATTTTAATTTCTCTTACCTTTTTGTGTAAGTACTGTCTGTAAATGTTACAGAATCCAGAGGTAGAGCAAAATCTCTCTCCCACTTCTACCTCCTGGTCCCAAAGTTTGACAAGGGTTTCCAGGTGAGCTGGGTAGTCAGGTACACTTATTGGACAAAGTACAACAGTGTGACAGGTTCCTTCCCAGCTGCATGCAGATATTAGGGAGAATAGCTGGAGTATTTCCAGATATTGGAGAGAGAAGATATCGGATGCCTGCGTGGATGAGGTGGTATTTGACCTGCCATCCGAAGTATGGAATGTGCATAAGAGACTAAAGAGGAAGATTTGAGAAGAATGCCACCAAGTTTACACATTGTTTTTGCCCCTGGGTCTTCTCCAGGGTGATGCCCAGCCCCTGGAGCAGGCTGCCTTCCCCTATTAGCCACTCAATTCTTGTTTATGTTTCAATCCCAGCTAGAATGTCCCGTCTTTAAGGAAACCCTTCGTGATAAGACTTTCTTAGGTTAGACACCCCTCTCATCCAGATGTCTCTCCTTCTCCTCTAGACTGGAAGCCCCATGTTAGCTGGGACTGTGTTTTTTGTGGTCAGTGCTGCATCTTGGAGCATGCAGTTGAGAATCGGTCAAAACAGCCTGGGTTCGGTCTTCACTCTGGCATTCACTAGCTGGATGACATTGGGCAGGTAACTTAAACTCTCATTGTTGCATATATTCTTTCTAATAATAACAAATACTCTTATAAAACTTCTATATGCCAGACCCCATCTTCAGATGAGGATACGGAGACCTTGCTGACTTCTAAGGTAGCTTCCAGTGACTCCCATCTCCTGTAGTCCATGCCTTTGTCTCGGCCCCTCCCCTTGAGGGTGGACTGGACTAGTGACTTCCTTCTAACCGGTAGAATATGGCAAAGGTGATAAAATGTCGCTTCCCTAATTAGGCTACAAAAGATTGTGACTTCCATTTTGCTAGCAGAATATTTCAGTTGCCTCCCAGCTTGCAGACTTTGATGAAGCCAACTGCCATAGAGCAACTGAAGCCAATAGTCTGGCTACACTCAATGAATCGAATCCTTTCAGGTTGAATGAACTTGAAAGCAGACACTCCCCCTATCAAGCATTGAGATGACTGAAGCCCTGTCTGACACCTTGATTAATGCCTTGCAAGAGACCCTGAATCAGAGGACCCAGCCTTGCCATACTACAAGCTGTGAGATCATGAATGAGTATTGTTTTAAGCCACAAAATTAAGGGGTTATTTGTTACACAGCAATAGATGACTAATAAAATCTCTTTTCAGTGAGTGGTCCAAGATTACACAGCTAGTAAGTAGAGGGCCTGGCTCTGACTCAGAGAATCAGGCTCCAGTCCATGCTCTTAAGCACCATACTCTACCGCTTTACTATAAGATAGAGATACATTTTGTCCCCACTTCACCAGTTTTTCTAAAGATCAAATGATACCAATGAATGTAAAATGCTTAGTTGAGACCATGGCACGTAGTAAGGGCTTAATAAATGTGAGTTATAATTATTATTATCTTTACTGTTATTTGGTACCTTCAAGACAAGAAAAAGGGTCGGTCCCATAAATCTGAAGGCTGAAAAGATGCTAACAGTAGCCTTAAAGAGAGTAGCTCTTTGCTTACATTAAGAACTGTCCCAGGGAGGGTATTTAGTAAAACGTTCATGAGCCGCCGCTCCTGGGGAGCCTGAAATGGCAGCCCCCCAGGGACCCACAGCTGCAGGCAGGTGCACCTCTCTGCCTCTCCCCCGCTGTCTACGGTCTCCATGGAAGCCACAAGAGCAAGGATGGGAGGAATTGTTTGAAATCAAGCAGATGTTACTGTTGGGCAGGAAGAGGACTGAGAATTCTAAACAACACTCCCAGAATACCATTTTCCTCCAGTCGGGGCATTGTGAGCAGATCTGACCAGAGCTTTTTCAGACTGCTTCCCTCCCCATTTTCTCAGGGAGACACAGGGCAGAGGATGTTTCTGGAAGCTGCATCCTGAGGAAATAGCCACCATCATCCTGTGCCCTTCAACCCTGCCCAGAGTTGAGAATCAGGAATTGCATGGGTTTATGTAAAGGATGAGGACCCCACGGGCTGACACCCGGGACTGGGGGCCCAGCAGGAGTGAGGAGGGTGTGTGTGATTCAGAGGGCTATCTTTCTTCCCCCCTAATCATAGTGGGCTCTGATGACAGAAAAGTCGTAACATTATTAACAGAAAGACCTAATATTCAAGTAGACTTGGAATGCATCCTTCTCAAGGGCTGAAAAATGTGAAATGTCTGTGAAATATATTCTGGCTCGCTCTTAATCTGCCCCACCGGGAATTTGCACAGAGCTGAACTGTCTTTGTTTACACAATGGCCTTTATTAGCTTTTCTCAGTTAATTTTTTAGTATATCTATCATGTCTGATTCTACATTTGTGCCTCTCCTGATAGAGACGGAGTTTTCTTCTCGGTGTGTATATAGACTCTAAATAATTTAAGATTCTTGTTATATGACTACTGGCCTTTCGGAAGACACAAATACATTTAAAATAGTATGAGGATCCGAGAAATTCTGAATGTTCGAAGACACCAATGACTGGTCTGTTGGTAGCATACCTTGAAATGTCAAAACATGTATCCAAAGAAATCAATGCCTGAATTCTCCCCTTATTTGTTACTGCTTCTGCTTTTTCATTATAGAGTGTGGGTTGTTCTGGTGATGGGCACCTGGGGTATGGAGGGGCTCTTGGAGAAATCATACTATCTATGTGAAATGATCCATCCCTAAGTCAGGTTGGGGATAGCGAATAGTCTCCTCCGATGGCCTAATCAGTCAAGCATCATGAGGTTAATAAAATGTCTAAATGTGGCTTGACTCCCACAGCTCTGCCTTCCCCAAAGCTCTCAGGGCTCTAACTTGGGTCAGAGCTACGGGAGGGAGAGGGTCCTTCAAGCACACAGGGCCTTAGTAGGTGTTGGCCGACTATGTCCCACAGGCCAAACCCAGCCAGTTCTTATTTATTTTTTATAAATAAAGTTTTATTGAAACACCATCATACCCATTCATTCTCATAGTGCCTACGGTTGCTTCTGTATTATAGCAGTGGAGTTGAATAGCGGTGACGGAGACTGAAAATGGTCTGCAAAGCACCAAATATCTGCTAGCTGGCTCTTAAGTAAAAAGACAGCCCCTGGCAGGGTCTTGGCTATGGGAGAAGCAGGATCCTGTTGCAGCAGCAGGTTTGAAGAGATCCTGAGTTGAGGAGACCTGAGCCCGTAGCTCATCTCCTTGACTGACTAGCTGGGTGGACTTGATTTACCTATGTTGGATCTTGGTCTGGGTACTCATTTAGAAACTGCAGAAACCTCTGTCCACAAGTTGGCATCCCCTTGTTGGGGGGGGGCGGGGCGGTGGCCATCCTTCTTTGCCTTTCTTTCCTTCCTCCATTCGTCTCCAGAAGAGTGCTGGTGATAGATATAGCAGGGGCTGAGTAAGTGTTGGTTGAATGAATGTGTGTCCAACATCATTATCTCACAGAGCCATTATAAACCTCAAATGGGATAATAGGGCACACAGGTTGAGAACTATAACATGCTCCAGGCCCAAGAAGCTATTTTAGGCAGATCCATTTCTGGCATGAAAGCTGGCTCCAGAAAACACTGTGGCCCACGTGTTCTTCACCTCGGTCTTTGTGCACTGGATTCCCTTTGTTTCAGCTCGGGGTCTTTCATCTGCAAGAAACAGCGTCCTTCAAATCACCTCAGAAACCAAGGTGTATTATTAGGACAACCATGAATTGTAATTAGAACTGGAAGGCTGTCAGGACCTGCCGCCGTGCCAGGAACTGGTCTCTCTCTTTTCCTGTCTCATCCTCTTGTTCTAATTATCTGTCCCATTCTCCTTTCTCCCTGTCGGCTAGTTCCATCACACGCTGCAGCTTTCCTGCTCATGTAAAAGTGTGGTTTATCCGTGGTCTGTCTTTCATGTCTGGAGGCGTCTCTCCGTCCTCAGCGCCTGTACCCTCTCAGGGTCCCAGCCATATGATTTTCAGTATCTCAGAGCCATCTAGTTGGCCAGATAGATCTTTTCATCCAGGCCACACAGGTCTTAAGTCATTGACCACATTTTGGATCCATCATTCTTGAGTCACATAGTCCGAAGGTGGCCCAGTTAGCCGGCAGGGGAGGTGGAGCTTGTTGGAGCAATTGGGCCTATGGGTTTTCCTTAAGTGGGTGCTTGGAGCTAGCATTGAATGACATCTCAAGATGACTCTCTCTTTGCTCTTCTTAACTTTTATATACTCTGCCCAATACTGGATTCAGTAGAACACCTTACCTTCGTGGCTTGTGACTGGTGGGAATTAAAGGTGCAAGACCAATTTCACACACTTCCAATTTGTCTTCTGACAAGGATGTTTTCAGATGTCATGTCCTCACAGTGTCCTTGAGGTTTTCTCTCTGTGTAGCCTTTGCGGCCGGGCCACGATGTGGAGAGAAGGTGGGGAACCCATGGTGGGGCACCCGCAACCCTGGGAAAGGAGGCAGAGACCCCGGGTTCAGGGAGGAGGGCCTTTTGAGTCCTGCTCATTAGGCAGAGTCCATTCCTTGCTGCCTGAGGCCATATTGCTCTTTTAATTTACTTAAGGTTGAATCCACACAAAATGGTAAAAAAAATTAGTTTCCTTCGGCAGACCTCTCTTGTTGGCTTTTTAGCACCCCTAAGACTTGTCGTCTCTGTGATTCTACCCTATTTTTTTTCTCTCCCTCCTTTCTTTCACTAGATATTTAATTCATTTGAGTTATTTTCCTTGGAAGAGGCTAACTAATGAATGTGATAAATTACCTGTGTTATGGGGATAGAATTTGGAAGCCAGATGGTGGCTTCCTCTCACTCTCCAACCCAAAAGTATCAGTTAGAGATCTTGTATTATAAAATGTTAAAACAGACTCAGGCTAATTCAAGCAGAAAATGAATTTATTAGAAGGCCATTGGGCCGCTGAATCAGTGAGAAAGCCGGAGACCCCAGCTTAGGAAAGGAAAGGAATTCTCTGGTGTCTGGGTGTTGTGAAGTGGACAAGCCTTGAAAAGGTGTCACACCGGAAGAAGTGATGTCACTCACTTTTCCTCCTTATGGCCCTCCCCTCCAGATTTAGACAGCATTATTAACATTATTAACATTATTAACATTATTAACACAAAGACCTAATAATGTTCCAGTAGTTTTGGAATGCATCCCTCTCAAGGGCTGAAAAATGTGAAATGTCTGTGAAATATATTCTGGCTCGCTGTCCCACCGGGAATTTTCACACAGCCACATTTGACTCATATGTCCTCAGGTAAGAGGTAAAGAGCCTTGACTTTTGGTGTCATTAAGGTCACGTATACTGAGTGAGAGGAAATTCCCCAAGGCCAGTAAGGAGCTATTACTAAAGCTCAGGGAAGGAACCCTGGGCTACCAAAGCCTACAAATGTGCTTTACTCCAAAGCAGAGACTGTGACAGTAGGGACCCCAAAAAATAGGAGGAGAGAACCCCATGGGCAGAAGGGTGCCCCATTCAGATCACGTCTTATCAGGATCAGGTTGCGTTTTGTCAGACACTTCACACATTGTGAGAACTGAGTGCTGTTTTTTGCTCCTAAGACAGTTTCTGTTCACTGAAGCCTGGCCAGCATGTAATAGAGCAGATAGACATCTACAAGCTGTGATTTGATGAGTTCTTGGAAGCCTCCCTCCCAACACTGTCCCTTTGGCCTCTAGTCCCTGCTCAGTGCCTGGGATCCTACCCCTTGCAGGAGCCATCTCTTTGTATTCAGTATTGGCATCACCAGTCCCCCAATTCAATGGAAAATGCCTCTAGAAAGGGCAGCATCTTGAGTCCTTAACATCTGAAATTGAACAAATTTCTCACTTACATGACTTCTCATTTCCATGAAGTCAATTCGAGGCAACAGTGAGCACGTATTATGTCAGACACAGCTAGCATATAATGGTAAACAAGACACAGACCAGCAGAAAGGGCAGATACAACAACATGCAGTGATGATAAAGTGATAAGAGCTTTGAAAGCCATAGTCGCCCGGGGGGGTGGATGGGAAATAGGCACAGAGCAAAGAGGGTGTGGGAAGAAAGGTGAGCTCTGTGGCTCTTGTGGGACAGGTCCTCCATGCCCCGCTTTCTACTGGGTGCTCCCCAGGTCACCTGGGCTGTTTTCACCTTCCCTTCAATCACAGCTGAGTGTAAGGATCCCAGTAGAGAGCGTCAGACCTGAGACCTGCAATTAGACTTCTGGCAGGTGCATGTGCTTGAAGAGAGTAAGAAGACTTGGTCTTTCCAAAGGCGGCAGGTGGCCAGCCAGCATGGGGGTGGGGGTGGGGGTGACCCAGCTGCTGGCTCTACATCTTGCAACAAAATGTTACTTTACTATTCTTTTTCTTTCTAGCAGATGATCAATTCTCCTTACTTTGGCATCTAAACGTTTTTGCATGAATATCAGTCAGACAACTGAGTTTTGGGGCGAGTGTCTTCAAAGAGTGAATTCTTTCAAGGCTATATGATATATGAGTTTAAATCTTTTCTTGCCTGTATGTTTTTTTTTAATTTTAAGGCGCCTACTGCTTTCTTTTTACATTCCTCCAACTATGAGGCTAATGTGGTTACAATAACAAAATTAGCTCATCACTTACTAACCATTAATTTAATTCTTAATTGTCCATTAAATCAGGCACTGGGCTGTTTATATTTTAATTTTTAATGTCAGAGAGTTAAACTGCTTTCCAAATGAAGGTTAACAAAAGAGGGCTATTCCTGACTCTGGAAACAAGTGAAATCATGTGAAATTGATGCCGGGTTCTTGTTCATGAAGCTGAAGAATGAGCTTCACAGTCAAGGTAGGAGAGCAAGGTACAAGCTTTTATTTAGAGATAAAGTGAGAGGACAGAGCTCCCGGCTCACACCAGGAGGGGACAAGAGAGTCCGGGGTGGTGCGTTGTCTAGGGGGTTTTATAGGCAGTTGAGGATTTTTGAGTACATGAAAAAAAACTTAGGGGTGTGGCCTTATTAAGTGTCCCTGAATATTTAGAATTAACTTAACACAAGCAACGTCCTCTGATGATTTCTCCCTGAGATGCCAGCATCTTGGTCTGGGGGCACAGGAAACAAGGCCACCTGCTCAGTCCCCAAGGTGGACCGAGGTATTGTTTGCTGAAGAGTAAGTTAAGAAATTCTAACGTCTTAACTTCTTGGGTATTAAAATGCAATCTTATCTTTAAGGTGGAAATCCTTCCTGCCTTTTACTGTGTTGTTTATGGCTGGGCCTGCATGATAAATTAGTTGCCCAGTTCGCAAAATCACTTCACCAGCTTTGAAGGAGGAAAGAGAGCACATAGGCCTGGGCCTTTTAGCATGTTAAAGTGAATCTTACACATGATGAAAAACGATTAGCATAATGAAAACACGTGCTATTCTTCTTTATCTGGGGTATATTAACTGATCTCACTGAAGAATGACTCTAGAGCTGAATGTGTAACACAGAGTTTTAGTAGGGGGTTTCCTTGCATGTAGTTACGTTGCTCTGACTGCAAATATCCTGCCTTGCTTTCTCCGGAGGCCCTCACCCTACTCTGTCTAAGCCCATGGTCCCTGTCTCAGAGTCACAAACATCAGGCTGTGGTTTGGAGGGTGGACAAAGCATGAAGAATTAAGATAGTCATAGTGTTTATTGAATACTTACTATGTGCGAGACTCTGTGCCAAGTACTTTTTAAAACTGAAGTATAGTCGATATGCAGTATTATATCAGTTAACAGGTATACAACATAGTGATCCGACAATTATATGCTTTTCTAAACATTCACTGATAAATGTAGCCGCCACCTGTCACCATGCAAAGTTATTACAATATTATTTACTCTATTTCCTGTACTTTCATCCCCATGACAAATATATTTTATAATTGGAGGTTTGTCCCTCTTTATCCCTTCCCCCCATTTTGTCCATCTCCCCGTCCACCTCCCCTGTGGCATCCACTTTGTTCTCTGTGTTTCTGAGTCTGTTTTGTTTATTTGTTCATTTGCTTTGTTTTTTTGATTCCACATGTGAGTGAAATCTCATGGTATTTGTCTTTCCCTGTCTGACTTATTTAACTTAGCCTAATACCCTCTAGGTCCACGGGTGTTGTTGCTGATGGCAAGATTTCATTCTCTTTTTGAGGCTGAGTGATATCCCATTGTATTTGTGCACCACTTCTTCTTTATCCATTCATCTACTTGAGATGCATTAGCTCACTGATTCCTTACAAGTATCCTATGATGTGACTTCTGTTTCTTACTGCCGTTTTCTACATGGGAGAACTGAGGCTCAGAGGGGACAAGACATGAGCTTAAGGCTCCTAACTTGTAAATGGCTGAGCCAGGAATTGAACCAGAGTTTCTCTAGCTCCAGTTCTAGCACTCTGAACTAAAATGCTGCACTGCCTTGTTTGAAGATGTTGTTCTGAGGAAATAATGGAAAAAGACATGACAGTGGAAGATGGTTTGCATAATGAGAAGGCTCAGGCCCTGGAGAGACACTAATGGCTTCCTCCAAAATTAAGATGAAGAGTTCCTAGACAGGAGATCTAACAGGCCCCTCTCAGACTCCTGACATTTCACCTGCAACTAAGTGCTGTTCATAGCGGAGGTTCTCCTGGCCAGAAAGAGGTTGGAGCTGTGGGCACTCCTGCTGCTAAAAACAGAAAGAGGTCGAAGTGCAGCCCCCTCTTCGGTCCTTTCTCTGTTCTTTGTAGACAAGAAAGAATAGCAGGACACCAGGTCTCAGGGCTTAGCTAGCTGGGCGAGCAGTGTTCTGTAGGTATGTGTGCATGCAACGGTGTGTGTGTTGATGTTGTTCAGCAATAAGTAAGGGATCTGGAATCCAGGGGTGAAATTCTGCAGAAGAAGGAGCCAGAAAAGCCACAGAAGTTTCTGAAATTATTCCTTTTGAGAGTATCTCTAGACACTTCACGCCTGCATCAGCTGACACCTAACTGGGGATTAGATGATGGGCAGCTGAGAACTAGATAGCTCCTTCCTCCTCCCTTCTTCCTCCCACCCTCCCTCCTTCCCTTCCTTCCTTCCCTTTAATGAACACTTCTTGGGCATTCCCCAATTCAGATGCTGCATTAGGTGCTATGGAGACAGAATGCACAGTGGCTCTCTTCCTGCGTATTGGGAGTCTAGCATATTACAGTCTAGAAGTTTTCCAGAGACATGAAACATGGGAAGAGTGTCTTGTGTTCACCTCCACCTCCAGAGGCGAGATCTTCACCCTCCCATTCCAAGTGAAATCGCAGTGAAAGAGCGATGATGCCGTTCCTGGAGACATTCCATCGGTGTCAGTTTCCCACCAAGGTCTGACTCTTCCCTGACACCTCGGAACCATCATGGCATAAATGTAAACAGTGTGGACTCTGGAGGCATACTCCCGGGGTCCAAGTGTGGCTCTTTCCATTTCTCTTAGACCTTGGACAGATTATTTAACTTGTCTGCCTCAGTTTCTTCTTTGGTAAAATAGGGATAATAAGAATTTCTGCCTCGGAGAATTCATGCCAGCATTTAATAAGGATATGTACAAAGTGCTTACTATGTGTGTCTGGCGCATAGTAAATGCTAGATAAATGTTTGTTAAATAGATGAAGCATCCTCTGCATATCCCTACATTACTCCGGGACTAATACCCATGCCCAGACTTCACTGACTTCCTCTTCAGCTTTCTTGTTCCTGGCCCAAGGCTCTAACAGGAAGGCAGAAACATCCAAGCTAACTTCCGCTCTTCTCTCCTGCCTCCTCATTAGCAGGCTCTGGGTACAGCCAGCCTTTACTCGGTATCAGGAGTGCCCGAGGATGTTTATTGGATGGAATTCTTGGAAACATTGCTGGCTAGTCAGGTGGCCTGGGTGCCATGGACCATTTGCTTGTATGCTTGATACCATGGCCCAGATTTTAGCTCCTTGTGATTAAATGTTTATGCTCTAGACTGTGCCCCTAAGGAACAAATTAGATATGTGTAGAATGGACATGCTCAGCCATATCAGCCTGGAAGCAAGCCTGCCTGGGTGTTCCTTTCTCTCCTAAGAAGAACATCAGGCAAGATCCAGAAGAATGAAAGGACTAAATAAAGCTCACATTCTGATCCTGTCCCCACCAGAGCACTTCCAGACCCATCCCAGGGCTTCTGAAAAGCAACTGAGTCCTAAAAGGAAACGAGGAGCAGTCAGTGGGGCCTGGTGGTGCGGCTAAATTCCCACTGTGACTGCATTTCACATTTCACCCTGGGCTGGGCTGGTTTCCAGAGACCAGTTTATGAAAACAGCTCTATTGAGCAACTCTCTTTTCCTAAATAATTGTGAAATTCAGAGCCCTTTTCTGACTTGGCAAAGGCTCCGAGAGGAAAGGGCTCTCATCCCTGAAATACGCACCAGCTTGGAGGCTGATGTCACTCAGGCTCCCAGATCACTTCCAGGAGATGTGCGGAAGGAGACAGTGTCTTTTACCAGGATGATCTAGTGGAATGGTCATGGTTCTGGGGTAAGACACGCTGAGTTTGAGTCCTGGTTTTGCTACCTATTAGGTGAGTGCCTTTGGGAAATTCACTGATCTCTTTAAGCCTCAGATTCTTCATCTGTAAAATGGGTGTCTAAGCTTAAGTTAGTTATGCTGTGGTAACAAAGAGCCCCTCCCTCCCAGTTCCCTCCAAATCTTGGTGGCTATAGCAACAGAGGTTTGCTTATCACTTACATTGTATCTTTGCTGTGGTCGGCTTTCAGCTCTGGTTCTGTGATTCTTCTCTATACAGATTCCTTGTCCTGAGATTCGAGATGAAGAGTCACCTTTTCACTATCTTGGTTTTGTGTGAGGGGATAAAGAGTGGTGATAGAGTCATGCAATGTCTCTTAGGCTTTTGCTCAGATGCCCTTTATATTCACTTCTGCCCGCATGCCATTCGACGTGGGGGTGGGGATATAATGCTTCTCCCACAGAGAAGCCATGCAAATCACATGGCAGTAAGCAGGGGCATATAACCCGCTCACGGGCAAGGCAGCAAACGATTTGGAGCCCTGGAATAGCCACCACAGTAAGAGGACAACACTCCCTTCTTTTCAGGACAGTCACGAAGCCCAAATGAATCATGCATGTGAAAGTTTATTACGAACTGTTAGGTTCTGTGTTTATGCTAATTGTTACTCTTTAATGCCAAGTTCTCTGTGGGTCTCACAGAGGTTGAATGGAGACATACTTGTGCATACTTTTATTTGTATGAAAATCTGTGTTCAAATATATTTCCCATGTGTTTTGAGGGCTGCTCTGATGATTTCAGTGTCAATTTCACTCCAGCCAGCCTTTTTTATAGTCCCAGAATCCAAAGTGATTAGTCGGTTTTGTATGCAGATAAATGTCCAGTCCCATATTTTGGAAACTCATGATAAGGAATTGTGGCCTTGTCTGGCTTTGTGTCACTAAGAATGATAAAATCTCCCAAATGCAGTGGGATTCATCTGTTGGAATATGACCCCTCATATGGTCCTCCTACTACTGGAGAAGACTGGCAGAATTACATCAGAGACTGGCAAAAAAAAAATTCCATGGACAACTGACTAGGGAATGAGAGACCTAGAAACTTGAGAAGGGGATTAAGAAACATGAAAACGCCAGGGGAAAAAAACTCATTCAGACTTATCAGAGGCCTTTGCTCATTTAGTAATTTACTCAGTAAGTTATATTGAGTGCCTGTGTATGCTAGGCAGTAGGTATTCAAATAATTTGCTCAGTTATTTGTTTATTCATGTATTTGATGAATATTTATTGGGCACCTATACACCACACACATTTTAGGCACTGGAAATCTATCAGTGAACACAACATTCAAAATTCCTTGTCATTAAGGAGCTTATCTTTTGGGGGTAGGGGACTATCCAGGAGATACACAGTGAATGAAATAAACAAGCATGTAAAATCCATGGCATAACGGTACAAAGCTAAGAAAATAAGAGAAGCATAGAGAGTGTTGAAGAAGGGGCTGTGATTTTAAATTGTGTATCTGGAAAGGTCTGATTGAGAGAGCGACCTCTGAGATGAGGTGAAGGGGGTGAGGAAGTGAGCCCGTGGAGGAAGCCCGCACAGAGGGAGCAGCAGATGTACATTCTCCGCGGCAGGAACAGGTCTGGTGTGCCCGTGGGACCACAGGGAGGCCCCTTGGGGTTGGTGTGCAGGAGTTCGGAGGAGAAAGGTAGGAGATGATGTCAGGCGGGAGCAGAGGCTGGTCATGTCTGGCCATTGAAGGGACCTGATTTTTTCTTAGTGGATGTGAAGCCCAATTTAAGGTGTGGAGCAGGGGACCACCAAGAACTGAATTACAGTTTTTAAAGGTTCATTTCCACTACTGTCTTGACACTGGACTGAAAGCTGGCTCAGGCAGAATCAAGGGAGACCTGGCGGGAGGTGAAAGCTGTGATGGAAGTGAGGAATGATGGGGTTCAGAGCAAGGGGGTTGGATTTGGAATATAGTAATGTATTTTAAAGATGTGCACAGGAAGTGGGTATGAAGTGTGAAAGATGACAGGGCCCCTGCTCTCGTGGGGTAACTGACACCCCAGAATGTGAGCATAAGGCAGATAAGTGAGGCGACAGGGGCAGGCACACGTCTTTGCGGGGCGCCCAGCCCGAAAGTAATGAGATACCTTAGCTGAGTTTTAAAGGATGAGTGGGATTTTTCTAAGAGAAGGAGAGGCTCCAAAAATGCAGTCAGAGACGGGGAGGCCGTCCAGTGTTGGCAGAGGGCCAGTTGTGAGGCTGGTGAGGGACGATGCTGGAACACTGGCAGGAGCCAAACTTAGAAGGGTCCCGCAGACTGTGTCTGTGTCACATGACCACCTCTAAGCCAATCAACGCGGAGAGGGTAATACAGAACATGATTGACTCATCCTGGGTCATGTGATCGCCCCTGGAGCTCTGCAGAAAATATTTCTTGACAGAGAAGGGGGATGAGGATGCTCACCAGGTAGACACAAAGCAACAGAGTTCATAGTCTGTGCTTTTATGAAGAAAGCTCTCAGGAAGGACACTGGAGAAGTCAAGTCATTGGACTTGAGAGTCGGGAGTCTAAGCCAGCTCCCGCTCCTCCAGTTCCACCTCCTGCCTGCCCATAGACGCTGCCTGACAATCACACAATTATCATTGACTTCATTCCAGCTTAAACCATCAGCTCTCAAACTGGAGTTCTTGTAGGTAGTTCCTCTGCCAGGGTTTCCTGCCCTTCTCAGACTTGGCCTCTTCCCAAACTGAGCACGAATCTCTCCTCCTCCGTGAAGTGCTTCTGTTATCACCGAGGCAGATGCGTCCAGTGCGTCCTCTATGTCCCCTTGGCAGTCCATGCATACCTCTGCCGCGGTACCTAGAGTGCTGCCGGCACTCGGCTGCTCGCTGCCTGCCTCAGACCTTTGCTTCCAGAAGGCGATCACTGTTATCTCATTCATCTTTGCATCCAAGCTCCATGAACAGTACAAAGCACATAACAGAGACTCAAAACATGGTGGCTCAGAATGGCGACTTCAGTCCCCTTGTGGAGGCTGAGTTTGTAGGAAATCAGCATTTCTTACAGAACATGAGCTCAGGAAGATGAAATGCTCAACGTTCAGAGTAGAGACATAGTTTTTGTCACCACGGCGACTCTTCTGTTGGGAACACACCTTTCCCCTTCTCCCATGCTTAGTTTATTTGTACCTGTCCAGTCAGACCACTTCTTCCTCCAGGCCACAGAAATTGTATCTGACAAGGGTCCATGAGCCGACATAGGTAAACTGGGGGAAAATATTTTCTTTCTCTGTATCATAGACTATAAACTTGAGACTTCCGTGGAACAATGTTGTTATCAAATGCAAAAGTGTAAAAATGAAGCCCAACAGAAAAGAGATGTTGAAATAGGTGAGGAGGGAATAATGGAGGAGGAAGAAGGGAGAGAGAGGAACTGAAGGAAGGAGGAAGGGAGGGAGGAGGAGAGAGACGGGTTAGATGGCACAATCTAAACCCACAAGTGAATCCCTGGGTCCAGTTAACCTGAAGTATATATGCTCGTACGATTTTGAATTACATGAACCAATAAATTCTCTTTTTGCTTAAGCTAAATCCAGCTGGGCTTCTGCCATTTGCAGCTGAAAATTAATATGATATTGTATCTGCCTTTTAGAGGCCCAAATCCTGGAGTACAAAAGGCTCTGACAACTCCTGCAGGAAAAAAAATCTGTTCCACTTAGTTTAACCAAGTGGCTCCCAAACTTATCCAATCACCTATTCCTTTTTCCAATAACAAGTATTAGCTTCTGTAGGTCGACTGTTTCGACACTTTGTGAAATATAGAACTGAAACATTTGCTAATTAGGCTAAAAGAGCAAATGTTAATTAATGTAAAATGAAGTCAAGGAATGTGCACAGGGATTGGATGCATGACTTAGGTCTAATAGGGAGAGCCCTGGTAACTGAGTTAGGGGAATTCTCTGGCCCAGAAGCCTTTGCTGCTTGAGTTTCTAATATCAGCAATAGAGTAATGGCAGTATTAGCACTACTACTAGTAATTAAAGCAACTAATATTTGTCAAGCGTTTACTATGTGCCAGGCACAGTGCGAAAGCTCAGAGAAGCTGAATGACTTGCCCAAGGTCCTAAGGCAGGAGGTGGAAGGAACAATATTTGAACCCAGGTCTGGCTGACATTGAGACCCATGCTCTTTGCCATTAAATGTTCATCCTTGAAAGCTTGGAAACAAATCATCTAACTAGATGATTGCATATCTTTGATAACTATTGATTAGTTGGCACATCTGCATTGCCAGCAAGCAATCCAGAGAACCTCCCCACATTTTGACAAGCTCATTTTTCCCTACACCCTGGTGGAAGTGCCTCCTGTGGATGATCAATAATGGCTATTACTATTATATTGTTGCTTGGCTCAGTGTTCTTTTAATGGGCAAAGTATTGGCAGTTGCATGGAAGTACAGTGCAAAATATAAATTTTGAAGAGAAAACCCCCAGCAAGTCCAGCCACCATTTGAACACTGCTATTTGGTGAGGTCATAATGTGCACACAGGAGGTGACACAGCTGGAGTTCTTGTCTGTCAGTAGATGCTGATTCAGTAAACACTGTGCTGCTTTTGATAACATTGCGACCAGACCCCTCTCTTGTACCATAAGAATCTGCTCAGCCTGGCTCTGATGAATGGCTATCAGAGCTTAGCTTGATTACTTCCTGGAACAGGAAGGTCATTACCTCCTATGTTACCAGTAACAAAGAGGAGTCAAGCACAAGGAGACCTCCTGGGTGTTAGGGACAGGACACTTAAGAGAAAGGACACTGGAGGAGAAGCCCAGGACTTTGAACCTTGGCTCTGTCACCTACAAATTGAGTCACTTTCTTGCATGATCACCTAATCTCTCTAGGCTTTAGTCTCCTCTGGAAATAGGGAAACACAGCTTTCAACTGCTGACATGATGCTTGTTATGAGGGCGTAAAATATTTTGTTAAGTGGAAACACTTTTTAAACTTTTCTGTATCCATAAAATGGACATGGATTATTTCTATAGTCAGGAAAAAAATGAAAGAAAAATAGCCCTTTCCATTTGCGAGTTTCATTTCATACACTGCTCAGATCTCCTTCAAAAAAGGACTCACGGCCCGGCTGCAAGGAGTGTGGTTAGCTGACAGCCTCCCAGGGCGCACACTTTGAGGGTGGCCCCAACCAATGGATAACCATGAGAGGGATAAGATGGCAAGCCATTCCCACCCGGCATAGGTGCACCTTTTTTTTTTTTTTACAGCATTATTGAGGTATAATTGACATACAAAACACTGCATCTATTTAGTGTATACAATGTTATGAATTTGGACATTTGCATATACCCTTGAAACCCTTACCACAATCAAGATAATAGACATATCAGCTCCCAAAGTTTCCTTCAGTGTGCGTATGTGTGTGTGTGTGTGTGTGTGTGTGTGTGTGTGTGTGTGTGTGTGTGAACACTTGGTAGTATATCTACCCTCTTACCCCATTTTTAAGTGCCCAATACAGATATGCCAGGCAGACATCCAGAACATATTCAACTTGCATAACTAACTTATACCAATCGAACAGCAACTCCCCATTTCCCCTCCCCTGGCCCCAGGACACTAAGCTAAGAGAATAGCCAAGCACAGAAGGATTAATTCCACTTACTGTGATGTACCTACAACAGTCAAACTCCTGAAGCAGAGAATAGAGCAGGGTGGTTGCTTCTCCTAATGGGCTCTCTTTGCTCCGGGGCTCCCTCCTGGGCAGGTAGAGACCTCCAGGCCTGTACTGCAGGCCGACAGCTGCCTGGGTCCACACCTGCTCCTTTCCCTTTTCCTTCCTGGGTGTTACTTCCCAGAAGACCTTTTGTGCTTCTTGCTTTATCTCAGCATCTGCTCCCTTGAGAATGTAACTGACACCGGAGTGGAAAACAGAGCGGGTGTTAATAAATAGTGCCAACCTCCATCAGGAGACCTGTGTTTTCTTTTATTCTTTACCTCTTTCTCTCGTAATCTTTGTCAAGCCAAATAAAAGATGTCCATAGTGCATGTTAGGATTTTGTGTTGGGGATGTTAGGAAAGAAAAGAAAAGTACAAACCGTTGAGGAAAATGCTGTAGGCAAACAGCAGATCCTGGAAACCAAATAAATGAGAAAGACTTCACTTCATAAAATTAATCAGGCAATTCCCCTACTCCTTCTTTTGTGCAGTGCTCTATTAGGCTTGCCTCCAAATTATCAAACGTACATCTGCACATGAAGCCAGGTATGCACGTGCGGTGAGAAAGTAGGTAAGTTGTTAAATGAAATTCCTGTAAAAATAAAGAAGCAATTCTACAGCTGCACCCAGGGGTCTTTGTTTCCTGGCTGGCTTATCTGGTGGTTTTAAATTGGAGTCAAGCACAGCCTCCATTGCCACGGGGTAACTGACTCCATCACAACAGGATTATTTGTAAGATTAATCAAGAGAGGATTTCAGTGATCAAGATTTGGGAACACCGAATTCAACAAAGTTCAATGGGTGTCTTTGCAAGACTTCTCAGAGACTTTAATCTGCTAATGATCACTGAGATTTTCCATGAGAGGCAACAGATGGCAGAATTTCCTGAATTTTCCAACACTGAACCTTTCTAGGGAGGTGCCTATCACAGGGCTAGTGTTACAAAGAAGATATTTTTGGACTGGATCTACAATACCGTCTTTGAAAACATTTTCAGAATTCTAATAATGGAATTTGATTGTTACAGAGTCAGAGCTGTCAAAAAATGGACTTGATTCATATTTCTATGGGGCAGACCATTGAACATAGGTATAGCTATTAAACAGCTTCTCGTATTAAAAGGCATTTCACTGGGTTTGTGTGCACATACACATCACCTCAGAAGGCCACAAATCCCTTTTCCTCATGGGATTCCTTATCCAGGAACATGACGTTAAATCCCTTCACAATCATACCCCGGCTGTATTAAGTTCCAGTCTCCCTTAATCCTCCTTCCCGTCCCAGGCCACTGGTGCTTTCATTCTTTGTATTTTCCATATCTGCTCTTGCCACCTTGTCTTGGCTCCGGCCATTCCCCCTGCCTGAAGTGCCCTTCTCTGCAGCCCATTGTATCATGTCAAGTTGTCTGCTGTCCACTAGTCTCTCCTCCCCACCCCGGTTCCTGTGTGGTGGATTACAGTTGTGTTTTGGGGGACACAGCTGGTGAGCTGGTGGGGAGAGAGGAAGAGCGTCTAGCTGTGTATGTGCAGGGAGGGTCAATGTTTGGGATCCCAAAGGAGAGAAATCTGGTTGTAGAAAGGCCCTGGGGACATACTACGGAGCCCTCCTCCCTCTGTGGTTTGCAGAGACATTCAAACAGTCTGGGAAGACAATGGGCTGTAAAGAGACTGAGCAGGGAGCTGTAGAGCGGGGGAACTCAAGAGTTGTATTTCTCTTTTGCCACTTCCTGGATCTGTGATTTGGAGGGAATCACTTTCTTCTCTGTGCCCCAGTTTCTTCCTCAATATAATGATGGGACTGGGACAGACTGACCAGTGATTCCCATACTCAGCTGGTCCCTGAGTCACTTGGAAAGCTGGTTAAAAGCATAGTTTTCTGGGCTTCAGTTCCTGGAAACAGGTTTAGAAGTTTCGGTGATACCTGGGGATATGAATTTTAACAAGCTCATCTAGGTGTGGGAAATACTGGGCTAGATTATTCTAAGACCTTCTCCCAAAACAAAGCATAAATGAATATCCTATCCTTCTTGGGGTAGTGGAAGTCTCCACCTACCACTGTGGTCCTGATGAGCTGTCAATCACAGGATTCTTGGAGACTCAGGCCTATCTAATCATAGGACCATACTCCTGTGGTCACTGAGAAGGGCCCGTGAAAGCCATGTGATCAGGCCAAGCCAATCAGAGCTCTTCCCCAGGACTTCTTATTTGGAATTGGAGGAGAAATTGCCTGGTCTCTAGGGCCATGGAACTCGAATGCCCTTTTCCAGAGCTTTTAGGTATCATGTGCTCTACCATATGGAGGAGGTCTGTCTGCTGCAGGAGAGTGTGACATGGGACAGAAAAAAGCTGGAATGGAGTAGACAGAGTCAGACAATCCCCGTGGCTGCCAGTTCCTCAAGTCCCAAGCGTCGCCCCATTATGTCAGCCTCTTCTGTGAGCTTCCCCCTGATCCTGTGACCAGTAAAGCCCCTTTTGCATAAGCCAGCTGATGATGTATCTCTGTCACTTTCAACTAAGAGAATCCAGTGGTAAATTCAGGATTCAAACACAGGTCCGTCTCCAAAGTGTGTGCTTCTAACCACTGTTCAAGCTTCTCTTTCTCAAGGGGGGCACACATAGCATTTCATCAATGACCCTCTGCTCCCTGCCCCAAATCCCTGCTTCTCTACCAGCTCCAAGTTTTTAAAGTATTGACCCTCCTGCATGAATCTCACTGTGCTCTTTTTTTCTCCTCCTTTCTGCTCTTATGGAGCTTCTTTTTCTACAACCCATTTGCTAATGATTATTTACTGCCATGGACCATAATTTCTCATATCTATACTGAACCTTTGGTTCTATATCCTCAGTTAAATTATAAGCTCCTGGCAGGTGGAGGACATAAGCTACATTTTAAGCACAGATTCTTTACCATTACCGTCACAAGGGGTGATCAAGAAGCAATTCCAGTTTTGTTAATTTGTAAGTGGAGGGCCCGGGATTTGAACCTAAGAATGGTGGCCCCAGAACCCATGCTATTAGGCACTTTATCCCCCAAAGCCACAGCCATCATGGACTGGGGAGTCTAAGGAGAGAACATCCAGAGAAACCCACCTGTTCATTGGCATGATATGGAGGAAGTCACTTCCCTCTGCAAAAGCAGCCACATCTGCCCAGCAGAAGGTAGGATTCCCGAAGGAAACAGAAGCCTCATTTATAAACCTGGCAGACATGATGTAAGTGAAAGCCATTAACCTTCATTCCCTCGCCTCACTTCCTTCAAACACCGGGAGTGATGGAAGCTGCCCTCCCAAGATCCAGAGCCCAGCCCCCAAATGATCTGAGCCTCCCAGCTCTCCAGAGCCCCCGCCTGGGGACAGTCATTCATCCTGACCCTTTGGCCCAACTGTGGATGAGCCCTCACCCTGAGGGGCTGTGCCTTCTACTGGGAGAGTCAAAAACAGAGACCTATGGGAAACCAGGGAGTTGGTCCCTGCCCTCAGAGAGTCTGGAATTTATTTGAGGATACAGCTCACATCTGCACATGAAAACCAGTTTGGAATATTTATGAGGTGGCTCAGTATCCTGTGTAAACAAACCATGCCCGCTGAGTATTGGAAGGGACAGCCTGTCTTGGCTGGTACCTTGCAAATTATCTAGAATGGTGGCTCATCAGTTGAACTGGCTTCTAGATGCATGTGTTTGACTCAGATACTGTTTCGTTTTATTTTTATGTTCTTTGAGCCAACTTTTAAACTTGGGGGGAATTTATATAAAATAGAGATTCAAGCTTCTCTTGAAGAAGTAGGCAGTCTGGCAGTCCAGGGCTTATATACCTGCATGGCGACACCTGAACAGAGCTAAGGAAAAGACCCTCTCATGAGAAGATTTATGCCCTTCAGTTTGCTAGAGTCCTCATCAGTCTCTATTGCCTTCCAAACTCTGAGGCCCAGTGTCAGTTCCTATGTATGGTTGTACATGGCCCTTGTTTTCCTTTTAATAGAGAAATCATTCTCTATTGACCTGCTTTTCTCACTTAAATAAACTGCCTCATGTAGTAAGCTTCTGAACATGTGGTCCAAAGTCTACATTTAATGAAATTGGGGTTCAGAGAGAGGGATGAGACCAAAGGCTAGCATCATGGAATGATCTCTGGGCTCAGCCTGAGTCAAGAAGACTGGTAGGCCTGGGTTTGAAACCCATCACTAGCACCTGGCGACTATATGTTCCTGGGAAAGGTGCCCTCTGAGCCTCGACTGGCCCATCTGTAAAATGGACACATGAATAACCATCCTGCAGGCTTTATTGTGAGAATTAAAAGATAATTCCATAAGCACTTTATAGACTTTATAAAGTACAGGGAACCATAATAACATGTCTTGTTTATACTCTGAATGTCTCAATGTTCATAGTTTGTGTTTAATTTGGATCTCCCAGCCCTTGCCATTGACTAACTCCAAACTTTGCAATACTGGAAAGAACCTTCAGACTTTTACATTTTTATTTGCCTTGTCTCCCTTCTCTTTAGCTTGGATAACAGAAAGGTTATATTCTTGGCCCTGCATCATCTGTGCTTTAAATAATTCACTGATGCCTCTTCCACTGTGTATTTTTACTGACACCCCCATCTGAAGTCCCTTAATCAAAGCAAAGAGCAAGTAATTCCTTTTTATGGCCAAAAATAACAATAACCAGTGATATTTCCTGATTATTATTATGGGCCAGGCATTGTGTAGGCAAATCCTTCACATGCATCTAAAATTCACAGTGACCCTGTGAGGTGAGCATCCGAGGTGTCTATCACTGCATAACACATCACCCCAACACTTGGCATCTTCAAACAGCAACAAACATTTACTATCTCATACACAGTTTCTGAAGGTCAGGAATTTGAGAGTGATTTTGCTAAGTGGTTCCAGTTTAGGGCATCTCATTAGGTTTCAGTCTCATCTGAAGGTTTGACTGGGGTTGGAAGGAGACTTCAGTTCCTTGCTGTGCAGACCTCCCTGCATGGGGCTGCTTAAGTATCTTCTTTGACATGCTGGCTGGCTTTCCCCAGACTGACTGATCCAAGAGAGAGCAAAACTCCAAGGCAGAGGCTACAGTGTCCTTTCTGACAAGCTCAGAAGCCACACTCCATCATGTCAGCGATGCCTTATTGGATGTGCAGGTTGGCCATACTCATTTTCAATAGTTGCTGCATAAGAACTTGAACGTCAGAAGCAACAATCGTTGGGGGCCATCTTGGAGGTTGGCTAGCACAGTGAGAATTCCTATCATTCCCATATTGAAACTAGAGCAACGAAGGCAGGGAAGGATTGCATAACTTGTCCAAGGTCACATGGATAGTGTTGGCCCAGCCAGGATTTAAACTGAGATTTGTCTGTTGGTAAATATGTAAGTATATACTCTGAACCACTCAGCTATGCTGCATCCCAGGTGTTTTTAAAACGGCAAAACCACCCTGCAAACAAATTCTACTAGTTGATAGAATATTCCAGGAATAGGTATAATCCTTGTTGATGAGAAAGAGATCATTCATTCATGCATGCATCTATTTCACAAATATCCATGGAATGCTCCATTTATGTTAGAATCTAGTGAGTTGGCCAAAATCATACAGCTAATAAATGGCAGCGCTGGACACAAACCCAGGTCTGTATGACGCCTCCTCATCACCTATAGATTTTTTGAATGTATATATCTTCAGAGCATACTGATGAGGCCCAGAGAAATGAGGTGACTTCCCCACAGCCTAAAAAGAATAGGCTGGAGAAGGCACCAGCTTCCTCCCTCTAAATGGCTCTAAGTCCTGAAGCAGATAAGCAGTCAGACCCTCAGGAAAGAGTCAGCTGGAGTCACAGTTCTTATCTTCAAGACTTGTAATTATGGACATCAGGTCTTGGTCCCCAGCATCTTCCAGGCACTCATCAAAAATATTGTTGTACATGGCCAACAAGCACATGAAAGATGCTCAGAATCACTCGTCATAAGGAAAACGCAAGGCAAAACCAAAGGGAGATAACACCTCCTTCAGGATGGCTGCTAGGAAAAAACAAAATAAGCCTTAGAGAGGATGTGCAGAGACTGAAACCCTCTTGCACTGATGGTGGGAATGTAAAATGGTGCAGCTACTAATGAATACCATATGGCAATTCTTCAAAAAATCAAGACTAGGATTACCATATGATTCAGCATTCTACTCCTAGGTGTATCTAAAAGAACAGAAGGCAGGGACCCAAAAGCTATTTGTACAACCATGTTCATAGCAGCATTATTTGCAGAGACTACAATGGAGAAGAAACCCAAGTGTCCATCAGTGGATGAGTAGATGGACAAATGGACAAATGAGTTGTGTTGTGTACATACAGTGGAATATTATTCAGCCTTAAAGAGGAAGAATATTCTGACACAGGCTACAACATAGGCAAGCCTTAAAGGCATGATGCTAAATGAAATAAACCAGTCACACAAAGGTAGGTACTGTGTACTTCCACTTCCATGAGGTGCCTGGACAGTCAAATTCGTAGAGACAGGAAGTAGAATGTCGGTTGGGGGCAGGGGAAATGGGAAGTCGTTTCAGGAGTAGAGTTTCAATTTTTGCAAGATGAAGAGTTCTGGACATGGGTGGTGGTGACGGCTGCACAACAGTGTATTTAATGCCGCTGAAGCATACACTTATAAATGGTTTTGAAGGCAGATTTTGTTATGTGTATTTCACCACAATTTTAGAAAATATTGTCATGTCATTTAACTGCATCTTGAAAACAGCCCCAGTGACAACCCATCTTAAAGGAGAAGAAACAGAGTCTCTGAGATGCGGAGTCACTTGCTCAGAATCCCACAGCTGGGAAGAGACCAGGCCGGGGGCTATAAACCCCAGTGCTTTCCACTGCAATACGCAGCTCCTTTTTCTCTTGCTCCTGGATTTGCTGCCAAAGGGAGGCCAGGTACCGTTTCACCATTGCCGGGGCAGCCACCTGTCAACCAGTGAATGCCCTGGCGAGGCAATCGGCGCTTACGTTCTAAGATCAAGCCCGGGAGAAGGAGGAGCTGGGACTTTGAACTTCTTGACGGAGTTTGGCCAGAATCAGCAGCACATTGGCTGTGAGCTAGTTGTCCCGAGGACATCCCGCGTGGGCCTTGGCTGTGCGGCGGGGAAAGTTGGCTAACCAGGGAACACCAAGAAGGGTATTTACAGATCCACCTAATGTTCGAATATTTTCCTGCACCAGCTGGGCACAGACATACTGGGACTGATTTTTGTTTAACTTGCAGGTGGGAGGGGGGTGGTGGGTGACAGTATCACTGTGGCTCTGGGAAAGGGTGGCAGCCGCCTGGGGGCCGTCCTCTTTTCCCTCCCTTGCTTCCAAGCTTTGTGCTTGTACTTTCTACCTGCAGCCCCTTGCTGGGCAAAGTGACACTTTAATTCAGAACAAGTGAAAAGGAGGCTACACTCGACTTAATGAGAAGTGACCGGGGAACAGCTGGATTAACTGAGGGAGATTGTAAAGTGCTGTGTAAATGTCAGCGCCTGGTCTGCTGGGAGCGGGAAGGCGTTTGAGCCAGTTGTGAAGCAGCAGCTCCCAGAGGTGAGGATGAGCTGCCAGCTTCAAAGCCACTGAAAGGTGAGGCCTGCCAGGTGCTGTCCCAGCTGACAAGCTGCTTCTGAAAAGCGCTTCCAGGACTTTCCAGGCCTAGCACGAGCTTCGTAACTGGGCACGATTCTGACACGAATAAGAATATGTGTTTCAGGGATGTCATGAAGGTCTAGTCAAACAGTGTGGTTGAGAACGTGTGGTAACTCAAACAGTTTCTCTGCTTTTATAAGTATCATCTTTAGTATTCTCCTCCTCCTTGTCTCATTTCCTTAGTAACCCTCAGCAATTCCTCCCCTAATCCTTTAAGACAGGGCTCTGTCATCCTGCCACTATTGACACTTTGGGTGGGATAGTTCTCTGCGGTGGGGGCTGTCCTGTGCACGTAGGGTGTTTACTCACATCCCTGGTCCCTACCCGCTAGAATGCCAGTAGCCCTGTGTCCCTCCCTCTGCCCACTGCCAGTTGTGACGACCAAAAATGTCTAGTAACACTGTCAAATGTCCTCTGGAGGGCAAAATTGCCTCTGGGTTAAAAACCACTGCATTATATTAGTACGCTGATGGACAGTGACTGTAATGGGGGTTGTCGGGGGGACTTGGTGAAGGGGGGAACCTAGTAAACATAATGTTCCTCAAAAAAAAAAAAACGCCACTGCCATTAGACAAGCTTAGCACATATAGCAAGGCAAAATTTTGCAGGACAAAGCCATGGAGGTGTCTGGGGAGTTCTGTGCCACAGAGGACAACTGTGGAAGGGATTACTCACTATGCGCAGACTCCAGTGCAGTAAAGTGTGACCTTGGACATGTGAATTAACCTCTATGAGCCTCAGTTTCCTAAGTTGGGATGTAAATTCCTACACCCTTGGGTTGTGAAGTAAGGACTTAATGGAGTAATAAAAGCAAATTGCTAAGCACACAGTAAGTACTGGAGAAGTCCTAAGTTCTTCTTACTGTGCCTTTAAGTTGTGGTGGTAATTGATGATATATTAAAATTCCCATCTGCCACTGGAATTTCGAGTTTCAATACTCAGCGTAGTTTGCAAACTGGAATGAATGGATGGGATTTGACCTTCAGACATGTTTTATTTGTGATGTTAAACATTTTAGTTTTGAAATTTTTTTTTTACTTAAAAATGTTAACATGTTTGAATTTTAAATGCAATTTTAAAATGTTTGAATCCATAGCTTACAGTTAAATGCCAGGAGATTTCCCCTGAAGTTCCAGATTTGGGGCTTTTCCTGGAAAAGTGAGTAACTGGCCTGTGTTGGAGCTGCAGCCCCACCCAGTAGCGAGTAGCCGGAGCTGGGGGTTGCCACCTCTTAGGTGGCATGTGCGCTATCAGTCCCCCAAAGCCTCGTCAAGGCATTTCAACTTGGCTTACTGGTGTTTTCTTCTTGATGCCTATAGGTGTTTGAATTTGCAACTCGTATATCTGGAATTCTTTTTCAAGACCCTCAGAGCTGATGATTCTTACCCAGGTGTATGGATCAGTTCTATTCTTAAAGCTCACCCTCCTTTCTAACCCAAGAGGGTGAGTCACTTCTGAGTGACCCTATCTAATCTTAGTGTCCTTTTGATGGTCTTACTCTTGACAAGGAAACAGACATCTCACTTTGGGGCAGGTCTGAGGCTTTGGGATCCCCATCCTGTCATCCCTTCCCGTTCTCCTGCCCACGTCCTCCTCCAGTCCAATCTCCCCCAGTGAAACCGCAACTGGCAGCTTCTCAACAACCATTTATCAGAAGCGAGGAAATAACAGCTTTTAACCACGGTTCTTATGCTTGAAGACTGTGATCAAATCCCGAACCATTTCCAGGAGTGCCCCTTGGGGTCTGGGGAGAGACGTGGTTTCCATGATAACAGCTCCTTGCTGGCTCCTGGCTCCAGTGCCTTGGAAGGGAAGCAGATCTTACCTCCCAATGGCAAGGGAGGAAATCTAACTCCAGAAACCTGCCAGGAATGACATATATGGGGACGACCACACCACCTCAACGGGAGTGTACAGGCACATGTGCTGCTGGTGACTGCGGCTGTAACGGAGGGCCTCATGGCGCCCTTCCCTCCAGACACCACCTGCGGCCTGCCTGGGCCAGCGTGCACACCGGAGGGGCAGGCAGAAGGGAACAAGTTCTTTCCGGACAGGGTTACAGCCTCTCCCTCACACTCTCCTGGGTTTTAAGTGCTTTCCTGGGAGTGATGAAACACTAAGTAGACAAACGAGAAACCAGGAAATTAAACTGGGGAAGGCTTGGGGTAGTAGGGAGGATGCTTCATAAGTATAAAATGATAATATATGCAAACTACTTGGGGTTCTCTGGTGTCAAGAAAGCACTCCATATTAGTGATGATATTTATTATCATCTGATTGGCTCTGCTTCAGAGGGTGCAGTGATAACCATAGCAAACATCTATGGAGTACTTATTCTGCTTTATGTCTGTGATCTTATTTAATTCACACAACAGTCGTACCTGGGGATTGTTATTGCCTTTAAGATGTAACGTGAGGCTCAGACCAGGCCACACAGCCCATTAGTGGTGGAGCACAGACCGAAAGCCACAGTCCACGATCCTGTCTCACGCACACCACTGCACGCCCTATTTGGGACTGGGTACAGAATGGTGTTAAGTTGATAGGGAGAAGAGCTTGTGCACTTGTAAAGGCAATGGATATATTGACATTCTCTGTCATTTTAACCCCAGTGTCTAGTGTAGCAACAGAAATGTAGTAGGTGCTCAACAAACATGTTTGATTAATGAGAGAACTATGATGCATTCAAATGGATGTATCACTATGGGTGGACTTGCAGCAAGGCAGAGATATGTTTGCATTATAATTGTCTACTTTTCCTTTTCCATCTCCGAATTTTGAACACCTGCTTCTGTGGTCATGTCTGTGTTAGTCTGCTAAGGCTGCCAGAACAAAGTTCCAGGCAGGCTGGCTTAAACAGCAGAAAAGTTTCTCGCAGTTCTGGAGGCTGGAAATCTGAGACCAAGGTCAGTAGGTTTGGCTTCTTCTGAGGCCTGTCTCCTTGGCCTGCAAACAAGCAGCTTCTCACTGTGTGTTCACATGGTCCTGTGTGTGGGTGCATGTGTCCAGTGTCTCCGTCCACATCCTGATTGCCTCTTCTTCTAAGAACACCAGTCATATTGGTTAGGGCCCACCCAAAGACCCTAATTTAACTTAATTACCTCTCTAAAGGCCCTATCTTTAAATATGGTCACATTCTGAGGTACTGGAGGCTAGAGTGTCCATATAAATTTGAAAGAAGACACAATTCATCCCATAGTGGTGTCTGTCTTGTTCACTTGTGGTGTTTTTTTCTCCTTCACAATAGAATACATGGCAGTAATAGTATGCAGTAGTATGACTGTAGTATACATCTTTTTGGTTTCCCAGACATGATTCCAATGTGTGGGGGATTGGGGGAGGGGGTCTCCTACACACAATATCAAACACCAGCAGGGTGTCCAAGAACTCAACTCAATTCTGCTGTTATCCGCCCAGAGACAGCACCACATTCCCCAGGTGAAGGGCTCCGTCCTACAAGACTGCCCTCCACCCTGCACTCCAGACGCTGGTCGCAAGCCCCAGGCAGTTCTCTGTCCCACCTACTACAGGTAGGTCCAGCTTCTGACCTACCTACTACGAATTGGAAGTTCCCACAACCTCCCCCTTGGCTTGATTAATTTGCTAGAGCGGCTCACAGAACTCAGGAAAACACTTTACACTTACCAGTTTAATAAAGGATATCATAAAGGAGACAAGTTAACAGCCAAAAGAAAAGAGACATAGGGCAAGGTCCCAAATAAAGGAGCTTCTATCCTCATTGGAGCTTAGGGCCTGGCCCGGTGGCATGTGGGAGCCTTCTGGTTCCCGAAGCGTAGAAGCCCTCTCAGAAGCAGGATCCAAGACTGCAGAGAGCCATAAGCTCTTCTCAGGGGGTTTTGTGAGGGCTTCATTGCACAGTCATGATTGACTAAATTACTGGTCATAGGCTGATTCAACCAGCCCCTGCCCTTGGGTGGGGCCCCAAAGTCTCTCATTCACATGACCAGATACCCTTCTCACCTTTAAGAGTGCAGTTTTTTCAGGAGCCATGGATGAGGACCAAATATACCTGGGAAACAATATTTGGTCATATGAAAGACCAAATATATGTTTCTTGTAACTCATTTTATTTCAACCCTTGTCAAAAATCAGTTGACCACAGACATACGGGTTTTTTTCTGGATGTTCGAATCTATTCCATTGATCTGTGTCAGCTTAATGACCAAATACATATTTCTTATGATTCATTATTTCATAACTTTTGTACCTGTAGAACTTGAGGGGGTTCTGGCACACAGATGGCTAAGTAGATTGGATAAATGAAAGAAGGAAGGAAAGGACAGAATATAGAAGGATAGATGATGGGATGTCTGGATAGGTGGATGGGTGGATGGATGGATGGATGGATGGATGGATGGATGGATGGATGAATGGAGGAGGGGATGGATGGATGGGTGCATGGATGAGGGGATAGATGAATGGATGGGGGGATGGTAGATGTGTGCATGGATGGGTGGATAGGTGGATACATATGGGATGTGATGTTTCACTGTGGTGGGAGGCCTCCTGCCAAGATCTGGCCTCCAGACAGAGACTCATGCGTATATAATATTATCTTACATCCAAATTTGAAACATGTTTCTACTAAAAGTCTCTGCTTTTTCTCCTCAGTGCTTATCACCATCTTACAAGCCAAGTATTTAGCTAATGTATTTTGTTTATTGCCTGCCTCTCCCAACTAGATCCATAAAGACAGAGGGTTTTCTCTGTCTTGTTTACCATTTTGTTCTTGGTACCTAGAGCAAAGCTGGCACATAGTAGGTGTTCAGTCAATATATGTTGAATGAATAAATGGATGAATTAATCTCTTCCTATGGCCCCCATCTAGATACCTCAATACCCAGCAGAAGGCTGGCTGTGTTCCTCTGAGAAGCCTTCCCTGAATATTCAAATTTGCTGTGTTCCTCATGCTTCTCCAGAGATGAGAGGTGTGTTGGGCTGTTCTCACCAGCTGCTAACTACGCTCCTCCAGGATGAATATGACTTGATTAAATGAGCCATAAAGTAAAATAGCTTGTATATCTACAAAGTAGATATATAACCTTGTAATCTACAAACTGACAGATTCCCTAGCCCCACTTCCAAATGGACTAAATCCAAGTGTCTAGGTGCAAGGCCCTGGAATCAGTATTTCAACATCCCTCTCTCAGCATATTCTGAATTGTATGGTCCTTGAATCAACTTTGAGAAACTGTGCAGTTAAACCCGGGGAACCCGAAGTCATAACTGCTTGAGAATTTAGTCAGGTTTCCATCTGTCTTCATTTCTCGCAAACAGCTAGCTGGTAACTGTCCCATCATCTGTCTTTGATGGGCTTGTTTTTCTTCTGACGGACATGTACAAACTATGCCATGTGCAGATCTTTTCTGATTACAGATGCTGGACATGGGGGAGGGACATAAACCCCAAGAGCCTTTAGTGTTTCTCACACAAGGTCCCAAATACTCCCAAGAAGTGGGCAGGAGGACTAGTTCTCAGGGCAAAGGTTACAGATCCAAGGGCAGAGGTCCCAGGGGTCAACTGATTTATTTCCTTGCTTTTGTTCACACATCCTGTCTTAACCTCTTATCTCCCACCCCATGCCCATTGGTTTTCAATGTGGGTGGTTCTGTATTATGTCAGAAGGAAGCCAAAACTGTAGGGGATTAAAGAAAGGTTTTCTTCCTTGTTGGTCTTAGATGTGTTTGGAAACTGACCAGGAGCTCTTACCTCCCTCCTACCCCTCTTCCTTCCCCTCTTTCTCCTTTTCCTGTCCCTCCTTCCTGTCTCCTTATCCTCCCTTTTTTCCTTCCAACAGCTACCATCTATTGAACATTTACCATAAGACTAGCTCTCTATCAAGGGTTTTACAACTATTGTTCCATGGAATTCTTACACCACCACATGGAAGCCCATTCCATTACCTTCTCTACTTTACTTATGAGGAGGCTGAGGCTCTGGGAGGTGAGGACACTTGCTCAAGATCACACAGCTTGTTGGAAGGCAGAAATGGGATTTGAACTCAGGTTGCCTGATGCCACATGTTAATCCCATGCTTAGAACCATGACAGAAGTACAAACAAACCCAGATGCCTGCATGGAATGTTTAGACTATAGGGCATGGTGGGGATTGTGGCAAAGTGAAGAACCCTTGCCCTCTTGTAAAAGAAGCTGCTGCTGCTGTTACTAAGCTCCATCTGCATGTTGCCAGGTAGAGTCCTCTGCTTTTTCAAGAGAAGCTGGAAATTTATATCTTTTGTGAAAGCTCTAATTTTAACATGTCGGCAACTAATTATTTTTAATTGTGTAAGTCAAACATGCCTACAGGTTGAATTGAGCCTGTAAACCACCAGTGTATGATCTCTGCTGGAAACATCCACTAGAGTATAGCTCCCTTGGGCATGGGGTGTCATGATATCCAGCCATTGACCCCAGATTCTATGAGTCAGAAGTCTTTGTCTTTTTATGTTATCCCATGACTCACAAAGAACTATGGCTATTGCAGAAGGGCAAGATCCAGATAACCTCAAAATAACATCTCATAGAGCTGTACTGTTCATTATAGTAGCCACTGGTCACATGTGACTATTTATTTTTGAATTAACTAAAATTACCTAAAACTAAAGATTCAGTTCCTTGGTCACACTAGCTGCATTTCATGTAGCTTGTAAGCTAGCTACTATATCAGGCAGCACAGATACAGAACATTTCCATTATCACAGAACATTCTACTAGACCGCACTATTGAGACTCTGGATCTGCCTGCTTTTCCCTGCTTCCCCTTTCTGCTCTCTGGTCTCCTAGGGAAATCTCTGCTGTGACAACTGAGTTCATCTGGAGGGAGAAAAGAACTCATTTCATACATGTCAATGGGAGAAGGCTAGTTGACCAGCTAACCTTCCTCTTTGAGTAAATATGTACATCATTAGTGACCTTCTGGAGATTTTTGCCTACCTCTGATTAGTTCAGAAAAAGTAATCCTTAGAAAGCATTTCAGAACAGACAGAAGAGCAGTAAGCCCTGGAAGAGATGTTTTGAGGGCTCACAGTGCCAGCAGTCTGCACCTGGGGACCCCCTGATGCTCTGTGTACTGCTGCTTCTGCAAGGACATCATTAGGGTAAGTTAGTACAAGTTAGTCCTAGCTCAGTAATGGGAAAGAAAGTTAGATGGGGGTTTTCAAATGCATCAAGGAGGAAAGAGTTCTCCTTGGAAATGTAGGACAACTAATAAAAGAAGACAAGCTTGAAATTAATGATGATTCAAAAATGCCAGAGTTACCAAGCTTTTTTTTTTTTTTTAAGATTCAATGAGAAAGACAAAATGGAGAAGTTGGAACATTTACCAGACATGAAGAAATTGCTAGAATAGTTATCAGCCAAGAAGTAATTAGAAAAGACTTGGATGAGTCAAGGCATCTGCAGGGTTGGCAGAGGGTTAAGGCATGGGTATAAAGTGAATCTGCCAAATTGCTCCATGATTCAGGACCTGGGTGGGTGGGAAGCCAGAATATCAGGGGAGAAGAAAGCCAAGGAAGAGCTGTGTTTGCAGAAAGTTTGCTCAGGGTAGCCATCTGGAATCATGACAAGGAGACTTAATGAAGGATTGCAATGGACCACGTAAAAAGAAAGGAGTGAACCTTTTCAAAGAGGTAGAAAACTCATTGCAAGAGACATGAAAGAGGCAGTCAGGTGGAGATCAAGGGGTCAGCTTTATTACTGGTTAAAAAACTCTTTGGGGGGATGCAGCTTGCTAATGCTCCTCTGAATTGAGCTTACCCCTAACCCCAATTTCAGGCAGACCGATGGACAAAGCCTGCACTACTAAGCCCAGAAGGTACCTTTTCTTCAGGCAAGCAGATCCCAAGAGAGAAGACTGAGCTCAGCATGTTCACTTCCTTCTTCCAGATACACCAGTCAGGTGGGGCAAGAGCCAGGAGTGTCACTGTACTGGAGGTCCCCCTATAGGGAAACAGGAGGAGGAGGAAGGAATAAATGTTTCCCCAACTACATCAGGTTGTCCGAAGAAAATGACATATTGGTTTTAAGGATACAGGGGAATCAGAATTGCAAAGTCATCTATTATACATGTGACCCAGGCAGCAGAGGGCTGAGAAAGCAGTTCTAGAGTCAGATCATTATTCAAATCTCAGCTTAATCAATGACTTGCTCTGTGACCTTAAGCAAGTCACTTCTACTCTCTGAGCCTTGGTTTCCTCACCCACACAGGAGAGCTTCCATTACCTAAGGATGTTATAAGAATTCAGTGAGCTATTGAGTGTTAAATATAACTGAGTGATGATATTATGGGTGAATGTAGTAACCACATTGTTTTTCATGTGAAACCTTCATAAGAGTGTATGTCAACAATACCTTAATAAGAAAAAATAGATAACTGAGTGAATAGTGAGTAAATGCACATTGTTCTTTCTGTTAAGAGAAGTTGGAATAAGGAATGCTAAACTTTTCATTTCTCACCCAGTTATGACAGGCCTCTCCATGCTGCTGTCTTTGCCCATGGTGTTCCTTTTGCCTGGAATGCTCTTTCCTCCCCTCTGCGCAGCTCCCTCCATTTGATGACCTCCCACTTGTGCTCCAAGACTTAGCTCAGCATTCACCTTTCCAGAGCTTTCTCAGATTCTCCCAAGCAGAATGAGACACTGCCTCTACAAATCTATGCCCAGTCCCTCTTCCTTTCTCGGTTAGAACTCTTACATATAATGTTACAAGGGTCTGATGACTGGTCTCTCTTCCCAACCCCCAATGAGCCTGGAACTTTACAAAACTAGGGCATGAGTAACTAAAATGTCCCCTCAGTTGACCAGGACACCATGTTAAATGCTCAACAAATGTTTACTATATTTTGTTATCTGCTTACCAGTTCACAAGTCTTAAAACAGCATATTTATTATCTCATAGTTTCTGTGGATCAGGGATACCTGGGTCTTCTGGCCCCGAGGCTCTCACAAGACTGCAATCAAAGCCTGGCCCAGGGCTGCTGTCATCAGTCACGTCAAAGCTCAACTGGGAAGGATCCACTTTTGCTCATGTAGCTTTTGGCAAGAGTTAGATCCTTGCAGCTTATTAGACTGAGACCTCACTTCTTCATGAGTTGCTGACTAGAGGCCTTCTTTGCTTCTGTGCCATATGGGCCTCTCCATAGAGCATTTCACAGCACGGAAATGCCTTCCTCAGAGAGGGCAAGAAACAGTGCCAGCAAGAGAGAGGTACATCCTTCTGTGATCCAGTCACTGCAGTGACCTACTGTTATCGTTGCTGTATTCTGTTCATTAGAAACAAGTGACTAGGTATAACCCGCACCCTGGAGAGGGGATTATACACAAGGCTGTGAATATCAGAAGGCGGGGATCTGGGAGCCCTGTCAGCGGCTGCCTACCACACTTAACAATGCAAAGGGGAGAAAAGAGAAGGGAAGGAAGGAAATCCCAAAGGGAGAGGAGGAGGAGGAGACAGGGAAGAAAGAAGAGAGAGGAAGAGGAAGGGGAGAGAAGGGGGCAGTCATCAAGCAGATTGGACATCTGTTTGTTCCCAGAAAGGTGATGTAAGAAGGTGAACGTGCCACGACGCGGCTCCTCCCTGTGGGGGTCTGTCTGGCTGGGGAGATGAAACACCTACACGAGGGAGGACCCCGCAGCAACCAGGGTCTCGTGGAAGAGGCTGGCTGTTTCGTCGGACCCCAAGTGAGATGAAAGTGAAGTCATTGGGTCTGGTGTGCTGGGAAGGGTGGGAGTTGACTTGGGCTTGACTTGGGATAAGGACACAGCGGCTAAGGAGTGAGGAATGGTGTGGGAAAAGACTCAGGGGTGTGAGACCTCTTAACTAAAAGGGACTCCAAAGTACCTGCCCTGGGGGACTCCAGGAGGGCATCAGTGGGAGATGAGATTGTAGAAGCAAACAGACAGCAGGACTTGCCGGGGCTTGAGAGCCCACAGGGGAATTTTGAGTCCCATTTGGTGGACCTCTAGGAATCCTTGAAGGTGGTTGAGTGGAGACAGCATTGAGGAAGGCTAAGCACTGAAGTTTGGAATCAGAAACACTGCCTTTCCAATCCTCGACTCATCACCTACCAGCTGTGAGATGCTCCTGGGGCCAGTGCTTTATGTTCTCGGAGCCTCAGATTCTTCATCTGTAACATGATAACGTCTCCCCCAGGAGTTCCGTGTGAAGATTCACTGAACTAATGCTGTAAAGCATTATTTTACATAATGCCTGTCAAATGATGGGCTCTCAACAAGCAGTTAAGTAATTGCAATTATTATTTATTTTTTTTCTGAGTTGCGGCTTGAGGGACACGATTACTCTGAGAGATGGAGAATTTGAAAATAACCAGGTCTTCCTTTTGGTGGCAAAGCGTTCATCTGGCCTTTTCCCTGGTCTCTTCCTGGTTGTGGGCCGTGACAGATGAGCAATGGGGACTTAAAAGTGACAGATGTGTCTATCTAGGATGAGACACAAAGGGACGCGACAGAGGGAGGCAGAACTGAGGGATGACCTAAACAATGCCTGGCATGACGGTCAATGGAGCCACAGAGATGTAAGGAAGTATCTTTACAGAAATAGAATTCTGGGGCCAAGGCAAGGGCAAGTTCCCAGAATTTGCTTGGGGCACTGGCGCAGCAGGTCTCGTTCAGAGGGAGGGGTCGGACTTGGGTTCCCTGACCGGAGGGTCCCTGGAGGTCAACGGGAAGGGCAGCCGTCCTTGCACAGGATTTTTATCCTCTGAGGGAGCTGGTTGACCTGAGTAGTTAGGGAGGGATGACTGGGAGGGCCTCAGACTTACGTAATTTAAGCTCCTGCCCTCTGGGATGGTGGGGTTATGACCTAAGTAAGTTGGAAAGGAGGCGAAGTTTGTTGCCTTTTGCACCGTTAAGCCTTTTGATTCAGATGAAATGCACCTCCCCGACCACGTCTGCGGCGGTACCCTTTCCACTTCTTCCCATCCAGACTTAATCAGTCCTGGGTTACATTCCCCCCCCACCCAACTTTTTTAAATTCTATTTTCTCATAAAGTGGTGATTCTCAGGCTTTTGAATTTCAAATACTAATGCATTTTCAATGTTGAAACTTCCTTGTTGAGACAGAATATGGATACAGGTATATTATGGGTATGTCTCAACATGGAGGCTGCTAACTCTCTCTTTTGCCAAAAATTATCTTTTAAAAATGATGCCATAAATGACAAGTTTTCTTTTTTTGACTCAAAGAAGAAAAGATAATCTCAAATAAAAAGCATTCCCTTAAGTGGAATAATTTTCGCTGTTTGAGAAACTCCCCTACACTGTCTTTCATTTTTTTGGGCCTGTACTACCAATTGGAAACTGGAGTCACAGGTGCTTTATGCTAAGATGTCAATCATTTAATAACATGTTCATTCAGAAAATATCAAGCTCTTCCCATGTGTTAAGCCCTGTGCTAAATGCTGGACCTATGGAGATGAAGGGAACTTGGTATCTGATGCCAAAAAAATTCAGTCTTGTTTGGGAAAACATTTATGAACTGTGACACTGATTCCAATACAATACCTCCAGATGACACGGGTGTTTCTAGCAGTTAAGACACAATGCCGTGCGTGGGCCAAAGAGAGAGGTGGAGAAACCTCACAGATGAGGAAGAGGTGGGAAATGGTCATTGCAGGCGGAAGAAAGGTAGAGAGGTGTGATAGTAAGAGCTCCATTTATCCAGGAGCTTAGTGTCCTCCCATTTTTATCTCCACAACACTCTATCAGGTGGCTATTATGATTCCCATTTACCACAGAGGAAGGCGGCTCAGCAGGGAAAGTCACTTGCTGGAGGTCACAGAGCATTAGAATGGCATGGAGTTTGAGGTAGCCATCAAAACCCAAGGGTCTACCCACCCCAGAAACTTCTTCAGAGAGCCTTCCATGGCTCTCTGCTCTCCTCCATACTCCTGAAACCGCTCACAGGGAGATGAGACAGGAAGTGCCCGCTGAGGCTACATCATCAGTAGGTGAGGTCACCAAAGAAAGGACCAGGTGCCCAGTTGGATGTGAATTTCAAACAATGCAACTTTTTATAAGTTTGTCCCAAACATTACACGGGACATGCTTTCCTTAAAAAAATAATTCGTTCTTCATCTGAAATTCAAATTTAACTGGATGTCCTATATTTTTATTTGCTCCTTTCCATCCTATCAACAAACCAACACATTTACATTTACATTTCAACTGGACCTTTCAGAACCTGAGAATGATTTGAGGTAAAAGTTCCCGTCTCCCATGGAAACTGAAGTTCTCACATTGCCAAGGTGAAACTGGTTTTGAGTGAAACAGGATAGATGTGGGTTAGCCCTCTCCGAGCCCTTCCCCACCCCTGATCTCTCTGAGCAATCTATTTGCTTTACTCAAGGATATGATTTTTTTCTATGGAGAATGTCGTGGAACCGACTGCTTTCAAATGATACAATGTCCCTAAAAGAAAGTTGGGGAAACACCAGAGGATCCTCCCCAACTTGAGGATTCCAGAATTTTCTCTCCTATTCTGTTGGAGGCAGCTGATCTTCAGCTTTGCTTCCCCTCTCAACCATCCCCGTGGAGGCTTTGGTGCACCTAACCGGGGAGAGCTGGGAGGGAGGGCACTCAGAGCACTTGACAGCGACAAGAGAGCCTCCATTTCTTCTCTTCTCTCTGGTATTTGACAAACAAGAGGGCTGTTTAATCACCGAAAGCAGGCTGAAGTGGAATTTTTATCTTGAGCCATTCACTGAAAGGACCAAATTTGGGCTGCCTTTGAAGAAATGAAAAAGAGTGGCTTCTTCCCCCTCTTCTTTCTATTCTATCAACTTAAAATAAAAATTAACAGTTTGAAGGGAAAATGCTTACATCATGGAAAAGGCATAGAAAGTTCCCTGTTAGTTAAAGATGCATAATCAAACCTCGTGGGCTAATGAAACCTAATGCTGTCTGACATAGTTTGTTTCTTTTTCTGCAAACCCTCTGTCCCAGAGCTTCACATTTTTGCTCGTATTGCTGGGGCTGCCTACAATATGGGGTCTGATAGGTTAATCTTAAGATTGCTTGGAAATGTGGTCTAGTAGGTGGGGAGAAGAAAATACAGAGGCAAATACCTTGTTTACATTATCTCATTAATCCTCCCAACAGTCCTGTCAGATAAATGCTGTTCTGCCCACTTTACAGATGAGGAAACTGAGGCTCATGGAGGTTCAGGCAAACGAGGTCAGATGAAGGCTTTGGGGAATCATGGCCAGTGGGTGGGAGTTAGAACAGGAGACTGAAGCTGCTAATTTGACACCTGCTGAAAGCCTTTGTTGACTTACCTTCTTTGCTCTCTGCCTGCAGAATTACTCATCCTTACTCTAATAACATTAGACCCAAAGCTGCTATTGTAATGTGGGTATTTTTCTTCTCTTCTCTTCACATGGGATGATGTGGAACAAATGTAAGTCTTCCCACCTTCCTGACAGCTCAGAAAGAATAAGCCAAATCAGGCCATGTGCTCATTAGAAAATAGATACCAGGATTTTCAAAACATAAGCATGTATGTAATGCTGGTGCTGGTCAATGAATGATTGGGGTTGGCTGACCTCTTTGGAAAGGTCCCTGGGCTCTAGTCCATAGACTGCATCGGCTTACTAAATGATGAAACACATCAACAGGAGCCGCTGGGGCAGACTTCAGACACCTGCCTGGTATGGTCAACTCCCTACTGCAGTTCTTTCCACCATGCTATAGGCATACAGGTGTGCAAGGGTCAGAACTTAAAATACAAAATGAAGAATTGAGTGGCAATTAGGATTAGGGCTGAGAGGGGAAGAATTCAGGTAGTAATGATCACCCATGTGAATTTACTCATTCATTCATTCAAATATTCACAAAATCAACAGTTTTTATTGAGACTCCACTATATACCAAGACCTGTTGAGAGTGTTGAATTATAACTATGAACACAATAGATGGTATCTTTCAACAGAGTGTTTATCTACTACAGATAGGAGGGATATAGCTAGCTTTGAGTGATGAATTACATTATTCATTACCTAATTACAAGGTGGGCCAATGCTTCAGAGAGCTGTGGGTGTGTATAATGGTGGGGGGGACTGACCTCATTGGGGAAGTCAAGCTAGTCTTCCCCTAAGGAGGGGAGGTTTTGAGTTAAAATCTGAAGGAAGAATAAGAATTAACTAGGTGGAATGTGGGCAGCAGTGAGGGCTGAGAAAGAATGTCCCAGGCAGAGAATTTATGTGCAAAGATTGAAGGGGAAAGAGAAGGACAGGGTGGCGGGGCCTACCCCAGTCACTGGAGCCCCCCACTGCAGGGCCTGTGACATCCATTTGCCTGCGCAAAGTGAACCCTGACCAATGGGAGGCTTAGATCCAACCTACGGACTCTTGCCTATCTGTCCATCTGGAATCTCTTGGAGAATCTGACGGAAACCTAGTAGTTTTAAAATGCACAGACATATGAACACAACCTTGTCAGAGAGCTTCAGGGTTTCATTGGCCCCATAGAGCTCTGGTTTCGGAAAGAAGTACAGATACCTTAGCGTGACATTCAAGCTCTTCCTATGTCTCCAGATTCTTCTCGGCTACATCCCCAAGCCCAACACCCATAAACCGATCTACTTCTGGGAAGTGGCTCTGTTCTCTACTGCCTACCTGCTTTGACACAGGCCCTCCTGTCTGCCTGGCGCCCTCCCTACTCTCAGCATCTCTCCTGGTCAACTCTTACTTACGTTCATGACCCAGCTCATCCATTGTTTTCTCCAGGAACAGTCCCATGACTCTCTTGGGCTGGGCCACGGACCCCTATCAAAAGCTTTTCTCATTAGAGCGCCGATCACTCCGAATCCTGGATTTTGTCTGTTTAATGGTTTTTCCTTGTCCTATTGGGCTGTGAGCTCATTGAGGGCAGGAGCTGTGGTCATAGTTAGACCCCAGGGCCTAGTATAGCACTGTGCTTCAGCAGATGCTCAGTAGATGTTTCCTGAATGAATTGATGGAGTGCCCTAATCTTGTCCCCCAAAGTTCACTTGCTAGCCTGTAGATTTGATTCCTGTGTGACCCGGATCTCCATGGGTGAACCCAGACTCCAGCTGACTCCAGGCAAGGGCCTCTGGTTCACAATTACAGTCATGCTCCAGCCTTCCAGGGCCCATGTCTCTGAGCAGCAGGAGCTCCTCTAAAGGGTTATTCACTTCAAATAAACCCCACACTGAAGTTTGCTTCGCCTGGGAGCCTTGGGATTGACTCCCACCACTGGACCACTCCCCGCCCACTCCAGAACCTACTGAGTATTATTTTTACTTCTGAGCTGATACTTACCAAAGTGTTTAATCTGGGTCAAAGCAGGCCTAGACTAGGCTTTTAAAAATCTTGCTTCTCAAAGTGAGGTCTGGGCACCAGCATCCATGGCACCCCCTGGGTGCTCTTAGAAATGCAGTATCTCAGTAAGAGTCTGAATGGGCAAAATCATAGGAATAAAAGAGTAGCATAGAGGTTGCCAGGGGCTGGAGGAATGGGAGAACGGGAGTTGGTACTTAATGGGTATAGAATTTCTATTTGGATGATGACAAATGTTCTGCAAATGGCGGTGGTGTAACACCACTGTGTTAGCCCTGTGAAGCCATTGTGGTGCGATGGGAAATTTTAGGTTATGTGTATTTTACCACAATAAAAAAGGCAAATGCAGTGTAATGCAACGTAACACCATTGTGTTACAACATTGTGGAAGTACTTAATGCCTCTGAGTTCTATACCTAAATATGAAGAAATTGTTAAATTTTGGGTTATGTATATTTTACCACAATAAAAAATGCAAAAAATGTGTGGGGTTTTGGACAGATGGATCTGTAAGTTTTACGGTTCTGTGGATTTAACTTTGACTTTCCAGGCTAGGTAAGAAGCCACCAATTTTGCTATTTATTTTAAATATACTCACTTAATCCACATCCCGGCCTCATTTGGGGATTGGCTGTTCAGCATCCCAGGCAGTGTTCCAAAATGCTCACTCCTGGGCTGATGTGGGTTGTATCCACCAATCTGTAGCAAAACGAGAAAAAACCCACTATAGGCAATATTGTGAGTTTTGCAGGAAGTGAAATTTAGTCAGTTTAGGAGTAAATTCTGACATAATGTTTTCCCCTTTCCTACATTTTGGTGTAAAGTGTATTTCCTCTTGTGAAATGATCGTGGTTGTTTATGATAGTTGACTCTTCAAAAAAAAAAATCTACACTTGACCAAAAAAACTGACAGCCTTTATTTATCTCATTTATTGATATTTTAAAAGTTGCATTTGTTGTGGATACCTAACCTCTGGAAACACTCATTTCTAGCTCCGAAGAGGTCAGTAGTTGGAGTGGGATGGATGGACAGGGGGACAGGAAGGGACACTCATGGGTGGGCTCCAAGTTCATGAGTTCTGGAGAACTTCCTGCCCCCCCACCTCACTGCCCCCCTCTCTGTCTTGCCCTAGCATGCTTGACCCACTTGCCTTCCTCCACGTGGCTTATTTTGGCTTCTGAGCTCATTCTGGGTTTTCTTTCTTAATTGTTCCTCCCTTCTTCTCTTTACCTGGCCTTACTGTTCAGGAAACTTCAGAGCTGGCCTCTTTCTGGAAGCTGTCCCAAATAACCCACCTGGCGGGGCTGTCCTCTCCTCTGCACTCCCTCAGTGTCTGTGTATTTTGATGACCACTGTGGGAATCCCATGGTGGAGGTACCATGGGCTTTGTGTTTCTTTCCTTCAGAGTGTAGTTATTGAGAGCGCCCGCTACGTGCTGCACATCACATGGGGGGCAGCAATGCACAAGGGTGAACCAGGCAGACTGGTGTCCTCCTTCCTGGAGCCCTGTTTTAGTAGAGGGAGATGGAAAATAAACACATAATAAACAGGTGGAGATAAGAGCTATAGGGAAGTAAAACAAGCTGATGGGGGAGAAGAAAACAGGGCTATTAATTTTGGGGTAACAAGAGGAAGGAGCATTTGAACTGAGATCTGAATAACAAGAATTTAAAAATCTAGGAGTAGGATGTTCCAGGCAGATGGAACAGCAAATGTAGAGGCTTAGAAGTAAGACTTAGCTCAGCAATTTTTAATTGAAATATAGTTTATATACAATATTGTATTGATTTCGGATTAACAACTTGGTGATTCATCAATTATATATATTATAAAATGCTCATCAAGCTAAATGTAGCTACATCTGTCACCAAAGATACTATAATATTATGAGCTATACTCTCCTGTACTCCATATCTATGACTAAATTATTTTATAATTTGAAGTTTGTACCTCTTTATCCCCTTTACCTGTTTCCCCCCTGCTCCCTGTCATGGTAATCAAACAGCCCATCTCTGTGTTACGTATCTGTTTCTGTTTTGTTTGTGGTCAGAGTCCCCATATAAGTGAAATCATGTTGCTGGTATTCTTCTCTCTCTGGCTTATTTCACGGAGCATCCTGCCCTCTAGCTCCATCCATGTTGTCGCAAATGACAAGATTAATTTTTTTCTTAAGGCTGAATAATATTCCATTGTGTAAATGTACCACATCTTCTTTATCCATTCACCTATTGATGGACACTTTGCTCTCATATCTTAGCCATTGTAAATAATGCTGCAATAAACATAGGGGTACATATATATCTTTTTAGATCAATGATTTCATTTTCTTCAGGTAGATTCCCAGAAGTAGAATTGCTGGGTCTTAGGGTATTCTATTTTAAGTTCATTGAGAAACCTTCATGCTGTTTTCCACAGTGGCTGCACCAATTTGCAATCCCCACCAGCAGCGTAGAAAGTTCCCTTTTCTCCACATCCTCACCAACACTTGTTATTTCTCATCTTTTGGATAGTGGCCGTTCTGACTGGTGTGAGGTGATATCTCATTGTGGTTTTAATTTGCACTTCCTTGATGAGGATGTGAGATGGAGCATCTTTTCATGTGTCTGCTGGCCATCTGTATGTCTTCTTTGGAAAAATGTCTATTCAGGTCATCTGCCCATTTTTCAGTCAGGTTATTTGTTTTTTTTTGGTGTTGATATTTTTGAGTTCTTTATATATTTTGGATACTAGCCCCTTATCAGAGACATCATTTACAATGATATTCTCACATACACTAGACTGACTTTTCATTTTATTGATGGTGTTCTTTGCTGTGCAGAAGATTTTTAGTTTGATATTGACTCACCGTTTTGTTTTTGCTTTTGTTTCCTTGCCTGGGGAAACATATCCAGGAAAAACTTTCTAATGCTGATGTTCAAGAGTTTACTGCCTATGTTTTCTTCTAGGAGTTCTATGGTTTGAAGTCTTGTATTTAGGTCTTTAACCATTTTGAATTTATTTTTGGATATGGTTTAAGACAGTGGCCCAGTTTCATTCTTTTGCACACAGCTGTCCAGTTTTCCCAACCCCATTTATTAAAGAGATTGTCTTTTCCTCATTGTATATTCATCCAGCTCAGAAATTTTGAGGAGTACTTATGAAGGTAAAAGCGTGTCATGTCACGACTCTTCTTAAAGTTCTTCAAAACCTCCTTATTACCTTAAAGATAAAACCTTGCTTATGAAAGGCTTCTCATGACCTGGCCCCATCCTCCTCTCCAACCATACTCATGACCATGAAATCTTCAGTGTTTCTTGAGCTTGAATCAGCCACCTGGTGGGTTGTCAAAACACAGGTAGCTGGGTCCCAACCCCTAGAATGTGCAATTCAGTAAGTCTGGCAGTTGGTTGGGTGGGTGGTGTGCTGAAAATTTGCATTTCTATCAAGTTCCCTGAGATGCTGATGCTGCTGGTCTAGACTCCACTTGAGAACCAATGTCTTTGCAGCGCTGTCTTACTTCAGGGTCTTTGGACGTGAAAATTCTCCCTGGAGCTTCCTCTCCCTCTCCCTGTCTCCTTGGCCTGGATGACTCATCTTGGGTCTCATGTTTCCCTGATTGTCCCAACACAGGGAAGGAAGCCCCTTCTACGAATCTTCAGCCCTCTGAGTTTGACACATGATATCACAGACCAAAGTCATGGCCATGTCTGTCCCCCACCCTGGACTGTGAACCTGTCAGAGACAGAGATATTTTCTTCCTTCTTGTTGAAACCTCAGCACTTGTACAATCCCCGGCACATAGTCTGTGCCCAATAAATTTTGTAAATGTGTTATAATAATTAGAGCACATGACTTGCAGTACTTTTCTAAGAGTCAGCCACACTCTGGGGCCACAGCCATATTAAGGGGTCCATTCATTCAATAAGACCTCCAGCTTCCTTCACCTTATGTAGAAATCCACAGCACTGCCTTTCCAGGTCAGTTCCACCTCCTTCCTTACTTCTAAGTTTCTGAAAGCAGAGAGTCTGGCTATTGTTTGGAGTTTCCCTGCCTCTCTGTCTCTCTGTCTCTCAGGGGACCCCGTCCAGCCCCAGAATCACCTGGCACTGCTGGCCTCTGTTCAGCACCAAGTTCTCTGTGTTTCTCAGATACAGGTTCTAAAGCTACGCCAGGGCCTCTGACTCAGCACGGCGAAGGTGAGTGGAATGGTTAAGAGCAGTCTGGCCACTCAGCCAGAAAATGCAGTCACAGCCACACCAGACATTTAATATCGAGGTAGTTCCTTTCAACCTAGTAAAGAGCTGCTCCTCTAATCCCCAACCAGGGCCTGCTGTCTGCACCGTTCTGGCCAGCACAGCCATATATCTGGTACCCAGGCTGCACTAGGCCTAGCATCCATGTAATTACTAGTTTCTCCATGCCACACTAGTGAAATATTTTGAATATCACTCAGTTAAGAGCATGGGCTTTGTGCTCGGAAAGGCCTACATCTAAATCCTAACTCCTCCACTTAGCACTTACCTGTGTGTCCTTGGACAAGGCAGTTCATCTCTTTGAGCCTCAGTTTCCATGCATGCAAAAGACAGATCACAATAATAGCCTCTTCTTTGGACTGTTATAAGGAGGGAACAAGATGATGTATACAAAGTGCTTAATCTGCAAGGTAGATAGTAATTGCTTAACAAACGCTAGTATTAAAATTACTGTTATGAGTATTCAAAGCAAAGAGAAACAAAGAAACTACAGAATGTCACCCCTAGGAGGGCCCTTAGAGATGCTCCTGCCCAGGAGTTGCAGTAGGGTTGAGGGGGGTATGTATACGCAGAAGGGGGCTGGATGCGATGCAGTTAGGAGTAGGGGAGTCTGTGGCAAAAAGGAAATCATTTGCCTTTGACCTGTAGTCATTGAAATTCTTTGCAGACCTTGTGGACAGGAAACATATACATCTGTAAGCCAGATCCATCCTGGGGGCTGCCAGTTTGAGACCTCTTAGAACTCTGACCCCTAAATTTCACAGATGAGCAACTCTTACTCCTAGCTCTGGCCTCAGTTTTTCCAAGTTCAGTGAGGATAGGAATCCTGGCTCTTCAAGGCCTCTGTGCATGGCCCAGCCTCACCTAAAGACCTCTTGAAGGTGATGGGACTCAGAATCATCGGCTTGTTCAAATTCCTGAATAATAGACCTAAGGAATCCTCCATAAAGTCTAGTTGAGAAAGATTTTTAAGAATTGCATTTATCCCTTTTCTCAAAGCAAAGTTCTAGGGCACATTTATTTTAATCACCCCTATCCCCAAAGAAGAGTAATGGGGAAATTTACCCTAGACATTCTGGCTGTATAAACTCAAGACAAGTCCTTTCCCTTCTTACAGAGCCTGCTCAAAGGGCTGCTACAAGAAATAACTGTGAAAATGAGGAAAGATTACGTGCTCCAGAAGTTATTCTGGGCTTTTGGGGCATCAAGAGCTTGAGTAGACAAGCTTACTTTGCCTGTAAGGCAAAGTAAGTTTCTAGGAAGAAAGTGATACATCAACAACCACAGTCACATCACAACATGGACTATTGATTCTTTTGGTAATTATTTCTGCAACGTCCAATCCAGGGGCAAGGTGGAGGGAGGGTGCTGCTGCAGAGAGCTAGCCTCAAAGCCCCCGGCTGCAGAAGATGCCTCACTTAAGCTCTGCTTCCCAGTCTGCCTTGTGTGGAGGCGTGTGAACAGCCTTGGTCTCCTCTTTCTTTCTTCCAAAGCAAAGGTCAATTGGTCAATTGCCTTTGTCTTCTGTTTCAAAGCATTCCAGGAGAGAATTCTGTTTTCCTTTCGGTAGAAAAGTACAGACAAAACAAAGTGAGCCACATTCAGAAGTTGCAGCCTATCTTTAAAAGCAGGAGGCACTAGAAGCGATATATAATGTACACACATCACAGACACACACACACACACACACACACACACACACACACCAGGTGATATGTGACAGGTGGAGGGGTGCTTTTAGATGCAAGCTGGGTTCTCTTAGGCAAGTTCTCTTTCCACCCTCCTGTTCAGAAGAATGCAGATTGGGGTGTCCACCTGTAAATATGACACCTGCTTCGTACAGTGGTTGTGGTGCCCCACAGTGCGCATATGCCAAATGTGCGTTGTTTGCCCACTGCACACCTTTGTACAAAGAGGCTTTGAATCAGATGCTCATAGTGTCACTTTCCAGTCCTGGAAAAGACAATGTTGGGCTATTAAACACGCAAAGATAACATGATAGGCCCTGAACGTTGGTGGTTTGCCTGCTCCCTTAGGATTTCTGTAGCCTTTTGTCTCATCTGTGCTCTTACATACTATTTGCACTTTAAAAAAATGGAATAATTTGGAATGAGATGTGTTTTTTAAATTGAAAGATAAACCAGAAAAAAGTTTGAAATTATGTATGGAGAGGGAGAAAATACAGTGGAAAAGATGGGGTGTCTAGACTTGTTCCATTATACCTTTTTGGTACTTCAAAGTTGAGAACCATGGAAACGTTTTACATAATTAAAAAGTAAAATTCTATTAAAAGCAATCCTTCAAATCAAAAGTGGAGTAAAAGTAAGTAAATAACCCTCAGTGTGATTCTATTCCAACTGATTTTAATACTCAGTAATTTGAATACACACCCAAGTGAGAGGTTAAAAAAAAATCTTAAACTTATTTCGGTAATCATTTTATAGGTGGTAATATAACTCTGGTTGTTCTGAAACGGACATGTGTATATGGTGGGGTAAAGGAAATAAGAACAGACACACATTTTATTGTGCTTCAGTTTACTGTGTTTCACAAATACCACGTTCTTTACAAATTGGAGGTTTGTGGCCACCCTGTGTCCAGCAGGTCTGTTGGCACCATTTTTTGCAACAGTGTTTGCTCACTGTGTGTGTCTGTGGCACAGATGGTAATTCTCACACTATCGCAAACTTTTGCGCTTCTCTTTTCTTTGGTGTGGTGATCTGTGATCGGCGGCCCTTGATGTTACTGTTGTAATTATTTTGGAGTGCCGCAAACCATGCCCATATAAGACGTATTAAGTGTGTATGAACTTAATAAATGGGTGTGTTTTGACTGCTTCACCAACCAGCTATTCCTTTGTCTCTCCCTCTCGTTGGGCCCCATATTCCATGACATATAACGGTGTTGAAATTAGGCTGATTAGTAACCCTACAATGGCCTCTGTAAGTGTTCAAGGGAAAGGAGGAGCCTCCATCTCTCACTTTAAAGCAAAAGGTAGAAATGATTAACCTTAGTGAGGAAGGCATGAGAAAAGTAACCTAAAATCTGGGCCACTTGTGCCAAACAGTTAGCCAAGTTGTAAAAGCTAAGGAAAGTTCTTAGAGGAAATTACAACTGCTACTCCAGTGAACATATGAGTGATAAGATAGTGAAACAGACTTATTGCTGATATAAAGTTTTAGTGGTGTGGATAGAAGATCAAACCAGCTACAACATTCCCTTAAACCAAAGTCTAATCCAAAGCAAGACCATAATTCTTTTCAGTTTTATGAAGACTGAGAGGTGAGGAAGCTGTGGAAGAAAAGTTGGGAGTGAAAAGAGGTTGGTTCACAAGGCTTAAGGAAAGAAGCCAAATCCTTAACATAAAAGTACAGGTGAAGTAGCAAATGCTCATGTAGATAGAAGCTGTAGCAAGTCATCCAGGCGATCTAGCTAAAATAATTAATGAAGGTGGCTACACTTAACAACAGATTTTCAGTATAGGTGAAACAGCCTTCTATTGGAAGAAGATTCCATCTAGGACTTTTATAGCTATAGAGGAGAAGTCAATGACTGGCTTCAAAGCTTCAAAGGACAGGCTGACTCTCCTATCAGGGGCCAGTGTAACTGCTGACTTTTTAAGTCGAAGCTAATGCTCATATACCACTCTGAAAATTCTAGGGCCCTTACGAATTTTGCTAAATCAAATCTTCTTGTACTCTACAAACAGAACTACAAAGCCTAGATGAGAGTACATCTGGTTACAACATGGTTTACTGAATATTTTAAGCCCACTGTTGAGACCTACTGCTCAGAAAACAAGACTCCTTTCAGAATATTACTGCTCATTGATAGTGCATGTGGTCACCCAGAGCTCTGATGGAGATGCACAATGAGATTAATGTTGCTTTCATGTCTGCTAACACAATATATATATTCTGCAGCCCATGAATCAAGGAATCATTTTGACTTTCAAGTCTTATTATTTAAGAAATAAATTTTAAAATGCCATAGCTGCTGCAGATAATGATTCCTCAGACGCATCTGAGCAAAGTAAATCAAAAACCTTCTGGAAATGATTCACCACTCTAGATGCCAGTAAGAACATTCATGATTCATGGGAAGAGGTCCAAATACCAACATGAACAAGAATTTGGGAAAAGTTGATTCCAACCCTGATGGAAGACTTTGAGGGGTTCAAGACTTCAGTGGGAGAAGTAACTGCAGATGTGAATTAGAGTTAGAAGTGGAGCCTGAAGGTGTAACTGAATTGTTGCAACCTCATGATAAAACTTGATAAGGAATTGCTTCTTATGAATGAGCAAAGAAAGAGGTTTCATGTGATGGAATCTACTTCTGGTGAAGATGCTATGAAGATTGTTAGTAAGACAAAGAAGGACTGAGAATATTACATAAACTTAGTTGATAAGGTAGAGGTGGGGTTTCCAAGGACTGACTTCAGTTTTTGGAGTTGTGCTATGGGTAAAAAGCAATCAGACAACATCACATGGTGCAGAGAAATCGTTGGTGAAAGGAAGAGTCAATCTATGCAGCAAACTTCATTGTCTTATTTTCAGAAATTACCACAGCCACCCCAACCTTCAGCAATCACCACCCTGACCAGGCAGCAGCCATCAGCCATCAGCATCAAGGCAAGACCCTCCCCTAGCAAAAAGACTACAACTCACTGAAAGCTCAGATGGTGGTTAGTGTTTCTTAGCAAGCGAGTATTTTAATTAAAGTATGCACTATGCAATTTTAGGCACATTCAACAGACTACAGTACAGTGTTCCAAGTTTTACATATTCTAGGAAACCAAAAAATTCATTTGACTTGATATTTTGCAGTATTTGCTTTACCGTGGTCATCTGAACCTGCAGTATCTCTGAGGCATGCCTGTAATTATGTAGGTGTCACTAATCTTGGATTTTTAGCACGTCAAAAAAGAGATGCAAATCTAAGATTTATAATTTATAAGAAAAACGTGCAGCCCTTATTTGAGCTAGAAATATCAGTAGAAACTTCTTCTTTTTTTGTCTTAAAATAAAATTTCCCAGATCTCCCTGCCAAAAAGTCCTAGAAACAATTACTAAGCTGTAGGGATCAACAACCCTGACATCCACTAAAAGGAAGTACCTGATGTTTGGGAAAATGGCTGATTCCAGTTCTGGGACTGGAAATTCGTGCTTAGAATATCTTGATAGATAAGAAAGCCATCAAAGGCTTCTGGGTCATGTCAAAGGACTCAGGAACCAATTGAACAGACTCTCCTGGCTAAAGATGGCACAGTTTTAGCATTGATAAGAATAATTGAGGCACATCAAATATATTTAAACTTATGAGTTCCTCATAAGGATAAAAGCAAACCAATAATACTTTGTAAGGATGTTAGTACATTATTTTTTGAAGTAGTAAATAAAGGGAAAGAACCAAGTATATATTCTGCCTTTTCTATACTAAAAGTGTCCTGAGTTGCCCAAATAGTTGATGAGGGAATATTTCTCTATTATAAAAGTATTCCAGCTAGTACATGAAAAATAAAAGATGAATTAGAACACCACCATTTTGCAACTCCTAATAAATTAATAAATTAGGCAAAGCTCTTCAGTGTCAGCTGGTATCACAAGAAAAGAAAAAATCATACATTATTAACCTCCTGGTGGAATTTCTTTTGAACTTAAATCTGATTAAACCTTTAGATCTTAGTATCACTTAACAGGAAACAGAGGGGCACAGAGAAACATGTTATCAATGCCACAGGTATGCAATCAGGAAAATACAGATTATGGGAAAATCTTCTAGACAGGCAACCAAGTTTCTCTTCAAAAATAAAGAGAGACGGAATGTGTGTACATCTGCATGCATGTCAGGGGTGGGGAGACCTGTAGATTAAAGGATACTAAAGGAGACTTATCAACCAATCACAATGGATAACCCTTATTTGAATCCTAATTCGAACAAACAATATATAAACACTTAAGAGGAAATTGGGAAAAAGTGGGCATTGGATATTTGGTGATATTATGGAATTGTTCGTTTTGTCTCCTGTGATAATGACATTGCAGTTATGAAAAAAAAAAGCAGCTCCTGTCTTTTAGAGATACATCCTGCAATATTTACCACTGGAATCATACAGTGCCTTGGATTTGCTTCAAAATAATTTATGAATGTGGAAAGTGGATCAGAGCAAGATATTTAAAAATCAACTATCATTAATTGTTGAAATTGGAAATCAGTACACAGGGGCTCTTTATGCTAGTCTCTTTCCTTTTCTATGTATTTGAAATTTTCTATAATAAAAAGTATTTTAGAAAGTGAATCACCTCTTTATGTAACAAATACACTTAAAGAGGATGTTTTAGAAATGAAAAATCAGTATCATATACCAATTATGGAAGGTAACTGTAAAAATAAATTCAATGAAAGCAAAGCAATGTTATTAACTTCTAGTTGTCCAAGCCTCTGTATCTGAAGTCACTTTCTCATTGTTGAAAAATAAGTGCTAAGAGATGTGTTCAAGACATTTCAAGAAAATCAAGGCATGGAGTTTTACTTCTGAAGATAATAATCAAAGGCCAGTAAGACAGTCGATAAAAGGAGTGCTTGATGTGATCCTGCGCTATGTCATTTAATACTTTGTCTGCCTGGGGACCACCTAAAACTTTTGGGGGGAGTACCTTCAAGGTTCCAAGGGGCCTCACTTTGAGAAATAATGACATAGTATCACTGGCTTTTAAAATTGGGTAAAATAATGGCAGTTCCCTCATTTATTCCTGCGGAGCATATTCTTCCATCACTGACTCTCCATTTCTCCTCCATTCTTTCATCGCTGTGCTCTCTAGTCTTCAGCTTCCTCCTCCAGTGTACCCAGTTCTCTTCCACTGTGTAGTCTGCACATACTGAATCCTTTTACCACTCTGAGACTCAGTTTCCAAACCTGCAGAATTCAGACAATGGAAGTTCCTTGCTCATAAGGCTTTCGCAAGGGTTAAATGAGTTAATGTTTATCAAGGGTTTAGCACAAGTGGTTACTATAATATAGAACATAGTAACATATACTTGAAAAGTACAGCTATTATTATCTAAGACATCAATGAATGTATTATAAATGTATTTGTCTTGTAAACTCTAGGGAACTATGCAACCAAGGAAGGAGGATTCCTGGTTTACCTATGTCTGTCCAGGGTCCTTTGAAGCAGTTCATATGTATAATCTAGAAGAGAAGTGGACACTAAAGAGCACAAGCGGAATTTAAATTAGACAAAAGGTAGAACTTCCAGTAAGTGATAATTAGTAAACCTTGAGTAGTGCAATCACTTTTTTCTCCCTACAATTACATATGAAGAAATACAGAATGAAGAATGATCCTGTTTAAAGGCACAAAGACATAAATCGGTCTCATTATCATATTTCCCATTATCTTGGTAATTATTTGAATCATTCACTGTTCACTGGACTTTTGGAAATGGGCATAGACTGTCAAGTACCATGATGTCCCTTGATGCTGGTAGGTGATGATTAGCCCCATTGTACTCAGAGAAGTGATAGGCACAGTGGAAGTAAGGCGTTTACCCAACGTAACTAACACAGTAATGTCAGTGAGGTGGGTTTGAACTGACTCAGGTTGAGGGGTAGCTGTTTCTCTGAGCTGGAGGTTCTACCTCTTTGGATCACTAGGAGGAAGGATGCATAAAAATCTCTCTAGCTCCTGCTCTAGAGTGTATGGGTTTGTAAATCCTAGAATCATTTGTCCCTGGTCTCCCCCTTTTCTAATGAAAGAATAATACTAATAGGTACAGAATTATAATTAAGACATGCGTGGCATGTTGTTTTTATTTGGAATGTCAACTCCATCCAATTAGTGCCGGCCATCTAAAGAATGTGTTGAGGAAGGATGCTGAGGTTTTGTCCCAGGAAAAATGCTCTGATGGATTAGTGATGTCTGCCACCGGCACAGCACTGAGGATAGGCAGCAGTTGTATCCCACATATTTGTATTCATTAAACAGCATAGTGATATGTCTCAGGGTGGGCTGCTCGCATCTGGGAGAAAACAGAAATACTCTGACAAAATGAGAATAAGATGCTTATATTTTGATAAGCTAATGGAAGAACTGGAGTTTGCATCATACTGGAGAAGCCAGACCTGAAATCTAAGTCACATGTGGCATAATTGCTGCCCATCTCTGTATGATGCTGGTGGCAGACATCACTAATCCATCATAGCACTCTTTCTGTGACATGACCTCAGAATCCTTCTCAACACATTCTTTAGCCAACCCCTATTAATTTGTTGGAGTTGACATTCCAGACTTGATAAGGTATAAAGGGGACAAATGTTAGGCAGTGGGGCCCTGGAAGGTGAATTAGACTATGTACTCCTTCAGAAAAGTGACCATGTTTTGTTTATCATCGGACCCCCCATGCCCAGGATTGTCCCTGTCCAAGTTTAGGCATCAATGAATGATTACTGAACTGAATATGGCCTGACTTGAGATACTAACAGGTGATGATTCCAGCAGCATCAGCAATAATAGCTACCATTTAATGTGCATTCACTATGAACCATACACTGTGCTAAGTCCCCTACAGGTAATATTTCATTTACTCCTCACAACAACCATATGAAATGTGCACTCATATCTCCATTTTGCAAATGGGGAAACTGAGGCAGAGGTTAGTAACTAACCCAAGGTCATCTAGCTGAAAAGTGGCAAAGCGGGGCTTCATACCCTAGATCTGACTCCAGAGGGAGTGATCTTAACCATGTGAATAATAACTGATTTCTAGTAAACTATGTTCCAAACACTGTTCTATGTCTGGTACACATGTTAATTCCTTTCATCCTTGGAGATTATCCATGTAAACACATACTATTTGATCTTTACAGAATCTTCAGATGACTGATAAAGAAACCAAAGCACAGACACGTGAAGTCACTCCTCAAGATCACATAGCTAGGATATGGCAGAGCTGGAATTTGAAGCCAGGCTGTCTGATTTTGAGGCCCTGAATTTGTCACCAAACACTCTGAATTTAGAAATCACCACTGTGTGCCTCTCTGTATGAAGCTCATTTGTATCTGAAAGTTTTCACACAATCCCACCCTGGAAGACCTGATATCCCCCGGACCTCCACCCTCAAGCAAAACTAGGAACTGCATTTTTCACAGACTTCCTTTGCTGCCTACAGAATCACTTTGGGTAAGTCAGTTGACCATCCTACAGCTAAACTTCCTCACCTTTAAAAGGGAGTCAGAGCAGCTTCTTACCATTGGGATCATAAGAGGCAATGTCAGGCATATGGGAACTTTATCAGTACTCTAGGAACCTAGAACAAGGACAAGCTGGAGATGTTGACTGATCTTGCGGAGGTAGGATTCCAGCCACCTTTCCCCTGCAGGTGACTCAGTTCAGACCCCAAATGTCATGATGACTAAGGATGGTTTTTAAAAGCCCAGGATACTCAAGGACCGAGCTCTCAAGTGCACTTAAAATGATAGTCAACTTCAGGTGAAAAATAGGGCCAGGGAGTGATAGCAGAGTGGGGGATTTTTTTATAGGAGGGAGGGAGGGGACAGGTGCAGCCTAGTGTGTTTTCTCCTGCACCTGCAAGCTCCCAGCCCCAGCCCAGCCTCTTGGCCGCCTCAACCCACTTAAGAAGCCTGCAAATGCAATCCTCCTTGTAGACCAGAAGGGGTCACTGCAGAGCGAGCAGCGCTCTCAGGCGCTCATAAACTCGCACACAAAAAAACCAAAAATCCAAATGTGTATTCGCTTCTGGGTTGATACTCGGTTACTCCGGGGTCTTTCTTCTTTCTCCTCCCCCATTTTGTTCTGTGTTCCTCCTCCCCTTTCTCTCCCATTCCCTTTCGAAAAATGTCTTAAGTTCACATGTTGCTAGTCCCCCTTGGTCCCCCATCACTGTCCGCATCAGCAAGAGGCCGAGACTGAGTGCCAGATGCTTGGAGGCCTTTAAGACTTGGCGAGGTGTCCTTCCAGGAATTTGCAGCCTGAAGAGTGGGAGTAACAACTCTGCAGAGATGAAAGGGCTCCAAGGGAGAGATGGGCTGAGGGGTACTGCAACTCTCTTTTTCTTAATGAGAACCCTGGGGGGTAAAACCAGAGAAATTCTGCCCAGACCCTCTCCATCTAGAGTTTATTTGTGATTCTAAACTCTCACTTTCTGGGATTAAGGTTGAACTGGGAGTGGGGAGATGGGGAGAAAGACCAAAAAGTAACTTGTAACCCTCAGATTGGCCCCCTCAAATTCCTCCCCCTAAACTCTTTCTTTTCCCAAAGGGACTCCTCTCCGGAGAGCAGCTGCATTAAGGAAAGTGGCTGCAGCCGCATTCCCCAGGAGTGGATGGGATGGGGTGGGGTCGGGGCACTCTTTCCTTTGGCAGGGTTTGGCAGCAGGGACATTGGGCTGGCTGGCTGTGAGGCACAAAAGAAATATCCCTTACAGCTCGTCACGCACAGATGTAACGCTGCACCCCTCTGCGGGCGGGGGCCGGCTTGGCAGATGGCGAGAAGCCGAATTGGAGACGGATTGTCCATCAAACGGCACTTCCTGGGTGTTGGGGATCTCGCGGTGGCCAGGCGCAAAGAGGAATGCAGAGGGCCCCCATTGCTGGCCTAGGCAGTCCCTCTCAGAAGTGAGGGGGCAGGTTGGGCAAATGGGTTTAAGTCTTTTACTTCCCCCCTCAATAGAAGACCCGCTAGAATACTTGCGAAGGGGTGGCAGGGAGGTGGCTGAGCCCTCAGGGCACGCAACGAGGGGCGAGGGAAGGCCCGCTACGGTGGAGAAGAGCGGGCTGGGAAGCCGGATCTCTTGCCAGGTTCAGTTCGGGGTGCCGGGATTGCTTCTCCGAGGGGTCAGCGCTGCAAATCGGTAGCCCGGGGCCCCGGTGACAGACGCACGCCCCGCCCTTTCTCCTCCCAGGACCTGCAGGCTTTTGTTATGCAGATGGCGGCAGGAGGCTGAGCCGGAGGAGGAGGGAGTTGGGGGGGGGGCGGAGAGACCGAGGGAGGGAGCAAAGTGCAGCTCGCGCGACCAGCCTTCTCTCCCAACGTTACATTGTGCGAGAGACAAAACCAGGGCGCGCCTGAGCTCACACGCGCACGCACACACAGACGACCCCGTCGCCTCTTCCCTCCTGGCGCTGCCGAGAAACCCAGCCTCCCTCCCCTTCCTGGGACGCGGAGGCTCAGCAAGCTCAGAGCGCAGCCCAGAGCCAACCCGGAAGGCGAAGAAAGGCGGTGGACAGCCTTCTTTCTCCCCTGCCTGCCCGGGCTGAGGCGTCCCATCCCCCTCCCCGAACCCCGGTCTCTCCCACCCCACCCCTCTGGGTTTCACGCGGACAGAGCCAGAAGCCGGGTGTGCCCCCGTTTGGAAGCCACGTTTCAGCACTTCGGACAGCGCCCGGGCGCCCCGGCCCCTTTGGGTTGGCTATGGCGAGCGTTCAGCAAGGCGAGAAGCAGCTTTTTGAGAAGTTCTGGCGAGGAACCTTTAAAGCTGTGGCCACCCCGCGTCCCGAGAGCATCATTGTCGCCAGTATCACAGCCCGCAAACCGCTACCAAGGTAAGGACTTCCTCCTGAAGAGAGGAGACCCTGATGTTCCCCCTTTCTGGCCTGTACCCCTGAGACCTGAGGGGTGGATGCAGGCAGCTGGGCCAGGGCGTCTGTCTTTTCCCATCACTACTAGGTATCTCCCGCTGGAACATGGGAACTAATGGCTTGTATGAGGTGGAACCTGGTGAGAAGGGACAGAGTCTTTAGAGAGAGTGACACTCAATGGTCACTGACCTGGGAGTTGCTAGTCTAGAGGTAATGTTTTCTTAGGGTGGGTGGTGTAGGTGAGGTATGACTTGACTGAGAAACTTTTTTTTGGTATCACATTGCTCAGAGGAGGCGGGGTGAAGCAATGGTGGATTTGAGGTGGTTGGAGGTGTTGTACGGGAAGAGGAGATGAGAGCTGAGCCAGCTCAAGCAGTATTCAGAGGTAGCGGTACATTTCTATACTCAGCTCAGAAACCAGCAAGCTCTGAACATCTTGACAAAAGCCCATATGCTGTTCCCTCAAATACACCCTAAACAGCACCCTCCTCCACTTCTTTCTGGCTGCTGCTGCTGAATTCTCTCCTCTCCAGCATCCAAAACCAGGACTCTGAGCTCAAGAGTCGGGGGGTGGGGGGCGCTTCCAAGATTGTGAAGATGGTCTTGGAAGAGTTTTATTTGGTTTCTCAAAAAGGATCAGGTTGCTTTGAACTCGGGGCTGAGAACAGGTCCTTAGATGGCAGTGGAAATAGTGGGATGGGAGGAGGGTAAGAGAACTGAAAGAAAGAAAGAGGAAGAAGAGAATGTGGGGTGAAACAGAGGGGAGGTTGGGGAGAACAAGAGCATTCCAAGACAGAGAAAACCCAATTCTTTTCACAAACCATCCCAGTTAGAGGAGTTTGAGAATGAAAGGAAGAAGGCTGTGCCCTCTGTCAGGGAAAATCAAGGCAGTAGGAAACTCATCTTTTTGCTGGTGTTGGATGAGTGGTTCAGTGGGAGAAAAAGAAAGAAGCGGATCAGGGGAGACCACTTGGAGGACTGATTAATCCTGGCAGGCTGCATTTAGGGAGTAGATTGAAAACACGTCTGGGAAAGTGCTTCAGACAGAATGCCTGCTCTGGTACAACTGAACCAGAACTTTCCACAGGGTGTGGAGTGGATGCCAGGGAATCATATCAAAAGAATCAAACAGACTGGAGAACTTTTCATAGTCTGATAGGGACTTAGCTCACACAGGTCTTTAGAAAAATGGGTGCCCTGTGTTGGGAATGGGTGGACTGGAAACCTGATGGGCTGGCAGGATGTGGCCAGCTAGCTGCAAGCAGCAACAGCAGGTGGTATTTGTGGATGGGAATGAGGGGACACCCTCTGACACAGGCTGAAGAATGGAACGGTAACACCAAATGCCATCCAAAGCTGGTGTTTCTCTGCCTGGAAGGAGGTTCTTTGTAGAGAGTTTTCAAATCGGTGGTTTTATCTTCCTGGGTTTCTGCCATGCATTCCACCTTTGGAGTGTACCTACTGCTGGCAAATCAGGTGCTGCGGCGGCCAAAGAATATGCCCTTGTAGAAGAGACTAAAGGGAATTTCATAGGAAACTAGAAGTATGGCATTTGGTCCAGAGTCTTCCATATATTTCAGGGATGCAGGGAAAGGAGAGAAGATTCCTGATGGTCTCTTAACTCAGAGAATGCCTAATGTCCTCCCGGTGTGGCACATGCTCTTTGCCTGTCAGTGTGTTACTGTCATGCCCTTTTCTTGGTCATATTCTCAATCATAGAAATTGCCCACAAGGTCCCCCAACCCTCATTCTTTTCTGTAGCATTATCCAAATGCTAATTTAATCCATCTGAGACTCTTGCAGTAGCTAACCCTCCCCACCCAGATGTCATTTCTCTCCTGGTGTCTTTTTATGTTCTGCGTCTCCTTTTGCTTAGAAACCACTCCCCAGGTGAGAGTCTGTGCAGTAAGCCCTAATGTATGTCATGCTGGAAGGATGCTCTCAATACTTCTCTAACAGGCGTGGCCTTTCTGTAGAATAAATTCTAGTTTGATAGCTGCAACTCCTGGTTTGGGGTGGAAAGTGAGCCTGGAGCAGCCGTATTCAAGTCTTCAGGAAAGGCAGAGTTTGAGTTGTCTTTTAACAGACTGTCCCTAAAACCCAAATCATCCCCATTCTCATCCAAGCCAGCCACATCCAGTGATGGTCCATTTCCACCTCTTTTTTAATGTTCTATACTTCACAGTGAAGTACCACGTTTCTAAAACAGAGTTGTTAGGAAGGACAGGGACAGAGACACTGGCATAGCTTCAGCTGGGCCCCATTGGCTTCCTCTAGAGGCAGTCTGGGGACTTGGTCTCATCAAAAATGTTGTTTAGGTCCATGAGTCAAGCCCAGTTCACAGTCAGCAGATCTACAGGGAGGAGGGGGAAGGCATGGATGAACCACCAGCCAGCCCTGTTAGTTACACATTTAATATTTGTTTATAGATGAGGGCTACCCCCTCAGTGAACTTCCCCAGGATATTTGAAGTCTATCTCTGAAGATAATTCAGTACCAGGATAGAAGCATACATACATTCAATTCACCGGTTTCATAGCAATATGCATACATCATACAACTGTGCTCTGAGCAAAACCGTCCCTAGTCCCCATCTTCCTCTCCTAGTAAGGCATACTTGATGAGGCAGTAGCTTTACAATGTATCAAATTGCAAGCAGATGTCTGACTCAAATGTCAGAACAGTATAGCAGAGTGAGAGGCGGTATATCATAGTGGTTAAGAGCTCAGACTTGAGTTTCACACAAACCTGGATTTCTGTCCTGGCTCTGCCATTTAGCTGGCTGTCCTAGGCAAGTGGCTTTACCTTGCTATGCCTCTTCTGTCAGCTTGAACATAGAAATAATAATAGTAACCCTTTCAGACAGTGAGTTACAAGGATTGAGTCAAGGAAAGCACTGCCTGTCGTGTGTGGTGCATGGTGATTGTTTAATTGATATTGCCTCTAAAACAAACAGCTCAGATCTTCTAATGGCCAAAGAAAATCACCTATTCCTTCCAGTACTGTGTTCTTTATGCCTACCCATTCCTCCCCCCAATAATGCTGGCAGTAAAAATGGTGGAATTCAACTTCTGACAGGCAACCACATTGAGATGAAATGAACACACAGGAAGTGGGGTGGGTGTGGTCTCCTAATTCCCTTCCCTGAGGGAAGGTTAGCTGCTTTCTGATCTGACTCTTTCAGTTAGTGGGTAGAGGGCTGAAGAATCATCTGGATTCAGAATTGACTGTATTCTCTGTGGAGTATTCTTTTGGTTTGTATAGAGATGACCAGATACTGTCAGTCTATAGAGCAGATTCAAACTCCTTGAAAATCATAATTTTAATCCATCAAATCCAGAGCGAGTATATAATTTATCATTCATATAGAGAGTGAAAGAATTTTCTGTTAGTTATTCCAGGATGGAAGCTCTAATAGGAACTAATCCAACAGACCAGGATATAGGGTCTCCATAGTTAAACTTCACCCCATACTAGCTAAGAAGAGAGCCAGCATGAATCAACAGGATACTTGGAGTGTAAGAGATCCAATCCTCTCTTTGTCCCCGCCAAAGAAGTCTAGTCCTTGTGCCTGGCATTAATTAATTCTCTTTGTTAATTGCTTAGTCCGGAAAAGTTTGTAGGCAAGAAGTTTAGGCTCAAAGTGCAAAACCTAGCTCACCAGCCCAAATTGAAATGATCATATCACCAAATAGTAGTTGAGCACTTAATGAACATGTAAAACTCATTTGAAATTAGCATATCAATTGTTTGTGGAGAGTGTTGGTAAAGGGCTGGAAAAATGGCCCTCTTAAATAAAATAAGCACTCCCTTGATAATTCTTTTGGCAGGCTGTTAATTTTCTTCAAAAATCTTTTCCATACAGAATAGTCCAGAAGCTGACTTGTGCCCAGTCCCCATCCAAAGGGTCATAAATTCCAAACTATAGGAGGTTTTACTGCATAAAGGGAAAGATGGCCAAATTGTAAGGCAGGAAAAAAATGCCTTTCAACCATTTAATTCAAGACTCCCCTTCATGCCAAGAGATTCGTTAGCATATTTGTGCTGACTCTGTCCTCAGGAGCAGAGAGAGGGTCTGTTGGAGGTGACCTCCTGACAGCCTGTGGTTAAGAAAACGTACCAAGGGTCACGGAGAATGCTTGCCGTGACAACGAATGAATGTTTTTCTCTGAGAAGGGAATGTTATCATTTAGGTCAAACCTTTCTTCTTCTGAAAGCTGAAATTTGTTGAATGCTGTACAGGGGTTACTGGGGGATCATTTCTGACACTGCTGTTTTTCACTTGGCAACCATGCCAGCTCAGAGACCCTGCCTGCCATAGATGTTGAGTGAAAGTTGGACGCATTAATTAAATGAGTACACGTAGCCAAATCCAGCATCAGATTAGCTCTCTCCCAGCCCCACCCCCAGTCCTGACACCCTGGGAGTTCTGCTCAGTACAGTCTAGGAGACATATGCACTGCAAATAGATGTGACTCTTGCTAGCTTCAGAATGAAGCTCTACATGCAGGTGTCTGCCTGGCTACAGCACCCGTGTTGACCAGCTGGCAGAGGGGGCAGGAGGTTTGACTAAATGCCACCTGGAAATGCTTTCTAGGCTGTGCAAGTATCTATTAACTCTGCTCCAGCTCCAGGCCACTAAAAAAGGGGGCACATCATTAAAAGCCTAACTCCTGTAATGAGGAAAGGAGCCTGGGTCGTGTGCCTTCTGCTCTGTGAGCACCTCAGGCATACCTCAGGGGCACAATAAATTTTAAAAATATCCTTTCTACCAGAGTGGCTGGATTTACCTTCCTGTGAGGTGAAAGAATTCACAGGGGCTTAACAAAACCGGAGTTCTCTAATTGCTTGTTACTAAGAGTTTTTTCTGAGGTGTGCAAGAATTCTTCTGAAGGGGAGGAAGTCATGTGGTTAAGAGCTTGGGCTCTGAAGTCATACCTACCCAGGCTGGAATCCTGCTGTGCTACTTCCTAACTTTCGAATCTGCTAGTCACGTCACCTCTCTGTGCCTCAGTTTCCCCATCTGTGAAATACTCATCTCTTGGGGTTGTAGTGAAGAATGAAGATCATTCATATAAAGAGCTCGGCACAGTGCCTAACACCAGCCAAGACCGTAAATGGGTGCTTCTGTTACTATGGCACATACTATCTATGAGAAGCTTGAGCGGCAGTGCCAAGCCCTCACCATCTGGGCTGGGGTTGCTCAGCAGTGATGGTCAGGGGTCTTGCCACTTGACCACCCCAGTGCTCTGTATTCATTTTTGAATATGACTTTGGTGTTTCCTAAAGAACCACTGGAGAGGTAGAGAGCTGTTTAAAAAATCTGACAGGCCCCTGATGGCAAATTAATCAAAAGATATGTTTCATTTTTCTGTTTGCAAACACTTAATGGCTCTGTGACTTTTGGCAAGCAACTCAACCTTCTCAATCTTGGTTTCCTCGTCCATAAAATGGGGCTAATAATAGCAGCCACCTCCAAAAGCTGCTGAAAAGACTGAGTGAACTAATTTATGGAAAGTGCTGTTTGGCACACAGTTAGGTCTCCATCGATGTTAGCCCTTACTATTAATACTAAATTACAGTTTTTATTATTACTATGTGCCAGGCCCATCAGGGAAGAAAAAGTGAATGAAATGGAATCTCTTCCTTTGAGAGCCTCAGATTTAGTGGCAATGGTAGACACAGCACAAGAACATATGACATGAGGCACAGTCTTAAGTACTTTAATACAGGTAGGAGCAAAGAAAAGGGGATGTGGAAAACCAGAGGACAGAGAGGGGCATGAGTCCCTTACTTATAGTCACATTGATTCTTAATTATCTGATCTGTAAAATGGGGACAATTCTTTCATTTCATCAAATGCAAGGAATGATCAGAACAAGTAAGGCATTTGTCTTCAGAAGAATCTCAAAAAAGACCTTCTGTTTTCCCAGAAATAAAAACAGCTTAAATTATCCGGAGTGGACATTATTTGCCAGGGTATCATAGTTAGTGCTGATGAAGGGGGGCTGTGGAAGGAAAGTGCCCTTCTAGTGTAAAATTTCCAGCTCCCCGTCATTGGTTTAAGCATGCAGACTCTGGTGTGGGCCATTAGGCTTCTTGTCCTTCATGGTCTAGCTCTGGCTCAAATGAAATCCAGCCTGTAATCCTTGGGCAGCCACCGATAGTCGGGGGAATGGAATGAGCCCACACATGTCAAAGATAAAAGACACTGCAGGGAAATGAATGCACAAAATGGAAGAAGCTGCATGTGGCCAAAAAATATGCTTATCCTCTCATTCATTGAACAATATTTTTTTGAGCTCCTTACTCAATATAGCAGTGAGCAACACAAAGTCCTTACTCATGTAGGGGAGTAAGATAATAAATGAAGAAATCATGTGAGGTCAGGCGGCAGTAAATGCTTTACAGAGAATGAAGCAGGGGAAAAGGATGGAGGGAGGGCGCTGCTTTGTTGGATGGAAGGTCAGGGACCTGGATGAGGGTAGGGAACAAACTTTGAGGATAACTAGGGGGAAAGTGTTTGAGACAGAGGGAATAGCAGATGCAAAGGCCCTGAGGTGGAAGCATGCTGGGTATATTTGAGAAATAGCAAAGAAGTCAATGTGGCTGGAGCAGAATGAGTGAGTGGGAGACTGACAGGGGATGGTTCCCTAAATGTAGTCAGCGCACAGATCAAGTAGGGCCTTGTAAGCCACTTAAGACTTCCCAGGTCCTGGGCTCCTAGGCTGGGGAGGGAGGAGGCCCCAGGGGAACTCGTGCCCTGTCAGTCAGTGTTCTGGGTCTGATCTGCTTTTCTTGGCTCCTCTCTCCAGACTCCAGTGCATCCAGGGTGACTTTGAATAACAGTGTCATATCGTGAGCTTAGCTGGTCCCCTCCGTGTGTTATGGACAAGCATGAAATTTACAATCTCTCTGATTATGATCAATCAGATTAGGAAATTGAAAAACACACTGTTTAGACTTCCAAATAGCGGTGGCAAATCTTGTTCCCATGACGGTGAGGGTTTGGTCTGTCTCACATACCCATGTGTGCAAATGTAGACCGTCCTTCTCACCCAGCAGCCCCCCTTCACTGCACACCTTTGAAACTACAGTCCGCTCGCTCACCCCTTCCATCCCTTCTTCCCCCTCTCACCCTCTCTCTCTCACTCACTCTCTCTCTCTCTCTCCCTTCCCCCATCTCCATTTGAGATTTTGCTGAGGGAGCTCCCATATGCCACAGCCTATGTGCAGAGCACCATGAAATAAAACACGGAATTAAGATGTCATAGAGACAAAGAAAAAACCAAATAGAGGAACAATGCTGAACCCTAAAACAGTCATTAAGTAATTCATGTCTACGTGTGTCTGTTCAAAACAAATATTAAGATCCTCCGGACGCAAATGTTTCTCGTCGGGTGAATCCCCTAGTTGCTGGATTCCCTGGGCTTACCTCCGGCTGACAGCTTCGCTGAGCAGAAACACCAGTGGATCACTGTTCTCTGGCTTCGTTAGAAGTTAAGCTTAGGCAAGTGAGCTGGAATTTCACAAGATAGTCACGACTCCTGTAGGAAGAGAGGTGCTGTCTGGGTTCAAAGTGTGTGTGTTCATGGTATGTGTGTGAGCTCACTCACAGTGGGAATGTGTGTGCTGAGCTCCTTATGTTATCATGTGCCCAGCACATTTTATCTGTATCTAATGCCATCCTCACAACAACTCCAGGAGAGATGTATTTTATGACCCTGTTTTATAGATGAGAAAACTGAGGCTCTGAGAGTAGAAGTGACTTGTTCAAGGACACATAGCTAATAAGAATCAGAATTGGGATAAGAACCCAGATATGTTTATATCTGATATGCAATATGCTTTAGTCTAGTATACTTTTTAGAGGAGGGAAAACATACCAGGGAGGTGGTGAGATGTGGCTTGTCCAAGGTCATACAGTTTGTCAGTGATGAAATAGGATCTGAACTCAGCTCTGCCTGATTGCAGCTATGTTCTTTGCTACCTGCTGTGCTTCCTGTCACTGTGGTTGGCTTTAAGGTTAAGGGTGTTTTTGTTTTGTTTTGTTCCTCATGTTTTATGTCCAATCAGTTTAGGCAATCTCTGTTTTATAATCCCATCTCACACCACTCTCAGCAATGCTGCCTTCCTTGATCCTGACTTACCATTCTCCACATGGAGCCAGAAGAACCACTTTGAAAAGCAAGTCAGATCACATATGCCCTCCCTTCCACCCAAAGCCCTCCATCTCTATTCCTTGGCTTGTAGAATACAGAGCTGACTCCCCACCAAACTCTAAAGCCTCTTCATGGTCCAGCTTCTGCCCACCTCCCCCAAATCATTTCTAAAACGCTGCTCCTCACTTCTGTGCTCCAGTTGTGCCCCACGCCCTTTAGTTACTTAAATTTCCATACCCTCCCTGCCACCGGGCCTTTGCACATGATGCCAGGAATGCTCTCCCTCTCTCCTGGTGCCTAATTTATGACTACTCCACTTTCAGATCTCAGCTCAAATGTTGTTTCTTCAGGGATTCCTTCCACAACGCTCTAGACTAGGTTACACCCTGCATTGCAGACTTTCTTATAACTGAAGTACCTCTGTTGGTTCTCAACATATTTGTAATTTTATTTTGATCTGTGGTATCATTGGTTAAAGTGTACCTGTCCCCATAAACTGAAAGCATCATGAGGGCAGGGACCACTTCTCTGTGCTTATTGGTGTCTTTCTTTTTTCTGATACATAATGGGGGACTGAACAAGCATTGGTTGAATGCATGAATTATAACACTTTCCCCTCATCAAATCATTTCGTACCTAGTAGTCTGAAGCATATGGAATTGCCAGTATTAGAAAAGAGCAATGTTAATTCCTTTAATTTTCAGGAGAAACATTTGAACTCCTGAAGGTGGTACCATGTCTGTGGCAGTCCTTGCTGCATCTCAGCACACAGGAGAGTGGTCCATGGGTGCAGCGCTTTAGATGTTTATTGAATGCATAATTAACGAGGGCATGCAGGTATAAGCGCATGGTACAGATAAGGAAACAGAGACTTACAGAGGTACAGCATCAGAATTTTAGAGCTAAAGGAACTTTTGAGACCATCCAACCTCCTCATTTTACACATGGAGGTCTGAGCATGTGTTTTATAATATGCATCATGTATTGGAACAATAGTGTGCATGTATAATTTATAAACAAATACACATATATGGGGGTTTCACGCTCAGATTTCTTACTGAGAGAGATAGTAATCAAAAGATCTTTAGGGTTCACTGACTTAGCCCAGCTCGTCACTGTGTAAAAGGGGAAGCTGAGACTCCCACAGAGTGGGAGAGAGCTGCCCAAGGGTCGTAGCCGAGTCAGCCTGCTGATCTCTGGGCTCAGTGAAGTGGTGTTTACCCAACCTCACGTTCGTGTTTGAACTTGCCTTCTGTGATCAGGTGTCCAAATACAGCTCTCTTGCCACTCCACCCCTACTGTGAGATATGGCATCCTGCCCCATAAAGGCCTCCTGTGGCATATGTTGGTCTGGGGACCCTGAGGAGACGTCCATCTGTACCCAGCCCATGCGTCACAGAGCAGGTGAGCAGCTTGGGCTATTCCTGGGATCATATTTCAGAGCTTCTGGCTGATAGGGAGCTTCCCTGCTCCAGCCCCACTTCCACTGCCAGGTGGCAGGTGATTTTGGAGCCCAGCCTACTCCCCTAGGGGGTAGGTTTCTGAGCAGTGGTACAGGATCGGCTCAGGGCCACTATTTGCCATGTGGACAGTTGTTTCCAGCAGGAAACCATCCTAACAACACCCTGCAAAGGTCAGCTCCTTATAAGCCACTTCCACCTCACTGTGGCATTTAGCCTGCTGTCAGGATAGGCAGGCCAGAGGGGACCTTTGAGTGACTCACATACAGCCTCTCCACTTTACAGATGGGGAGCTGAGGCACAGAAAGAGCACAGGGCATTCCATGGGGCACCAGAAGGTTAATGCCAGAGCTATAGCTGAAATACAGGCACTCGACACCCAGCTCTGAGACACCGTACTGCTCAGAGTTCCTTGAGGAAGAAAGCAGAAAAAACCACCAATTTGTTCCCATTTTCCAAATAGGACAAGTGAGGTTCAGAGATCTGAAATGACTTGCCTAAAGTCACATCATGAAATACTGGTATGCCGTTATTATTGTTGCTGCTTTTTTCACTAAATGATGACTAGTGATCTCATTTGATCCTCACAATAGTAAAGGCCAGGTTTATATCCATTTCTGCAGATGAAGAAACTGAGGCTCAAGGTCTTATAAAGACCCAGAATAAACCCCGGGTCTCTTGACTGCAAGTTTAGTGTCCCCATCCTACTGCAGGACGAAATCCCTGACCCTAAGAGCTAGTGCACTGAGCATGGATTTCCCCAGTGAGGGCAGGGATGGCGTGACTGCCTCTGGTCATTGGCCAGCCTGCACTGCCAGAGCCAGAGGGACCCCCATTAAGCCCCTCTCCTCTCCCTGTGCCTTATTGCTGAGCATACCAAATTTTCAACTTCTTTATCTGTCAAACTTTTTTTTTTATTTTGGTATCATTAATCTACAATTACATGAGGAACATTATGTTTACTAGACTCCCCCATCACCAAGTTCCCACCCACATACCCCATTACAGTCACTGTCCATCAGCGTAGTAAGATGCTGTAGAATCACTACTTGTCTTCTCTGTGTTGTACAGCCCTCCTTGTGCCCCCCCACCCTACATTATGTCTGCTAATAGCAATGCCCCCTGCTTTTTTTTCTCCTTATCCCTCCCTTCTCACCCATCCTCCCCAGTCCCTTTCCCTTTGGTAACTGTTAGTCCATTCTTGGGTTCTGTGAGTCTGCTGCTGTTTTGTTCCTTCAGTTTTTTCTTTGTTCTTATACTCCACAGATGAGTGAAATCATTTGGTATTTGTCTTTCTCCGCCTGGCTTATTTCACTGAGCATAATACCCTCTAGCTCCATCCATGTTGTTGCAAATGGTAGGATCTGTTTTCTTCTTGTGGCTGAATAATATTCCATTGTGTATATGTACCACATCTTCTTTATCCATTCATCTACTGATGGACACTTAGGTTGCTTCCATTTCTTGGCTATTGTAAATAGTGCTGCGATAAACGTAGGGGTGCATATGTATTTTTCAAACTGGACTGCTGCATTCTTAGGGTAAATTCCTAGGAGTGAATTCCTGGGTCAAATGGTATTTCTATTTTGAGTTTATTGAGGAACCTCCATACTGCTTTCCACAATGGTTGAACTAGTTTACATTCCCACCAGCAGTGTAGGAGGGTTCCCCTTTCTCCACATCCTCGCCAGCATTTGTTGTTGTTTGTCTTTTGGATGGTGGCAGTCCTTACTGGTGTGAGGTGATATCTCATTATGGTTTTAATTTGCATTTCTCTGATGACTAGCGATGTGGAGCATCTTTTCATGTGCCTCTTGGCCATCTGAATTTCTTCTTTGGAGAACTGTCTGTTCAGATCCTGTGCCCATTTTTTAATTGGATTATTTGCTTTTTGTTTGTTGAGGTGTGTGAGCTCTTTATATATTTTGGATGTCAACCCTTTATCGGATCTGTCATTTATGAATATATTCTCCCACACAGCAGGATGCCTTTTTGTTCTATTGATGGTGTCCTTTGCTGTACAGAAGTTTTCAGCTTGATATAGTCCCACTTGTTCATTTTTGCTTTTGTTTCCCTTGCCCTGGGGAGATATGTTCATGAAGAAGTTGCTCATGTTTATGCCCAAGACATCTGTCAAACTTTTAATAGTAGCCACTAACAATAGTTTCTGAGTGCTTACTACATGGCTGTCACTGAGCAAAATGCTTTATCTGCATGTGCAACATATCACTTAATCCATTCAACCATCCTTTGAGGTATTTAGATACCATTCTAATTTCCAGTTAGTAGATGAAAAAAATTAAGGATCAGAGAAGTTGGTAACTTGCCTAAACTCACACAGCTGGGTAATGTCAGAGATGCAAATATTTTGGTAGCTCTTACTAATTCTTCTTAGAATACCTGCCGTGCCCATCTCCTCACATAGGAGGGAAAGATCAGGAACGCCATAGACAAACAAGGAAATTCTTGCCAAGCAGTTTCATTGCTCAGTATGTGACTTCATTCTGCTCCATCCCAGTGCCACCATGGTGCAGAAGGGAGAACGTGGCTCAGGATGTGTGCCCACCTGTACTGCCCAGTTTTATTTTTGGGTGAGCACATTCACTGAGGGGAGTCTGACACTACTTAATGTAGCAGCCTTTCTGGAAGCAAGTTTCCCTCAGGAAGGGAAAGGGAAACAAGAGAATAAACCTTTCTTGGGAGAGAAAATGAGGCTCCAAGGGTTGAAGCCCCTTGGCCAAAGTTATCACCTCGTAAGGGTCAGAGTTAGAACTACAGCCCGGAGATACTGGCGCAGCCTTCCTGCCTTCCCAGCCCTTCCTTCCCCTGAGGCAAGGTAAGGAGCCCAGAATGTCACTGTGAGGGCAGCTGTTCTCTGCTTCCGAGTTGCCTGGTGATGGCTTCCGTGAAAGCTTATCCCCAGGCTGAGTGCAGGCAGACGGGGGAGGGACTGCCCAGTAGTGAGGCTGACCTCATGGGCCAGAGTGAGGGGTTGCCTGGAGCACTGATGGTCCCTCCCCCACGGAGCAGTTACTTCCTGGGAGCATCAGCCAGCGGGAAGTGCCTTTCATGCTAGAAGTGCTCTTCCCAGCAAAAGGATTACCAACCCATCCATGGAGAGGAATGACCCTTCAAGACAAGGAGACCGGAGATATTGGTAGTTAACCGCTTGTTTTCTGACCAGAGCTAAACCCAAAGAGGGCAATGCAGAGGACCAGCAGCTGACTTACTGGTGCTGATGGAGGGGTGGGGGAACAGACATTTGTTAAGAATCGGGATTTCCCACTTCCGTGCACTAACTTCTAGGATGATTAAAAACAGCACTACATTGTAAGTGAGAATACAGGCCCAGCGAGGTTGTTTTACTTGTCCATGGTTGCTCAGCTTGGCAGAGCTCTGGCCATTGGCCATCAGTTTCACACGTGTTACCATGGAGTGGACACATCCATCCTTCCTGCCCACATGGATCTTTCTGGTCTTGCAAGTCTCTGTCTCTCTTTCTCTTCCATCTCCCTGGCCCAGAGGCAATCTCTTTCTATTCTGGAGAAATCTTTGTGTTTCTTCAAGACTGTCTCCTAAATCCATAAATCCCCTTCCTCTAAAGGCTCTGACTTTTCCAAAAAGCAAAAGCCAAGAACACTCTCATATTCTTCATGTTTTCAGCCTGACATATGCCTCTTCTGAGGCCAGGAGGTTAGATCCCAGGATTTGCTTAAATGGTAAAAAAGAAAGAAGGAGAATACAGGGAGAGAAAACACCCCACATAGATCAGCATCTCAAAATATTATCCCATTACACATGTAATATCACCTTTAAGCCCCTAAGCTTTTGAGTTAGGTACTATTATTATCCCCAATTAATAGATGAAAAGGCTGAAGTCTAGGGAAGCTACGGCTTCTCCACGATAACCCAGCTAGGAAATGGATTCAGGATTCAAACCCAAGCTTATAAAGCTCCAGTTGTCAAGATTTTAACCACCATGTCCTGCTGACACACTACCTATGAGAAAAAATATATATTTTAAAACTGTCCAGAGAGGAGGAGTGACTTGCCCAAGATCATTCAGCAACTCAGCAGAATAGGAGACAAGGTTTCTGATCAGAGGCCATGAATCATTTAATTGGCACCACCTACATGCATCTGAGCCTATGCCCATATATGTTAGCCTTTAAAGAGGTTATACTCAATACCTAAAAATAAAGTTCAGAGAGGAGTGAGTTATTCCTCAGAGTGTCAGCTAACCTACAGATCTGTGCAACTGAGTAAGTAAGAGCAGGCTGGTAAAAAAGTTCCATAGAGTGTGTCAGTGGCTTCCGTCAACTAGGAATAGTTGCTGAAGCACTGGGTTGAGATGGCCTCTGGGGCTATATCTAAGCTCAGTAGCAAAACATGCTTTGATCGATTACTGATGTCTGTCATTGGTACAGGAAAGGAAGGTGGCAGTGCAGGCTATATATTTATCTTTCCCAGGAAGGGAATGCCAAAGCATTTGGAAAGATCCCATCAAGTACCAACCACTGAACACTTACTATGCTTTGGTGCCATACATTTTTCATTCATTGTTTCAGTTAATGTTCATCACTAAACACCCCCTCCCTGCTCATTGTACAGATGAGTAAACGGAACCTCAGAGAGGTGAAGTTACTTATGCAAAGCTAAAGAAGCTAGTCAGTGTCTAACCAGCTCTTGTAACTACTGTGAAATACATAAACCATTAGGTTGATGAATAGAAGTGTCAATAGAAGAGCAACCCCAGAACCTGTTAATTAGTGTGTAGATGTATGTATCAGGTCAGAAGGCTTTGTCTTGTTTATATTTGTACACCCAGCAACTAGCACAGGATACAACAGATGCCCAATACATATTTCCTTAGAACTGTGAACAGGCAGTTCTAGGTGCCCTAGGAGGGGTGATTCAGAGAGTAAAGAGGTTGGCTATGCATATAATAGGAAAGCATCTAGTTCCAGGGTTGGCACAAATTAGGTACACAGTAAATATTTGTTGAATCAATGAGTTTCTACTGGGTGAGATTCAGAAGACACAACAGAGATGATCTTGGTGGAGACAGGGCTCAGGAGCCAGCCTGCCCACCGCTGATTCTCGGGATGGCAGGCTGAGCAGACATATTTCGTGATCTCCGCAGGCAAGTCAGGGAGCTGAAGCAGGAGGAAGTGGTGTCCTGCCCCAGGGGAGCTATTTCTGGCTTCGTGTTCTGCCAGCAGGATGTCGGAAGGCTGCGGGAGCCCCGTCTACTGCTGCCGCTCTGGAACTCAGAGACTGGACCGCAGCAGCTTCATCTTGCCAGAGCACCTGAATGCTGTGCAGGAGGGGAAAGGCAACGGAAAGAGCTGGCCTCGGGGAGCCCAGGCTCCTCTCGCCACATCTTTTCCCAGCTGTGTCCAGCCTCTGCTAAGTTTGGGGGTGCTTTATCTTGTCTGCAAAGTTGGCATATTGTATTTTTCAAGAATTTCAGATTACAAAAGCACTGTGAGATGGTAGAATTATTTTTTCTTCCATTTCACAGATGAGAAAACTAAGACTAATGGAGTTATTATAATAATATTAATAACAACTATAGCAACGACAGTGTGAGCCAGACATTACGCTAAGCATCTTGTGTATACCGACTCATTAAAGCTTCACAATTGTGGAAACTGAGGTTCAGAGAGGCCAAAACTTCAAATCCAGTCCTATCTGATTCCAGAGCTCATGCCCTTAGCCTCTGTGCGGTACTGCCTCCTAGGCTGTCAGCTGATGAGTGTGTGAATTAATAACTTGCATTTCTATTGTGTTTTACATTTTTCCAATACTTGATGTGTATTTGTGCCTTTGAGCTGTGCTCTGGTACTGTAAGGTAGGTGGAGCAGGCATTCTTTTCTAATTCACATCCTTTGACACATCAGAAATGGTGTCTGGGGCGGGGAAGGTATTCCCTGCTCTGCTCTGCACTACCCCGTGTATAGTATGTTTGACATGTGATGCTTTGAATAGGACAGCAAGGTAACCTCTGCTGTGCCCTATTTCACTTCCCCAAGCCTCACTTTCATCATCTCTAAAATGGGGGGAATGACTTTCTTCCAAGGTGACTCTGAGCACTGGAGACGATAAATTGGAAAGAGTTGAACACACCTGGCCCATCAAAGACACACCCAGCCACACACCTCTGAGCTGGCCCTTTGAGATCAGTGAGCAAATACTTCTCCCTGACCATTCTCTTTAGGAACAGGAATGAACAGTTATGAGGTGCTGGCTGGAGTCAGCCTGGTCATCTGCAGCAGGGGAGCATGCCCAAGTTCATTCTTAGCATCCTCTCCTCTGTCCTTATCCAACTAGTCACTGGGAGAGAAGGGACTCAGACCCAGGAGCCATGAAATCTCCAGTGCACTTGACCCCAGTGGACCCTGTGTTTCCAGGCTCTGGTCCTGTATTAAGGACCTTGTTGGCGTTTGGTCTCCACTTGGGTAAAGCCAGACCAGAGCTTTAGCCAGGATTGTGGTTAAACTCTTTCTAGAGGCATCTCTGGGGAAAATGGAAGCAAAAAGAACACAGAAAGTGTATCTACCACTTGACCATAGATTTTTGTGATTACAAGTCATCTAGGCATGGAGGCATTTGGCCAGAGCCTAGCCTAAGTGGAAGCTCAGAACTGTCCAGAGTCCGGGGATTGTTCGACCAGTGGGGAACCTGGGAGGCAGAGCCTGGAGGGATGGGGACTTCCCTCACCTCCCGTCTGCTTTCTTGTGAATCCCTCATACCACTGGAATCCATCCCAGCATTCCTGTTCTCCAAGAAACATAGTCTCTGATCTGAGCGACTGTTTGCCGGATGCTTATACCATTTAGATTACCAAAGAATAAGCAGAATAGATGTCATCCTGGGTGTTACAAGGTCATTAAAGGAGAATAAGGTAGGCAAGAGCAGCAGTTATAAACTCTGGGATCTCAGTGACTTCACAGGATTCAATTTTTTCTTGCCTGTATCTTATTCCTACGTGGCTTGAAGGAGGGCTTTGCTTCATGTAGCCTTATAGGCACCCACCTCCATAACATGGTATAAAGGACATGTGGTGTGATAACCAGGGCTGGAAGGTGCAGAAAGTGAACCAAGATGGAGAGGTCCTACCTAGGTGCCAAGAGAACTAGAAAGTGGAAAATAGTAGCATGTCTGGGTGGGAAGGGAGTGGCGTTTGGTATCAGCCTCTCCCTTAAATAGAAATTGCCTTTCATCCCTGGAATCACATATGAGGGTGAGCATCTGAGGCCTGTCTGATAAGTTCTTTCTCAATATAAGAGGAAGAGGGCAAGAAATGTAACTACTACTATTTATTGAGCATTTACTATGGTTCAGGCACTGTGCTAACCTCTTCACATGCATTAGCATATTTACTGTATTAACTCTTCAAGCGCATACTGTTACTCCCATTTATAGATGAGGAACGCCCCAAACAGAGGAAATAATTGATCAAGATCACGCAGGTAGAAACTGCTGTTTCTGGCTGTTTGTAAAGTGTCCTCTTGACCCTGCAACCGTACGCCTATGTGAAGTGCAACTCTCAAAGTGTTGTTAGGAGGATTAAATGTGGTGACAGACCAAGTGCAGAGCCCAGCTCCTGGCCTGCCATTCATGCTTACTAGACATTCATTACGAAAAAGGAAACAAGAAGAAAACTTGAGTGTCAGAAAGATTCTCTTTCGTCTTTGGGAAGTAATCTCCACTGACTGTTTTTTCCTTTACAAATTGGTATTCCATCTGTTTACTTGCACATTCAGTAACATATTTACTGAGTGTGTGTTATGTGCTGGGCCTGGTACCGAACATTTGGGATCTGATGGTGAATGAGATACAGTCTCTGCTCTCAACACAGAGTTGGGACACGGGATGGATTCATTCTTTCAAAATTCTGGGAGATTCTGAGAAAGTATCCAGTTGTCAGAAACTTGGGGGCTGATTGGCCAATTGGGACAGGATGGAAACCCAGTTGTTTGGAATGGTCTGGTTCCCACTTATGGGGCAAACAAGTCAGTAGGCAGGTATAAGGGATGGCAATTTGTATTTCGGTCTTTCCAGAAAGTTTCTTTTCCTTGCAGTGACAGAGCCTTACTTCCCTGCCAGCTAGGATCACAATAGACACAATTATATTTCTCAGTAACCCTAGACAGTATAATTGGTGTAGGGCTAGCATATCAGGAGAGCTGGTCTCAGCCCTTCTCTGGGATCTAGTGCAAAAGAGGGGCTCTCATTGGGTTCTGGTGGTGAGAAAGTCCATGCTGGAGAGGAGTAGTAATGGTAACTCTCAAGATTTATTGAGCATTTACCCCAATGCTAGGCACTGTGCTGAGCATTGTATATGAATTATATTGCTGAATACTCAGAAGTGCCATATAATATAATCATGGGTACATTTTCATCAGCCTCATTTTGCAGTTGAGAAACTTGGAGCTCAGAGAAGTGACAGCACTCATTCAAGGTCACACAGCCTGTCCCACATTGCTACACATCATCTCTGTATAGTTAACATCTGGGACCCAGGGAGGAGGAGCATATGGAAGAACTTGGTGAGGCTTGGAGAACAGCCTGTGGTCAAGGACCAGTGGAAAGTGGAGTGAACCCACCCACTTGGGCTGCCCTCCCCTACGTCCCCCAGCACCCCCACCACAAGTGTCATCCAACCAGAGCCCCCACACAGCACAGCCCTACCTTCATCATCCCCAGCATGTCCTGAGCCCCAGTCCCCAGGGTTCTCCGACAGCTTGATTCTCTCAGGGACATGCTGCAAAAGACTGAAGTCAGCAATTGCATAGATTGCTGACTATCAAAAATGAGGGCAATTTTATATATATTTTCAGTTCCTATTTCCCCTATTTGCTTTTCCCCAAGGGTTTGAGATTGTTAAGCAGGCGAGCGGGTAGAGGTTCTGAGGAAAGGTCACCAACTAAAAAATGAGATATCTAGATGTGGCTAAGACACGATTCCCAACATCACACCAAAAGAAGTCTTCTTAACGAACAATAAAAAGATCAGAAGGACGCTGGAAGGTCCCTGTCCTCCCAAGTCCCTTAGGGCCTGATGTCAGTCACTTCCATGGATTCTCGCCACTCTCACATCTCAGTGGGACTTTAACACCTTGCAAGCACATGTCCCCAAAGTCCTCTTGAACAGCTTAAACCATCACAGAGTAAATGCTGAATTATTTTTTTATTCTCTCTATAGATGACTATATTACAAAATTGTCGTATGAAGAGGCAGTCAGAAAATGCAGTCCAAAAGTCTAGGGAATAGAGTGTGACAGAGGCGTTTCAGGCTGTTAATTAATATAAATATTATGTTATATTCTGGATGTGGATGTCTGTGGTTTTTCTCAGCTTTTAAAAAATTGTCACATGTTATTTATCCTCTTATTTTAAGTAACTATGCACTCAAGTACCCTAATCTCATTTTTGAAATGTCACATTCTTTTTCTTAAAGAGGGCCTCCCAAACTGTGTGAGCGTCAGGCCGCACGCAACTCGTTCTGCCCGTGGGTCAAAGATTCTGAAACCATAGGAGTCTACGGCTCTTATGGTCCATAGATCTATGGTTTGTCGTCAGCTGAGCCTGCTGGGGTTACTCTTGCCTCCTATGAGACATTGTTCATGAGGACACTTGATTCCTAGACTTCACGATCAATCCTAGAAGCAACCCCTCTGTGCCCCCAAGGATTCATGGCCCAGGACTGTGAGTTCCTAGGGGCTCAGCAAAGTGCCACAGCTTCCACAGCAGTTGCTTCTGAGTGGGGAGGGGAGGTAGCAGATTGCTGCCAGAGGAGGCCTGCTTTTCTGTATTTCCGCATTCATTTGGGCTTCTCTAGTTCCCTTCCTGCGGCTGGCAGCTCTAATGAGAGAACCAGGTAGGTCAGGATCAGGAGAGACTCCATCCTCCTTATTTATAGGCAAGGAAATGGGCCAGCGTGCGGACGCTGCTGGTCCAAGCCCAATCAACATGTCAGCCAAAAGGCAGGACTCGAACCCAGGGATGAGACTTTCCTTACACTTTGCTCCCCCAGACTCAGAAAGGAGAGCAAGCACAGAGAAGGCCCTTTGCTTCCTGCTGAGGAAGACACGGGGATGACTTCAGAGGTGAAAGCGGAGACAATTTCCAGAGCCTGGGAAGAAAAAAAAGTCCCAGTTCCCAGCAAGCCACAGCCTCTTCTTCCAGGATCTATTTTCCCTTGTTCCCTTGGCAGCACTTAGCTCCCTGCCTCTATGATGATTTCACTGTATTTCAGGGGCACCCAACTGGTTCACCCAGAGAAGATGAAAACTGCTGCTAGCAGCATCCCAGCCCCTGTGGATGCCGATTCCAGTGTTGCACAAAACTAATTTGAAATAAACATAATAAAAGTTTTACAGCAGGCTCATCCCTCCCCCCACCCAACCCTAGCTGACTCTGGGGGAGAGGGGAGGGGACATCTGGGAGCAGGCTGCCTTGTGGAGTTCTAAGCTCAAGGCTCCGGGGGGAGGGGTGGTTAACGCTTTTCCTACCCTGAGCCTGGAGAGAATGGACCCTAATCGGTCAAGGCTGAAGGAGCTCCATTTCACATGGAGAAAGTGAGAAAAACGCAGCTGTCCGAAGCTCTTCCCGGATGATTAATGGAATAGTCCTCCGAAGAGAGGAGTGTGGTGGTTCCCAGACCCGGCCGCCCCGCAGAATCCCCTGGTGACCTTTAAGAAATATGGACACCTGGGCCCAGTGTCCAGACATTCTGATGTGGCTGAAAGGAGGTGAAGTCTGGCCCCAGGACTTTTTAACACCCCTTGGGCGATTCTAATGTTCAGCAATGATTGTGAATTGCTGGCATGGTACTGGGTGTACAGGGAGATCTATATTTGCATCTTTGCTCCACTGTTTCATAACTGTGTCCTTGAGAAAGTGATTTCATTCCTGTGAGCCTGTCTCCATCTGTGAATTGGAGCTAATAGTAATATCTACCTCATTAAGGGTCAAAGCTTAAAGCAGTGCCTATCGTCAGTGATCAATACATGTTTTTTTTATTGTTACCACTATTTTATTGCTAATATATGTCATCATTCCAAGTCCTCAGGTTGGCAAATGGAGAACTCAATCACCCGTCCACTGATGAATGAATTAGGATGCAAGAGACCTGATTCTCTTTGTTCTGACAGTAAATGAGCTGTGTGACCTTGGGCAAAGCTCTTAACCTCTCTGAGTTTAGTTGCTTCATCTTGCCAGATGGGTCTCACAGCCCCTGGCCATCTACTGTCCAGAGGAGTTATGAGATTCCAATAAGATAATGGATTTGAATGAGCTTTGAAAATGGGCATGCACCAGAGGAATTTGAGATATTATGATTATGAGGGCCATTTTATCCCCCTTGTGCGCTGGCTGGCCCATCTGTTCTGGGAGCTTCTGGGTCTCTGCCTCCTCTGGCCACCAGTCCTGAGCTGCTCAGTCTGACATTTGGGCAGGATCCAGGGAGGATTCTGTCCCTCCTCCATCTGCCCCTCCAGTTAACTCTTCTCTCTCACCCTCTTTTGGTGCACCGGGACCAATATCTGACTCTAGACAGCGTGCAAGAAGAGCTGCTCTTTGTATTCTTTTCCTGGGGACAGGAAGAAGCCACAGATCTTGGGTTTCCCACAGTAGAAGAGTTGGGAGGTACCTGAGACCTTGTAGCTAGACCAGCAGATGAGGAGTGGAGATGTAGAACTGGGATTCGAACCCTGCCTCCTGGACTCCTGTCTAGTGCTCCCTGCCCCACCTTCATTCCCACCCCACTGCCCTGAGCTCTGGAATGAGGGGCTCTGACTGTGGGCCCCGCCGGTCCCTCGGCTCTGGGAGGAGATAACGCCTGTGAGAGACCATCAGAGCTCAGGGCCCTGGGCTGCCCCGAAGGAGAATCTGTATCTTTGGCCAAGTCACTGAGCTCCTCTGGAACTCAGTTCCCTCACCTGTGCAATGAGAAAACTACCACCTCACTGTCTATTGGTCAAGTGAGAAAGTTTGTAGCCTCTATGGCCTGCCTGGGATGCCAACGCAGCTGCTGGCAAGGGGAAGGAAGCTGCGGCAATTCTGCCGGCCAGCCCCCCGTGGAGACAGAGGCAGAGGCATCTGCGGGGTTCTGCTCAAGCTGTGTGGGCTGGGAGGAGCCCGGGAGAGGCAGGGCCTGCCTGGGATTGGCAGCTGCAGGCCGGCTGGCAGATGGTCTCCTAAGTGGGCCACCCCAAGGTCAGCTCTGTAGATTTGCACATTAACACTTGCCTCCCCGGCAGCCCTCAGACCCTGGTTCTTCATGACTTTGACCTGACCTGCAGAAATTGCTGTGTCTCTAACCGACCTGTACACTAGACGCAGGCCCACAATCTTACCCCCGCCCTCCTCCCAAGAGGTAAACCATCCCTGGCATGTGTGGGGCACCCCACAGAAGGCAGAGCCCGACTCTGGATCCTCACAACATTCAGGGCTGGGCAAGATTGATGATAAAACACACCTGTAATAGTTGCCACTTGTATTGAAACTAACTTTTGTAAATATTGATGTATGAAAAAGGGAAATATCACTGCACAAGATAACCATGAATGTTTGGAGTTTATCCTGGACCCAACAATCCACTCTAATTCTGTCTGTCTCTCTTTCTGTCATTTTCTCATCTCACTCTGTCTTAATCAATACAACATAATATTGGGCATGTTTTTAAATTTCAGAATCTTTTCTCTAATTTAACAATACTGTCTTTCCATGTCAGTAAATATCTGTCCTCTTCGTCAGTTGTAATGCCTGCCTAGTATTCCATTATACACATTTGTCAGAAGTAGTCAGCCCATTTCCCCATGATGGATGATACCATAGGACTGAGGAGGAAACAGATTCAAAGAGGCTCAGTGAGGTGGCCAAGGTCACACAGCTTGTGCATGAGAACTTGAATTTTGGTCATGGGACTTGAAATTCAGCCCTTTTTTAGGGCTAAAGAAGTGAGGGTTGAAGAATACTGATACTCTAAACCAGTGTGGAGCCGACCTCACCCCAAGGTGGGGGTGGGGGTGGGGGTGGCCAGCCGAGCTCTGCTTGTTGGTTTTTTGGTTGGTTCAGCTCTGGATTAGAATCTCATCAGCCCTACCGTTATCGGCCGTGTGACTTTGGGCAGCCTCACTCCCTTCTCTGAGCCTCAGTTTATTCTTCCATAAAACAAGGCTATCAAAGTCCAGCCTCTCAGGCCATTGGGGGGATTAAATTAGATAAGAGATTGTCCACCAAGTGTGTGGCACATAGTGGGTGAGCTGCAGTGAGGCTAATACTAGTCTACTGCTGCTAGAATATTCGGTATTAATATTTACAAGAATACTACTACTAATATTATTAATATTATTTAATATCAATTAGCGTTATCTAATATCTAATGATGTTAGAGCTCTGATAGTAGTATCAGCCCAGTCCACGGGCTGTGAGACTCCAGCGAGTCCCTTCTCCCTGGGGCTGAGGGCAGGTGCTGGCCTTGATGATTTCTGAGGGTGATTAATCTCACTCCCAGCTCCCTGTAAGACGCATGTTAACCCCCTGTGGGCTGTAGGCCTGATCTTGCCCCTCTCCTGCTCTCTCTCTCCCCTCCCCCACCAGCCTGAGCCAACCGGCCGCCCCTCCCCCACCAGCTCGCGGGGCCTGTGACACTAATTGATAAAGAGTTTCCCCCTCTAATCCTGCCTCTGCCTCCGGGGCCCTTGTTCCTAGGGCATCTGCTTGGTGAGAGAAGGGGGAGGCAGGGCCGACCGCCACCCGCCTGTCTGCCATCTGGTCCCTTTACCCTCCCTCCTCTCAGTGCCACCAAGAAGAATCTGTAATGGCTCTGCGGCCCCCGCCCAAGGGGGTGGGGTGCGACCAGGCGCACGCGGGCCGCGGACGCGTGCAGGCGCGCGCGCGCGCACACACGTGCACACGCGCAGCTTGTGGACACAATTATAGCGAAGCTTTTGTGCGGCTCTCCCTGGCCTGGCCCGCTCCAGCTGAACAGCTGCTGGGAGGGCTCAGGAGCGAGATGCTAACAGGAGGGGAACTTTAATTATCCGACCGAATGGCATCTTTGGCAGCCGCCAGAGACTGGAGGAGATGGGGAAGGGGAGGCAGGCAGGGGAGAGAAAGACAATTAAATAAGAATCCATTGGGGCAAGAAAGGGATGGAAGCCTTAGCTAACAAAGAGGAGTGACAGAGGAGATCCACGCCCCTCCCCGCCTCAGAGAGCCAGGCCTTCTCAAATACAGGAGTTGAAGAAAAGGTTTGGGAGAGACGATTTTCTTTCCTGAGTCCGTCTGCCCTGCTTGACTTTTTCCCCACTTAGCCCTCGGGGCATCTCTCTTAAACTTGGTGTCAAGAGCAGGACTGTGGACTCTACACATCTGGGTTTTAATTTGCTTCTGCTCTTTGCTGGCTGTGTGACCTTGAACCAACTACTTCACCTCTCTGAGCCTTGGGGTTCTGTGTAAAATGGAGAAAACAGTAATATCTACTCACAAGGTTGTTGAATTAGATAAGCTCATTCATTCAAAGAGGAAATGTTTATTGAATGCCTGCTATATAACCAGGCACCATGCTGGAAGTCAGAGACACAAGACAACATTTGACAGATTGGAGTGGGGGGAGGAACAGTTTATTGGAGACAATAAACAAGGAAACCAACTAATAAAAAAATAGACTGTGAATAGGGTCCAAATACCATTTGCTCAGGCAACTTTTCAAGATGCTTCCCCTTCTTATGTCAGCCAGAACAATTTTTCCCCTTTCTTTCTTAGTTCCAGAGCTGGTGTGTGTCAATGCCATAACTGTGCCCTCATGTTTCATGACTGCTTGCCAATGGGAGTGTATTTTCTCTACATCAAAACAGGGTCAAGCTCAGCACCTGGCACATAGTTGGAACTTGGAAAATGTTTTCTGAGATGAATCGTTCAGACACCCTACATATGTTAAGTGGTTGGCAGTGAAGGGTACCAGTCCTTACATGGGGTGGGGGGGCAACTGCAAAAATTGTCTGTTCTTTTAGGGTTAAAAATTAGTCCCTTTTAACCCTCCAGATTGGCAAAAGCAACTAAAGTATGTGATGATATCATATTTTGATGAAGATGTAGGGAAACAGGTACACCCATACATTGCTGGTGAGTATTGTATGAACTCATACAATAGATCAGCATTTGTCAAATTTTTTCAAAAGTTTGCATGCTCCGTGACCAGTTCTTGATATTAATTCTAGCGAAACAAGGAGGCAAGTCAGGAATGTTCATTGCAGCCGTGTTTATTGTCAAAGAACGACTACAAATAGCCCAAACGTTCTTCAGTGGATGAACAGTTAGATAAACTATGCGTAACTATGGAATACCATGCAACAGTTGAAAAGAATGTGATAGATTCATGTGTATCTACATGGATTTCTAAGTGATGGTGAGAGAAGAAAGCAGGTTGCAAGGTGATAGTATTTTATACAGTATGCATGCACAAAAGCATTCTGGGTATCTGTGATGTACAAAAGAACACCATATACTGTATTTAAATAATATGTATAGGAAAACATCTCAAAGAATGTACGCCTAGCTGCTGCTGACCATCTCACCACCGAAGAAGGGGAGCAGGCAGTTGGTGGATGTTTAGCTTTATCTCTGTGGCTTACATGTTTAATGAGAATGTTCTCATAAATTACAGGATTTTCCCCTGTATTAGTTATGCATATAAACATTAATTTAAAACAGAGACTAGGTGGAGGAGATATAAGTCACAAAAAACAGAGCCCTATAAAGAAGCTTAGGATTTCTATAATTAGCATTTTCAACCTTGGCACTATGGACTTTTGAGGCCAGGTAATTCTTCATTGTGGGGACTGTCCCGTGAGCTGTAGGATGTCTGGCAGCATCCCCGGGCCCTACTCACTAGATGCCAGAATCCACCCCCACTGCCCTAATTGTGAGAACCAAAAACGTCTTCAAAGATTGCCAAATGTCCCCTGGGGAACTAAATTGCTACTGGTTGAGATCCACTGATCCAGGCAGAGAAATCTAAAATGGCTGGAAAATCAGGACTGTTAAGATAACTTTTCCATACTGAGATGTCTGAGGAAGTTAGGGGCGGGTGGGGGAGCCATATTGAGTCATGTCTCCAGCCTTCCCGTGGAACAGGGAGGAACAGAGTTGCACAGTGGGAGTAGCATGTGATTGGAGTCTGACCATCTGAACTTCAGTCCCCTGGGTCGGTCTTCCCATCTATAAAATAGGGAGAGTAGCGCCTCCCCTATGTGGGCCATTGGTCAGTCTTGGGCATCTTGGTGCAGATGGCTTGGGCTTTGCAACTGACACCTGGTTTCAAACCCCAACTGGGCAACCTGGACAGACCACTTCACTTTTCCTTATCTGTGACAGGGGGAATGATGATAACAGCCATGTCATAGGTTGGATTTGAGGATTACACAGCTAATGTGTGCAAGCACTTAGCAGTGTCCTGCTGTGGTTAAGTGTTCAGTAAATGGTAGGCATGATGCTTTCGGTGTTGATGTTCGTAAATTGTGCATTATCGAATGCCCTGATATAAGCCAATGGTACCTCTATGGGGAAGAGGGTCAGAGTTTTTCTTTTTCACCTCCCTTGAAGGCCAGCTGTCTTCCCTAAAGCGAATGGGCACCATTCATCCTTTGGGCAGCAGGCATTACCATGTGCTCACTATGGACAGAGATGAATCAAACACAAGAGTTCTGCTGCTGGGGAGCTCCAGCACTCCATTATATCCTAGTAGCTGAGCTGGAACTCGCCTGGGTGTCTCTCTCTAATCAAGGTTCACATGACATAATCCCCAGGAGGGCACCCCCTGACTTAGCAACACTCCTCGGAGACAAAGCTTCCAGTGAATTGTTCTCTTCTGCCCGTCTTCCTTGCTTCCAAAGTCGGCCTTTCCACCTGTCTTCCATTTCCCACTTTGGAATTATAGGGCAAATCGGTGGCACTCTAAAGAACACAGTTTTCTCTTATTCTTCCTGTTCTTGGACTTGACTGTCCCTTTTATTTCAATCAATGAGTGAGCTCTCCCCAAGACATCCCTGTCTGCTAATTCAGGCCCCCACCTTTTCTCGCCCGCACACCTGCCTATGCGACCAAGTTCTTCCTTTAACCCTCCTGTGGCCCCCATCTTTGTTCTTTAACCTGTGGTTCTTTGCTATTTCTCCTCAAAGTTCCTATGTTGTTATTTGTCTGCTGCCTCTCACCCAAGCATTTCTAGTTGGTCCTATTGATAATGCCTCCCCCTGCTTAGTGATTTCTTCTACTGATACTTACTATGTCTGTATTTACCTACCCAAGACAGAGACTGACCCAGTCACCTCCTCAACTTTAGGAAAGATGTGAGAGAAAAATCTTGCCAGGTATTTCACATCCGCCTGGGAGGGAATGCTATTTACCCCTGACATGCTGTAGGCCACTGGTGGAATTAACAGAAGAACAAGATCGCCCTCAAACATCTCCAGCTATGCCTTCGTGGTGGGGGAAGCATCATTACCATTTCTTTTAACTAATAGGTGACATGATCTCCAAGAATATCAGATTATGTTTGCACATAAGTAACAAAACAAATTTTGGAGCCAAACAATAAGCCGCTTACTTTTCTGTATCAGTTTGCCCCCCATGCCCGGAAGCATGTAGAACATCAACAATGACAACACCACCCACAAACCCATAACACCTCCAGGTCAATGATGAGAAAATCAGGCCGAAAGAGGCTGAGCAATTAACCCGATGTAACACAGACATAAATAAAACATGAACTGGGATCAGAACTCAAATATTCTGATTCCCAGATTTGTAAGTCCAGTGCTGAATCATCTGCTTTCTGCTAACTATCTTTAAAATAAGTTTTAACCATAAAAGTAACACAGGGCAATAGTTTATCAAAAACACTGCAGTAGTGTACAAAAACGGAAGTCCTTTCATCTTAATTTTCTACTCCTATGCTCTGGAGGCAATTACAATTGTTCTTTCTTATACATCCTTCCAGAAATGTTTCATATGAAAATACAATACATTATGCAGGGAAACTTGGCTTTTCTTCTTCACTTTTTGTCTTGGGTTTTTTAATATATTACTACTTTTAGAGCTGCCTTGTTCTTTTTCAATAGCCGCATTGTAGTCTATTGTATAAATGAATCTTCCTTCATTTAATCAATGTCCTATTGATTCATAATCAAGTTGTTTTCAGAATTTGGGCTATAACAAACAGATGCTTATTGTAATAAGCACTTTGGTACATCTCTGCCCACTTTGGGTGTGTGTGTGTGTGTGTGTGTGTGTGTGTAGGGGGTGTATTATTTCACAGAAATGGTGCTGTTGGAAGTTCCTAGAAGAATGTATTGCCCAATTGCCCTCCCCAAAGTTTGTACCCTCCCCTCCCAAGGATATGACCTTTACAAGGTAAGGGATTAGCAGGCTCTTTCATCTATGTCATTCTGAGAGTTAGAAAGTAGTATATGCTCATTTTAATTTCCCTTACTTTAATGAGTGAGGGCACATATCTTTGCATATTTGTTGGCTGTTTTGTATTTTTCTATGATTTCTTTACCTCTTGGTTACCTTCATCCATTTAATAGAATAGGGTTGTTCTTTCTTTTTTTAATTTGTAAGAGCTCTTTGCATATTAAGGAAATTATTCTGTCTGTCACGTGTGTTGTCTCAAACTTTTCTCACTTTTGGTGAGGATTGAGATTCAGGGCAGACCAAAAAAATCGCAGGTAGCTTTTGGAGAAGGGATAGAAAGTGAAGTTAGATTCTATCGTCCTCTCCAGTCCTCTCTCTGTCTTTGAAGAATGTTTTGCTGTAACAAATGGAGAGCTGTGCATAAGAACAGGTATGAGGATCTAATCCCCTTCCTCCTCAGGACCTGGGTTCAAATGAGGGCATGTAATGAAGGAAAGAAAAGCAATCTGCAGGGGGATCTGGGGGGAACTGGAAGATATTCCAGTTCCAAGCTACAGTTGGCAGCCTGGTCCCCATTCCCCAAATGCTACTCCAGGTAAAGACAAAACATAAGCCTACAGGAACCCTGCAATTTTTAAATTTAGGAAGTCACAGGAAGTGAGGAAGTGGAGGCTCCTCTGGGACTGTTCAGCTTCAGAAGGTGGGGAACAGAAGGACTTTCTCTGCTTAGTGAGGGACCAGCATGTCTGTGGCCAGTGAAATCTTGGGAATATATTTTGGCAAAAAACTACAATCCCTACAACCCAGCTACACCTCTCAAAGCTTGGAGAAACCTTCAGACATATGTCCAAATGCTGTCCAAGAAACTGAACACATGAACAATTGGATTAATGTTTATTACAGCATTGATGTAACTGTGAGAAATTAGAAACAAGCTAAATGTCCCAACAATGGGAGGATTTATAAGTTGTGACCTACTCATAATACATGGAATCCAATGAATTAGTTAAAAAGGAATGAGGACTAACTCTAAGTTTGGGCAATGAAAGATGACCAAGGTGTTTGTTGAATGAAAAATACCAGCTGCAAGTGGATATTTGTATATATCCTAGGACTACAGGATCATCCTTTGCTTCCCCAACATATAATCAATGTATCAGCAAGTCTATCAATTATAAATATAGCCTGAATCCCTTCTTCTCCATCCCCACAGCTACTAAACTGGTCAGAGCTGCCATCATTTCTCACCTGGTCTCACAGGGCCTCACCCCAAATCTCCTGCTGCTCTTTACATAGTTTACTTAGCCAAGTTGGTTCACATCTCTGTGCCTCAATTTTCACACCTGCCAAACAGGGATAAATTGTACCTACCTTATCAGGTTGTTGTGAGGATTGAATGAGATAATATTTGTAAATACTGTGGGGTCTGGAACATGGTAAATACTATTATGCTTGTTAAATAAACAGCCAACTTTAATATTCTCATGAAATAAAAATTCCTTAAGATGGAGCCATACTATCTACAGCCCAGACTGCAAGCTCCTTGAGGTTGTTTTATTCCATTTTGTATCTCTAGCTCTGCTGACTGGCACCTGATGGCTGCTTCATAGATCTTGGATGAATGAATGAATGAAACCTAGTTCTTCCACCCATTAGGTGCATGATGGTAGACAGGTCAGTCTCCCTTTCTGGACTTCACTCTCCTCATCTTGAAACTGACATACCTTTAAAATTTCTTCCAGTTCTAGTTCCCTGATTCTATGCCTGAAATGGCACATTAGCACCACATTGCCCTGTCTCTGAATACTTTCTCCTGGAGTTTTTCCCTCAAGCCTATGGACTTCGCTGCCCAGGCTGAAGATTGGGCACATGCATGGTGAGCAGGCAGCTGCTGCGGTGCCTGAACTGGGGAAGGTGGGAGGGAGCCAGAGGAGGCAGGACTGGAGGGTGGGAGTGAAGAGTTCTGGGAAGCAGGGCAGAGACGTGGCAAGGGCAAGTGTAGCCATGAAAACAGAGCCAGAGACTAGCCTCTTGGGGTCTTGTCTGCCACGGCAGACAAGACGTGGAGGCCATTGTGAGGGAGTTGAGTGCGGATTTCTGACATCCTCTGGGGAAGGCTCTGTCTCATCTTCACTGGAGCAGACGCCCTCCTTCAATGCCCCCTTTCCCCCCTCGACAAGCTCAGCCGATTCACTAGCGAACGCCCTCTGCCTCACTCCTCCCAGCCCTTCAGCTCCCACCTACCTGCAGAACGGTAGCTCCTCTCTGTCCTGTCCTCTGGACTCAAATCCTGGCTCTGCCCCTTGCTGGCTGTGTGACCTTGGGCAAGTTATTTAACCCATCTGAACCCCAGTTTCCTCCTCATGAACATGGGGAGAATAACTTAGCAGGTGTTTCATATTAAATGAAATAATGTCCACAAATGGCTTAGCACAGCGGTAGGACATAGTATGAGCTCAAAGCATGGTTGCCATGATAACTTACCTTGAGAAAAAAAGACACAGAGAGAGAGAGATGGTGGGTGGTGGTGGGACAGTGCTGGGGGGTGAGGACTGCACTTGCTCTTGGACCTGAACAGTTAGAACGAGGCTGAGCGGGTTTGATTGAGAAAACTGGGTAACCACTAGTACTGAAAAAGAATCCGGGCCAGTACTCCAGAGTTATGGAAAGAATTACTCTAATTTGCTTTATTGTAAATTGGAATTTTATATCCAGGGTTTATTTAAAGTGGAGGCATACCCTTTCTCAACTCCCTAGAAGTCATGAGGGCCCCACTGAAGAGTCCAGGGCCTCTACCCTGCCATTACTCACCCCCAGCAGGGGCTGAAGTTTGTATCTCCTTTAGGATGGTTTGTTTGCAAGAATTTAAACTCACTCAAGGAAGCTCAAGTAGAAAGTGGTTTACCACAGAGGCGGCCCCCAGCACCCCGCTGCTCAGATGGCCAGACTCAGCCCTCACCTCTCCAAAACCTTCCAGGTTTGCTCCCCACTACAGACAAACTGAGTCTCCTTGTCCCAGTTCCAGATTCCCTGAAGAGAGGACCTGCTCAGCAAAGGCGATATGCAAATCAATTTCACATAAATCAAATCCCAATTTAAATGCCCTACGGGCCAGCTCCCGAAATATTTAATAGAACCTTTAAAAAAAAGTTGAGCACATAATCCTTTGTGCAGTGTGAATGACCAAGCCCTACTCAAAGACAGGTTGACCTTAGTGGGTTGAAATAAAGGGTTTTCCGTGGATGAGGCTGCCTGTGAATCCACACCTGCTGTGTCCTTTCCTCCAGTCCACATGGGTAAGAAGGGGATTTAAGGGAGTCGCCGAAGTTTCCCAGGATTTGAATTCCCCCAAACATCTTTCTACCACCACCCATGTCAGCTGCACCTATTTGCCTTTTTCTGCTCTCAATCCAAACCCCCAAACAACAGCACCTCCTGGCCTCTCTGGCATCAGCTGCCTTTTCACTCTTACTTCTTCAAGCAGCACGTTTTACTCATTTCTTACCCCACCCTTCATAACAGCCCCTTTCTCTGCCCAAGAACACTCTGCCTCAGTCTCCCTGGGGTCAAACTGCCAGACTGAGAAATGCTAATATTGCCCCAGCCAGACAGCCTTAACTGGGGAGTAGGGCTCTGGGTCTTGGTCATTTCAGAGCTAGATGGGGTGTATTTGCAGGAGAAAGGAAATACCAACAAACTCAAGAATAGCAGGGAAGCAAGGGGCCTGGGAGACCACGTAAACTAATGGTTTTGAATCCTTCGGGGGCACTGGGATGCTTTGAGCAGCTAGAAAGCCGTGGATATTTCTCCAGAAAAGTCATGCACGTGCAAGAGCTCCAGGGTTGCTGCTTAACCACAGATGCCCCTGTGTGAATTAGGGAAGGGAACCCCTTTCTCTGGGTGGGCTTCAGTTCCCACTTAGCCCCTCAAGAGGGACACTGGTGCAGGTAGCAAGTGAGAATGGTGAGTCTCCAACTTGGTGCCCATCCTTCACGTTACTGTTGACCCCTGAGGCTCAGAGTGGGGAGGTGACATCCCACGGTCACATAGGCAGTTTATCTAGGATGAGAGTCTTGACTCCCAGCTCTTATTTTACCCCCTTCCTCACACACACAGACCCTCCCACCAACTCCTGACTAAAAACCCAATTGATTGTCCTCATTCTACTCAGAGGCAGAGTGATCGGTGTGGCAGATAAAAGTCTCTTGTCTAAATATCTAAATTAAATGCCTGTAGAAGATGCTTACATTCAAGTGTTGGTAAACCCGGTGGCCCCAGGCAGGCAAAGAGCTATTTGTCTTATCAGCACAGTCTGGGTTGAATGATCCATTTCCAACAGTGCAAGTCAAGAAATCATGAGAAGGATACGAGTCAGGATGGAGGGGGCGTGAGTCGGGGCTGGTGGCATTGAAAAGGTGCAGCTCGGTGGGGAAGGCTGTCCTGAAGAGGATCATTCAGGTGTGCTAAAGACAGGCCCAGTGTGAAAGCGCAAATGAATCGCCCAAAATAGATGAGATTTCTCTCCGTGGTAATTGCCAAGTGGAGCTGGGGAAAGGTTTTATATCCAGAGCACAGGAAGGAAAGGGCTGGGGAAATAAAGAGGATTTTATTTTGGAGCCAAGAGTGAGGAAGGGCTTTTTCTTTGTCAAAAAAAAGGGCGAAGGTGGTTTTCCAAAGAGAAAATGGTTGTATTGGGTGGACAGGAAAATAAGATGCTGGTCTCCCCACAGGGGGGCGCTGTAGTGGCATCAGGAAAGTGACCCAGAGGCAATAGAGAGGAGCCATGGGCTCTGTTTTTGGGGGGACCTTGTTTGTGATTCCTCTTTCTTGGCCTTAGCTCCCACATCTGTAAAAGGGGAGTGAGTGGGCCACAGACAACAGTGATGGATCTAACAAATGTAGTGTTGAACCAAAGAAACCAGGTACAAAAGAGCACCTACGATGTGATTGCATTTATATTCAGCACAAAAACAGGCAAAACATCAGAAGTCAGAAGAGTCAGGAAAGGGAGGTGAAGGTGGATGGGAAGGGAGCATGGGGTAGGGGTGCGTCTGGCCTCGGGGAACACTCTGTTTCTAAATCTGGTGAAATTCACTGAGCTCTACCGTGATGGTTTGGGGAATGTAAGTCTGTTATATTTTACTTTAAAAAGACAACAGACTGGCTCTGTGCTCAGTCTCTCAAGAGGAGATGGAATCTGCAGACAATGAAGACCTATAACTCAGGGCAGACAATAGGAGAGTTATGGACGAGAGGCCGAATGGCAATCAGGAGCCACAGCTGATTTGCAGGTAGGGGAGGAGTGTGCTTTCATCAGAGAGTGGGTTCAGAGAAAAAGGACTCCTGGCACCGTGGATCAACTGGGCAGGCAAGACAGGGGAGTCTAGAACTTCCCGAGGACCGAGGACCGGAGTGTGAGGTAGCGTGCACACCACTGCCCCCCAGTGGCTACTCATGCCCAAAACCCTCTCATCCAGGGCTGACCATCCCAGCTTCTGTCCTGTCCCTTCAGGGACCCCATGCCTGAACTGAAGGTAGTAGAAAGGGATGTGTGTGTGTCTCAATAAAAGAGGAGAATACTTGTTTTTTGTTTGTTTGTTTTCCTCTTAAAAGCCTCCACTCAACCCTCTGATGAAGACCTCATGTTCATTTAAAACCCTATTTCAAGATCCATTCTGTGCTGGGCCCTGTCTCTACTTGCAAATGTCAAGGTTATCATCTCATGAGGCCAAAATTCTAGGTGGTTGTTTAAGACAAAGAGACGATCTCCACAGAAAGAGACTCCCTAAAGCAGCAGTAGGAATTTAAGCTAGACGCTGAACAGAACTTCCTGACTGCCAGTTAGTTGAATGTCTGCCTGATATGAAGGAGGGAAAGCTTTACTGAACACAGATTTCATATGTCACAGAGCTCAGTTGCTAGCCATAGCTGACTTCACATTGCGGAGAGAGTGTGAAATTTGTAAAGCTTGTTAGACACACCTCAAACTGAGGCCCAGAGAACCTGTACCAATTAAAGTGTGTTTGCACCTGCAGGGCCCAAAAAACATAATGGATCATGAGGGGAATGTATTCTCGCACTTGACAGAAGTCCTGACGGAGGGTTGGTTAATTCAGCAACTCAACTAGATCTCAAGTTTGGCTCTGCCATTCTCAGGGTGTTAAAGATGTTTCCCCTCACCATTGCAAGAAGGCTGCAGCATCTCCAGCCATTGCATGTAGGTGCAGTAAGGCAGAGCATCCTTTCTCATGTCCTGTTTTAGGGACAAAGAAAACCTTCCCTCTGGCCTGCCAGAATTATATCCCATGCTTGTACTTAAGTCAGTCACCAGTGAGAATGGACATCCTTTGATTGGCTTCAATCAGTCAAGATTCATTCTCTCATGCTGCAGGAGGGCCCAGCCTCCCCTAATGAGGCATACTTTCTTTCCCCAACCCAAATGCCTGAACAAAATCAGGGATATTAACAAGAATGCATCCCTGGATCACGAAGTGGAGAGCAATGGATATCTCTGCAAAGAGATGGGCACAGCAAAGAGTTTAGCACCTGAATGATAGGGTTCTCTCTACTCTGCCTGCATGTCTTCTAGACCAGCAGTTCCCCTAGGTGGGACAAAGTATTAGAGCCCAGATCCTGAAAGGCACAGCAACTCCTCTGGCCCCCACTGAGAGCCAAATGATAAAGAAAAGAAGTCACAGGCCTCAGGTCCCATGGCCACAGGCTGCTTGTGTCTTGGGAGAGCAGAGCTAGAGCAGTCTTTACCATCCCAACAGCAGCCCACGGGCCCCCAGCCCTTAGCACACACCAGGCCCTGGTCTCCCAGAAGCAGCCTCTATCATCTCAGCAGCAAATTAGATCCTGTCACTAAGCTGCCTAAGACTTTCCAGCGTCTTTCCATTATTTCCAGAAGAAAACTCCACATCTTTACTTGACCCTCCAAGGCCCTGAGTGATCTGACCTGTCTTTGCCTTTCACATAAACTCATCCATTCCGTTTTCCCCTCGCAACCTTTGCTCCAACTCACCGGACTTCTTTCCCATTCTTCACTGATCCAGACCCAACACATAATAGATGCTTGATAAATATTGGTTAGAGGGATAAATGCTGTTCCGAACTAAAACCCTTACTTACCCCTTTCCCCCACATTCCGGTTAATTCCTACTTATGTTTCCTCCTTTACAATTTCTTCTCTACTTGCAAATGAAACCCTCCCTATAATTTCTCTCATAGAACTCTAGACTTTTCTTTATTGTGCTTAGCAAAGGTTCGATGTATTTTTGTGATAATTTGTTTAATGTCTGTTTTCTCCATCTGTTTGTATATCTCAAGAGGGCTTTCCTTGGTTGTATTCCCAGTGCCTGGCCCATCATGGGGGTTCAAAATAGCACCTGAAGCCCTGGGAAGAGGGTGTCTGCTTGGTGTCACCCAGCATGTTGGGGGCTGACAAGGGCCAGAACCTTACCCTGCTGGCTTCCAGCCCTTGTTCTCTTCTGGAGGCTGGCCTCTCCTCCCTCAGAGTTGCTAGTGGCTCGTGGTACAACTCTGATACCAAAGTACCCTCTCTGGGTGGTTGAATTCTGATTGTTGCGGCCTGACAGCAGGGCTCACTGGGTGGTGGGGGGAATGTGGGCTGGGTGCAGCCCTTCCAAGTCTGCTGGACTGGGCACTTTTGTGCAGTTCATCCATTGCCCACACACACAGAAGCCCTGCACTTCACAAGCCCCTACTTTGTGTGTATTCTACTCTAAACATCCCCTTGTGTGTCCTGGCTGGCCCCTCCTCTAACAGGAGGCTTGTCAGCTTTGATCTTTTAATCCAGGATTCACCAGAGCATGATTGACATGCATTTGAACTGAGCCTCCCTGGGGCTAAGACCTGTTTGTGTTGAAGTGCAAGGACAGATAGACTGGCCTGTTCTCTAAGCTCCATCTTGAGGCTTTGGCATTTTTCTGAACCCTCTACATCCAAAGCGGGCTGATGTTGGGAGACTTACCATGTATGTCTTGCAGGGATCTATCAGGGGCTCTCTGTGTCTCCCCAGCCATGTTTTGGGCTCCAAGAGGAGAAAGAGACCGTCAGTAGATAAACACTCAGCATGTGTCAGGTCCTGTTTTGGACACTGGACAAAAAGGAAAAATATGAGAGAATATGATCCTGCCTCACACAGAGCTTGCATTCCATGTGGGGTGGCACCTGAGTGAAAACAAATATAATATAGACCGAGCAGTGCCTTGCTAGAGGTCTGAGACGAGTGTTCTGGGCACCCAGGGCCGACATGGACCTCTGGTGTGGGTGTGTAAGTGTGTACATTGTAGGGAGACAGGATAACGATTTCCAGAAGAAATGACAGTCATACTGAGATGTCAGCGCAACAGGGAGTGTGGGGTGGGTTGGTGTTGGGGCAGAGGAACAACATGTGCAAAGACCAGGAAGTAAGAAGGAATTGTGTGTATCTCAGGGTGCTCAGTGGATCTGGTCCCAGGGGCAACCAGGGAGAGATGAGGCATGAGTCCATGGTAGGCAGAGTCCAGGCCACAGAGGTGTTAACTCCATGAGTCCGGATCCTTCTGAAAGCAAATGCTGAGACTTTACCAGGGGAATGGCCTGAGAGATAAATGGGGGAGCCAGGAAAGGCTGAGAGAGCATCAGATCTTGAGTGAAAGAGAAAGGTGAGGAGGAGAGATTGGGTGGCAACATCTCAGCCAGCTGTGCAGTCTAAGGAAGTTATGGTAAGGCTTTTGGGGACCCCCCCAAGCCAAAGTTGGCCATCCGAGGAGTCCCGGGCATCCCTGCCTTAGCATCCAGGCCACCCAACCATTGACTGGAAGCAGCAATGGGAAATATGACCTTCCACTGAGATCAGAGCTCTGCATCGGAGGCCTTCAGTCATTTATGCTCCCTGTGGTTGAAGATCTGAGAGATATATTCTCATATCTAGGTTTGGTTTATACCAGGGAGACTGGGCATTTTAGGTTTTAAGCATGTATGTTATTTAAAAAAAAAATCACTCTAGTAGCTCTGGAGAAGATAGGTAGAAAGAGATCAATAATAGAATGAATTAAAAAAAAAACCAACAGTTGTCGGGTGAGCTTGTTGCAGAGGTTCACAAAAGAGAAGGGGTTGACCTGGACTTGGGGATGATAGGTCATAAGGAGAAATGGACAAATTGAAATTATATTAAGACGACAGAATGGTTAGAACTTGGTGGTTGTATGTGAGAGATGGGATTATGGATTCAAAGAGGAAGAGACGGAGGTTGAGCGGAATATTTCATCAAGTGCCATTTGCTTGCTAAATATAGGTATGGTACAATGATCTCATTTAATTGCCACAAAACCCCTGTAAATATGGTTCTAGGTAGTGACTTTGGTGAACCCCCAATCCACATCACTCCAGGTGATCAGCCTAAATTAATCATGATAATCCCATTCTCTCACCAGCAATTGTTTTAGGAATGAGTGTGTAGCCCAATCTATGCCAATAAGACATAAAGAGGTCTGCTGGCAAACTTTTAGAGAGATTTCTTCTTCTTAAGACAGAGTCACATTTAGAGATTTTTTTCTTCTTTCTGTGGACATTCTGGTGTCTGCATATGATGTCTGGGACTCTCAACCAACTTGAAATCAGGACGGGGCAGCCTGAGAGCACAGCCCTCGCATCAAGGGCTGGGAGAGCAAAAGATGGAAAGAAGCTGGGCGCTGAGTGATATCACTGAGTCACCGAATAAACTGACCCTGCAGTCCCCCTGACCTCTCCCCTTCTAACAAGTAAGATCATGTATTTCCTTATAGGTTGCACCAACATGAGTAAGAGTTTTCTGTTTCTCAACTTATACAAAGCATAATCCCTATTTTACAGACAAAGAAATGAAATCTTAAAGTCACAAGCTGATAGATGGCAGAGTAAGGACACAATCCCAGGTCTTCCTACAAGATCACTTTCCTTTGTCAATGACAATTTTCCTGTTTGATGTCAACTCAAATCACCTGATAATGATAAAGTTAGAGCTCTGGCCCTGTATGATATTAATATGTGGGGCAATGAGAGTCAGATGTACAAGTATTAGTTGTGCCCCTGCTATATATTCTGCATGATGCAAATCATTGTCGAGGACACAAATGACCTAGATATTAGCCCTGCTTTTGAAGAGTTTATGATCTAAGTGAGGGAAAGTAAACATAATTGGAGACTAGAATGAAAAATCACTTTTAGGGGGCATTTATTATGTGCTAGACAATGGGATAAGTATTCACTGTATCTTATCACAATTTATTCCCCACAAAAATAACAGAGTGCTTATTATTACTATTATTGTCTCTATAGTACAGATAGGGAGGCACAGAGCGGCTACTAACACCCAAGATCACAAAGCTGATACAACTGGAATTTAGGGTGGTCTGACTCCAGAGCCCACACTCTTAACCACCCTGCTGTACTGCCTCCCCTAACAGAGACTGATAGAATGCAAGACAGCTTCAGTCCAAGCCATGTATGTACAGACGATAATAGCTAAGGTCCTTCAACACATATGTTCAGGACTTTGCACATGTTGTCGCTAATCCTTAGTGGTTCTCATGCTTGAGCATGCATTGGAATCAGCTGGAGGTCTTATTAAAGCAGAGATGCTAGACTCCATCCCTGGTGTCTGATTCAGCACATACAGTGTGGGGGATCAGGGTTTGCACTTCTAACAAGTTCCCAGGTGCTACCAGATGTTAGGGACCTCGCTGTGAGAGCCGCTAACTCCGTAGAGCAGGGATTACTACCCCCATTTTGCAGGTGGGGAAACTGCCTTCTGGTGGACAGCTCATCAGCCCACACCTTACAGTGGGGAAGTGCCAGAGGCAGGATTTGAACCTGGTTCAGCCTGGCTTCCAAGTCCATGTCCTGTCTATCACACCATGCTGTCTCAAGATAGAATGTGTCAAAAACTCAGGAGGAAAGAAGACTATGGGAGTGCTCAGGGAAGGCTTCCTGGAGAAGGAGGAAACCTGGAAGGAAGATGAAGTTAAATTGGCCATCCCAGGCTATAGCCCAGACTAAAGCGACACCGGACCTGCCACATTATAGCTGTGCAAACACTCTTGACTTGGATTTGTACACAGCAGGAGGGACTGTGGTGAGGAGCACATAGAAGGTGGTCTGGCAGAAGACATACCCTGGAGTAGGAAAATAGCAGGGGTCTCAGAGGCAGGAAGGGACTGATTAAGGAGGGCAGCACTGGAAAAGGTAAGCACAGGTGGGAAAATACTATTTCCCATACCCAGAGGTGGGGCACAATTTACAACATCTTTTTTGTGAGAAGGTCTGGGTAAGTATTACAACCATCCCCATTTATTCCCTCAAGTGAGAGCGAAGTGCATGGCTTGGATATATATATATATATATATATATATATATATATATATATATATATATATATCCCATCAGAAACTGCCCCATTATTCCCATTCTAATTTCCACAATCAAAGCAAAGGACAAGGACAGTGATTTCTTGACACTGCGTGAAAAATGATAATATTCTGTGATTGAAGGTGCTGGGGTTGTAAAACCTCAAGGAAACCATCAATGAAGACACAAAGACATAAGCGTTGTGAGCAAACTTTTCCAAAACCCTATGCAGAAGAGAGGAGGTTAATTCTGTGTGGTTGCCAAGAATAGATGTTGGACCAACAGGCATAAATTCCAAACTAAGAAATAGCACACTAGTAATTCTTGATGTCATCCGTTAATCCAGTAATTGAGTCCTTTGACAGCCACCCCTTAGGAGCCCGCTCTGTGGCAGGGATGTCCTCGGAGCTTGGTGAATCGCACAGAAATAGTTCTTGTCTTCATGGCTGCTCTAAATCCATCTTGGTACAGCTTAGGCTTAGTTTTAAAGTTAAAGTATCTGAAGTCCTTTGTCAGTTAGAGAGAATATGTATAGTCACCCCTTCTCCTGCACCCGCGTTTCTTCCTGCAATGCCAGTACATGCTTTGGTTGTAATGAAACTTGCTGAATACGACAAAATCACGTCACTCAGAGCCCCTTCTACTCCAGGGAGTGGGAGCCTGGAATTAAATGCAGACATGCCATGGTTAGGACCCGGCACGCGGCACCATGCCAGGGAAACGTGGTAGGAGTGCACTGATGGAAGGCAATGTGTCTCTCCAGGAGGACGACCTCCTAGCTAACGGCCCACCTCTCAGGGACCCACACAGCTGTCCCAGGGCATTTCTGGGGTCTGGGAGAGAAAATCCATCAGTGATTCACAGCTAAGCTGGGAAATGTTTCAGCTCTCTAACAGGGTCGTTAGCTGGGTAACAGATGAAACCGAACAGCAACAGAAGGGCAGAGGTAACTGCAGCGGGAGAGAAAAATACGTTGTGAATTTCCACATTCTTTCAGGCACATGTTTTCCTCAACATTCCCATTACTGCCCGACATGATAAAATGTTAGAAACCAAGGGATTTGTAAAGAGCAACGCAAAGAACCTAGAGTATGCTACAGAATGAGAAAGAAACTATTCACAAGGGGGGAATGACATATTTTCAGAAAACAGCAGGCTAATCCAGTAGAGCTGGTGATGATATCACACGACACTTACAAATGCACTCTTAGTGACTCTGTAAGCCCAGGAAATCAGGCAGAATGATTTGTGAGAAACAAGGGACTGTGTTCTAAGCAGCAAGTTGAGTTCTGGCTTAGGAGTTTATTCCATTGTTGACTTGTATTAAATAAGCTTGCTTTCTGATTATGAAAAATAATATATGTTCATTGAGGAAAGTATAGATTAAAAGAAAGTAAAAATCACCCCACATCCCATAATTTAAAAATAAATACTGTTAACTTTTTATTGATATCCCTGCAGCCTTTGTCTATGCATATGGGTATATCCCTTTAGCAAAATTAAAATTGTATTTTCATGGTGTTATAAATTGTTTTTGTCACTTCATGATAGTTCATGAAATTTTCATAAGTTTTCTCCCCCATGTTGAAGTATGCAAGCCACATTGAAAGCCATTTCTGATGAATACTATTTTAATGTCTCTATTGTATGAATACATGAGGTTGAAATATATACCATTAGTGATATTTGACCTTTTTAACGTATTAAAATGGCGATTTCATATGGTTCACCAGTATTATAACTGATTTCTCCTGCCTGATGCTCATTGACATTTAGACTATTTCCAAATGTTCTCAGTTATAACAATTTTGTGGTGAACTTCTTGGTGCCTAGATCTTTGCACACATCCATGATTATTTCCTTACGGTAAATCCTCATGCACTAGTTCTGTATTGCTGCATAACAAATTAACTCAATGCAAACTTAACAGCTTAAAGAACACACAATTTTAGCTCACAGTTTCGATGGGTCAGGGTTAGCTGGGTCTTCTGCTTCAGGGTCTCTCATAAGACAGCAATCTAGGAGTAGGCCAGAGCTGAAGTCTCATCTGAAGGCTCAACAGGGGCAAGATCTGCTTCCAAGTTCATTTAGGTGGTTGTGGGCAGGATTCAGGTCGCTATTAGCTGTTCCTTGTTAGCTGAGACCTCGCTCAGTTCCTTGGCGTGTCAGCTTCCTGTAGAATGGCTCACACCATGGCAGCTATCTTCATTAAAGCCAGCAAGGGAAAGAGGCTGCTAGCAAGATGGAAGGTATCATCTTAGGTTACTTAATGTGACATCCCATCACCTTTGCCATATTTATTTGGTTAGAAGCAAGTCTCAGGTCCTGCCCACACTCCAGGGGAGGCGATTGCACAAGAATGTGAACACCAGGCGGTAGGGATCATTCAGGGTAATCTTAGAGTCTGCCCACCATGTTCTAGAAGTGGACTTGCTAGGTAAATGATGTGGACACTTTTTAGGGTTTTGAGATTTACTGATGAGTTGTCCCCTGCAATAGTTGCTTGAGTTCATCTTCCTGTGAGCAATAAATGAGAGGGCCGTCTCACCAACGCTGCCTATTCTCAGTTTTTAAAAGTCTTTTCAGTTTGATAAGGAAAAGATGGTACCCTGGTTTTATTTGAATTTTTTCAAGAACTGATTTTGTTTTCATGTATTAACCAGTCATTCTGTTCCTTCTTTTGTAAATTGCTAATTCATGTCTGTTGCTCGATTTTTTTTAAGGCTGTTCACTGTTTTAATACAAAAAGGGTTTCATTAACCATTCGTCTGTTACGCATGCTTTAGATATTGTTTTTCAGGTTTTGTCATTTGTTTAAAAATCTTGGTTAAGAAATTTACAAAAATACTTAATATTTTACATGGTCAAATCCAACAATAATTTGCTTAATGATTTTTTTCTTTTGCTTTTATTCCTAAAAAGCCCCCATCCCAAAATCAGATAGATGAGCATCTCAAGTTTATTTTTTTATGTTATTTCATCATTGCGTTATTTATGTTTAACTCTTCAGTCCAGCGGTTCTTCTTCTCCTCAGCTATTTCATCTGGGTGTTGGTGTGATAGCACCTCGTGAGTGTAGATTCCTGATTGGGAACAAGGGGCTCCGTGGAGGGGGTGTTAGGATCGCTCTCAGTCGTATGGAGGGTGGAAATACTGCTCCTGTTATTTCAGTTTCTTGCTTTCTTGCACAGAACCTCTGAGAGAAACTGTAAAATAAAGGAGACAGTAGCAGGTGTCATTGTGAAGAATGTCCCTAGTGTTTTTCATAAAGCATAATGTTCTTTAGTTGATTTGAAATAGATCTTCTTGCTTGATCAGATTTATTCCTAGTTGAGGAACATTTCAAATGTATCTGCAGTGGGTATTGGCTTTGAGGCGGGGGGCATTTAAACAGTCTCAGTATTCATTTGACTTTTGGGGATAAATCTCACTGGTTGTATGTTTATCTCAATAAATTTCCATTTGCTAGTATTTCATGTAGGACTTTTTGACATTTACATTTAAAGTGAGATTATCTGGTTATTATTATTTGGTACTTGGATTATGCTAATGTGATTAAACACTTTGTGAAACTCTCTGCTTTTTCTGTGTTTTTGGTATAATTTATAAGGTATGGCACCTCTGGTTTTTAGAAGTTTGGGAAGTCTTTCTGTAGAGTTGTCTGGAGCCAAGAGTCTTAGAGTTAACTGTAACAATTGTTCAGATTCCCTGCCATCAGTGGTCTAGTTAAATTTGCTGCCTTTTGTGCTAATATGGTAATTTATATTTCCCCTACAAATTGGCCATTCTGTTGAAGTGTTTAAAACGTATCAGCTAAAAGTTATAATTGTAGTTCTGAAATATTGAAATCTAAATTTTGATCTGTAATTATATGCCTAAGTATATATAGTCATTTGTTCTCTTTTATCCTTGATTAGATATGATGGATGACTATTGCTGATTTTTCCAAGAATGAATTTTTGTATTTGCATAGCAATTCTATTAGCTTTAAATTTTTTCTAATTCATTAATGGCCTCATTTATCTTTACTCCTTTATCTTTTTAAATATTTTTGTTACATGTTCAGACACATTCAAAGTTAACAGTACAGTGTACCCTTATATACCCACTACTCATACACAACAATTATCAAGATTTTGCCGTATTTGCCTAATCTTTCCCTTTTTTCTTTGTTTTATTTGCTAAAGTATTTTAAAGAAAACCCTAGAAATCATGTAATTTCATCCCTAGAGACTTTTGAATGCATCTCATAAAAAATATTTTCCTTATCTCCTTAGATGTATTCTGTGGTTCATTTCCCACCTAACAGATTGATTTTTCTTAAGCGATTTTTCACTCTTATGTAATAAAGCATTTAAGACTATGAGTTTGCTTCTGAGTACAGAATTAGCAGCACATATTAATAAATTTGATATGTAATATTCTCAATACCAGTTTTTCAGTTAGCTCCAGTTAAAGTTTCAATTCTTGGTCTAATAAGTATATAGAATAACTATATATGTTTATATATTTCCTTCTTTTTATTGTTTAAGTACTGTTGACTTTCTGAACATACATCAGGAGAATCATGTGCTTTTGGGACCGTGGTTGACCAGGGTAACTGAAACTGCAAAAAACAAAACTGTGGATAAAGGGGGCTACTGTACAGTTATGATTTGGCCATTTCTCTTTGTATTTTTTACTTCTTTTTTTCCAGTTTTTGCTTTATGCCTTTTGAAACTGTTCCATTCAATACTAAATATCCAGAATATTGTATCTTCCCTATAGCTTATATCTCCTGCCCCTGCAAAACCCCTCTTTGAATATTGTTTCCTGTTGACTTGAATTCCATGTTCGCTGATATTTTCACCCCTATTTCCCTTAGTTTGTCTGATATATCTCTGGCCACACCTTTATTTTCAACCATTTTGTGTCATTTTCAAGGCATGGCCTTTGTAAAAAGAATATAGTAAATTTGAATTTGAATTTTTTTTTTTGAGAGGGCGTCTCTCATATTTATTGATCAAATGGTTGTTAACAACAATAAAATTCAGTATAGGGGGGTCAACACTCAATGTACAATCATTAATCCATCTCAAGCCTAATTCTCGTCAGTCTCCAATCTTCTGAAGCATAACGAACAAGTTCTTACATGGTGAACGAATTCTTACATAGTGAATAAATTCTTACATGGTGAACAGTATAAGGGCAGTCATCACAGAAACTTTCGGTTTTGATCATGCATTATGACCTATAAACAATCAGGTCAAATATGAATATTCGTTTGATTTTTGTACTTGATTTATATGTGGATCCCACATTTCTCCTATTATTATTATTATTTTTATTTTTAATAAAATGCTGAAGTGGTAGGTAGATGCAAGATAAAGGTAGAAAACATAGTTTAGTGCTGTAAGAGGGCAAATGTAGATGATCAGATGATCAGGTGTGTGCCTATGGACTAAGTATTAATCCAGGCTAGACAAGGGCAGCAAGACTGAATTTTAATTTTTGACCCACAACTGAGACTACTGGTGTTTAATAGTGGGATTTAACCCCTTTATAATTATAGTCATGACCATTATAACTTCTTATTGTATGTTCCTTTGATATTTAGTTCATTTCCTGTCTTCCATATGAACTATATGATTCATTATTTTGAATTTTTTTTACTTGACTGCAGTATATTTTTGAGTATTTTTTTCAGAGTATACAAATAATAAAATTTAACCCTTGCATTTTCGCAATGTGAGCTTTTTTCTTTGAATTGGAATATTAGCTTCATTGAATATGTAATTTTGGATCATATTATCTCCTCAAAACTTCACTGTTCTTTATATTTCATATTGTAGAGGAGAAGTTTGAGGCCTGCCAGTTTTCTGTTTCTTAGTATTAACCTTTCTCTCCTCTGTCTTTGTAGAATTGCTTCCTTACCATTGAAAGGGAAAAAATGTCACCAAGATGTCTAGGTGTTTGCCTCTTCTCCTTCCTTTTCCTGGAACCTGCTAAGTCTGTTCGATTCGCAAACAGAAGTAATTATTCAGCCCAGCCAAGTTTTCTTCATTATTTCTTGGTGCTCTTGCCTCTCCTATTCATTCTCCAATATTGGATTTTGTGGGTCCATTCTCTGTATCTTTTATTTTTCCTTGGTCATTTACATGTTTCTGAATTAGGGGAGATTTCCTCGAGCTTATCTTTACGTTTTTTATCTGAGCCTCCTAATATGCAATCTAGTGTTAAGTGCTTCTATCGCCATTTTATTTGTAATTCAGACAGCATGATTTTCATTTCCTTGGCATATTCCAGATCTCACAGGTATTGTTCTCAGTTATCTCTTTGGGCTGCATCCATTCAGTGCCCTCCTTCATCCTACTAAAAATTTCAAAACTTTTCTCCGTGTAGTAACTATATTGTTGAGTCTTCTTTATTCCTTTCTTCTGTGCGTCTTTTCAGACAGCCAAGCATTGTTCCCTGTTGCCCATGTACAGAGTGAGGCCCATGCTTACCATACGTTGGAAGCCTGTTTGGGTTCTAAGAGGGATTTAGTAGATCTCTGATTGGATATTTCAGGCCTGATAAAGGGAAAAGGGAAACACTTGGATTTATTGTAATTTTCCTTTTCTTTTTCATAGATTCAGCTGCTTGGAGAGGTAAGAGAGGTAGGCAGAGCCAAAGATACCTTTGGCAAGAAGCTTTGCCGGTGTGATGGATTTTCTCTTTCTTCTCTGTGGGGAAGCCAGAACAGGATCCCAGCAGTGGCCTTTTTCGTGCCCCAAGTGTGAACTGGTGCCCCAGAGGGCTCCACTTGGGTGGCCTTCGGCTCTTCTGCACTTCCCGAGATACTGGTGGGCTCCAGAATCATCCCTTGATGGCTTCATGGCCCACCCTGGCCTCTAGCTGAGTATTTGTGAGGTTCCGCCGGGCTGTCTTCCACTTGCGTCCATGCGCACGCAGCGGCTTGCGGCTGAGCATGGACCTTCTTCCACGCCCACCCGGGCAACGCTCAGCCCTGCCGCTTTTCTTCAGCGTTCCCCTGGCTTGGCAGAGTTGCCCTTCCTCAGCTTCCAGCATAAACCGAGTGTCTTGTGGTTGGATAAAGGAACGACATAGTTTTCCCTCTGTTTATAGTTTTTTGGTCATCTCAATGGAATTTTAGGAACCCCAAGAGGAGGGAGATGGGTAACACCCTTGGGGAGGCCTTGGTTGACAGCCGATTGTGAGCAGTGTTCCAGGGAGTAAGTGTCCAAGCTTAAGGGGGAAGCAAAGGGGAAAGCAGCAGTTGAGTGCAGAAGGCAAGGAAGAGAGGGGAAAAGAAAGAAGGAGAGGAAGAAAGGAGAATGAGACGACAGAATGTCTGTGACGCCCACTCGTGCCCTTTGCTGCCTCCACTGCTCTGGCCAGCTGTGTCCAGGGTTCCTCGGATGCTTCCAGATCTTCCAGTGGTATCTGAGGAACATGATGGTGCCAAGGGTGCTGTCTGGGTGAACTCATTGCCAGTCACTGGTCCTCACTTCACCCACTCTTCTGGGCAAAGAGGGCATCCAAAGGATATTTTGGTCTCATTCCCAAAAGATACTAGAAATGGGTTGTGATGGGATCAACAGGGATATGTGAGGCTGGGCAGTCATGCACGCCCCCTGCTGGTGAAAATAAGAGGTAACTCCTCCTCTTTTTCCCCAGTGCTTGGGAAGGTCAGTGGTTTGGCCCCTCTTCCTCTGATGTGGGTGGGGACAGAAGGGAGAAGGGAAGGAGGGAAGGACAGAGGTAGAGAGACACAAAGATAGACAGAGAGACAGCGATCTCAGGATGGATGCCATCCAGACTGCAAAATGATGTACTATGTGAGGAGAAAAATACTGTAGGAATTAAGGACCATTATTAGAAAACAGATATTCCTGCTCAGAATGCAAACAGGTAGTGAGGCCTTGTGGGTGGGGCTGGCGGGGAGACTGGGAGACAGGGAGAGAGACGGGCCACCACTAACCCTTCAGTATGAGGACTGGGTTTCTGTTGAATTTTTCGTAGATGTCTGTGTGCCTCCCCATCACATTACAGCCTGGGTGAAAAATCATCCCAAGCCTACCCAGGAAAACAGATCTGCATGAATCAAGGTTTTGTTGCCAAGGGCCATGTTATCACATGGAATTTCTTTATGGGTCAGCGTGGCTGATTTAGTTCTATGTGTACCCTGTGGGGGTCTATTAGGCCTCCCAGACTATGGCCCCCACGGGACAGCTGGCTTATATACGTGTTGCCTGGGCACGTGATAAAACCCCTATAGCACATAAGCTAAAGAGAAGGAGAAAGCAGGCATGAAGATGTATCTGGGCAGCTTCTGAGCACTCAAGGCCTGAGTCCAGGGCTGGCAGTTGAGACACCAAGGTTTTCATTCCAGCTCAATCAGTTGCCAGACACACAAACTTGGACAATAGCATCACTGAACATAACTGGCTGAATCTCAGTTTCCTCAGCTCTAAAATTAAGGTAGCAATATTCCAGCAGGTCTGTGAGGTTCAGTGTGGCTGAAATACTGTGGGAGTGACTAACTAGGTAGGAATTAATAATACTATTATATCCATTCACTTACTTAAGAAACGTTTATTGAACAACTACTACGAGCCATGCGCTTTGGTGGGTCCTGGGGCCGCAGCTGTGATCAGGGTAGCTGCCATCACTGCCTTCACTATGTTCACGGCCCACTGGCTGGACAGACAGCTGACCTTTCTCCCCTGTCTTGCTTGTAGACTTTCTTCTTTATCCTTGAAATTCAAAATGTTTACCAAGATTTCTAGGTGTTCTTTTCTGATTATTTGTTCCTGGAACTCGCTAAGCCAATTTGGTTTGCCAACAGAAATGGTTCTTCACCTCAGGAAAGTTTTCTTCATTATTTCTGCCAGCTCTTTAATCCCCATGTTATTAGACAATATTAAATGTCCCAGATTCATGCTCCACATCTCTTCTTTTTCACATCTTCATGGAGTGCTGCAAGGGCAGGGTGGCCCCAGGAACTTGCCAACGGGCACTCCCACCGCCCAGCAGACCCAGGTGAGCATCAGCTCTCCCTGGAAAGCTGTTACACCTCCCGCCACTGCCCTTCCCCTTCCACAGAGACAGGAGGAGCTCAGAGGGTGGGAAAGAGCAGCTGAATTGGCCTTGATGTCCAGCTGTTCTCTTGATATCGAGCACCGCTTGCTGAGAGCAGATCTCATCCACCTCCTCATCCCAACACTCTAAATACAAGAGCCCTGAACAAGAAGCCGAAGAAATAAAGGGAGGCGAGGATGGGACTGGGGTCAAACACAGCAGGCATCATATCATCCTTTCCTTTTTGGAAACTTCCAACAATTGAATCAAATCACCAATCACGTTGGTTCTCATCACCAACGAGCACGGACATCCCGTGTTCTACCACAGAGCTTTCCCCTGCTCCCCTTGGAGCACAGGATTAAAGGCCACAAGACAAGGTCGGTGGTGCTGGGTCAGTGCTGACACACCCACAGCTCCAGGGAGGCTCTGCCTGCGTGGCAGTCTGTGGGAAGGGCACATGCAGAGTGTCTCCTGGTGGACCTGGCCGGGGCGGTCTCTCAGCGATGGGATTATGGGTGACTTCAGTTTTCCTCTGTTATTTTATGTTTCAAATGCCCTATAATTTTCCTATTTTACCACTGGTATGATGGGTGTAATCATTATTATTTATTTAAGGAGTATAGTATATCGCTCATCACTTCAAAGCTTGAACCGATGTTCAGGGTGACCGGTTGGTCCCGTTTTGCTCATGACCTCCCCAGGTTTAGCACTGTAAGTCCCATGTCCCAGCATCCTCCTTCAGTCCTGGACACGCCGAGTTGGCTGGGCATCCTACCAACGTGATATGTAAACAACATGAAGATGAGTAACTACATGCAAAACAAAAGGCTGACATGAATATCCGATGCCAAGCTTGGGAAGGCTGCAGGAGAAAGTGTACCTGGGTCTGAGGACGAATCAGGACATTGGCTTTTGATACCTGAACTGAATCCTAGAACTTGAAATCCATATTTTCAGAAGGGGCTGGAGAATAAGAGAGCTTTCGTTACCCCCCTAGATACAGGGAGAGGCGATAGTTTGTGAAGCATGCACACTGCCTCTTTTGAGGTGACCCCACACACCAATGGAACATACCCTGGCTATTTCCACACTCTTACCAATTGGATTGGCAGTGTTCGCACGGAAAGGAGGCCAGAAATGCTCCTTATAACCTTCCCAGAATGGGGAGAGAGTGAGTAGAGATCACCTCTTCTAAGGGGCAAGGTATAAATGTGAGGAAAGGAGGAAAAAGTCCCCTATCCCAGTATTAGTATCAATAAGAACAGGAGATTGATTGGTGGCTGCCCTTTATTGATTGTTCATTGTGATTCAAGTATCATATTAAGCTTCTTGCATGTATTAGCTTATTTGATCTTCAAAATATAACTTATTTTATGTGAGGAACTCATATATCCCCCATCATTCAACTGAGGAAACTGAGGCATAGAGCGGAATGGGGAAGCCATCTGCCTGAGACAGCCAGGTAAGGAGTGCAGAGCTGGGACTCAAGTCCAGTTCTATCTGGGGGCCTAATGAGGTGATGTGGTCTGATACGGTGGACTTCAGGAGCTAGGAATGACCTTGGAAATCACCTGGTCCAGTGTCTTCATTTGGCAGGGGACAAGAGTCTTAGAAGGACCCTGGGGCTCTCCCAAGATCATATGGCCAGTTAGTGGCAGAGCCAAAAACTAGAGATCAGGGCCCCTGGCTCCCAGGACAAAGGCCAGCGCTCTTTCCGTCTGACCAATGGCCTGTAATAGAGCTTGAATCCCAGGTTGGGGAGGCATTTTGTGCAGTGGGGTCGGTGGGTGGGCAAAAGAGAGTTGCAGGCAGGCCTGGGGTGGGAGGGAAGGAAGAAGGGTCTGAGGATGGAGAAGAAATAGAGATGGGAGATCGGGAGGAAACGAGGAGGCAGCGTGATAGAGAAACAAGGTTTGCAGTAAATATGAGGGATGCTATGGAAATTAGTCTTTGAGTGGCATTTAATTGGTTTATTAGTGTAATTCAGTTGCAGCTTGATTTGATTCAAAACTCTGATGTGTGTGATCCACCACCCACCAAGGACACTGCCAGCCTTTACAAATAGTAACAAATGGCAGACCTGAGACGAGGAGGTGGTGGTGGGTGAGAGAGAGGGAAGGAACAGCTTTGAGAGAGGATGGACGGGGTGTGGCGGGGAGGGACAGAGAGAGCGCGAAGAGGGCAGGAGGGAGAGATGCGAGGAAACACAAATAGGGAAAAGGGGGAATCAGGAGGACCGGGGAAGTCAGGAGGCAGCAGAGATCGATGCTCAGAGGCAGAGGCAGAAGCAAAGGCAGTCAGGAGAGACAGGAGGCAGGCGGGGAAGGGAACAGGAGAGGCGTGTGCTGGGCATCTCCCAGGGCTCTTGAACACCCAGTGGCTGGACATGCCCTGGACTCCTGATCCTGGGGAGGCACCAGGGGCCTGACCTCCTCGAGGCTATTTTCCAGTCATCTGAAAAAGAAGCCCTTCTATGTCCTTCCAAATGACAGGGGTCAGACTGCAGATGAGCAGCTCCCTGAGGGCACGTCTGGAGACAGGGAGATCAGGGCTGGGACAGGGAGGCACAGACTAGCAGCATCTCAGAGCTGCAGGGATGCCGAGTCTTCACAGACAGGGAGACGGATGTTCAGGGAGGAGAAGCGAGTCAGAGGCAGTGTCCAAAGCTGTCTGTCCTGCCTCCCGGGTTAAGGCTGGAGCGCCTGCAGCAGGCTGTTGGAATAGTGTCATGTAGTGGTTGTGGACACAGGCTTTGGACCCAAACAGACCCAGCTGTGCATTCGTGGCCAAGCCCATTCACTCTGCTGAACCCCACTTTCTGCAAAATGCAGATCAAGGTAGTCCCTTGTGCCATGAGGTTGCTGTGAGGCCCCTGGGAGATAAAAATACATGGGAACATCGAGGAAAAGCCTGGCACATACAGAGTGCTTGGGATATTATGATTTTTATTATTACTGAAAGAGGGACCTGAGACACCCCCAGAGGTGGGCAGATTCTCCTTAGCTAGGACTTGAGAAGGGCAGCATGTGGTTCTGAGTATGATCCCTGTAAACCAGAATGCCTGGGTTCAGATCCCACTTCTGCCACTGAAAGACCTTGGGCAAGTTAATCACCTTGCCATGCCTCAGTTTCTTCACCTGTGAAATGCGGATACACCAGTTCCTACCTCATTGGGTTGTTCACACAGATCAAATAAGAGATGGAGAAGTGCTTAGAGCAGGGTTGATCCATAGTAGGTATTAGATGTGCATCACCTTTCACTGGTATCTCTGGGTTTGGCTATTTGACGTGGGGCTGAAGACCAAAAGGTGGGTGCACAATCCCACACATTGGGCTCTGAGCCTGGGGTGGGGGGGAGGAAAATGCAGGTGTGACTCCCCGAGCCAGGGGAAGGAGATTGCTTGGCTTCTGTCCACATTGAAGCTCACCCAGAAAAGTGAGAGAACCCGACTGTGGACACAAAGGCAGTTTGTGGAATCAGAGCCCAGATCTCTTTTGTGCCTATTGTCACTGTTTTTCATTTTTTTCTGTGTTTGATTTTGCCATGGTGCCTGAATTCTTTGTTATCCAATCTCTCTTCAACTATCCACAACAATGATATTATGGCATCTCTTTAGCCTGCATTATCTGGACACAATTTGGCTTCAGAGGTTGTAAGGAGGTAGCATAGCCTGGAGATTCTACACTCACACAGGTCAGGGTTTTGTAGATTGGCTGCACCATTTCCTTGCTGGATGGCCTTGGGCAAACCTCTGAAACTGTTCCGTTTCCTTATCTTTAAAATGGAGATAATCATTGACTCTGTCATATATTTCAAGTGCTGATGTCTCTAAAGTAACATTTAGCAAATATCTGTTTCAGTCAGCTATTGCCACAATGGTGCTATGTAACAAACCACCCCAGAGCTCAATGTCTTAAAACATTCATTATTCACCCTCAGGCATCTGCAGGTTGGCTGGGAGTCAGCTTGTTTAGGTTGAGCCTAGCTGAGCTTGGATTTAGATCTGTTCAACATGCATTCATTTCCTTAGACCAGGTCCATCTCACGTGATGGTAGAGTGTAAGAGAGACAAGAAGAAATGCACCACACTCCTTGAGGCCCAAGCTTGGAACTAACACACTGTCACTTCCACCCACACTCCACTGGCCAAAGCAAGTTATATGGTCAACCCCAACGCCAATGGGCTGGAGAAATAAACCTGCCCCTAGTGGGAGGAACTACAGAGTGACATCACAGGGTGGAGACAGAGGGAAGCAGGAAGAACAGAGAGCAGTAACATAGTCTGTCACAGTGTGCACCAAAAGTTAATAGTTCATATGAGACAGAGGTTTGAACTCCGTAGCTTGAGAACTAATGATGCCTTCTGTGTGCATGGCACTTGACTGTTGGGAAAGTTTCCCTTTCTCAAATATTCTTATATGTCACCCTCACCACAGTGCTGTGGAGCAAGAATTAAAACCCTCGTTTTCCAGCTGGGGAAACTGGAACTCAGGGGTAACGGAGTGTGCGTGCAGCTCACAAAGCTGCAGTGTGGCAAAGCAGGACCCAAATCTGGGTCTCCCTCCCCCAGCCCCAGATCAGGGCAGGGTCCATGACTTCATATGGAAGAAGACAGTCCCCAGTGTCCCCTACTTTCTTCTTCTTTCTAGAATCAAATCATCAAGACATATTCAGCCAGTCTGTGGGGTAGGGATGGAAGAGCTAGACAGAGCAGCAAAAATAAGCACAATTTGTGAGTTGTCGGGGTCCTTCTCACTCTCCTCCCACAGGAGAGCTCTCCGAATGCCTCATGTTCAATAAAGAGCAAGGGAACTTCAGGCAAGGAGAACCTTAATCAAGCTTTTGTTTGCAATTTAATCTTAGATGTGTGCATTGACTTCTCTGAGCCTCAGTTACCTCACCTGTAAAATGAGGATAATTATAATAGCTATTGGATAAAAAGCTTGTGAGGACCCATTCATTCATGTAAGAAGTATTTATTGCTTACGTACAATGCCCAGACACTGTTCTAGATGTTAGAGATGCAGCAGTAAATGTAAGAAAGTCTTTGCCCTCATGGAGCCTCAATTTTAGTGGAAAGATAGAGGCCATATAGATGGATATACAAGAAAATACAGAACGTGATAGGTGGTGGTAAGTGCTGAGGACACCAGGGAACTGCGGGAGGGGGAGGAGGAAAGCCCGGAATCGGTTGGAGGCCCCTGGTTGCATTGTATGTACATCTGGTGTTTGAGGAAAGCCTCTCTGACATTTGAGCAGATTGACGGAAGTGTGGGAACAATCCAGGTGACATCTGGGGGATGTACAAATGCGAAAGAGCCTCAGTGGGGGAAGCATCCTTGGCCGGCATAGTGGGAACAATCTGGGAGGAAAGGAGCATGAGGAGATTAGAGAGGCAACAGGTGGCCAATCTGTGCGATGGCTTTTGGTTGATTATAAGGACTTAAGACTTCTGCTTTGAGTGAGACCGGAAGCCCAGATTTGAGAATAGGGGTGACACCCCCTGACTTCCTTTGGAAAGGATCACTCTGGTCGCGGGGTGGAGAATAGACCTCAGGGAACCAGGGCAAGGATTAGTGAGGGAATGCAAGGGGAGCACTTGCTACAGAGCCTGGTGTGTTTCAGATGATCAGCAGGGCACTGCTCAGCTCAGGCTGCCCTAAGATACACAGACCAGGGGCCTTCACCGGCAGATTCATCTCCTCGCAGTTCCCGAGCCCGGCAGTCTCAGATCAAAGGGTGGGCAGGGTTGGTTTCTCCTGAGGCCGCTGTCCTTGGCTTAGAGAGGGCTGCCATCTCACTGTGTCCTCACACGGCCATTCCTCAGTCTCCGTCTCGCTTGAATCCTCTCTTCTTATAAGGACACCAGTCATATTGGCTTAGGGCCCACCCATGTGACCTCCTTTTACCCGAATTGCCCATTTAAAGGCTTTATCTCCAAACACAGTCACATTCTGAGAGTGGATATTAGGACTACAATATGTGAATTTGGGGGGACACACAATTCAGGCCATAACAAAGAGTAATAATAAGTGTAGTAATAAATTATCATTATCCCTAGGCCCCATGTAGGGTCCCTTGTCTAGGACAGTCACACACTCTTCATATCTGAGCAACACCTCCCAGGAACTGTCGCAGGCTTTGCGTCTTCCCCAACCTCTTGCCTCTTTAGTCAACAAATATTTATTAAGCACATACTCTGTGCCGGCTACTGGAATATTGTGCCAAGCAAGGAGAAGTATAGTCAGGTTGTTCGGTTGTTCTTGACATGACAAGATTCCGAGAATCTTCTTTAATAGAATATTTGGGGTCTGTTCTGGGTGTTTCCTTTCAAGTATTTGCTGATCACCCACAGGTGCCAGGCCCTGGGCCCGTTTCTGTTGGTGGTAATGATAAGACAGAACTGTGCCTTCAGGGAGCTCGTGGGGATGGGCAGTGCAGCTAATCACATAAACAAACCCACCCTGATACAGCAGTGTGTGTTAAGACATTTTCCTCTTGAGATAACATACGTGTCTTTTGGAGACCTTGCAATTCAGTGGAGTACATGTGGCAGGATTTTGGTCAGAGTGACAGGCCTGTAGGGGAGGTAATCTTCTGGTATGCAAGCCTGAAGCACATGTTGTCCTGCATACTAGCTTACTTCCCTGTGTCTCCTAGTTGACGAGAACAGGCGTCATAGCTGTCATTTTTCACTATAAATCCAGGATGTACCATGGCGGTTGGCATATACTACACGCTCAACAGATATTTGTGGAGTGAATAGATGGGCCTCAAATTGCACTGTCCAATGTGGTAGCCACTTACCACTGTTGGCTATGTATATTTACATAAAGATTTAAAAAGTAAACTTCACTATTAAATTGATTTATGTAATACTACATTTGCTATTCAGTTTTAAAGTCCATCACTTCCGTCTCTGTAACCATGCGTGTTAGGGGTGCCACATTGGACAGCACAGATACCCCACACAGGGCATTTCCATCCTCACAGAAAGCTTGCTGATCTAGAGCAGTGATTCTCAAGTGGGTACAATTTTATTGCCCCAGGGACATTTGGCAATATTTGGAGTTGTTTTCAGTTGTCACACCTGGGAGGTTACTACTGGTATCTAGTGATAGAAGCCAGAGGTGCTGCTCAACATCCTGAAGGGCACAGGACCAAAATAATAGGGCCAAGGTCGAGAAACCCAGATCTGAATCACTGGTCTCCACACAAGCCAGTCCTAAGGGTTTCTGCCTGCAGTAATTTGTGTTGGCATGAGATTGTGATGCTGCGTGACAGGTGACAGCTCACATACCTACAACACTAGCAGTTTACAGGGTTGAGTCACCTCGTGTAATTTCCCCAACCCTAGGAGACAATTAGGGTTAGAATCACTCCCACTTCATGTGGAAAAAAAGAGTAAGGCTCACAGAGTCTCATAAGGAAAAGGAAATGGGACTCAATGGTACAAGTTACAGGGAGGTTACTTTTCTCTCAGTTCAGAAAGAATTTTCTAACCATCAGAGTTTTCAAAGTAGAAAGAGGGAGTTGCCCTTCATTGAAGGTGTTCTGACTGAGATTACACCACAGAGCTGTGTCCCCCAAGGTACTCCATGGAATATTAGCCCACTAGACCACAAATTAAAAGTTCTATGGCCGTACAACTTTGCAAAAAACTACATAACACATCATTTCCTGGGCTTTCAAATTGCGCTTAACATATTAAGGGTTCTGGTAAGTCCGGCAGCAACAAAACCTGGTTCTTTCTGTTGAACCTAGAGTTTCCCAGTCCCATCTGAGTACACAGCCCCCCATACCATGACAGAGGAACAGGCAACTATTGCCACAGAACCAGTGTTCAATAAAACATGTTTTGGCAAATGCTGCATAGTCAGACATGGAATGAAATAGCAAACAATCCCTCTGTCCATGGGCATGTCTACACTTCATTTACTGTCTATATAACTTTGGAAAAGTCCTGATGTTGGGAGAGTCATTGTGTGGGTCTGGATCTGGGTTTAATGACTTACCCAAGGCCACACAGCTCAAGTATACATTTCAGAGCTTGGTAGGTATTTATCATAACTTTCTTCTTTCCATCTCCTGGGGTTATATTTGATTCAAAGTGAAGTCTTTCCCCATAAGAGCCTGAATCAGATACAGTGTGCCCCACTCATCTCTTTCATGCCACATTTCCAAGAAGAATTATATCACCTTCCTTGTTTGGAATATATCACCGTGCACCAGTGCCTTCTCTTGTGTGGGTGTAGGTGGCTCTCTGGTAGCAGTGGGTGCAGGTGGGTGCTGGCTTATCCAAAAGAGAGGGGCAGGACAGTGACTTTCAGCTGATAAAGACCTGTGTGCCTCTCAGGTGGTAATCGGGTGGGTGTACATATCTGTGTGCAACACAGTGTCTCCAAGACTCACCTGGGGAAAGACCTTATGAACTGAAGATTTTTTTTAGCTTAGCTTAACTCCAAACAAGTTTCAACATAGAGATAAATTGTGGATGCCCTACTGTTGGCAAAGAGAGGACATGGTAGAGTATAAACAGGGAGGATCCTGTGAGGATGGATAAGTTGTAGTTTGGGGTGCTGTGTTTTCCAGAGTTTGGGACCCATATTATTTGAGATACTTAAGCAGCCCCAGGGATACAGGGTAAAGTAACAACAACCTGGTGAGACAGCGACTACCCTTTCAGTTCACTTTGTATCCTTCCTATTGTCAGAGTTGTCTCAGTGTGGGATACTGTGTTGCTAACACCTCTCAACACGTGCTTATCTTCCTTTTCTTAGCAAAAGAGGGAGCAGGTGTCAGGCTCAGAGCCTGGGGCAGGCAGCAGTGTCTGGCTAGAATTTAATAATGTTCCTTTGTTTTCTTCATTTCTATTTGTAATGCTATCTTCTGTTTCTGAACAGGACACTTAATTTTCCATTTACAGTTGTAATGTGAGGTCTCCTTTTTAACTGAGTGTATTAAGTCAAAAAGCAAGTCAATTTCAAGAATAACATTAAGCAGATACAAGTGTAAGAAACACGTGCAAAAATGGACAGAGATCATGAGTGGTTTTGTGTGAGCCCCTGAGGCTTAGGAAACACGTTTGGAGGGAGACATGGCTTTGAACAAACCCAGACAAAGCAAGTCCAGGGTAAGTGCCAGCTCCACCATGTACTAGCTGTGCTGTCTTCTGCAAGGCTTTTGGACTCTCCAAGTCTGTTTTGTAGTCCATTAAGTGGGGATTGTAAATGATCTATCTTATATGGCTAATATGAAATAATCATACAAGGCACATAGCAGGGGCTCAAAATGTGGCAACTCTCACTGTCCTTATTTTGTGACTAGTACATGTATTTGTATACATGGAGCCTCTAAAGGTACCAGGTTTGAGGTAAAATAAACTCCTTTCTGATCAATGTCCCAGTAGTAACATTTATTGAGTATTCATTCTGTGCTAAGCACTGTTCTGAGTGTTAGACATTCACTGTCTCATTTGACATTCTCAGTCATTCAGCAAGATAGGGGATATCATTATCCCACTTTACAGATGAGGCACCAGGAGATAAAGTAACTTAGCAAACATCACACAACTAGAAAGTTGCAGAGGCCGACTCAAACCCAGGCAGTCTGATTCTAGCATGCATGCCTTAATTACTCTCATGGGTCCCAGAAGCTCCGAATTTTGTAGACTTACAGTAAGGTGTTTTGTTGATCATGAGAGTGATTGCATTATTTAGGAATCCTTTGATCACAAGGGATGTAACCCACACCATGGTAGCTCCAGGAATAAAGAGGATGTGCTGGTTCTCATAACTGAAAAGTTAATAGCTTCAGGTCTAGCTGGGTCCAGGAGCTTAAACAAATGTGTTCCTCTATTCATTTCTCCAGCAGTGTCTTCTCTTGGGATGACAAGAAGGCTGCCAGGAGCTCCAAGATTTCATCTTACCCTTTTTAGCAACCTCTAGGAAAACAGGGTCCCTTCCCATTAGTTTTAGTAAAAGTCCCAGAATTGAATCTCACTGGCTCTAATTGACCTGGTTTTGATAGGTGCTTATCTATGAACTTGTGTCACAGATAAGCACCTATCACTGTGTCTAGGGGCATATGCTGCTTTGATTGGCCAGGACAGGGTCATGCGTTTGTCCCTGGAGCTGGGGTGTAGGTTACCTTTGCCTGAGTCAGATGGACTGAGTATAAAAAAGAAAGGGTCCCTGAGAGAAGAATCAGCTGTTCTTATCATAATAGCAGAAAACAGATGCTCAGCAGGGAAAGCCGTACCCCCTGTGAAGCCTTACTTATCCTCTTCATTGAGAAGATCCATGGGCTAACGGCCTGCATGAGGAAGGAGCAGACAGGGGTCACATCACCTCTCACCCACGGGTTTCCTTGGGGACCTCGGACAAAGCCATAAACTCGAATGGGTCTCAGTGTCTTCAGCTGTCACATGGGGACTGTAAGGTCTTCCCCTCACTCCTTTTAAGACTATTTTAAAGAGCATATGCAATAAGTGTTATTTATAAATGTATAACTTTTGAAGCTTTTTTTTACTCCATGGTTTCTATAAAAAACACACTTTAGTACAGGTTTTTTCCCAAATGGCTAGCACTCTTCTCACTGTCCCAATTTCACCAGCCCCTGCTGGGTTTCTAAGACCTGTCTTCATCTCCATACAAGAAGGAAGTGCCACACATTTGGCATGTACTTTCAAAGAGCCCTTTTGAAAGGGAGCAAGTAACCCAAGTGACATCGTACCAAGATGTCACGTGCCAAGATACTACACAGCAAAAGCCTTCCTGACTATTTCGCCTGTACCATCTCATTTAGTTCCCTGACAGCTCTGTTCTGCCATGGGTGAGAAGAGGCAGTGAGACCAACACAAGGCAAACAGTGGGATCTGGAGAGCTGGGTTTAAATCTGGATTCTGCCTCTAATGGAAGTAGGACTGTGGCAAGTTACTTAATCCCTCTGAGCTTGAGTTTCCTCATCTATAAAATGGGAATAACACAGAGGCTGTCATAAGATTGTTGGGAGGACACAACACAATGAGCGAAAGCATATCAAGTGTTTGGCAACATGCCTAGCACCTAGCGGGTACCTGCCCGAGGTCACACAGCAGGCATCAGCCCCAGCCCCGGCTGCCTCCAGGACCCATGCCAAACCGCCTTACGGCAGAAGCATATCTCTTCCGGGGCCACCTAGGGATGTCCTTCAGCTTCCAACAGTTCAGGGTCTCTGGCCCCTCCACTCTATTCAGATTCGCTCTGTACATTCAGGCTACAAATTGCCGGCTGCGATGTCCCGAAATAACTCTGCTCTTCCGGCCAGCCTCCTCCCAGCCTCCCGCCCACCAGGCCCAGAATAGCCACATACATCATGGCTCCAAAACAGTCTGCAGGATATTCCTCCCCTTTGATAATAGCTCAGCCTTGTCTAAGTGCTGGCATAATGAGGGCCACGGGGCCTGGTGCAGCCACAGTAAGGCTTAGGCATTCTATGCTGTCATATAGAGATGTCACTTGATTTGCAAGGATTTGTCACACCCATCATTATACTAGGGGTTGGTGGCAGAACAGATGACAACTCACCTTGTCAATGGAGAAACCAAAAGGCTGCTTACAGGTCTCTAGTCTTGGTCTTACATAACATTTCCACGTGGCTTTACCTTTTGTTAAGAGAGCTGACGTCCCTCGGCTCACTTATATCTTTGTTTTGACCTGCAAGGCTGTGCCAGATCTGGCTCCTGCCCACCTTTTTGACTTTATCTTCCTTGTCTTTTCCCCTTTCCCATATTGCTCATGTCCTTCTCACCTCTTTTCAGCTCTTTAAACCCACTAAACTTTCTCTCCTGCCTCAGGGCCTTTGCATACACTGCTCCCTCTTCCTGGAAAGCTTTTACTCATACCACTTTCAAATGGTTATTTCCTTCCTGCCATTTGGACTTTAAGCAAGTCTCTCCCACCCCTCCTTTCCCTGGTTGCACATATCACATATTTATAATTGTATGTTCTTCAGAACACTCATTTCTTTAATGTCTCTCCCACGTCAAGTTGTGAGATTCATTATAGTGGAGACCTTGCCTCTTGCTCACCAGGGGTTCTCCAGAAACCGGTACAGTGAATCAAATATTTTTGAAGAAGAGACATATTGACAAAAATAGGGTAAACATCATCACCGCCCCTCACCCCCTCAACAGATGACAAGTAGAGGCACAAAGTAGCAAGGGATTATTCAAGGTCACTCTCAAGGCTAGCAACAGAACAGAAATGAAAACCCAAGTTCCCAGATTCTTGGTCCAGGGTTCTTTTCACCCCTCACAGCTGCTTTTAGGAAAGAAACACGATCATGATTCCCCCACCCCAAGGGATGCCAGGAAGGCTCCTTCTGAAAAATAGGCTCTCTGAGCTGAGTCTCAACTCTTGGACAGTCATGGAAAGAAGATGGAAAAGGCTCCCAGAAAGAGACAACAGCAGACACAAGGCAGGTACTGCTGCACAGAAAACACTGAGCATGTAAAAAATGTTTCCTGATCTATTCATCCATCCATTCATTTATTTGTGCCATATTTACTTTAGATCTACTATGTGCCTGACATTTTGGGGGGCACTAGAAATCTTCGTTAAATAATAACATAAGATGTTAATGAAGCTAGTTAATCTTTATTGACCCCATAGTGTGCCCCAGGCAGTGGGTCAAGTGCCTTACATGTACCATCTCCTTTCCAACCCTCATAGCAATGAGATAGATACTCCCAAAGGGTACAGGAGTTGTGCCCATTTTAAAGATGGGTAGGCAGAGACTTCAGGAGATAAAATAACCTTCTCAGGTCACTCAGCCCATTGGTAGAAAAAACCCAGCTTCATAACCCATTGGTCTTCTAGCCTTTGCATGCCTTATCTATGGAAGAGGGTACATCATAATATAGATTTCCAGAAATAACAGCATGAGCATTCCTCAGAAGTATAAGCTGCTGTCAGAAACCCCTCTGTACCTCTTCTGAAGCTTCCTAGGGTTGGAGACAAGCCAGCCTATCTCCTCCCTGGAACACAGCCCCAGCCCGATTCCTCTGCCTCTCCCTCCCTCTCTCCTACCTTCTCCTCCCAGAGACTCTGCCCCCTTAACACCCTTCACCTTCTCTCTAGGCTTGTCCCTCCCCACAGCAGCCAGAGTCAGTACCATCCACTCCACCTGCAGCTGTCTGTGCTACTCAGCACTCTCCAGTCGAGAGGTCTGTCTGTGATCACTTTTTCCCCAGAACAGAGCCAGACACAAAAAAAGTTGCCTTCAAAACCTGCAATTACCTCTCCCTAGATTGCAGCTATTTAGCTGGAGACACCTCCGCCCAGCCCTCCTGCGTGCCCAGCAAGCACAAGGCCTGTGAACAACAGAGCAGCATTTAGGGCTTCCAAAGCAGTCCTCAGCCCTGAAATCACCTCTGCTTGGCTCTTGGCTTCAGAGACATTGATTCTACCAATTAAGTCCCCCCACCCCTACCCACTGACCAGGGCTTCTACTTCATACCCAGTCCCTTGTCAATTCTGTTGAAGAGACTCAGAGAAATGTTCATTCATTTATTCATTTATTGTGGCAGGCACTGTGTTAGACTCTGGGACTACAATACTGAGCCAACCAGATTCAGAGACCAGATAAAAACTTACTTGTTTCTTTCTCCCTTGGTGATGGGGTGACAGAAGAGGGGCATTGATCAAGGCCTTGCAGGGCCATGGAAAGCTTGCAGAGAAAGTAATGGTTATGACATATGGTGTAAGCAGCAGTTGGCCAGAAAAGAAGAGGCGAGCAGTGGAAGACATCTCCAATACGCACGAGGACTGAGGTGAGAAAGGGCCCGGCCACCTGGTGAAATGCCACCGTGGCTAAAGACAGAGGGCTGGGGAGGCATAGGAAGGGACTGTATCCTCCTGGGTGTCATAGGGGAGTGATCTTACCTTAAAGGCAAGGGGGAGCCACGGAAGGTTTTAGGCAGTTGCATCTTCTGTGTGTCTCCTGTCAGTTAACCTGGCTCTTGACCTTTCTTTTGTATCTTTCTCCTGGGAGACGTTTGTTCACTATGAGTTCAGATCCTGGTAGTCCAGAGAAGGTCGGATTCCAAGTCTGAAGTGTCCGGCATCTCTGGGGAAAGGAAAAGGTTGCAAGGCCACTTCATGTTAAGGACGAGATGTAGACTCGGGCTGGCTGGCTCATAAGTCACTTTCCTGCTCACTGCCAATCCAATCTCCTGGTGCTGAGGAAATATGACCGGTAGAGCAGAAATAGCCTTAGAGTGGGCAAAGTCCAGGCACTGATCCTGACTGCTATGTGACTTTGTGTAGATTTCACCCACTTCTCTGGACCTCAGTTTCTTCATCTATAAAATGAAGTGATTAGCGGCCCTTTCAGTTCTGACATTCCATGAGTACAATGGGTATCAAAGGAATCTGAGACAACTGGGGCCTGAGAACATCTCACATGTCAGTCCTGATGAAAAACCCCTTTTAAAAACCACTTTGGTGGAGAGGACAGAAGAACAAAATAAGACAGAGAGCCACAGATCCAAAGGAGAAACGGTTATTTGTGTGACACTCCTATCCCACACTAACCTCGTGGACTCTTTCACATGTATCCATGCAAGCATTCCCACATACCTACATGACATGAATGACTACATATGTGTGCATGCTCAGACACACCCTCATCCATTTACTCAAACTCCCTGAGAACCTTTCTGTACCTCAGACATTCTTTACAGGGGCAGATCTCTGTGAATGTCCTGCATTGCATCTGGGTTTGGCAAACACATACACACACACACACACACACACACACACACACACACACACATGGCAGAATCAGTCCTTGTATTTTTTGGAGACTACACAAGGCAGAATTTCACAGGCTCTAAGGTGTTTAACCAAGCTTCAGTGCAGACAAAGAAAGTGAGGTCTATTAGTTAATTGGGAACTACTCATCTTCCTCCATGCACTGTCTAGGACTTCTTTGACAAGAGCGCCTCCCAGGTATGATCCAGAGGAGTGTAAGAATGAGGACAGGAATTTCAGCTCCATGTCACTCAACTTCCTGGTCCATCCCAAGCCTTGGAGAACTATCCCCCTGTGCTGGACCCTACACATCTCACACATCAGGTTTTCCAACTTCCTGACAGACCTAACAACCTCTAAAAACAGGCTTGTGGTATGGGATTGTCCCACTGCTCTTATCAAACATCGTATCAGCCTTAGCTCACAGTCTGAGATGGGAGGAAGGAACGTCATCCTCACCTGTTGACTAAACCCTGGACACTGATGAGTTTGCTTTAATAAGGAAGTGCTGTACTCCATCACTTCATTCCCCCACCTCCTCCTTTAGGACCCCCTGCTTCCTGGTCTCATCTGAGCATGCCTGTTCCCTCCCTGCATCTCTTTGTGTGGAGTGTGTGTGTGTGTGTGTGCATCAGCATGTGTGGCAGGGCTGTGTAGTTGGTCACAGAAAAGTCCTTGAAGCTTGAAGGAATCAATAATGGAAGGAAAATTTGCCACTTTGTCAAGCCCCAGCCTGGAAATCCTTAAAGAGGGACTCAAAAATAGCAATGTTTCCGCATATTAATTAACTTGTTCCAAAGGTGGGGCAATGTCCTTGAGATGTGGAGGCTAGAAGAGAAAAAACGTGTAGCCCTGCCTGTGCACTTGGGCATGTGGGCGGAACTTGCTCTCAAACCCAGGGGCTTTGCGGATTCGTGTCCCTGAGAGCCTGACAGTGGTTCAGCACCGAGGACAGCGGCTGCTGATTTAACACATTTAAGACTGGTGAAGCCGACAATGAAAAAGTACCTGGCTGCAGCTCTAGCCATCCTTACCTATTGAACCTATTAGTTACACCACCTTTCAGGTGTCTCCCACTTTTATGGGAAATGTGTGCTTCTGAAAAGTTGTATATAAATCTATGTTTTATACTGTGATTCAGAACACATTTATTTATTTCCAATAAATCCTCCAGGAGGATGGGGTAGGAATCTTGAAGCTCTGATCTTCCTGATTTCTGAAAAGATAGATGTGTCCAGAGACTGTAACTTGGTGGTTAAGAGCATCATACGAATATATTGAGGCTTCTTGGCACTATTGGCATTTGGGATGGATAATTCTGTGGGGAAGTGCCCTGGTGCATTATAGGATATTTGTAGCATCCCTGGCCTGTACTTACTAATTCCTCTTGTACTTCCCTAGTTGTGATTACCAGAAGTGTTTCCAGACATTGTCAAATGCATCAAGGGTGAGGACAAAATTTCCCACATTCACTGAGAATCCATGGAATAGATATATCTGCCATGAAGAATCCTGGTCTGCCATTTACAAATAGCCTCAGAAATTCGACTTACCTGCTCCATGGCTCTGCTTTTTCGTATGCAAAATCAACACAACATCAATATTTACCTCATGGGATTACTGTAAGGATTGAATAAGGTATTGCTTGCTAGTGTATTTAGCGTAAGTGTCAGGCACATGGTAAGCCTTCCATAGATGTTAGTATCCTCAGTAAAGTGGGTGCCATCGTCATCTTCACCATCATCACCACCTCAGCCATTTAACTCCAGATCATGCTCTCATATTTCTAAGTCATTCACTCAGAAAACATTATTGGTATCCACTAAAAAGTTGGCACCCTTCTGGGCAATGGATATTCCAAGATGAACAAGCCACAGTCTCTTTCCCCAAAGAGCTAGAAGTCCCATATTTGGCCACATGGTCATAAATGCATGTGATTCCCATGGTGCTGCATGCATGAGACTTCATCCTGCATGGGTCAGTTAGGATAGGCTTGGTTGGGCAGCAGTAGTAAACATCCCCCCAAATGTCAAGGGCTTAAAGCAATAAAGGCTTCTTGGCTCACACACCTGTTCTTCGTGGGTCAACAGGAGTCTCTACTCCATGATGTCTGTTCTCAAGAGCCTGAACTAAATGAGCCTCTGTCATCTGGAATGTCTCTAGCCACTGGGGTGGAGGGAAAGGGAATGTGGTGAACTGCACACTTGCCTTGAAACGCTTCAGAAATGACACACATTCACGCCTTCTGCCCTTCATTAGTCAAACCAAGTCATCACATCATACCTAAATTCAAGGAGGATGAGTGCAGGCCTACTATGTGCCTGACAGAAGAGAATTAATTAACAGCCCTAATAACTACCACACAATGATTTCACAAGTGCTAGCCATTGGTGTGGGAGTAAGAGTGAAAGATTTTTGTCTAAAACCCTGCCTACTAACAGAAGCAACTCAATAATAGTTCTGTCCTTCTGGTGATGAGTAAGGAGGACCATCACACAGAAAATATGGCTTCGTGTTCTCTTGAGCATGAAGAAGAGGGAGGGGGAGAGAGAGATGAATGGAAACAGTGGATATGGCCTCCTGTCTTCATTCCTAAGCCATAATGCCAAATCCTCAGAATTTGACATGCAGTGATAGCAGACTACATGCTCCAAACATTGTAAGAATAGCTCATACTTTTCAAAAGAAAACAAGAGGCAAAACAATACCCCACATCTGGTTGTTCCTATTATCTTCCAAAAATAATTAACAAGAAAATGTTAATGGGAATACTGTGAGGCCAACTTCATTGATTTACAGCTTAAATAGGGATAATCCACATCAAGGCTCCATTGGCCATTTCATTTTGGCTTCCAAAGGCTCCATTATTAATTCATTTCTAAAGTGATCTCTCTTACTCCCAAAGGGTATATCCCAGGAACTACGTGCCCACAATACTCTACTTGATTAAAATTTAACAAGCTATGTTATTGGCAAATAAACTATTTATTTCAGTGCTGTTGCTAATGCCAAAAGGGATGTTTTGAACAAAGGAATGGAATTGACACACTAAAAAGATTGTCATTAATAATTCACAATAGCCCAAAATGCATGCATATACATATTTTCTTTTCAGTGATGGCATTAGAGTATAAAAAACCAGAGCAGTCAGCCAGAGTCCTCTGGTTTCCTACTTATTAAAAGGGAGAAAACCAAGAAATTGAACTTAGGATGTCATGTGGTGTCGTGGAAAGAATATTTAAGAAAACTAACTATAGAGTTGCTATTAACTTGTGTGATCTTAGGCAAGCCATTTAACCTCCTTAGGCTTGTTTCCTTCTTCTCAAAATGAGACTAAGAAAACATTGCTTATATAAAGCTTAGGGTTTGTCATGATAAAATGAGTATAAACATGCTTCAGAAATGCAAAAAGTGCTTTATTAATATCAGAATCATATGGGTAAGTGTTTCTGTTCTTTGCTTCTCAAATCAGACACTGATTTATCCAACAGAAATTTGAGGAAAAGGAGAAAAAATAAGTCATTTTCATGTCTCTCTGGGGATTTGTATTCTCAGGGAAAAAACCCCAGTCAAGTTGGTCTTCAGCTAATAAGGAAGACACTGATTTGAGCAAATTGCCCCATCCACCCGTATGTACCCTACTCCACTGCTAACAATGATAGTTATGATTCGTTTAGTGTTTGATTAATATAGATCGGTTATCATGCCAACCTCTTTATGTATATTAAGTATTATCTCACAACCACCCACATGAGATGGGTGTTATTAACACTCACTTTTCTAGAGAAGAAAATTGGGGCTCACACAGTAGGTTACTGGTCCAAGGACACTCGTCTGATAAGTGGTAGGACCAGCCAACCAGACTTGACCTTGGATCTGTCTTTCTCCAGGGCCTTAGTCCTTAACCACCTCTCTCCTTTGGTTTTCACGTTGGTCGAGGACACATGGCCCTTTTTTTGCCCCGGCCCACCTCTGCCAGGTTGTAGACTGCTCCAGCTCAGTCAGAGCCCCAGATCAAACACGGAAATATGAGCCAGTTGGAACGCCAGGGGGCATAAATGTTAGACCCACCTGACTGGGGCTTTTTCCCAGGAGGCATGAATGCTAGACCCACCTGACCGAGGCTTTTTCCCATTGCACTTTATAGTACCCAGGACAGTTTTTTGCCCAAAGTGTAGGGGGTTAGAAAAATCTTTGGGTACATGGTTAAATGGATGGAAGTTGGATGGATGGACGTTTGGATGGATGGGAAAATGGTGTTTGAATGAAGAGATTTCCCACTTAACAGATGGGTAAGTAGACAAACTGATTTAACAGCCTTGAAGAAACAGCCTCTGTCTCCTGTCTGCCTTTGAAGTCTTGCTTAACAAAGACTAACCCCTCAAAAAGTGTTACCAAATTTTTGTTATTATTTACCAATAATATCTGCTTGTTGCTTTAGTGAACCCAGATTTCAAGTGCTCATTGAAGATACCATTTTTTAGTCCTAGTCCTAATGTGTCATAAACTTTTCCTCTGGGTAAACAGCAATAACAATGGCCATTATTTATTGAGCCTCTTTTATGTGTCAAGCACTGAAATAAGCCTTTTACCTGAGGTCCTGTAAATATACAACAAACTCACAATGTTGATACTACTGGTCCCATTTTACAGATGAAAAACAATGCTGGAGAGGTAATCCAATCTTACCCAGGTTAAACAGAGGCGGAAACCGGATTCAGCTCTAAAAGCGAGGGTAGCTGCAAAGTGGGTGCTCTGTGCTCTCTGCTCCCGGTTCTCAAAATGTCCCCACATCCATGGAGGCACCTTAGAGCTTGTTAGAAATGCAGATTCTTGGGTCGCAGCCCAGACTTAGCCAAATCAGCAACTCCAGGAGAGGGGCCTGGAAATCCGGCCAAAACAAAGCCTCCAGGTGTCTCTGATGCACACTCCAGTCGGAGAACCACGGCTCTAACCTAGAAATGTTGCTTCCTTGACTCCAGGGAGGTGTTTATACTGAATCATCCACACCCCTTCTGCTGATGTTCCTTGGGACCAGCAGCACTGGCTGGATTGAGGGCAGGGATTCAGGCCTGGGCACAGGTTGCATAGTCCCTCCACCCATCCTCAACTCACCGTCATCTCTTGTCAGAATCCCTGCAGGGACTTGCTGCCTGTCTTCCTCCCACTGGCTCTGACCCCACTCCACACTGTTCATCCGGGGCATCCACACCCCAGAGTATTGTACATATGCTGAAGCCAGAGGGGTCTTTCCAAAGAGTGAGACGGACCAGGCCGCTCTCCAGCCTGAGAACCATCAGTAGCTCCCCACTGTTCTCAGAGTAACATCCCCACACCGCCCAGGCCCACCAGGCTCTGTGCTTGGCCCTGGCTGCCAGTCTAGCCGCAGTCTGCCTTCTCTTGTTCACTCCTTTCTGCTCCCCTATTGCATGTGCTTCTGGTATTAACCAGTTTCCTTCATGTCCTTGTGCTTAGTTACATACCTTTTGCATCTTCCCCTGGCCTGTACCTTCCATGGGGGCAGAAATCGTATCTGTTTTTCTCAACCTTCTATCCCCAGTGCCTAGTACCATGCCTGACACAGAGTAGGTGCTCAACAAACATGGACAAGTAAGACCTGGGAGCCCTGTCCTCTTTATACTCATGTACCATATTGGAACTGCCCACGTGTGGTTTGCTACCTTTTTGTGACTTGGTTGGGTCAGAGCTTGGACTCTAGAAGCCATCAGGCTTGGATTTGACCTGGGCAAGTGATTTAACCTCTCTGAACCTCAGTTTTCTTACCTGTAAATTGGGGATAATAGAGCAGTGGGGAGACTGAGGAAATGCACATAAAACTCTTAGCATAGTGGCACAGTAGGGCTCATGATCCGTTTTCATTAAATCTGGCCTCTCCAGCCCAGCTGTGTTGCATGTGGCTGGTGGCACACACCCTACCCAGCAGATGTTCATAAATTGCATCCACCAGGGTTGTCCAAGTGGGGGTAGAGCCTAGGACCAGAGAAGCATAGCCTGGCATTTATGTGCCAGGCTCCAGATTCAGACTGGGAAGGGCCTTGCCTCTCCCTCTCCTGGCTGAGTAACGTTGGGCAAGTTCCAGAACTTCCCATGCCTCTGTTTTCTCATCTGTAATTCGGCGATGGAAACATAGACCTACATCATAGCTGTTAAAAGGATCTGGGGCAGGTAGCCCTCACGGCACAATGCCCCACCCGAGCCAGCCCATGGCAGGCACCGAGTACCCGTTAGCTGTCATACTATCATGGCACCACTACTGTGGTCCAGCCTGGGAGCTGGAGGACAGAAAGGGAGAATAAGCAGACTTTGTGCAGACTGCTTACCCTGCAGACAAATCCTCTTCTGCCTTTTTCTCCTCTCCTCCTCTTTCTAAACTGGCCCCTTCAATAAGCACAGAGAAAGTGTGAGTAGCCGCAGTGGGGGCAGGGGCCTCATCTGAGCTCCACTTTCCTTTCCTTTTGTGTATGTGCAAAATCACCTTGAAGAGCCACGGTTTCCATGGCTCTGGGAGTTTTAGATATTTATCTCACATCTGCAAGGTGGACCCCTGGGCACGGTAATCCACCCTCAGCACGCCACGGGGCTTCTATCGCTCTTACTCAGGACTGACTCCTTCCAAGTAGCCATGGGGGTGCTGGGAACAGCTGATGGATTTCCAAAGCCAAGAGATAAAATGGCACTTGTTCCCATTAATTGATCCTAAAAGGAAGGCGAGGCTTGGAAATGAGGCGGAGGAAGATGGTGGGGAGAAGGGACAGGGAGGTCTGGAGTCTGGGAGAAATCCCTGCAAGGCTTGGGGTGGGCGGGGGAGTGCCTCTCCCCAGAGATACTGACCTGGGATGTCCTTTTTTTCCCCCTGCCTGTGTAGCACCTTTGGAACTGGGAATTTGGGGGTCTGAGCTAAGCTTAAAGGGTATGATCCAATTCTCTGAGAGAGAAAGTGAGGGAAAGAGCATTCAGGTTTTGGGAGATATCCTTGGGGAAGTTCAAGGTGAGACAAGAATAAAAACAGGAGAGCCCCAAATAGTAAAGTCAACATTTAAAGGGATAGAAGGCAGAGCAGGTGGAACAAAGTGAGTTGGCTTAGCCTGTTATCTGTGGTTCACACCCCTGGCTGGGCACTACAATCGCCTGCCTGGAGAGCTTTCTATAAATACAGATACCCGAGTTTACCCTTTCTCCACATGACCTACTGGATCAGAATACCCCAGGGGTGGGGCCCAGGAATCTGTATTTACAGAAAGTGCCTTCTGTGACTCTGAAATCAGCCCATCCGCACGGGCTGTGGACACACATTTGAGGCCATAGATTTCAGTGATTGAAATGTAATTCCAGCAGCTGGAAACCACAGCGTCAGCTTCACGTCACACTGCACACCTGTTGGGGGCTGAACCTGCAGTTTGGAACCTGGAAACAAAGAGTCCTGTGTGAGAAAGGAGAAAGTGGGTGGCTCTTTTGTGTATTTTCTTCAAGGGAAATGAGGAAATGGGTGCTGACCTGTGTGGGCAATTTCTGGAGCACTCTCAGCCAGCGAGATGTAAATCCACCGTCTTGCTTCCTGGCTGGAGGAGAAAATGCGTGGACCTCAGTTTTCTGGACCAACCTTATAGAGGCCAGTTCATTTCCAGTGCCTGGAATCAGAAAGCTACCCCAGGTTACCAGCTGCCACCTGAGTCATGGCTTCCTGGCAAAGCTGGACCCAGGTGTGACTAGTTCTGTGCATTCCCAACACTTCTGAGGATAACCGGTGGGCATCAGGATGAGTTAAGCACCACTGCTATCTAGGTCTGGCTGATGGCTGCCTCAGGAGAGGAATGCACGATCCTTCTTAAAACCAAAATGTATATGTCAAATGCCTGATTTTGAAACATTGGCATGAAATTTGAATGTTTGAAAAATACTGTGCAGCACCAATAAGACGTATCTGCAGGTTCCTTCCCTCCAGGACGGAAGAACAAAAACCCTGGCCGCTTCTACCTGTCCGCTAAATGCATAGACTTTTGAATCACCTGTCCACTCAGCATCTATTTATTAGTCCAGGCACTGTTCTGGGCATGGAGGATTCGTGGTAAACAAGACAGACCACAGCCCTCTGAGCCACAGATTGCTCATTGTAGAGCTGGAAGGCTTAGAATCCACCTACGTCTGCAGTTTCCAACCTGAATTCTGTGGTACTATCTCAGGGCTTGTGTTAAAGAGGAGAAGGTAGAGTGGTTGGATACCCCAATTACCAACCTGCTTCAAACAGAACAGCTCTGTTTTTATCTGTTTCATGAGGGGAGATTTTAGGTGGGAACTAAATCTAGAAATGGGAAAACTAGGGACCGGAGAGATGAGGTGGTACGTTCTGGTGTGCACCCAAGCCATGGGTCACCAAACCAACAGGAGAAGCCTTGTTTCCTGGCTTTCTAAGGGCCAGAATGGACTGAGAAATGGCTGCTTTATTTCCTATTCAGACTGTCCCTTCTTCTGGTCCAAAGCTCATCTTTCCACTCTCCCCCTGGTGTCTGACTGCAATGTCTCCTCCAGACCCGGAATGAGAACCAGATGACAAGAGACTGAGTGGTGGGGTCCTGCGACTCTCCCCCCTGCGCTGATTTCAGAGATGCAGACCAACCCCCTCTCCACTCTATCTCTCAGAGGCTTCAGAGATAAAACAGAGGGGAGAGGTCCTGGAGTGGGCCATGGGCTGATAAAGCAGGAAACTTGGCTATCACCTCTCCCAGGGGGGACTTAGGTGTGTCCCCCCAAAGCTCAGGTGCACCGCAACAGATCCCGTCACACTGATATGATCAATCACTTCCACGTGTCCATCTCACAAGTCTGGTAGCTCCTTTAGCTCCAAGCCTGATGTTTTAATCATGTGGTTCCAAACCTGGCGCTGTCTCATGGCACATCAAACATCTGTTGATTGAGAGAATGAATAAGTAAATAAAAATGCATCTCATTGAGAGGACAACAAAAGAGGAGGGAGCATAGTGTAGTGATTGTAAGCACAGACTTTTGGATCAGAAGCAGGTCCTTGTTGGAATCCTGGCTCTGGCCTTTTCCAGCTGTGTAATCTTGGGTGAGTCGCCTGTCCTCTCTGAGCCTCAATAATGCTGTCATGAAAATTATATTTATTCCTGCTTATTAAGACTTGACACATGCTAAGCACATGACAAATGGCCACCACCATTGTTATTTTTCTTTATTCCTCAATATTTGTTGGCAGTACTTTTGGGGGAGAATTTGCATATGAAATGCCCAAAGCTAAGTGTATAATTCAGTGAATTTTCACATCTGCAAGTGTCTCTGGAACCCACATCCCTTCAAGAAAATTCCCCCAGGTGTCCCCTTAGTCAGTCCCTGACTCACAGAGGTAATGACCATTCCAATGATTTTTCAGGATATGTTAGATTTGCCTGTTGAAGAACTTCATAAAAATAGACTCATCCTCTATGTGCCATCTCTGCCTTTTGTGTCCAGCTTCCTTCGCTCTGCATGGTGTCTGTGAGGCTCATCGATGCTGTTGCCATCATTATTCCTTCTCAGTGAAGGTCTTAGCAGACACCCTCCTGTTGGGCTTTGAACTGTTTGACGGTGGGCTCCAACTGCACAGAGTTTGCCTTCCTGGCACCTAGCCAGTGTCTGGCACATAGCCGATGCTCGGAATTATTCAATGAGTCTTAGGTGAGAAATAAGGGGATGCAGGTGGCTGAGGTATATGCCCTCAGGGAGAGAAGTGAGGAGCTAAATATCCTCTTGTGCAGACCAGAATTCTGGTTGGGAAGGGGAGCAGAGTCTGAGAGCTCAGCTTCCAGAGTTAGACTCAGCAGCTTTTGATCCCTGGCTTTACCACTTAACAGCAGGGAAATGCTTCAACTTGTCCAAGCCTCAGTTTCTTCATCTGCATAATGGGTGCTAATAATAGCACCTTCCTCATCAGGCTGGTGTGCAACAAATGAAGATAACACCTTTTCAAGTACAAGAGTCAGAATGCATTAAAAGATAATTATGATCAGGGGTTATTACTGTTATGTGCAGGTATCCTTTTAAAAGAGTGGGGTTCCTTCCCCCCTATTCATTCACCCCAAACTGAAGTAGCAAGTGGACTTACAAGGCGGGGGTGGCATAGGGAATGGCAGCTGCCACAGAACCTGAGAGTAACTGTCCTAAAAACGGGCCCCTCCCTGCCCTCCTTCCCAGCCAGCTCCCGGAAGCCTTGCCCTGGGCACTCCTAGCCTGGATCTGTGTCTTGCATTTGAGGGAAGGATAAACAAGGGAGTCAGAGGGTGAAGCTGCCCTCTCCAGGTTGATTGATGGTGCGCTTGGGGAGCTGAATTCTCTGATGTAATTACACTGTGTGCCCCTTGCGATAAGGAGATTAATCAATCCATTATGCAGGGGCTGTTTTACCCACAGATGGAGGTAATTGAATGGAGGCGTCAGACATTGCAGGGTCCAGCCAGCCAGTCTGCGCCAGTTACAAGCAGGTGGCTGGACCTCTGGGCAGCTAGACCATCTTCTCCAAAGAGGAACAATGACTACTGTTACTACCACTGACTAGCTTGTTTTGAGCCCCCCTTAGGTTCAAGACACTTTGCATACATAATCTCATCTAATCTGCACAATCACCCCGGGAGCTGGCCTCTGTTCCCGGCCCCATTGTACAGAAGGAACAACTGAGGCCCAGCCACTGTAAGGCATTTGATCCAAAGTCACAGAGCTAGTCGAAGTTCCGATGTGAATGTAGCTCAGGTGAATTCAAAAGGGCTCACAGTCATTATTACCTCCAAAAGTGAGCAGTCAAATGAGGTGGGGCCAGCTTGTCCATTGTCTGGTGAGCTGAGTGAACAGGGGAGACAAGAGGCACGTGTCATTTCAGCTGGACACACAAAGAAGGAAAGAACATGCCACTCCGAGGACAGAACGGAGTACAGGAGCTAGTTTGCAAAATGCAATGCCTGTTGCTGAAAAATAGGGAAGTACGGTGATGACTATGAGGGAGCTGGTTAAAAACACTTAGTTTGACCTCGGCTTTACTATGTAATTGTATAATCTTGACAAGTTTCGTAATCTTTTGGAGCCTCCATTTTCTCATCTGAAAACTGGCATCATAATATCTACCTTATAGGATTGTCATTGGCTTAAAGGAACAGTATATGTAAAGCACTTTCTTTTAAGGAGCCTCCACAAGGTTCGGGCTCATTAGTGGTAATGCTGTGCTGGTGATGGTGTTGATGGCAAGGTGGCGTTTCTCTTCTCTTAGGTTAAACACTGCTTCTTACTTGTCTCTCCTCTGACTTCTTGCCGTGCGACCTAATCAAGGGAAAAGAAGAAGAAATCACATTTTCTGGGCATTTCTGATGTTTCTGGCTTGATCTATGCCACTTCACCCGTATTATCTCATTCAATGCTCACTAAAAGTAGTTCCAAGATATAGTTGTTATTTTAACCCAATATAGAGATGGGAAAACTGAGACACAGAGATTAAATACATCAAAAGCACCATCTTCATGAACCAACAAGGGTCGTGCATTTAATATAAAAAATTACTGCCACCTAATTCAATAAACATGTTTAAGTGCCTATTAATCCCTTTATTAAAGCAGCTGATGCACAAAGACTCACTCCCAGTGGGCTCCTAGTCAAGGGGTCTAGAAGGTCATATACTGCAATATACTGCACATAGAAGATATTTAAATAGTCCACAGCAGCTGTTATCACCTCCAGCTCTACAGGAGAATGAATTTCTGGGAGGAGGGAGGTACTTTTTAAAATATCAATATTAAAATATATCAGTACCTGGGCCCCAGCCCTGGAGATTCTCTTTAACTGATCTGAGATGGGCCTAGACAATGACATTTTTGAAAAGCTCCCCTACTGATTCTTATGTGAAGCCACTGGTCTCGAGGCCCAGCACTGGCCTAGAGGCGAGAGGTGCTCACGTGGCATCAGCTGACAACAGGTGAGGCAACGAGTTCTCCCCGTCCCTGTCTGATATGCATGACACGCCAACCACAAGGGACGCTGCGCTTCTTGCTCTCATGGCATCTTAGACACAGGGAGAGCGAGAAAAATGAATTCCCGCATGGGATGGAATTGGGAGGATTCCAGGGAGACAGCATGTCTGGTCCTCCATAGGGGCAGTGTCCCCTCCATAGGGGCTGATGGCTTGTGTGAAGCCAACCAGCCATCGTCATCATCCCTAATCTCTACTTGAAATAAATATTAAGTTGGCCAAAACCTCATGGCTAGTAATTTTGGATCTTTCTTATTCATTCGTTAAACATCCAGCCGCTATTACTGGACATCCAACTACATTTCTCGCCAGGGGTTGTTTCCTCTTAAAACAAAGGGAGCAGGGTAAAAAAAAAAGACCAACTTTTTTTACATTCATAAGCACTCATTGCATCAGTATGTGTTCTAGACGTACGGAGGAGGAGGAGAGGGAGAGCGACATTCACGGAGCATTTACTAGGTATCAGTTACTGTGGTTAGCCCTGCATGGATGGGCGCATTTAATCCTCACAATACCGTTAGGGTAAGTGTTCTTACTGTCCCCATTTTACAGATGAGGAAACTGGGGCTCAGAGAGGTTTAGTGAGCTGTGTACGGTCACAAGCCAGTCAGCGGTGGAGGTTAGAATTCTAGGACAAGCAGCCGGATGTGATCAGAAGGCCCCAGGCCCGGAGGCAGGATGCTTGGGTTCTGGATCAGCACCGCCGCTCACGTGCTTTGTCACTTTGGACGAGTCACTTCCCTCTACTCCATGCCTCAGTTTCCTCAAGTGGGGCTTACATCTTTGACTCTCTCTGAGCTTACAGTGACATGATCCAAAGATGTAAAGTATAAACACATAATAAGAGAAGTTGGGGGGAAGGAAGTGGGGGCTGCTCCCACTGGATGGAAGATTTATTTTGGGAAGTTGTTGAGGTCTGGTGTTCAAGCAGCCCAAGGCAGTCGAACAGGACAGCTGGCACTCTGCTGACTCAGAGGAATGGCTGGCAGGGAGATGGGAGCAAACACACTGAGAATCTGTGTAATCAGAGAAAATGCGTGATTTGCCCTTGCAATTCTCGAGAACAAACTCTGAGACTCCAGCATAATACTGATAACTAGCTGGAGAGGTTGGGGGGTGGGGGTTAGGAATGAATTAAAACATCTTTTTAAACTACTTTTTGGTAAAGCACTGGGAAATGTTCTGGGCTCCTAAATTTAAAGAGGGTATTTTTAGCACCTGTAATCAAACCGACTCGCGTAAACACATCTGCTGGAGTATTGGCATCAACATGTCTTTGCCATCTTCATTTTACATCTCTTGCAGCCCTCCTGGGGCCCAGGGAGAGTTCCACTGATTTTCTTCCTTTCATTATGTGTTTCCAAATCAACTGAGTGAGAAAGTCAAATGGAGTATTTTCATTTCTGTTGAAAGCTGCTGGTCCCAACCAAAAAAAATGCCAACAAAATTCTCCAGCTTTAGCGAATGGAAGAATCACCTGGGAACGTTGCACAAAATGCCGATTTCTGAGCCTTGCCCTCAGGTTCTGGGGGTCTCTGAGGGCCAGGTTTCTATGGTTTATACAAATGTCCCTGGCAATTCTCACATAGGTGATCCATGGGCTGCAGAGCCAAGCAAACATGGGATAAGATTCTGGCTCCATCATTTACCAGCTTCTGACTCTGGGCAAATGACTGCACTTTTTACTATCAAGTCACCTCATCTGTAAAATGGGATATTAATGGTACCCACCCCATAACTATGATGAGGATTAAATTTGACATACTAGCTTAGCATAGGGCCAGGCATGTAGTAAATGATCCACAAATATTAACTATGATCATTATTATTCATTAAAACTAGGCTAGTTATTTTAGGCAAGTTGTTCTCCTTTCTGAGTCCAGGTTCCACATATGCAAAGTGGGAATAATTATAATAATACCGGAACATCAGCTTTAATTCAAGGGTTGTTTGTTAAATGAGAAAATGTCGGCAAAGCTCTTAGCACACTGCCTGGCTCATGGTAAATATCCTATAAGTATTCGTTTAATGAATGAGTGAATTCAGTAACTGGTTCAACACTTGCCTTTCACAAGCTACAGACAATAAGAGTGATTTAAAGAGCCTTTCCTGTCTCCAGCACCATAGGTGGACCTGTAGCAGACACTCATTGTATAGGGCCCTTGATCTTAGACCCTCAACTCCCGGAGCATTATGCCTGTCACTAATCCAAATGTTACTGAACCTCACCAACCCCAAATTTACTTGGCTGATTCTTCTCAGAACTCTACTGGATCTGCCTCATTTGGTGACTCTGAATATTCTCCTCCACCAAAAGATGACAGATGGATATTGAGGGCAGGTAGGGTGTATGTTGTTCATACATCTGCTGGGTGTCATACTGTGGCTTTGGAAAAACTGTATGCCTTGGTCCTCTGCTCTGTCAGAGGAGCTTTTGTAGGAATCTATCCATCCCTGTATCCTGGTGGTGTAAGCATCCATTTGCACACCTGTTGTGCTCTGAGCTATTGTATCATAGCTTCCTGATGCTCAGGGGCCCAGCTCAGTGCCGGGCAATTGCAGATGTACAATAAATGGGAGCCAGTTGACTGAGTAACTGAATCAGTGATGTCCCCAAGAGCTCTGGTAACTCCTGCTCACATCCTAAAAGGGCCAGAAGAACAAGCAAACACTGAGGCCTTATTCTCACTTATAGTCGAAAAGGCAAAAAAGCATCCCAGATGAGAGATGGTGTTTTGATGCCTTACTTTGCAAGAAGGGGGCTGCAAACCATCGCTGGGATGGTTTCCATAATATGCTTGTGCACGTGATGGTCTTGAAGCAGGCCTGGACACTGTGCTGGGTTCTGGGGACAGAACAAATCAACAGACCTAAGACCCTGCCCTCATAGAGCTCACAGGCAGTCATTTCAGGTAATGGTCACCATGATAGGAGGAAGCATGGCCCCTCTGACAGCATGGAAGAGGGGCTGCAAACCCAGCCAGGTCGGGGAGTGGTACAGGAGGATGTGATGTTAGGAGCTGGTCAGGTGGGGAAGGGAAGGAAGGGTGTTCCAGGTAGAGGGAACTGCATATGCGAGGACATGAAATCAGGAGCCCATGAAACATTTGGGGAACTCCACTGGGTTGCTCTGCTTGGAACAAAGGATGCGGGAGAGGAAGCGAGGGGAGAGATGATGGTCAGGCACCAGATCATGTCTGATCCGCTGAGCTATGGTAGGGAGTATGAACTGCTCTAACACAAACGAGAATCCATGAAGGGTTTTAATCAAGGAAGTTACTCACTGAGATGTGCTTTAGAAAGATGCCTCTAGCTGCAGTGGAGGAGAAAGATTGGAAGGGGAGAGAAGGGAGACAGGGAGACCAATTATAAGGTTATAATCCAGGATCTGAATGGCAGGGATACTTGTCAGAGTAATTTCTCTGAAGCATTTGGTCGCTGATTGCCTGCGATTGTCCCTGGCCCCGTGTGTTTACAACGACTTTGAACTGGGCAGAGAAAAGCCATATTTCATCACACTTTCCTGCTGCACTGCACACTGAGCCCTGCCCAGTGGGTGCATGCTTTGTCGGGAGAACTGTGAGCTGTACTGCAAGGAAAGGGGACCTTGGAGTCAGCTACCCCTCAATAAACCCCCAAGGTATCACGTGTTGTCACATCCTTAAAAAGCGCTGGCTATTATGCCTGATCATTTCCACTGGTGAAACTGTCAGCATCGCCTAGTCAATTACTAGTCAAGTGGGGTAATGTGCATTTCATTAGGAGCCTCTTATTTCAGATACACAAGGCCATACATGAAATGAAATGTTCTGAGTTTTGTTTTTTTTTCTCAGCCAGTGATTAGGTGCTGTAATTAAGAAGGCATTGTGCCTGATTTCCAATCTTTTTTCTTTATTTAAATTTAATTGATTTCTCCTTGATTTAATCAACCCAAATTCAGCTACCTGGCGCCCCTCTCCACTCAGATGCTCAGAACTCCAGTGCTTAAAGATGTAGGGCCCTCCCTAGAAAATGTGATGCGTCAATTTAGGAGCCCCCCACCCTTGGCTACCTGGTATGGGAGGGGTCAGGCTGTTGAGGCGCCAGGTGGTTCCGTGCAGCTCTAGAGAGGGAGGAGGGAGGGAGGCTGGTGTGAGAACTTTAAAACGTGGCTCTGCTTTTGACCTTGGGTTAAAATTAACCCATCTGGGCCTCAGTTTCCTCACCTTTAAAATAGGAGGAATAGTGGTGTTATCCTTACAGCATTGTGATGAGGATTAAGTGAGTAATATCTTTTCTTACAACTCAGAACAATGACTGGAATATAAGATATTACTTAGCTGTTGTTATTTCCATATCATTTTCTGTCCAGTAATTTTTTAAAGCCTCAACATTGCTGTGGGCTTGGGTTTTTCCCACTCAAGGTGAAGAAACGAAAGCCCAAAGGTGAAGAAACGAAAGCCCACCACTATGAGTAGTTGCACCAAAGTCAAGTCCCAGTTCAACTCCAAAGCTCACATTCAAGCACGCTGCCCCTCCCACCTGGGGGCTTCTTTCTCCCCGTGTTGGACATGAGGAAACAAAAGCTTCAGCTTAAGTTTGTTGGTCACAGTCACTCAGCCAGTGGTGGCAGAATTGAGACCTGATCCAAAGTGCTCTGGGTGCACTAATACTCCCATTGTTCCTCAGTGTCTCTCAGAGAGGGCAGGCAACTTCTTCAAAGCCACACAGCAGTTAAGCTATGCAATATCCTAAATCTTCTCATTAGTCCTGTTGTTTTCAACAGTCCAGACATAGAACAGATGTTCACATGCACAACACACTCCCCTGCATAAACCCAAGAACACATCATGTTCACATTCTCAGCACACAAACTTAATTCCACATCTTTCTTCCCTGCTCAATGAAGCATAACAGAATACAACTTGGGGGTAAAAAACTCTATTATGGAAAGAACTGTGAACCCATTTTCTTATTCCCTTAACAAATACTAATTGGGCCCTTACTATGTGCCAGGCACTATTCAAGAGTCTGGGGAAGCAGCTGTGAACAAAAAGAGACACGCACACACACACAAAATCCCTGCCCTCTTGAAGCTTGGATTCTAGGGATGGGCGGGGAAGGACTCGCATGATAAACAAAATAAACAAGTAAATTATTATATTATATTACAAGGTAATAAGTACTTAATGGGGATATGAAGCAAGAAGAGATAGCATCCAATGGGAAGGGAGTACAGATTTAAATTGGTTTTATATAGGGTTGTCAGGAAGAAAGTTACTGAGAGCCTGACATCTGAGCAGACAGATGAGGGAGGAAGCCATGTGGATATCTGTAGGAAGAGTGTTTCAGGCAGGAGGAGCAGCATGCGCAAAGGTCCTGAGGCAGGACTGTAATCAGCATGTCAGAGAAACAGCAAGGAAGCCAGTGGGGCAGGAGTAGAGAGAGCAGGAGAAAAGAGGAATTGAGGTCAGAGTAGTAACAGGGACCAGAGGGCATGGGCCTTGTCATCAGTTCACAGCTTTAGGGAAGCCAGAGGAGGGAGAGAGGAGAGCCAGGACCTGGCTTGTGTGTTAGTGGGGTCCCTCCAGCTGCCTTCTGGGGAATAGACTGCAGGAGGGCAAGGGTGGGAGGGCGGAGACCTATCACAAGGCTCTTGAAGTAATGCAGAGGAGAGATGATGGGGACTTGGGCCAGGGTGGTAGCCACGGAGGAGGAGAGAAGTGATCGGATTCTAGATAGATTCTGAAGGTAGCATGTTGCTGAGAGGTCAGACCTGTGGTTTGACAGAGAGAGAAGTCAAGGACAGCTCCAAGGTTACTTACTCCTTGAAAGGAGCTGCCATTAACTGAGATTATGAAGATTCATGTATTTATGCATTCATTTTAATTGGGAAACATTCCCAAATTTTTGTCTTTTATAATCATTAGTAACAAATTCATGGCAAAGCTTACAATTGATCGTGACGGATCTGTGTGTCCTGCTGTGGCTGACAGCCAGAGAGACATTTCTCTCATGAGCTGGTAATATCCCTGGCTCTGGCTTGTGGATCTGAGGTTGGCCTCATGATTCTGAACTGTGAGTGGGCTGGCTTCCCAGGGGGACCTCCGAAGGGTTCTGCCGCTTCTCGGAACACAAGCAGAGACCCTCCACCAAGAGAAGGAGCCCCACATCGTGTCTTGTCCCTGTCCCCACACCCCCACCCCTCAGTTGTGAACTGAGACAGTGAAGCCCTTCCCCCACCCCACCGTGGATCATTCCACCATCACCCGCACCACAATGCCCCTTTCTCCTACTTTCCCGTCTTCCTTTTAGCTGATGTAATTTGATAGAATGTGGGCCCGAATGGGCTTTGGCTGAAAACATTTGATTGATCTTCTCAAATGGGCCACTGTCTGGAAGGAAGGAAAAATGTGTTGATTTCGCCCCTTCCTTTAAATTGCAACAAAAGGCAAAATCCTTTTTTCTTCCGGAGACTGTTCCAGTGCATAAGGATGCGTTTGAAATGCTGAGCCATGCCAGCCTGGCCAAGGCAGGAGGAAGGCGGCACTGGCCGCCAGCCCTGCACCCCGCATCCCAGCCTGACCTCCTCATCCTTGCACCGGCCGTGCTCTGGGCCTCCGGTCAGATCAAGAGGCTCTGGCAGAATTGGCAGGGATAGGGTTTCCAGGAAGAACCCCATCGAGCAGCCTGAAGCACAAGATGTCAGGGGACCAGGGTTCCGCCGCTCACGGGCTGCATGATCTAGAGCAGCTCTCTAAGCTTTATTGGAGGAAGGGTTTGGGCGTAGCAGAGGAGAAGCTCAAGAAACGTCTGGGGAAGGAGGGAAAGACAGTGAAAAGGAAGGAAAGATTTGACAAAGGGAGTGGAGCCAGGTGTTTCCCAGAATCCAGGACCCCCCTTGTGAAGCTTCTGGGGAGAGTGGGCATTTGCCTAGTGGTTGGCCTTTTTTGGGTGCACACAGGCTGCAGCCCACCACACCCCTCAGTGGCAGAAATAGTGATGCTGCTTATAGCCCTGGCCCTAGGCCCTCGGTGCCCTCCATTCCTGAGCAGGCCAGCTGACAGGCCCTGAAGCCCACTCTACCTGGACTCAGGCAGGAATTAATGCCCCTCAGGAGCAGCCTTCAATCAGGACCAGTGGGAGTTGAAGGAGAGATACTCCTGGGGCCTCAGAAATACTCCCAGAGCTTGGAGTTGTGTGGTCTACACTGGTTTGTGTCAACACTGGTTCCCAGGGTTCCCCAGTGGGATTAAGTTCTGGGTGCCCAAGGTGGTAACTGGTTTGATGAAACACCTTTCAGTGGCTCTCGCCTTCCCTGACCGCCTTCCCACTTCCCTACCAGAGCATCCTGGGACCACAGCACAAATAAATGAGTTGCCCCTGAATCCTTCTCTAAAGCTGGATGTAGGGGAATGATCCCATTCCTAAGATGGCCAGGGACGTTTGCTGGTCAGCTGCTGCTGCTGTGTCCAGACAGAGCCGAGCGGGCAGTGCAGCTGCCCAGCACGTTTCCGGGTGTCTACTGTGGCCTTGGGTCTGAACCAGAGATAAGAACAGCTGGGGCACTCAGGTGCACAGAGATCACCCAGTAGGACCTGGCCATGCAGGGACATAGGAGAAGGCACCAGAAATGGGGAGAACAGAAAGAAACATGGAATTTATTTTTAAAAAGTACAGTCTTGCCACATACCGTGCCCATCACAAGACACATGACCTCACTGAATCCGACGACAACCCTGTGACGTAGGCACTGTTTCTGTGTTCCATTTACAGATGGAGAAACTGAGGCACAGAGAGGTGAATTCATTTCCCTGTGTACCTAGTGAATGTATGTTCCCTACATACCTAGAATGTGGCAAAGCTGGGATTGGAACCCACCTCTGGGCTCAGAGTCTGACCGGTGGGGGAGGGGAAGACCTGGCAGAGAGGAGAGGCTGTCAGTAAGGGGGGAGGCTCTTGAACACCAAGCAGAGGGATTCAGTTTGTCCTCTGCTCGCTAGACTAGGCAGCTCGTTGTCTGGAAGTGCATGGCAGAAGGAGGGGACCAGCTGGGCCCCTGCAGCAGGGCCAGGGCAGAGCCACGTGCCATTTCTAGGCACAGTACCCTCAGCAGAAACCCAGCTGCCCTGCAGTACCTGTCTGTCTTGGAGAAACATCTGCTACAAATGCCAGTGTCCTGGGCTCAGGAACTGCCCCAAGCAGGCTGTCAGTAGCCACACTGACAAGTGAGACACACTGCCATCCGCTGCCTGCACCTTCTGATGACCTCTCCCTTGATGGCTTGGTTGCACTATTTGATCCAGTCAGCTCTCCTATTTGGTCAATATTTACTAAAGATACACTATGGGCCTAGCACCTTCATAGGTGCTGAGGATACAATGAGGCAAAAAGCTCACAGTCCAATAGTGGGAACAGAGAATTAAACAGACAGTGGCAAATGGAAGGATATTATACGCGCAGAGAAGGAAAACAACAGATTTAGTAGTCCAGGAAGGCTGCCTAGAGGAGGTGACACTCTAAATTGCAATCTGAGAAGTGGACAAGGGGTACTCAAGTAAAAGGAGGAAGGTGGGAGATAGTATTTTTTAATTAATAAACACAGAGCACTATGCATCAGGCACCATTCCTTACATATATTCACTGTTAATCCCTGAAATAACCTGCTGAGTTAGGTACTATTGTTACCCTCATCTCATAGATGAAGAAGTAAGGTGCAGAGGTGAAATTGATTGCCTTAGGTCACAGAGCAGCGCGAGCAGGATTTGAACCTGGTAGTCTGGCTCCACTCTCTGCAGCATCGAGCAGGGACAGTACCACAAGCTGAGATGCAGGGGCTATTCAGGGCCCTGCAGGGACCTCTGATGGTTTGAGGATGGGGTAGGGGGGTGAGAAGCCTCAGAGAATGACAGGCTTGGAGTGGTCAGCCAGGGCACTGACCTTGAAGGCCATGAGAGCCCCATCAAGAAGTTTGAACTTGCCTCTTGGGGCTCTGCAGAAGGGAATGACGTGACTGAATCTGGACTTTGGAAAATAACCCTGCCTGCTGCATGGAGAGTGGGCTGGACAGGGCCAGAGTGACAGAGGATGCTGCCGTGGTTGTCTCCAGGAGAGATGATGGTAGCTTGGACCAGGATGGTGGCAGTGGAGATGGAGAGGAGGTGGGTGCGGAGAAGCTTTGAAGTGAAAATGGTCAAGATTTGCTGATGGGCTGGGCATGTGAGCAGAGCTAGAGGGGTCCAGGGTGATGGGCAGCCTGCAACCTAGACGAGGAGGTAGATGGTGGAGCTGGAGGAAGGGGTGGGGGCGATGTGTTGAGGTTATGTTTGAGGTGCTGTGGGCCTTCTATGAGGAGCAGTGGAGGAGACAGTTGGACCCTCAAGTGTCAAGGTCAGAAACAGGAGATAACCAGGATGACCATATACCCTTAGGCATTTGCAGTCAGCACCCCTTTGGATCCCCAAGTGTTCCAGTTTGGACAGTGAATTAAATGGTCACCCTAGACATGAGTGACTCTGCCACATGATACATCTAGATATTGAGAGCATCTGGGTCCAGGCTCCAGCCTGCTTTCTACACACACATATCTGAACACAGCCTATATATTCATGTGGATATTCTTAGCTGGATGCTGGTAAAAATGTGACCGCAAATACACACTTCCTAGGGAGGAGTTTCATTATGGTTGATGACTGTTGAACTAGTCTAGAAGTCTTTGCTTCAGTCCTGCCAGGCCGCCCACATTTGTCTGAGACCCCAGGTCCCACTACCAGAGACTGAGAGGTTTGTAAAGGGAATCAAGACTCTGTCTACACCCCATCAACCAAATGGGTAATTGATGGAATCAAACCATTTCAATAAATTTTTTTAATGGTATGGCCTTTTTTTTCCCCACTCAAACTATATTCCAAAGTAACCTGAGTGGCCAATGTTTCCCTCCAAGAAAAGGAGAATGCTGTACTACAAATCCACAAAGGCAGGTCCACTCTGGGCTTATGCAGAAAGACGCCACAGGGCCTTTGCATAGGAAAGGCAGGAGTAAGACAGTGCATAGCTTCCTGGTTGTGTTTCTGATCTCTACCATCAGCATACTGCAAAATATCTATAGGAAGAAACCAAAGCTTTGGATTGATGGTTGATCTCTAACAGACAATCTGTACTCTCAAACAGCATTTTAAACCTAGGAAAGATCCTTCTCAAACTCCTTGCCACCAGTTTCTTTTTGAAGACTTTATGCCTCTCACTCAATAATGTCCATGGTAACAGAAGTTGGGAGACCACCACTTCCAATCCCTCGCTCTACACACTAGTCACCCAGCTGTAGGACATACAACTTTCTTATCTCATTGCTTGATGTTTTCAGAAGCCCAAAGTGGGAGGCCCTGTTCAGGTTCAGAGGGTCCACTGTGACCCCCAGAGTACCCAGCCCAAGAGGCACTATGATATAGGAGCTAGGACCATGGATTCTAGAGGCAGACCTCCTGATTTCAAATTCTATCTCCATTACCTCCTATTAGCAGGAACCCCCTCTTACCTCAGTTTCTTCATTGGTAAAATGGACTTGATAATCATACCAGCCTCAAATAATTGTGGTGAAGATGACTGAAGAGTAAACAAATCAAAGCACTTAGAACAGCGCCTGGCACATAGCTGGTGCCCCATGGTCTCCACTGTTAGAAGTAGTAGTATTAGCATTTATAACAGTGTTTCAGTTATAACCCAGTGTAAAAATGGGTACAGGTGGAAGAAACCACGAGAAAGCCCAGAGAGGAGAGGAGTGGAGGAACCTGCCTTGTGGATTTGTAGTACGGCATCTTCCTTTCCTTGGAGGGAAATGTTGGCCACTCAGGAATATGGTTTGAGTGGGAAAAAAAGGCTATACCATTCAAAAAAATGTATTGAAATGGTTTGATTTCATCAACTACCCATTTGGTTGATGGGGTGTAGACAGAGCCTTGATTTCCCTTACAAACCTCTCAGTCTCTGGTAGTAGGACCTGGGATCTCAGACAAGGTGGGGGGGGCCTGGCAGGTTGCATCAGATAGCACCTGCTAATTACCATAAATAGCATATATTATGTATTATGGATGCAACCAGGGCCTTTGGGTTGCCAGAGACTTGCTCTGAAATCCCCAGGGGTTCATGTAATGCCATTCCATTCAGACTTTTTTTGGCCAGAATGAGAAATGCAGGCTCTGTGTTGGAAATCATTGCAAATTCCAAATTAGTGAGGTTTCATGGTCCACGGAAAGGCGCTAGAGAGAAAATTGGTCGACGGGATGTTTTTTAGCTGCTAGAGCAAAGCTGGCTGATTGATTGAGTGTCTTGGTCAATAGACTGTGCAGACAGCAGCTGGGGACCAGGCACAGGCGAAGAAGCAGGAAGAAGATGGAGCACAGTCCGCGTGGGGGAGGCAGAGACGAGGTCATCGGGAGAGAGGGACATAATTACACCAAAAGCTGGGTAGGCTGTGCGGACTGTGTAGCCATACTCGGCCAGGAACACCCAACCACAGCTCCTTGAGAACCCTGGGCTCCCTCACTCACTTGCTGTGTGTCCTTAGGCAAGTCATTATACCTCGTTGAGCCTCTGTTTTTTCATCTAAAAACAACCCTTACAATACCCACCTTAAGGGCATATAATAGGCCTAAAATGAAATAATGGGTTTTAAATGTCTGATGAGATGCTTGGCACATAGTAGGTACTCAATACACGTGAGGCCCCTTTTGCTCTAACAGTGATTTGGAGAGGCCAGTGTGCCCGGGAGTCACCCTATAACTCAGAAGATGGGTTTGTAGGTGACAACTGTCCTCCTTAAACTGGGGGCTAATGGGCCATGTCAATAGCTTCTGAGCCCTACTGTGCCAACCCAAAGTGTTCAGAAAAAGGCAAAAAGATGGGGATTACTGGACCCAGAGAAGATTCTGACTGACAAAAGACTTGGAAATGCACCTCTTCAGAGGTCATTGGGGCTAGTCCCCTGTCTTCAGGATCTCAGGCTATTCCAGCAGATTGGAAACCATGCCCTCCTCAATGATGATTGAGGAAGGGTAACACACAGGTCTCCCCACCAAGCACACATTCTTCCTCATCTTGGATCTGCCAAGCCTCTTTCAATAATAATTGCAATTACAATTACTGTAAGACATTGTGCTTAGTTTAATAAATGTATATTTTCCACAACCACCCAAACACATAAGGTATTATCTCCACTTAAAAAATGATGAAACTGAAGTTTAAATAGATGAGGGACCTTGCTCAAGGTCATGCTGCAATTACCTTGGAGGGATTTACAGATTCCAGAGCATGGTGGAGTCAAGAATTTATTCCTCCAGGGAGAGGGCAGTGGGGAGGAGTCAGAAAAGTAGGGTGTAATAGTTGAACGGAACCCGGAAAGGTGAGGGAGTTTCTCTTGGCAGAGAAGGGAAGAGAGGGCACCAGGGGCAGAGGGATCAGCTTGAGCAAAAACAGTGAAATTGGGAACCTCTGTCTCACAGGCTGTTTACAATGAATAATTACAATGCCAATGACAGCCAACATTGATTAAGTGCTTACTCTGCACCAGGAATGGTGTTAAGCACTTTACATGCATCGTCTCTGCGAGCTGGACGCTATCGTTAACTGCGTTCTGCAGAAGAGAGGTGATGTGACCCATCCAAGATACAGCTTGAAAATGGCACAACCAGTTTTCGAGTTCCAGTCTGCCCGATTCCAAAGCTTGGGGTGGCTGCTGGCTGTTTAGTCCCTGCCCATTGACAAGAGGGAGCCCATGTAGCTTAAAAAGACCTCTGTCCATGTGGTGGGCAGGGCTGTCCTGGGATCTCCTGTCTGTTCCTGCCGTGTTCCCAAGTCCTCTTGGGAAGGGAGCCAAGGGGAGCCCATCCGAGCTGGTGGGAGATAATCATGAAACTGACTGCCTAATAAAGATAAAGCTCTCTAATAAACTGGCAATCCTGCGGTAATGGATTTGACTTTTAAAAGGCAGATAAAAGTCCCAGTGGAGGGACAGACCTTTCCCATCAACTCCTTAATCAGAATTATCATGGAGGAGCCATTTTCTACAGGTGGGACAGGTGGATGCCTGGGATGGCATTGAGAAATGGCCACTTCTGTGTAAAGCCAGATGTCTGCTCTCTCCAGAGATCCCTCTCTCCCACAGGGGATCCTTTTGTCAGAGAAGAAAGATAATGGCCCCTGGGATGAGCCTGCAGGAGGGTGAACGGAAAGGGTGTGATTTGACAACTCACTGATAATTGGTGCCCGGGCTGCAGAGGTGGGGTATTCTGAGAGCTTTCTGCTGATTGGTGCAGTTGTGACGGAACAACCACTCCAACAGTCGGCCATCACCACCACCACCATCATCAAATAGCATATACTGAGTATTACGTATCTGGAAAATGTTCTAAGCGTTTCACGACCACCTTATGAAGCCGGTAATAGGAACAACTGCATTAACATTTTCCATCCTTAGCTGGGAAAACTAAGGCTCAATGTTGTTAAGTAACTTCCTGTAGGTCACACAGACCGGAAGTAGCGAAGCAGAGATTCAAACCCGCATCTGTCAGACCCCAGACAATATGATACTTAACCAGTGTTTTCCATTTAGTACTTTGATAGAGGACAACCTTGGTCTGGGTCTAGGTCGTGGATGGCATTCCCAAGAAATAAAGCCTGAGACAGACATTTGGGTGCGCAAGACTTATTGAGGTGTGCTCTCCCGAGAAAGGAAGTGAGCATGCAGGAAATGACAGGCAGAAACCTAAGGAAAAACACAGATTGAAGTGGAGTGTAACCTCGGCCTGATCACCTGGGTAGGTCTGAAGTGTAAATGGCATCTTAGCATTTTAACTGTCTTGAGGCAAGGTGGCAGGTCTTCTGTACTCCTACATCCAATTAGTCTTTGGCTGTGGACTACCTCCTGTCGCACTCACTGGTGGACCTGGAACAGAACACGTGTGGGGCATTTGCAGCCAACGTTCACACCAACCTGGTATGTGAGCAATGCCACCCACCATAGCTGCAGAAGACCGGAGTGGTGGTCCTGCTCAGCCCTGAATTTGCTGAGTCCTTGAGTGTGGCCCTTGGCCCCTCTGGACCTCAGCTTCTGCAGGCTTGGGTTCAGGGTCCTCCAAGGGCCGGCCGAGCTCTAACAAGCTCTGACTCTGCATCCGCAACACAGCCTCTGCCCCAATCGGCAGTGTCTGTTTCTAACCCAGGAGGAGGGCCGTCCGGTGGTTCCAACATGTGAGGCGAGGTGTCTGACAGCTTCCCCTGCTGAAGCCCTTTATCTCACTTCTCTGCTGTGTTATTTTAAAACTAACAAGCCCAGACCTCAGGAGCTCGCTGACTGCTCACCACCTGCCATTGAGATTTGTGGCTTGTCTCTTCTGTCCTCTCTGCAGATTTTAGTGGCAGCTTTACTCTCTGCTTGTTAGGAATTCTCTTCAAACCCAGCCCTGGCAAGGAGGGGCACATGTGTGTGTGTGAGAGAGAGAACACTAAGTCCTACCTGCACCAGGCTCTCAGCAGCCCCCACCTCTTTGCCTGTATTTCTAGCTGATGAAGCAGTCCAGTGGGTGACTCTGGGAAGGCAGGGACAGACAAACTCATCCCTGGGCTATGGACAGAGGAAGCCAGGACCCAGCATGAATGTGGAAGGGCTTCTGCTGGATTCTGAAGCAGCCACTGAGCCCAGGCCCCAGCATAGGGAGGGGCTCCGGGCGCACTCAGGGCACTCCTTCCTCCCTGCCCCTCCTCTTCCCAGAATCCCTTGCCTTGGGTTGTTTGGGAGAAACTAACTTGTCCAGAATCAGTGGGGCTGGAGAACAATGTGACCTGTCCCTGAAAAGTGTGGCTGATATTTAAAGCACCACCATATGCCAGAAACGGTCTGAATGCTGGACGTTCATGTCTTCCTCATGACAGCCTTGTGAGGTGCATACAACTTGTGAAACTTGCCCAAGGTCACCCAGCCGCTGAGCGGCCAGGCGGTTTACTTAGAAACACCCATCCCCGTGCTCCACCATCCCTCCCCACAGCCTGTCTTGTTTCCTGCAAGCACATGTGCCCCCTCTCTAAGCAGAACTTCCCCTTTCTTGGGTCATTTTCATTCCTGAGAGCTCCTCACATACCTGACCCCTGTGTCCTGGACTGTGAGCTCCTTGAGGGGGGATTTCTTGTCTGGATCATCTTGAAATGACCCTCCCCCAGAAGTAGGGTGAAGCATAGCAGAGGAGTCTGTGAATGAATAAGGAATGGGTGAATGGATGTGTAAGCAGGATGTGAATCACAGCATCTACATGAATGGCTGGGAGGAGTCATCCCTTGAGTGTGTTTTAAGAGCCAGTCCATCAGGCCTGGACACTGACACCCCGCTGGCACAGAACTTACTTATGTCCTCGGTTTCCCACCTCACTGTAGCCGGGTGTTCCATCCTACTCCCCAGAAGATCCAGTCTCCTGGCTTTAAATCCCACCTACATGCTAACATCTCTCAAATGCATCTCCCCAGCGCTAACATCTTTAAACTCCAGTCTCATATCCAGCTGCCTACCTGTCGTCTCCACGTGGGTGTCTAATTGGCATCTCGAAACTAACGTCCAAAACACCCTTCTCCACCCACAGCTATCCCAGGCTCAGCCGTTGGCAGCCCCATCCTCTCAGTTGCTCAGACCAGAACTTTGGGAGTGCCCTTGATCCCTCTCTTTCACACTGCATGTCCAATCCATGCTCAAACCCTGTTGATGCCAACTTCAGCATCTGTCCGGAATCTGCCTGCCTCTCACTGGTAGAGCCACGAGGGCACCACCCACCCTCCCTACGGTGGCCTGTTGCAGTAACCTCACTGGTCTTCCAGTGTTTGCCCCAGATGGTCAGCAAGTTGCCAGAGAGACCCTTTAAAGCCTGAGTCCAATTACATCTTTCCTCTGCTTAGAACCCTCCGACGGCTTCTCCTCTCACCCAGGGAAAAAGTCAAGTTCTCGCAGCAGCCCGCCAAGCCATCCATGCTCCAGTTCCCCGTGAACTCTCTGGTGTCACCCCCATTTCTGTGCCGCTTCCTCACTCAGTTCTAGCCTCTGTGCATCTAATCTGCTCCTACCTCAGGGCCCCCGCATTGGTTGTGCCCCTTCCTGTGTGCCCCTTTCCCAGACACGTGGGAGGTTCACTCCCTCATCACCCTTGAGTCTTGCTCAAATGGTTCCTTCTCCTTGAGGCCTTCTCTGATGGCCCCATTTAAAATTCCAGCCCCTCCCAGTAGCATTCCCAATATCCCTTCTCCCAGCACCATTTCTTTTCTCTATAACACTTATCACCTTACAATAATCTACATGTTTATCCCTTAACCATGTGTGTTTTCTTCTCTCCTCCTCCCTCCACCCATCCCAGTAGAATGCAAGCTCCACTAAGCAGGGATTCTGTCTGTCTTGTTCTCTGGTGTGTCTCCAGTGCCTAAAACTTGGCTTACACATAGTAGGGGCTCAATGAGCATTTGTTGAATCAGTGACTAAATGAAGAATAAGTGAACGGCCCCCGGCAACACTTCTTGGGAGCAGGCTTTATGCTCTCAGCTCTTGGACCAGCAGTCCTCCTGCTCGGAGTTGAAGGGTTCCTCTTAGGCTGAGGACTTCTGTCTGATCCTGCTTGCTCATTGCCTCCTCCAGCTGTGGCTGAGACGTTGCCCAAAAGGGACCCACCTAGCATAGTTCCTCCCATGGCAAGAAAATATAGTCAGCAACTCATCCCCCCTGGAGAAATCTAAGCACTGTCTGCAATTCCGGCTGATAGAAAGGTCCTGAGGGTGCCCTGAACCGGAGGGAGGGAGGGATGTTCTTGCTTGTGATGACACAGCTTGGCAGAGCTGGGGTTTGAACCCAGGTCAGTAGGACTCCAGGACCTCTGCACTTTCTCAGCATCACCTAATTACCTTTCACAACCTGTCCACCTGGAAAAATGGGACATGTTAGAATTCAGCCATTTCCCAAGTTGGGGGCAGCCTGCATTTCAGGCCATCCCAAGCATCAAATTCAGTCTCCGTCTCATCAGTTTGATCCCTCACTAGGCAAATAGGCGATCAACGGGCCAGTCTGGGAAGGGAGAAATGACTGGGTGGATTTGGGGTTGACTGGAGGGCAGTAGATGGAGGTGTTCTGTGATGAGAGTTCAAACCCTCATTGGGCTGGGGGCCTGACCTGCTTGGCGAAGCTGGGTAAGAAATGCTGAACTGATTTTTCTCCATGTGGTTCTTTTGTCCTTTGACCTGAACTTGGGAACAATTTTTGATATACTAGAGTGTTTTCCACATGTACACACACTTGTTCACACGCACACACACTCTCAGCCCTGAGAACTAAACAAAACCATTCTCATCAGTTGCCTGAGGAGAGAGCTTCAGAGTGCCATGCTTGTCTGTGTAAACCAACCCTACAAAAATCCTTTGTAATCTCTGTGGTCTGGCCACTCGAAGTACGGTCCATGGAGCAGCACATCACCTGAGAATGTGGTTAGAAATGTAGAAGCTGGGCCCTGCCCAGACGTGTTGAATCAGCATCTGAGTCTACAACACCCCCAGGGGGTTTTCAGGCCCAGAAGGGTGTGAGAAGTGCCTGTCTGTATGGCCCCAAAGGAGCCAGCCCCTGTCTTTCTCAGAGCCACAGATTATCCCCCCAAAAAGGACAGCTTTTTTTTTGCCCCCCATGTTCACTGCAGCATTTTTTTTGCAATAGCCAAGATATGGTAGCAACCCGTGTCCATCAGTGAATGAGTGGATAAAGAAAACGTTGTATGTGATTGAATACTATTGCACCACTAAAAAGAAGGAAACCCTGCCATTTGCAACGTAGATGGACCTTGAGGGCATTGTGCTAAGTGAAATGAGCCAGTCTCAACTCTCTCCTTCCACCCTCCACCCTAACTGTCTCTTCCAACTGACTGCCTTCTCTGCAGTTACGTGAAGTCCAATGCCGTGTCTCAGTGCTGGGCCTTTCCACATGTGTCCCGACCAGTTTGCATGGCCCCCTGCCCACATTCCCCAGGCTGGATTGGGTGCTCTCTCTGGGGTTCCATGGCCCTCTGACTTCTCCCCACCAGAGAACTTCCCATGCCAAATTATAATTCCCAGTTGAGGAATTTGTCTTCCCCTTCCAGGCTAAGGGCAGAGACAAGTCTTAGTTACTTTCAGGTCCTGGAAATCCAATACTAAGTATGTGTTCAGTAAACAACTGTGAAGCAATGAATGAGATTATGAGGCAGATACCAGCCTCAGAAAATGTCTTCTCATTCTGTTCCTACTAAGATGAGCCCTATGGCCCCTGTATCCTCAGGATGTCACCTACCGTGGCTTTCCGGAATCCTCAGCCCTTTTTTCCAGCCATGATAGCAAAGCTCAGAGCCACAGATTAACCCCAACCAGGCTTAATTCACCTTGACCTCAGGCCAAGATATTAACAGGGCCCAGACTGAAGTCCCAGGAACCAAGGCACAAATCAACCAAATCCATCTGTCTACGGGCTGGGTGGGCCCCATGGTAAGCCTTGGGCTTTCTGATGGATCCATGAGCTGAGGGTCTGGCCCTTCATTCTCTACCAAAACAGGCAGATTGTAGGTATCTGGCCAAGGGAGGAGACAAGGGTGGATTAGTCACAGCCCTAATACAGAACAAGAACCTGGGGCATGAACCTTGGATGGGAACCCTTTTCCTGTCCAGGTCTCAGTGTCTTCATCTGTGTAATGGGGCAAGGTCACCAAACTGAGTACCTTATAGAGATTGTCGGCATCAGTTTGGAGACTGTTTTAGCAAGTGCCCTTCACCCAGGAGAAGCTGCCTGTGGGATGGAGGCAGTAAGTGCCACGATGTTCCATATCTAATGACCAAGTGCCATTCCTGTTTGTGGAATATACGATTCAAACCAAACTCTGAGATGCAGCCCGTTTCTCCAAACACATAAGGCCAGTCCCTGTCTTACAGAGAAATTACCAGGATGCACCGTATGCCTCCAACCTATTACTTCCTTACATTTTCAAAGTGCTTTCCAGATTGTTCTTTTTCCTCAGTTGATGCTTACAAACAGGCAGGGCCGCTAGTGTTCTTGCCACTTGCTATCCCCGGGTCTCAGTTCCTCAGTCTGTACAGAGGGAATGACCATGCCTGCTCCTGGGTTCCTTTGGAAGCTTAGGTGAGACATCCATGAGAAGCGTTTAGCCCAGCGTCTGGCCCCAGAGTAGGTGCTGGAGTAACACTAGCTGCTGCTGCGATCAGGTGACTTGGAAAGTGCACCAGACTAGGGGGTCAAAAGGCCATGGTTCCAGATGTGACTCTGACAGGCGTCACCCATCCTGTGGCCCTGAGCAAGTCTCCTTGCCTCTTGGGTCTCAGTTTCCCCACTCCGTACAGAGGTGGCCCTGGGCTGGGGACCCTTCCTGTCCCCCTCCAGTACTGTTTGTCTCTGATGCCCCAAGCAGTGTTTAACTCAATCTAGCACTGGGGGGCACAAAGATCTGCACCGAACCCCGGGCCAAACAAGCACTTTTGGGGAGTGGAGTGCTTTGATGCGGGAAGCAGGGAAGTGGCGAGAGAACCAGGCATCTTGGAGAGTTTTGCTGAAAGTTCAGCCCTGACTCTTATCGGAGTCTGGGAATCTGCTGGTTGCCATGACAACAGAGAGCAGCTTCTAAGCTCCAGGTCGCTGATTAGCAGGAACAGAACGGGGAGGCCTTGAGGAATTCAACTCGCATGCTCCCTCCCTCCCTCTGTGAAGTGGAGTGTGTCGGCTCTTGACTGCACTGTTTTAGCTGTCCCCTGAAGATCTTGCCTTCTTTTAAGTGTTTTTTTATGCAACATCCAAGGGCTGTGAGGTAAAAACCAGGCAGCTGCTGGTACTCCTCGGCAAAGAGGGAACACAGAATTTTTCTTAAAGCCCTACAAGGATGGGAGGGGCTGTGGGAGAGAGGGGGTGCTGAGGGCTGAGTCCCCAGCAGGGCCGGGTGGCCTCAGACCAGTCCTTGTCCCTGGACCTCAGCTTCTTTATATGTAAGGAAAGGTTGGATCTAATCTGTGGTTCCTGCCTGAGACTGGCCATCAGAACTCATTTAGACATCTATGCTTCATCCCTTAATTCAACAAATGTTCATTGAGCAAAAAGGCTCTCTGTGCCTGGCACTGTGTCCCTTGGGATCCAATGATGGGAAAAGAGACTCATCCCTGCTCTCATGAAACTTACATTCTAGTCCAGAAGACAAACAGATAGCAAATACACGTAGGAAGTGGTCATTTCAAATAGGAACAAGTGTTCTGAAGGAAGGTACTGCAGACTGCTGGGATGGAGGCTGGGAAGAGAGGAGCAAGATTCCATAAGGGGCTCAGAGAGGGCCTCTCTGGGAAGGGGACATTTGAATGCAACGAAAGAACCAACCCTGCAGAGAACTGGAGGAACAGCATACCAGGTGGAGGGAACAGAGAAAGCAAAGACTCGGAGCAAAGGCTCTGAGCCAAGGCTCTGTTCTGTTGAGGAAGAGCAGCAGGTCATGTGGCTACAGCAGAGCGAGGGACAGGGAGAGGCTGATGGGCAATGGCCTTTAGAGTGGGGCAGGGGCCAGACGGTGTAGAGCCTTTTAGTCCTGGTATTCAGTTTGGACTTATTCTTGATCCAACAGGAAGCAGAATTACTGGGATGTTTCTTTAAGATGCATATTCCTGTTCCACCCTTTGAGACACTTATTTATTATGGCTGAGAAGGAACCTGGAAATCTGTACTTTTCAAAAGCCTCTTGGGGGGGCCTCTGGTACTGTGCCAGGCTTAGGAAACCATAGATTCCAAGCTTTCTGAGTCTTTTTTGGTTTTAAGAAAACTGAGAAGCAACGTGCTGGAACATCTTGAAAAAAAACTCTTAGATGTTATGTTATATCATGAAGGATTCTGTTCTCCTTTCTTCCCCGCTCCCTGTCTGTTGTGTTTTTGTTTGTTTGATTGCAAAATCCTGGGTCAGGTACCCAAAGCCAGGAAAGGGAAATTAGGGCTGTTGGAGAAAAGAACACCCTACCACATCAGGGTGGATTGTGGCAACTGCACTGCCCCTTTCTTCACCAAACCATCATCAGAATTCCCCATCCCTCGCCCCCGAAGCCGGCAGTAATGGGTGAGGCACTGCCCTGACCCTAAGCCTCACCCTCCAGTGCCTGGTAGGGTAGTGGCATCCACACCTTTCCCTACACAGCCATGACCCTACTCCCTCCATTAGCACAAGGCACTGGGACCTTCCTCCCGGTGCCAGCACTTACTCATCGTATGTTGATTCACTGCCAAATTCCTTGCATCAGCTCTCAAGTTTTTTGCCTACCAAGGGGTTGCCTCTGGTACAGATTAGTGTAATGGTTTTGTATAATGCCCCAGAGTCCAAAATTGCATATGTTCAACTCAAGACTCTTCATATATTGATAAGCTTACTGGTCACTTTTCTAAGAGGAATATGGGGTAGAATAGAAAAGGCATTGATTGAGCCATTGGCTGGTTTGTATTTGAGCCACAGAGGACCCCAAGGTCTTCTCGTGGGGACCTGACCTGCTCTCCCCTCTTAACACTCGCACCCTTGCTTGCTACCCCTTGCATATACCAACCATCTTTGAAAACTTGCAATTCCTTCTGCCCAGAGCACATTTTCCACTTCCCACAGATAACTGTGTAGAACTTATACATTACTGGGCAACAAGTTACCCCAGGCCTTTGGGGATTCAAACAACAATAAACAGCTATGAAACTGTCCCATAGTTTCTGTGAATTTGGCTGGGAGACTGGCTCACCATCTCTCATGAGATTATGGTCACCGGTCAGCCGAGGCCGCAGACCCATCTGAAGGCTGAATGGGGCTGCAGGCTCCTTCCACGGAGGAGCCCTCACGTGGCTCTTAGGTGCAGGCTGGCGGCAGGAGGCCTCCATTGTTCTTCACAGGAGCCTCTTCAGAGGGCTGCTTGAGTTTCCTCACACCACGGCGACCAGCTCCCCTCAGAGTGATCAGGCCCAGAGAGCGAGGCGGAAGCTGCCTGTGTGAACTAGCCTTGGATGTCACGTGCTGTAACTTTTATTACATTCTCATCACTTAAAGTGAGTCGATAAACCCTTCTGATATTCAAGGGGAGGGAAATTAGCTCCATCTTTTGATGGCAGGAGTGCCAGAGAATCTGTGAAGACATTTCAAAGCCTCCACAAACTGCAAACTTAGTCCCTAATCTGTCACTTCTCCAGTCCCATTACTTCCTCAGAAAGGCCCTCCCCCTTACGCTATACAAAATAGCTCCACCCCCTCCCACTTCCAAGTCCCATTACACTGATTTATTCTCTGCATAATTTATCACCATCCAATAAGCCGCACTATCATTTGCTTATGTGTTTATACCTGTCCCCCCATCTAGAATGTAAACTCCACAATCACAGGAGACATCTCCATCATGTTCGCTGCACCTGCACACTTAGAACTGGCCTGGACACAGCACAGGCACTCAGGGAACTGGAGTTAATGAATGCAGGTCAGCACAAGTATGGGAACAGGCAAGCCTTGCTGGGAACTGGGCAGAAATTGCAAGCATTGAGTTGTCTGAGAAGAGCCAGGACAGCATTCCACTTGGATAGACTGGAGGGAGCAGAGGCATGGAAATGGGACCCTCATTGTAGGAGAAGTGGGACAGGAAGCTGCAGGAAGAACTGGAGCTCTGGAAGCATGGAGTTGGCAGCGAGGAAGGCTGGGCAGCCCTGACTAGAATCTCCACCCCTCCTGGGCTTGCAGGGTCTCCCAACTCTGCTTCTGAAGCTGCAACGATAAGCAGCTGACGGAGATGGATGTGTTTTGCTGCCCTCCTTCAATATTGACCAGGGTTGGCCTGCTCTCCAGGCTGCCCCAAGGAGCAGGGGCTTATCAGATGTACTCATCCTGAGTCATGAAACTGATCTCAAAGCACTGGCTGCAGTAATGTGGTGCATGAGAAATGCTAATGTTTTAGACCAATGCTTCACCCGGGATCTGCAGGCAGAGGGAGCAGGGAAGGGTACTGGCCCGATGGTGCCAAATCAACCTGTGACTCTTAAACTCCTGACTCCTCCTGGTTAGGGGCCAGGAGATTTGAGTGGTGGTCTCTTCAGAGTATCTAAGCAACTTCCCTTCCCTCTCCGGGTCTCAAAGAAGAAGATGGGACTCATGTAATTTCCCAGAGTTATTTGGGGCTCATCTCAGAGGCCTTCATGGCAACTGCATCCCAAGTAGGTGGCCTTATACCTACAAAGACATGAAATTGGAGGTTTGGTTTACAGGAAAGTAATATATGGGCTAATAGTATTCCTTATTTTATAATTGAGGAAACTGACTTGAGAGGTTGAGTGACTGGTCCCAGATCCTATAGCTGCTAAATGGTAAAGATAGTGTTTTACTCTGGGTGAATCTGTTCCATACACAGATAAGGCAGAGAAATGGATTGAAATGGCAAAGGGGAGTTGGAACTAATCCTATCATGATTTGGCCTCCAGTTATGTTGTGAGAAAGAAAGTGAATTCTAGCTTCCAGCCTGTCCCTGTGATTTGGTCAGGATAGGAGAGGCTCTGCTGCAGCAACAAATAAACCCTGAAATCTTAGTGGCTTACCCTAACTGAGGCTTATTTCTATCATGCAAATTCTGATGTGATTCTGGCATTTCTCCCACATCTAGCAGCTTTACCTTTCGAGATATGTGACTTCCAAAGTCACTGTGACAGAGAAATAGATTGCTGGAGAAGGCACACCAATCTGGAACTGGAAGTGACATATGTCACTCCCACTCAGAGACCCTCAGCCAAAGATCATCATAGCCCCAACCTATCTGCAAGGGAAGTTGGGAAATATTAGTATGTCTATGAATGTTTCATGAACATTAAGAATCTCTGTCATATCCTAACACTTTTGCCTTCTTATTTCTTCCCCTGTAGGACAGAACCCCAGAATAGCCCCATGGTCCCAGCTCAAGATGGACCCTCAGAAAAGCTGAGCCAGCATCTTGCCACTGAGGCCTTGGGCACCAACAGCTGGGAGAGAGACAAGGCCTGCCGGGAGCTCAGTCCTGCCAGAGCACACAGGTGAGACACCGCTCCATCTCCCTTCAATTCCTCAAGTTCAAGTTGAGGATGCAGAAATGAAATTTGTTTCTCTGGCCACTCTTCCCCTCTCTCTTTTGCAGATCCTTCTTTCAGACCCTTAAATCAAATCAAAAGTCAGCAATGTTTTTCTATACGGGGCCAGATAGCAAATATTTCAGGCTTGTGGGCCAGATGGTCTCTGTCTAAACTGCTCAACCTGCCATTTTAGCACTAAATCAGCTATAGAATGATTTACATATGATGTGTAAACAAACAGGCTTAGCTGTGTGTCAATACAACTTCACTTATAAAAACAGGAAACAGGCTAGATTGAGCCCATGGGCCAGTTCATTGCCTCTGCGTTAAAATGATAGTTAGTTCCTCTCCATTTCAATGACTGTGAGCCACTGGTTCCCGAATTGTGACTTCAGCCCAGATCTCTTCCCTAAGTTCTAGATCTGCACATTCGTTCCTTAATTTAGTTATCCAAGCAGCATTTCTTGAGCACCTGCCTCATAGCAAGCACTCTGTGAGCACGTGAGGGTAAACCATCTTACTGGGGCTCAGAGAGGTAAAGCTACTTGCCAGTAAGTGGCACAGGGAAGTTTTGAATTCTGGCCTCTCTGATCTTAAACCTTAGACTTAAACCTACCACATTATACTTGGATGTGAATGAAAAAATCAATCTACCCCCTACCTTAAATTTTGTGCCATACACATGTAAAGCCTGGCCCATCTTTGGCTTCTGGGGAATTGATTCTATTTACAACATGGTCTTTATAATCTGGCCTCACCAGCTGGTTGAAAGCATTATTTCTACTCCTTCAATTAACTCAGCATGCTCGTTGCCCTGGGCCTGTATCTTCTCCATCATGACAAGTGGAGAACAAGTCTGGTGTCCTTGTCAGTAACATTCCTCAGAGACAAGCCTTGCCTCCTGGCTTTGAATCAGTGGGTGTTAAAGCCATTTTACAGATGTGGAAACTGAGGTCAGTTGGTAGCAAGGCCAAGATTCACCTGAATAGTCCTGATCGGGTCCACATTCTCTCATTATGTCTTAGAGTTCTTGGTTTACTAAGGCGTAGGTTCTAAACCACTTTGGACTTAAAGCATTAGATGGAGGTGATGAGTACTACACCCAGGAAAATGTGTGTGCTCCAAGAATTCTCCCCAGATTCTGTGTACCTTGTTAGAGGTTCGTGGACCCCCGAGGCTGAGGAACAAGGATCTCTAGTTAAGAACCTGAATTTCGGAGAAGTGGCTTGAGAAACCAGAGTAGGTTTTGCAGACAGAGTCGTCTCCTCCACCCAGGCTGCCCTCTTGGCTACAGGCTTTAGTTGGGCTGTGATTTTAATGAGGGAGAAACAGTTAAGTCCTATCAGCTCAGAAAAGTGAAGTTCAGTATCAGAGCTGGAGAATTATCTCCAGGAAACAGGGGAAAAGCTGTTTCCATAAGAGGCCCAGGTAGGTCAAGAGAAAACAGGAGACAAGGGAAATCATTGTGCTTTCAAAACATTATCTGCCAGACAGCCAAAGGCAATTACTGTGTGGTAGAGACCAGCGTTCAAACCTGGACACTACCACTCCCTAACTGAGTGACCTCAACAGTGTCCTTCCATGGGCCTCAGTTTTCACAACTGTAAAATGGGAATATTGAGATCTAATGCTCAAGGTCAGCTGAGGTTTAAATCAAATCAGGCATTTAAAGATCCTGAGAGTGGGCCTGGAATACAAGAGGTGCTTAAAATGTTAGCTGGAATCTCTTGGAGCCAGAAAAGAAGATTCTGGGCTTGCAGATGTGAAAAATGATACAATGTTGTCGATTTGATTGTTAAGAGTCTGGGCTTCTTGCTCCCTTCTCCTATCTGTGACCCACCCTCTGAGATAATAAAAACCACAATGATGATAAGGACATTAACAGTGATAATAAAAGTCATAATAATTATAATAATAGAAACTACATTTATGGGGAACTTGCTGTGTGCCAGACCAGGGCACATTGCATGAGTGAGTTCACTTCATTCCTTGCGGCAAACCTGGGACACAGGGATCATGTTTCATTCCCATCTTACAAGTCCTGAAAATGATACTCTGAGGAATCACTGAGCTAGAACGTAATAGAGCAGGAATGTAAATCCAGGTGTCTCAGTTTCTAGAGCCAGTGTTCTTTCCTGCTGGGTACTTGCCCTCTGCATATTTGATCGCTGAGTACTGAACCGCTGTATGTGGAACCACCGCATATTTAACTGCTGCTTATGTAACTGTGTGGACTCTACTGCTATCCTGGCCCTTCCAGCCCTGCTGTGGGGGCACACCTAGAAAGAGTTGGAGGAAATGCAGACCTACCTGGGTAAAGGCATTTGTGATTTATGGAGGGGGTTGATTATCCCCCTTCACAGACCTCAAGCCTATCCAAATTCAAGGGCTTTCTCCATTTTACACCATCACTTAAATCAGAGTCTAGGACAGTGGTTCACAAATCATGCTCCCCTGGAACCCTGTGGTTCCAGAAAGAAGTAAGAATAGATGACTGAAATAATTAGTTCTTTCTCTGTCTTACAAGATACACTTAAAAAAAAAATTTTTTTTAAGTATGTGTCCCTTAAATGTTTTTTGTTTTCTTTTTTTCTCTCCAATTCCCAGCAGCTGTTACACTGGGAAATATCTGTATGAAAGAGAAACAATTTAACAAGTGGCTAAATGACTTCCTTTGGTCATCCCTCATTTAGTCACCCAACAAATATTTATTAGGTTCTTACTCTGTGTCAAGAACTTGCTGCAGGAAAAATTTGGAAGTGCCTACCACATTTACACAAGCAGCCTGTTTGCTTCCTGGATCTTTGTATTGTGCTTTGTGCTTTATAACATGTAAGTGTAATTAAGTAGGTAGGTATTTAATCCCTAAGATATTTATTTAGAATCTGCTTTAAAAAAGAGACTTTATTAAAATGTTCTAGATATCACTATTTGATTTTTTATTTATTGCAATGCAGAGACCTTAACATATATTCTAATCACTTGGTCACTTTTCTACTAACCCTAATGATCAAGATTCTTATAGTGGAATTAAATATGGCAGCATTTTATGATGTTCTTTAAAGAATTGGGTAGCTTCCAAAAGAATGTCCATACAAACAAGTTTGAGAAGGCAGCTGGTTTTGGGGGAAAGCTCTCAGAGTAGGCATCACAGGCCTTGCCTCAAATCCTAGCTTAGACGCTCCTAACTCTGCCGCCGTGGGCAAGCCAGTTCAACATTCTGACCCTTATTTTTTTCACTTGTAAAAGAAGATAATCAATTCATACCACCCTCAAAGTGTTTTTGACAGTATCAAAGTATATAAAACACTTGGTACAGAAGTGAACAAATGGTAGCTGAGTTATTACTAACGAATGGCAATAATATTCTTATTAATATTACATTTTCCAGTCAAGTTCAACTGAGTTGGCATGTTTCAATTCCCAAGCAGTTTTTCATCCGCAACCCATTTCCTTTTGCCATGGGATAGTGTTTTTAAAAAAATCCCTGGAGCTCGCCCCAATTATAAAAGGAGATAACCTAACTTCATTTAACTGAAGCCTGAGCATTTGAATTTAATTGAATGGGAAATAATTATTCCTGAACAGCAGAGGTTTTTGAGGTTCTGTGAGGCCCTGTAAGATATGTATCTCATTACATTAGACTTCGGCAAATACACTTTTAATAATCAGTTGCTTCTTAACATACCTTCCGCCTCCTATTAAATCTCCAGCAGGAACTACAGACATAATGTGTTGGGATGGGAGGGGGATGAACTGCCAATTAATTATTTAAAAAGTGATTTATTTACCAAGGCGAGCCATTTGCAAATTCAATAATAAATCTATTAAGAAGCAGTCAACCTCTATAATGCTGTCTTAAATAATGAATTGGTGTTTGGGTAACGGACATCGTCTGTCTCATTAGGTTGGCATGGACTCCTTATTTGAGGCACTTAATCTAAAGTGTGACCGAATCAGGCCTGAGGTGGTAATTAGGTTTCACTATGGGCCCTTCATCCAAGGAACTGGGTGTTTCTTCCCTGTCAGCATCAGCCTGGGCTGGGGGCTTGGGGAGGCCCGAGTCCTCTAATGCCAGCCTCTGTGCTCCACACAGTGCCTCCCGTGACAGAGACCTGACGCCACCGCCTTCCTCCAGGGGGAAGAAGAAAAAGAAGAAATCCACGCGGAAGAAGAGAAGGAGGTGAGGTCCCTAAGGGGAGATAAAACCTTGGAGATGGGGGAGAAGGACAAAATAGGGGCAAATGCGTTTTGGAGTCAAATGGTGACTCTCATTGGGTTCAAATCCCCTCTCTGCCTCTTAACTAGTTGTGTGAACTTAGGCAAGTCACTCACCTCTTTGTGCCTGTGTCCAGTTCTGTAAAATGATGATAATGACCACTCATGGGGTTTTGTGATAATTAGATGAAAAAGGAACATGGAAGGAGCTGTCAGTGTCTGGCACGCAGTAAATGACCAGTTAATCAGGAGCATACGCATGACTATGAATACTGATTTTTTTTCTTTGAGAACTTACTCGCTGTGGAGGGACTGTGCCAAATGCTGTAATCTCCATGACCTTTTACCTTTGACCATAATCTACCAGGCAACCATGATTATCCCCATGTCAGGGATGAGAAAAGAAAGGCACAGAATTTACAAGGACTTGATCCCAGGCGCTTCCGTTGATTACACTATTCCTACCTCACAGGTTGAATGCCCAGGATAATAGACTATTTTTTTGCCAGCTATTGACTCTTTTATACCCTATGAATTTTTTTTCTGTGAAAAATTCCTTTTACATTTTTATATTTAAAAATATTTCCAGATTTTCTTTAAGGTTGCCAGCCATGAGACTAAAAATGTGTCCAATGTTGCAGTCCCAGAGGGGTGGGCAGAGACTTTAGAGGGGCCTGTTGAAAATCACACCAAACCTCGGAGGCAGTATTTAAAGAGGCCTGCAAGGGGCAGCAGAGAGCGATGCCTGAGTGGCGCGGGCCCCAACTTCGGGTTTTTGGGGACCTTGCTCCCTCCACACCCCGCTTGCCTAGTTCTTAGAGGACAGGACCCAGAAAGGAATGTGAAAGAAGGCCCTGAGTTGTAGAGTAAGGGGTGGAACTGGGGCAAGTGGCTGGAGCTTTCTGATTTTAGGGGTGGCCAGAAGAACACTTCAAAGGAGACCTTAGGCACAGAGCTTTGCTAACTAACTCATTTGTTCAGTAAATGTCCGCTGAGCACTTGTGTGGGGGCAGTGCTGTGATTTCCCCAAGCGTCAAGTTGTTCTCAGCCCTGCATTTCCCCTGCAGACATATTTTGTTTGACCTGCAAAGTGCTTTTTTGTCTTTACTGGTGGCCAACATTTAAAAATCAGGAGTTATCATATGAAAATATGTTTTTCTGGCAACTTCTATTGAAAAGGCAGGTGTTCCAGAAGCCTGGGCCCGCATTCCCACACGGGACCACATGGGCTGATCTGAGAAGCAGCCATCCCTTCAGTCAGGTGCTTTGATTTGCCACAGTCTCCACCACTCCCTGTTGTCTTACACCCAGCCTGCTTCATCCTTTTATGCTATCTGAGAGGCCCCTGTTTTCATTGAGCTTAAAACTCCTAATCTATGTCCACCTTGGTTTTTTGTCAGTGCGGAACAAGATACTCAGAGATGAGCAGTGACATGCCCAGAGTGACTTCATGAGTTGGTGGTAGAGTCAGTATTCAATTCAGGTCATCTGAGCCTTAATCTTGACTTAATGTCATGGTCCGAGGGTCATTCTGTTTCTCGGGTAACCCCTGATGGTACCACCCAACCATCTCTCTTAGAGGTTCGATCTTATCAGAGAGACAACAGAGTGGGGCAGAAGAGAGCCTTCTAGTATATGAGAGAGGCCACAGCTTGGAAGAGGACACTACACAAAAGGAACTATTTATGGCCTGGCCAGGAAGGCAGCTATAGGGTAACACAGTGATGAGAGCAAGGCTCTTTGGGTCAGGGAGGCTTCAATTTGAATCTTAGCTCATCCACTTCCTAGCTGTGTATCATTGGCCAGTCACGTCACCTCTCTGAACCTCCCTTTCTTTGTCTGAAAAAGGAGGTAGCAACTGTACCTACCTAAGAAGCATGTGGAAGGATTAAGTGAGATAATAATAAAACTAAAAATAATAATAATAATAAAACACATGGGAGCATTTAGAACAAATGCACATTAATATCAGGATTGCTATTATCCTGTGTGTGTGTAACTGAAAGAGCTGAGACTCTATATAGGACTGGAGAGGCTCCAAAACCAACCCTGGCCTTTAAGAACCTCCCTCTGAAGGGTGTCTCCCTCCCCCTGGCAGGTCCCCATCATACAGCCCATCGCCTGTCAAGAAAAAGAAGAAGAAAAGTTCCAAGAAACGAAAGAGACACAGGTACGATCCTTCCTCCTCGGCAAACGGGGTTGCTGGGTGGGGCAGGGGGGCGGGGGCTGCGGGTTGATGGCACTAAAAGGTTATTTCGAAGCTTCTTGTTTCATTTCTGAATTGTTACTTATTTATATCTTGTGTAACTTGGAACTTTGCTTGTAAAGACCAAAGGCCCCTAAAGTTGAACTGAGGCTAGAAGGGGGATTTGATGATGAGGGGGCAGGAGTGTCTCAGGGACCAGCCAAGCTCCCAGGAGGGGCCGGCACCAAGGAGCGAGAGCTGAGGGAACCCACGCGGGAGACACCGTCTCCGTCTATGTGGGGAGACAGGGTGGTGTCCTGTCCCCATCCCTATGTGTCGCAGGCTCAACCACAGGAAAATACTGCATCGTTCCGTCTTGTTCCGTATTCCATGTTCCCAAGGAAAGGCCTCTCTGGTTGGTCCACCTGCGTCCTAGAGGATGGAATCATGTAAAACATAGCTGCTGGAATTACAGTAGTTGAAGCTCTTTATGAACAGGACACATATTCCAAAAGGTGCCTACTGTGCACACACACATGTATATTTATGTTGTGGGGGAAGACTGGAAGAATATACACCAAAGGACTCCAATCTCTGGGTCATGGGCCAAGCCAACATTTTATAATTGGGAGATTCTGCAGTATGAAAATCAGGTTTTCCAGCTGCTCTATAAAATCCGAAGTTCTGTCTTCATTGGGCCAGTTTTTCTGCAGGCAGCCCTCGCTGGGGCTGAGGGGTTGCTGTGCATTTAGACAGAGCCTGGGTGCACTGTTTTGCCGCAGGTCCCACTTAGCCTGCTGCCCCCAACTGCACGCAGTTACAAAGCCTGCTTGGCCCCTGGAAACAGGGAGTTTGACACTCCCTGTGTAAGTTAATTGCTGTGGTTGGCTGTGGGTGACAGGGAAAAAGTGGTTTATATTTTATTTTTACTTATCTGTATCTGCCAATTTCCCTGCATCAATGGTGGGTTACTTGTGCAGTTAAACAATCACAACAGTACAAGAAGTAAGAGTTCATTTGGGTTCCCCCCTGCATCTCAGCCTTGGTTCATAGTTGCCCCCAGAATGGATTTTCCCGATTCAGGGGTGTGCTCACATCTCAGCCCCTGTTGCCAGACGGTCTCAGCTCAGTTTGGTTTTGCTGATTGCATCCACCACCCATCCAGACATTCCAGCCGATGCTGAGCGTGTGCTTAACACAAGATGTGGGCAGACCAGTTAGGGAGGTGTTGCTAACTGGGTGTTAGAGACTTCCCAACATGGAGTCCTTCAGAAAGGCAATACTGTCCGTGGCTGAAGGCTGCCGTCTTGCTGCCTTCCTATGCTGACCAGTTTGTCCGTGCTGCTTGGGGGACCTCTCCATACCTGGGTCTTGGCATCCAAGTGGCTTGTCACTCAAGGGTGTCTTATGAAGAAGGGACTGTGCCAGAGGTTAGAAACAGGCTTTTTCTACCAACTACAGTCAGCCCAGGAGTTGGAGGTTTAGAGGGAAGGAGGAGCATAGAATGGGACATTAGGAGGCTGGTCCTTTCCAAACCCCCCACTGACTGAGCACCACCTTACTGTGGGCCCAGCTCCTCCAAAGTTCTTGAAATGTTGGGTTAATGACAGTTGACATTTTTGGAGATAGGAGCTAAGGGTAGGAGATGCATTGAGAATTTTTTTTTCTCCTGTTAACAAGGCTTCAGAATTTATTTTTTTAATCACATTTTCCACATCTGCTTATCAAATACCCATTATATGTCATGAATGAGGATTCTGGGCCTCGGGAATAGAACAGAACCAAAGCCCAGCCTGTGCCCTCAAGTTGCTCACATCCTAATGGGGCGCATGGACAATTATAATCTGCAGAGATCAGAAGCACCCCCAGAGCTCATGGGAGCAAAGAGGAGGCACCCAACAAGCCTGAGGGAACCAGGAAATGCTACAAGGACATGATGACATCTGAGTGGGGCTCTGAGGAATGAGTAAGAGTTCCACAGGTGAAGCTGTGTGACTTTGGGCAACTTAACGAACTTCTCTGGGCTTCGGTATCTTTGTCCTGTGGTTGTTAGTAGTACTTCACAGGATCTGGGTCATAATTTCTGAATGAAATTATGTGTGAGAGACACTTAGCACAGAGCCTCGCACACAGTAGGAGTTCCACATATGGAAGTTGCTTGTCCCATAATGGCGATCATGATTCCACAAGTAGGAGGAAATGATGAAAGGGAGGTGGGGGGCAAAGAGCAGAGGAGGCGGAGGACTCTCTTCATGTCCTCCCATCCAATCTCATCCTAGACAGACTTACTAACAGCTGTGGGTGAGGATTGAAGCATTGCTAGATTTGACCTGGAAATTCAAAATGCAAAGCAATGTCTCCTATATGGTCTTCCAATTCTTTGAAATCTAAGGAGGATTTGCTAGGTCTCCTGACCCCCCGATATATAGCAAGACCATAAATGCACTGATACATTCATCCCAGGCAAAGAAACCTCACTCACCTATATTTATTTTCTTCCCTTCCTCTCCCCTTCCTCCCCCTTTCTCTTCCCATCCCTCCCCACTTCCCTCACTTATTTTATCCCCTCCAATCAGGTCATTCTCCAAGAAGAGAAGGCACAGGTAAGAATCTTGTTGCGTCTGGCTGCTTGCTTCAGCTCTCTGCTTTCCCAACCAGGCTTTAGGTGGCCTCTGGGGTCACTCCCCGGTCTCCATCTCCCAACCCCTACCAGTGCCCCTTCTTAGAAAGTTTCACTGCCCTTGCAAGAGTCGATTTGTTTTTGCCACTGGTTGAACTCTTGGGTTGGGGCTTTTGGAGAAGAAACATCAGCCCCAGCCAGCCTGCCAGAGCCTTCCCAGATCCTAGCCAAGGGTTAGAAGCCAAGTCCTACTGTACTGGACACGCTGTGAGTGTCCCCTATGGGTCCTGACTGTAAAGTGGATCCTTCCCATGGGTGTGTATTGAATCTCCATGAATTGCAAAAACCTAGGCAGTGGATATATTTATTTTTCCCATTTTACAGATGAAGAAACTGAGACTCAGACAGGAGATGTAACAGGCATGTCCAGAATGTGGCAGAGCCAAAATTCAAACCCAGATCTGCCAAACAGAGAGTCAGGACACCCTACAAGTGGCTTCTTAAGTCACAACAGCCACACCTAGGGCATTGGCAGAGCAAAGCATCCTTTCATTCATTGGTTAACAAGGCAATAGCGATTTCTAGTATCATCCATCAGCTCAGCCAAATGGCCTGAGCAATGGCCCCATTTCACAGTCAACAAAACCAGGTCTTCAAGAGGGCAGGTAACTTGCCTGATGTCACACAGCAGCTAAGCAGCAGAGCTGGGGTGTGAACTTGGATCTTCCAGTGAGGTCCTAGACTCTTCCACTGCCCAGGCTGAGTCAGACACGGAGATGAATCCTGTAGCCAACACCAAAGTAAGATTTCAGTTGGAGGAAATTGGTTTTCTCCTTCCCGGGACCTGTGCTGGGAACGCCCTCTTGGTGACCTTCTGATGCCAGTCTGGCTTGAACTACCAAGTTGCATTTTGCCCTCTGCAGCCTCTCTTTGATTATTCTGGGATCCTGAGTCATCATTGTCCATTCTATGCATTCCTCATCCCTCTGGCTTTAAAAAAAATAGAAACAGATGCTTGAATATTCATAGACAGAACATTTCAGAATCTGCTAAGCTTCTGGAGGCTTCAGAGTGTCTCCCTGGATATTCCCTTCTCTTCTCTTATAAATTGATTGAACAACAGTCCAGAGCATGGGCTCCAGGGACCTGTGGTCTGGGCCGCATCCAGTTCACCTGTGTGATCCTGGTCAAGCATCTTAGCCTCTCTGACACTCAGTTTCCACATCTGTAAAATGAGTGCTTATTAAGTATGCCCCTATCCATAGGTTGTGGGGAGAATAAAATGAGATTGTGGCAATAAGTATTCATCAGAGTGCCCACCCTATAATAAGTCCTCAAAACACAGCAGACATTAGTATTACCTTTATTTCTACTATTTTTATTAAGCAACCAAAGCTGGCCATAGCATCCTCTGTACCCTATTCTCAGTCTGCTGGGTGAAAAAGTCAGCAGAGGCTGCTCTGGTCTTGGACATGAGCAGTGTCTGTTCTGAAAGGGCCTGGATCTATGGCCACTGTGTGTTAAGCATTTTAACTACTTGTTTCTTTTGATCTTTCACTGGAATTTTGCATCTTTCAATTAATGGGTCATTTCTTATTTAGTTCCTCTAGCCCAAAAAGCAAAAGAAGAGAAGAGAAGAGGCACAAAAAGCAGTAAGTAGAGACCACCTGGAATGCTCTCTCCAGTCTGGGGAGGTGGGAGACCTGGCCTCCTAACAGCCGAGTATCATAGGTGCCATATAAACAGGGAAAGAGCGAGGGGGCAGGTGGATGATGAGAGGGAAGGGGAAGTGGCCTTGAGGTTGTGGGTTTAGGTATGCTTGAGCACACAAGGTTGTATATGTTGTGTGTGTGTGCATGTGTGTCTGTGTGTGCATGAAAGTGAGTGGTGTGCATCTGTGTGCCCGGCGTGCCCATCACATGTGAATTCTGTGCGCATGGATGTGCATTGTGTATGTATTTGTTTGGAGGGTGCATACCTGTAGTGTGCACATTGCACACATCTACATTTTTCCATCATGCAAACATCTGAGTGAACTATGTGTATGCAGTGTGGGTAACTAGTGTGTGTATGTGTGTAGGTGTGGTGCACTTCTGTTCACACAAATGCATTATGTATGCTCGTGCTTATGTGAGCATGATGTGAACAGTATACATGTAAGTGTACCCTCTGCCTCTGTGTGTTAATTCTGTGCGCTCGGCATGTATGCTGCTTATTAATCCATGTGCATTATATACATGGAGGGCATAGGGTGCTTTTTACCCATGCACATTTGTGTGCTGTATGTGCACGAGTGGTCGGGTGGGGGGGCCCGATGGTGTGTGTGCACATGCGTGTGTGTGCACATGAGTCTGAGCCCTGGCTGTGGGAGTTACAGCATGGAGATATCAGTGAAGCGCCTACCCCCAGTATCGGGGTCCCAGCTGGTTCACAGTTTATAGCTGGTAGTAGAAATTCAAATCAGCTAGCGCTGCCTATGGAGCTCAGTTCCCAGACAAATTAAAAGTAAATGTGGTTACAACCCACCTACTTTATACCCTGTAAATGTTACTGTCAACTAATATTTTATCTCCCGCTAAGAAGCTTCTAAACTGAGGAACAAAGGCAATGGGATGCAAGGCCATCAGCTGTTGGGGAGGGAAGAGGAAGGAGGGGCACTAAGGGAGGGTGTCCAGCTTTGTTGCCCCAAAGGGCCTCTTTACTCAAGGTTGGTGCGAAGGAGGGCCTTTCAGTTGCCACCACAGGGGCCTGGAGAACACTCCAGAAGGAAGCCATAGGGCTATGAGTCAGCTCAGGGAAGAACGTCCTGACCATCACGTTTGCTCAAGTCAAAGGGCAATATTGGTCATAAGAACTGAGTGTGCGTTCACACTGAGCAGATAGAGCACAAAGCCTCAGAGACATCAAGGTCACGCATCCAGTGGGGCTGTAGTACAGAGAGCCACCGATCAAGGGGTGGAGACCCTCAGGTTGCTGGGAGGGGTCACCACCGAGACAAGGACTGCCCGCCTGAGGGCAGCAAGGTGGCCGCCCTTCTGGTGCGGAGATCTGGACGAGTTCCAGAAGGTACAGGCCAAAAGGCTAGAACCAGGAGAGGGAAAAGCAGGAGAACCAAGGTGCCCCATAAGGTCAAGGGTTGCTGCTCTGGCAAGTGACCAGTGGAGGAGGGCAGCACCCTTTTATTCAACGTTCCTTAGTGAGGCCCTAATATGTGTCAGGTCCTGTGCTGATCCCAAGGACAGAGATTAGCGGAATGTTCTCCTGGTCTTGGGGAGCTCACAGTGCAGAGGGCCAAGGAGGCATCCACGGGGCAGGTCACAGCAGAGTGGTGGCAGACAGAAGCCCTCAGCACCGTGGGGTTTGGTGGTGAGGGGGGGCTTCCTGGAGGAGAGGGGTGTCTAGGCTGCAGGTAAGGATGGAGGTAACCACTCTTGGCTGCAGGTTAAGCAAGTGCTTTAAACTCTCTGTGCCTCAGTTTTTTTATCTGTAAAATGGGAACAATAAGAGGACCTACTTCATAGGTTGTCCATTTAAAGAAAATGTTCAGAATACAGTGCCGAGCCCGCAGTATGTGTTAGATACGGGGGACCTATCACCATCCTTATCCTCACCCCTATGAGGACATGAACTGGGAAATGTGTAAGCAAGGATACGAGCAGTTTGGCACTGCTTGACCCTGCCAGGTTAGGGCAAGGAGGCTGGAGAGACTCTTGAGGTTCAAGATCAGAGTTCAAGGTCAGAAGATTGGACATGAGGGCAATGGGAAGAGATACAGTCTGATGATCCCGTCTGATGATCCGTACCTCTTACAAGAGTCCCTGAGTCCGTTGTTGGAATAGCAAGGCTACCTCCTGACAGAACCTTCTCTAACTCCGCCGGGCTTCCTGTCTTGGCCCACCCCCTGACATCCCTTCTGCGTGCCCGAGACCACAGCCACTGCTCCTCCTACTTCTGAGTCACTATTATTACTTAGAGGGAGCTGAAGTAACCTGTAATAATGCCGTTATTAGTGGAAATGGTAGCAACTTCTGTTCTTAATCATTTTTATCGTTGATGATGTCCATGATGCTGAAAGAAGACTTTTGACTCTGGACTTAATCTTCCAGGCCTGAGGTTGTGAATTGGCAGCCTCAAGGCCTCATTCACTTTGCAAATGTGTTTTGTTTGCCCCAAATAGTGTCTTTTTTAAAAAATGAGCTTCCATTTAAAATAGGAATGTTTTATATAAAAATCTGTATTTGCTTGAAGAATGGGAAGATCCTGCACTACAACAATATTCCAAAGGCAAAGTCCCTCCTCCCTTTAGCTGCGCTCTTCAGTTGCTATGTTTTTAGTGCCTGACTGATGCACACATTACGGTATCTGAGTAGCTCATGAAGCTGTCTGAAATGGACACTCCTGCCTTAGGTGAGGGAGAGGTGACAGGTGGGGTGACTTCCTGTCCAGGGTGTGGCCCGTATCAGGCCTGCTTCCAGCCGGGAGGGAGGCCGAGTCGTGTAGGCTGTCTCCTCCAGAACTGGTTCTGCTCACATGTGCTCAGTATGGCTAGTTAGAGGCCCCAAATACCCAGGCTGGGAGCTGGGAAGGTGCCTGACTTTGGGAGGGACAGTGATTCTGGTGTGAGAGGAAAACATATGCCACAAGGTCAAAGTCTGCCTTTCCCTCCTCTGACTCGCTCTTTTTCACCCTGGCAAGATCTCGAAGTCGGCCCCGAAAATCTCACCGCCACCGCCATCACCACTGCCCCTCGCGGTCCCAGAGCTCAGAGTCCCGCTCCTCAAGCTGCGAGAGCAGGTAACCACCTGGCTCTGGGCTTTGCACTCTCACAAAGGGCTGCTCAAAGCACAGAGAAGCTAAGCAAACTATGAAAGGCCAGCACAAAGTATCTACTTCCGAGGCCCTTCCAACTCAGGTTTCTCCTAACCTGGACCCTCTCTGTGCTGACACACGGGCTGTCCTGGCCTGAGACGGGAAGGAGGAGGGTTCTCTTGTAAATGAGAACAAGAATAGGAAGACCCAGGTTGTGGGGCATTGTTGATGTTGATGTTTGAAATTGCTGATGCCCAATGGAAACACCAAAGCTGACTTCTAGTATTCTTCCTCAAGTGCACCTCACACTTGACTACGTGTTCACGTCACCTGCGGAAGTTCAAAAACTCACTGTCCTGGTCCCACCCCCCATCAGGAGGAGGAGAAGGAGAAATATTTATCTATAGATTGTAGTCTGTGCCACGCATTATGCTATCTCAAATACATTTTCTCTCTTAATAATCCCAGTAACATCACAAGCTAGACCAGAGCTTCTCCACATTCGCTGCACTTTGCAATCACCTCAGAAGTTTTTAAAAAATACCAGGGTCTGGAACCCCCCCACCACTAGACATCCTGATTTAATTCAGATGAGGTGAGGCCCGGACAAGAAGATTTCTAAATCTGCCCAGGTGACGGGAATGTGGAGCCCAGAGAGATGAGCATTTGAGAAAGAGGGAAGCAGCGCCTTCCACGGACCGCTTCCACTGATGGGCCGTGGGTGGGTGGATGCCCACGGCGTTCATGCAGTCACACCCAGGCACTCTCGTCCTCAGATCCCAGGGGTCCCTCAGCACCTCTCTGCCACGCTTTCCTCAAAAGACCCTCGGGTGTCTCTGCCCTCCCTGTCCCCAGGCACCGCGGCCGGTCCCCCGAGGAAGGGCGGAAGTCGCGCCGAAGGCACTCCCGCCGCTGCTCCAAGACCCTCGGCAAGGCCCGCCCCGAGGCCCGCTCCGGCCCCCCGCCCAGCCAGCCCCTCCAGACGCTCAGCCTCCTGCCGGCCAGGGGCGTAGTAAGTATTCCGCACGGCCTTCCCAGCCGGTATTGGCCACGACACTTGGGATAGAGGGAGGCGCGAGCTGCAGGCAGTGTACCACACACGTTAATGCAGTTTCGGGCAAATATCCCACGGGTTTCAGACTTGTTATTGATTACCCAAATGGTCATTCACCAGCCCACCAGCACTCGGCTTGGGGATTTAGGGCCAGGAGTGCCAGGGAAGGGAGAAAAGCTAAAAGACCCAGGCTTTTCATCAGGGAGACACTGAAAAATACACACTGGTCTTCAAAGTGACATGTACTGGAATGCTTCTGTGAGACACTGAAGGTTTCTTTGGGGAGGAAGGAAAAGAGGGGGGTTTTGATAGTTGAGACACTCCAGCTTTTTCAGTGAAATCTGCATCTTTGATGCTAGCTAGCCTGTATGTAGCCTTGCTTAGCAGCTGGGATTTGATTTCACCAATATAATCCTGGCCTTGAATGTGTATGAGAATTTTCCTTCAAGGACCTCCTAGCGCTTGACCTGTGTCCTCCCGTGTGTCCACACAAGGTCTCGGGGAATTGAGGCCACAGCTGCTCTCACTAGTCCCTTCCACAGATGGAACAGAAAAAGCAAAGCTCAGAGAGGTTAAGGTCTGGGGTAAAGCCACCCCAGAGTAGGAGCAAGAGTGAGTCCAGCTTAGCAACCTGGCATTGAATAGAATCATGTCACGTTCCCTCAGTCAATAAGAAGGAGCTAGAATATGACTTCGGACAGCTTGACACCAGGCAGTTTCCTGAGCAAAGGATTTGGCACTAGATCTGAACTCAAGTTCCAGCTTTGCTACTTCCTAGCTGGGTGGCTTTGGAAAGTCACTTAACTTCTATGAAAGTCAGTTTTCTCATCAGCAGACTCGAAATAATACCATTTCCACGTGGGACTGTTGGGGACATCCAGTAAGATAAAGTGTGTGAAGGCCCTTTATAGACTCTAAAGGGACAAACAAGAGGAGATTGAACATTGACATAGCCTGTGATCACAGCTGGCTGCTGGGAAAGGACCTGTTTCCTCGACCTTCAAGTGAATTGGAACGTTTCAGGGAGCCGCTCCTTCAGGAAGGATGAGGTAGAAGGAAGGAATGGCTCAGGGGTGCTTGCAGGGAGGTTAAGCAAGACAAGGTGATAAACACTAGTTGGACCTGGTTGATGCAATACTTGTTACCTGCAGTGCATTGTGGGAAACTCTCTTTACCATTCATAGCACGCTGTATCACCAAGGTCTAATTTTGCCCACATCCTCTGCCTTGCTGGAATCAACCACAGCTCCCTCAGTCCCCTCTTGTGCCTGCCTTTGTAGAAATGCCCGTGGTCGCTGTGAGTTTTGTAGATGGAAAATGCCCAACTATGCAGTTGGCCTCCCCTCCCTGAATGTCCTTACAAGGTCTTCCCAGTATGGCGGAGAGTCTCAAGGCCTGCCTTCAAGTCCTAGCTCGACTGGACAATTCCTTCTACTGCTCCCAGCCTCAGCCTTCTCACCTGGAAAACAGGCATAAGTAGCCCACTTGTCTCCCAGGGGAATTGTTGCAAAGGTAGAAATCAATTTAAAATATGAGTAATAAGCAGTAGAAGCATGTTTTTAAGTTGTAAAAGCCACCCAGTCTCCCTGCTCACGGTATTTGTGGCAACCCACTTAGTGGCCCTAACTGACCCTCCCTAAAAAATGCCATGAGGAGCAACTGGCTTACATTTCCCCACCTGACTGGGATGGCTTCCTAGCAGGCCACATCTGTAAAGATGTTTCAAAATGCTGGATGTTGCAAAAAAAACAACAACAAAAAAGTGTGGTCCTCCCTCACTCTTGGTGAGTTGGGGAGGTACCAGTTGGCTGCTGGTTCGTGACGCCTCAATGCCCGCTGGGTCTAACCCCTGTCAGAGGAGCTGGAAGCTCACCTGTACCCAGCAGAACCCAGCAGAGACTCATTCAGGGCACACCTGGCCCAACGCCCTGATTCCAAGGGGATTAACTGAGATGCAGAAAAGAGAAACGACTCCCATGGGCTACTGTGAGTCAGGGTTGTTAAAACCACAGGATTATGATTATGATGAATCCTGGCTCTGAGTTGGGGATTATTACTCAACCCTTTTTGAGCCATTGTTTCCTCATCTGTTAGAAAAGCATGCAGATAATAAGTCTCTTCTTCAAAAGCCTTGTCATTAGGACAAAAGCAAGGTCATGCTATAAACTGTTGGCCCTGGTGCTCGGCACAGGGGCAAGACTCAGCAGACGTGCATGGGTATTAGATTCCAAAATCCCAAATGCTGGCTCTACACTTACCAATGGTGGAAACTTGAGCAAGCTACATGAGCTTCCTGTGCCTCGGTTTCCTCTAAATCTGCCAAACAAGGATAACCATGACTCCTACCCCCTAAGAGTTATGTGTGAGGATTCAGTGACTTACTGTAAGTAAGCATGTGAGACTGCAGCAGGCATGCGGTAACTGTTATGGGATGGTGCTGCTAGTGAGGGTGGCAGCTGTAGTGTGAACCCTGGGAGTGTTCACCCTGGTAGTTAGTGTACCAACAGCTATACCAGCGCTGACAACATAGAGGTGGTAGTCATAGTAACAGCAGTGTCTCCCCAGGCCCAGGCTGCTCAATGGCTGCCCTGGGACTAGGAACCCTGCACCCCCAGTTTTGTTTCCTTCCATCCTAGATCAGCTGCAGTCCACGTGGCTAGCCCCACCCCCCTCTCCGGGCGCCCCCCATGTCTGGTGGTCTGCGTACTGTCCATGCTAGACCCCTTCTCGTCTTCTCTCCCACAAAGGCAGAGGTGGAAAATGGCCAGGTTAGACCAAAGATTTTCCAACAGTCCTGGCACCAAGATGTGTCTGAGCTTTCTGTTAAAGAGAATAGCAGAGTCATTGTCACTGAATCACTTGTTCAAATCTACCAGTTATCTATGGAGCATCCATAGACGGTCAGCTCCCAGGATCCAGTGAGTAAGAAAGAGTTTGTGCCTCCTTATGAGGGAGACAGATAAGGTAAAAACTGTAGAAAAAATTTTTTAATTATATTCAAAAATACAGTACTTAGTACAGAGATGCTGAGATGGGGTGGAAGGTAAGCAGGCAGGGATGAGTCCGAGGGCTAGGGTTAGATTAGAGCAGACAACTGACCAAGAAACTAGTGGGGAGCAGGAGTTGGCCAAAGGAAGCAGGAAATGAACTGGAGTCTGGGATGGAGACAGGATTCTGGAGATGACAGAGGCCAAGCGTAAAGGGTCTTCTATGCCAGGGTCCCTGCCACACTCTGTTGCGGGTATTTGCATATGCACAGCTCTTTAAAATATTAAGGGTGGGCCCATTACATCAAAGAGGGCATATTTGCAGATATGAATATGCAGATTTGGAGTGTGTCATATTTAAATCCTAGTTGCTGAGCTAAAGATAACCTGCAGCCCTTTTGCTCGGTCAGAGCCCAAATCCAGATAGAGGGTCCCAAGGAGACAGTTTAGGGACACTACAGGGCCTCACTCATGTTCCTAATCTCCACTCAACCATCTCTGCTCAAGGCACTAGGGGGACAGAGAGGTGAATAAACCCTCTTCCTGAACTTGAGAGCTCACAGTCTAGTAGTGCACAGAGCACTGCAGTGCAGTGAGATAAGTGCTAATCAGAGGTGAGGTTGAGTTGGCAGGCACCAGTACCTCCTCAGCTGTTAAAATACTCAAATACTTGCATAGCAGTTGGTAAACAGATCTTGTCGCCACTCTACACCCATCAGCAAAGCCATCCTCTCCCTCTCCTGGTACCTTCTCACAGTCCAGCAATTAAAGAGTGGTATCTCCAGTGCCAAGGCCAGCTACCTTCAGATGGGACAGTAATTACACTCACCACCTGTTGAATATCTTGAATATTACCCCTTGTTGGTGATGGAAGTAAGTACAATGGACAGTAGGCCCACAGAGGAAGGACCAATAATGTTATCTTGGTGTCTGAAAGGGCTTTACAAATGAAGGCACATGTGAGCTGGGCTTTGAAGGATGGGTAGGAGTCTACCAAATTGAGATCACTGATGAACAGAGGGAGGGGGACATACCACTATGTGTCAGGCACTGTAACATGCTTTACACAGTTTTTTGTTTTCTCTCATCTGATCCAAAAAAGAGTTCTTCGATGTAGATGCAATTACTATTATATTTTTCAGATGAGAAAACTGAGGTTCAGAGAGCTGAAATGACAACTGAGATGTAAGGGAGCTGGGATGAATTGTGGCTTGGGCCTTAGAAGATTATTCTGATAGCCTGAGAACTGATGGGATGACAGAGAGGTTGGCAGCCCCAAGTTTTGGCCAAGCCCTTTCCCGGTTGCATGGGGTTCTCTGTTAAGTCTGTCTTTACTGGAAAGGGAATCTGGGAGATGACCAATCAAGACAAGCTAGACCAAGGAGAAGGGCAGGCTCCTTTTCTCCTCCTGCATCCAGCCTGGGCCAATAGTTGCCACACACTCCTTGCCAACAAAAACCTGTACAGCTGCCACACACACACACACACACACACACACACACACACACACACACACACGTGCGCGCGCGCGTGCACGCACAGAACTTGGAATCCATAAAAGAGAACATCATGAAATTTGTCAATAGGAGGAGGCCACACAGTGTGGTGGTGAAGACACGGGCTTTGGAGAAGATCTGTATATTCTGGAGTTCCTGATCTCATCTCCCTGTGAGCCCATGGGTAACAGCAATAACTAATGCTGGCTGAGTTCTTAAGGGTGCCATCTCATTTATTAGCTCCTCACGGGAGCTTCCATTAATATCCTCGTCTTACTTACAATGAGGAACCTACAGCCTATAAAAATTAAATAAAAGGCAGCTATTGAATGGGGAAGTTAAGATCCAAATTCAAAAAGTCTGAGCTCAGAGTCCACATGCTTAATTACCTGACTTCCCTCATGTCAGTTCACATCTCTGGGACTCAGTGTCCTCATCTGTACCTGGGTCTAATAATCATACCTACCTCACAGAGTGGTTGTGAGGATGGAGTGAGGTAAGGTATCCATTCATTTAAAAAATATATGCACTAAGCACCTACTGTGTGCCAGCACTGGTCCAGGCTCTAGGTGAACAGCCGTGAGCAAGATGGGTAAGGATCCTGCCCTGATACAACTTGAGTTCTGTGTGAAAAACTTAGCCCAATGCTTGGAACATCACACTCAATATTCAATAGTTGCAAAGTGTTATTATTTGTCACTATAGTGGTGTCTGAGAGGGCTTTACAAAGAAAGGAACATTTGAGCTGGGCTTTGAAGGTTGAGTAGTAAACTTATTGCAAATAAACCCAGACATGATATTTTTGAAGTATTTCTGGCTTCAGAAAGCTTAATCATATCTTAATCATATCTTAGACATGGAAAAGGGGACGAAGAGAAGCTAATGGCTCTCTTCTATATGTAGATGACCGGCCCTGGCCCGGGGACTCTGGACCCAGGCTCTCATACTTTCTGCCATAGCCTTTGTGCTTTCGCTCAGCTGGGAGACTCGACACGCAACACCATTCACCCAGAATGCAGCAAAGAGGTGGCATGAGACTTGGGGATTTGTAGGACCTGTTGTTGTTTTTTAATGGAAACTGGCATAGTATTGTCGACTTTTACTTTTTACCAAGTCAGGACAGAAAAAAAGAAAACCAGCATTTTCTCTCAGGAAAATCATATCTTACCACTAGAAAAGGTAGGGCTGACATGGCCTTGAGGAGAAAGGATAAGCGTTTAAATCAAGTGCATTTGGCTAGATGAAAACCTCACTACCTTGAACCTATTTTTCTTGTGTCCATTTGGGCTGGCGAAAATTTTGTCTAACTGAGATTTTTGAGAACTGGGGACCAGCAAGAGGGGCTTCAGGGAACTGGTGAGGTCGAAGCCATCTTTCTCCATCAGCCTCCTGCTTGAGTGAAAGACAAAGAGACCGCACCACCAATCTGGACCCAGGGTCAACTACGGTGCACAGCCCCATGGGATCGCCCCAGCCCTGAAGGACTTTGTCATCTTCCCACAATCCCCAGCAGTCTACTCCATCCCCTGCTCCTCCCAAATGAACTCCCAACAGGTCAATGAATCCATTCTTGTGTGGCCTTCCTAATTAGTGTACAAAGGAAGATGAACAACAGCAAGGAAAATAAACTTAATGTCTTTGTGAAACAAAAGGATGTTTTTTTAAACGAATAACCAGAACCCCCTAGCTAAAAGCTCTGCCACGCCGCTCTGTATTCACAGGAGAATTTCCAGTCCCCCACATGGCAGGGAGGGGAAAAAAATTTATAGCCATCTCTCTCTATGGGGCCATTTGAAGCTCAGTAAATGGACTTGTTCAGTTTAATTGGAATTCTCTTCTTGATTGTATCTTTGTAACCTATTAGTCCGTGCTGCCTCTTGATCTCAGAATTCAGCTGAAATTAAATTTTGGAGTGTAAGTGAGAGGATGCCTTTTTTTCCCCATTCTTGATTAAATAATGATTTGAAACAAAAACAATAAATAACAGTGCCAGCTTCCCTGGAGGGCTCAGAGAGACTCCCAGTGAAACTCCAGGAGCTGGGGTTCGTGGTGCGGGGACCTTAATTACTTATTAGAAAAACCCAAGTGTTAACACTGAGTGTATTAAGAAACAAGGAGATGAAACAAGCTTATGAGTTCAAAAGAGAAAAAAAAAATTGGAGCTTCACATTTGAAAAGACTAAAGGAGTAAATGGAAATACTTGTTTGCTTTCTCCAAATGGTCATGACTTTGTGAAATGCAATTTGTCCTAAAAAAAGAAAAAATCTGAGATTGGCAATCCTGACCCAGAAGGGAAGGGCTCTTACAATAGCTGTGTGTGGAGTGTGCATATGTATACGGCTTAAGGGGTCTGGTCTCTTGGTTCCTTTTGCTGACAAAAGGCCAAGAGGGATCGAAACGGTTGTGATGGGGAAGATGAAGCAATCCATTTCATAGTTCTGGAAGGGTGAGCTGAAACATACAGGATGCACTGTGTTCCTGTCTCTTTCAGGGCAGTTAGGATAACAGCAAACTCTCAGCACAGAGGGTCACTGACTTGGGGGTCTCAGGGCAAGTCAGCTAAGAGATACAAGCAACAGGGACCCCCAGGGAGTCTGAGGCCAGGAGAGCTGATGCCCCATCTAAAAGGGGCAGCTGTAATACCCACAAGCTATTACCAAGTGGGAATGTGGACCCAGTGCTGCCAGATCTTATTTTTTAGCACAAACTAGAAATGGGATCATTAGGTGAAACTGCTTCATCGTACAGTGTTGGCGGTTAGTTCAAATTTATTGTCAAACATACTAAGAGGGCTAAAGAAATATAACTTGGCCTGTCAGTTTCTCTGTGGTGATTTGGGGGAAGCAGATGCTAGCCATTTATATCCCCCCATCCTCCCCCTTCTGGGCACATGGCCAACTTCCAGCTCCCAGAAGATGTTTTCTGGCCCCCAAAGACCACTTTGCTTGGCCATGTGCAGTTTGTACATATGAGAGAATTGACACCCCCTAATGCAGCCTTCAACTCATGAGGGGTGATGAACTGGTATAAATGCCCAGCTCCCTCCTTGGTTGGGATTAACTCTGGAGCCACCTCTTCTCTGACTGGCTCCCAGAGTGTCCAACAGCCATCCACCACGGTAGCTGGTTTCATAGCGCATCTTTTATTGGCTTCTTCTCTCCCCCATCTCATCTCCCCACTTTCCTACAGAGGTTCCTTGCCCTTTCAAATAAACTATGAGCATTCGAATTCCTGTCTCAGTTTCTGGGAGAATCCATATTAAGGAAGGTGTTATTTTACTTGGTGGTATTTTACCTGGTGATTGAGCAGATCTTAGAAGGGCTGCATTTTCATGCCACACACCAAAGGCAGGCCTCTGTGAAGGTGCGAAAGGAAGGTGTGGGTGATACGGAGAAAGGACCAAAGGAGAGAGCCCTGGTACAAGGGTTCCAGGTTTTAAACTAGGGTCTCAGGTACCGTGAAGGCATTTTATCAGACAGGAATGGGTCTGGGATAACTCTTCCTTGTGAGTATCTTGAGCACCATCTTGCAGCCAAGCTGGGGGTACAGGGGCAGATTAAGTGCATGGAAGAGAAATTCCCATCAGGTGAAAAAGAGCTCTTCAAAGATGATTTTTGAGAGGCCATTATCTAAATGAGGAGACAGGGAGGAGCAAGTGGGAGATGTCCTATTATGTCAAGTGGGCAACTATTTACGTCCTCCCTGCTGGAGTGAGTATCTGGCTAGCAAGGAGACCTTGGAGATAGGCTGGCAGAGGCAAGAGCCCTGAGGCCTCAGTTGTCTGCCCTCGCAATGTCCATGACTTGAAGATCTCCTTTGCGTTATCATTGCTGCCACCCACCCACCAACACACACACTTTCTGCCTTTGGCCCCACTTAATGTATCATTCCTCCTCTTTGTGTGGGCATAACAGAGAGCTCTGGAGAGAGTGGAGTCTGGGGCTAAGAGACCATAAACTATCCAGACATCCCTATGCGTTTATTACAATGTTCCTATCATGTGGAAATGTAGACGGAGCCCATCAAGACTTGTAAAGACAAACCAAACAGAGTTCAGGAGTGAACACCTTCAGCCTGTCACCTCTTCCCCAACCCTCAAAGTAATCCCTTAAGCAGGTCAAACAGAGGGAGAAGATTTGTACATCTGGTACGTGCTAGGGATGCTGTTATGCTGGTTGGGCCCTGCACAAGGGAGACTGACCTTGGAGTTAAACCCCGCCTGCCCTCCATTCACCAAGCCAGCCATGAATACTGATATAGGGGTGCTTCAGCCCAGAGGGAAGCGTATCTTTTTTCTAACTAGTCTGGCCAGAGGGAGTACCTTTTTAAATTCCTGACCAGGAAGGAGCACTTTTGGATAATCTGCAGAGTCACTGAATGGGTTGGCAGCCTTGTTATTTGCACATGGTCAGACCCAGTCCATCTTTTAATCTGACTTCTGGAGTAGAAGAGGGTGGAAAAGAAAGGAGAACACAGCACAGATTGTCTCTTCTAGAAGGCTTCTCAGATCTGGAACTGCTCACATTAGCCTGGAACTTATCTGGTGAGAACCTGTAGATGGTCCCTTGGGTGCTTTCTCCGAGGGTCCTGGGTCTGAGGAGAGGCAGGAGGGAGAGGAAGAGCAGAGGGTATTCTGGACCTAGAACTCAATTCTAGAGCTTGTCTCTTGCTCACACACCCAAGCCCTGGCCTGGTCTCAAGACACCAACCTTCAGCCAAGGGCCCAGCTAGTTCCCTAGAACTATTTTGATATGATGAAGGCCAGTCCCTCCTTAAAAAGCCATCAGATTTCCAAAGTTGGCAGTCACCCAGTTGGACCCCACCAGGGCCTGATCCGCAGCCATCGCCACCCTTGACTTAAGTCAGGATGGGCCCAGACTCCTGAGCTCAGGCCTCCAAGGGACTATGGAGCAGGTATGTTCATTTGGCAAGATTTAGTGAGCACTTATTCTCTGCCACGCCCTGGTGAGTACTTGGGGACAACACTGAGCCAGTCATGCGTGGTCTCTGCCTTCAACAAGCTCCCACCCAGATGGAGAGTCAGGCAATAAAACAAGCAGTTACCCTACTTAACAGTGCTATGGCACACAGAAGCCACTCATTTTTGAGTAAATGAATATGAGATTGAACAAATGAATGAAATAGAGTGTCCTATCCTGGCCTGGGGAATCAGATAAGGCCTTGTAGAGGTAATAAGTAACCTGAAGGATGAATAACTTTAGCCATGTGAAATGCAGTAATGAGAGTATTCTAGGCAGAGGGAATGGCATGTACAAATGGCCTGGGGTAGAGAGAGCAAGATGTGGTGGCAGAACTAAGAAAATTCTAATCAATTGGTATATATTGTGGTGGCCACTATGGGGGTGTGTGGAAGAGGTGACATTTGTGAAGTACTCGGGACTGGGTTGTAAAGGACATTGTCATCCATGTCAAAGAATTTAGATTCATCCAAAGAAATGGGACTTTTAAACAAGCAGAAGTTGGCATTTTCAGGTACTGGGGTGAACCCAATGAGAACATTTCAGTAGTATCTTCATCTTTGTTTTCTGGTGATGATGGAAAAGCATGATACCTTAGAGAGCTGTCAGTTCTAATCATGCAAATTACATGTGGATAATGGTCACCAGTCAAGTGGAGACACTCTGGAAATGTTCTTGTGAGCTCAGAGTATAGGGCTGAGAAGGAGAACAAAGTCCCCTTCTATCTCCACCAGCCCTGAGGGGCCTCCAACTCTGGAAATCCTTGCCCATGGGGGCCCATGATGCACCAGGGCGAATGCTTTGAAATTAGTAGTCAGGGCTGGGAACAAGTACCTAGGAGAGAAAGGCCCAATGTAGATATCCCCAGGTAGCAAGCCATGAGACAGTGGAAACCATTATGCTCACAAGCCTTTTCACTTGAGGTATCGTCCAGCCTGATTCCTTCCAGGAAGGGCTTGCTTGATTCACTTGGGATACACTGGACACCAAAATTTCCCTACCGAAGCAATGATTCTCCGAGCCCATCCTTGGAGCAAGCCCCAGCCTGAGAGCCCAGGTCCCAGGGTCCAGCTGCCTGGTATGATGCTTTCTCATTCCTGACAAAGGTGGTGAGAATACATGTGCTGCCATTGAACTTCCAGAGGTAGGAAAGACATGGCCCCCAAACTGCAAACGGGAAGACAAAAAGGAGGAGCTGATGGAAACAGGGCCTTCATATTTTTTTGAAAGAAGTCTCACTCTAGAAAATTCTACTTGGGCAACCTTATTTTGAGGTCCCTCTTGCCAAAGTAAAGCTAGCCATATCAGCAAGCAGATACAGTGGCAGCTGCACTGGGTAAAACTTAGTAAAGCTGGACCATCCTGTGTGCAAAGCCTCCTGGAAGAATCCACAAAGCAGGTCCTGTCTCCCCAGTCCAGGAGCCAATACCCTAAGCTACCAGAGTGAACTCTGTTATTCTCACAGTTCTGTTGTCTCGCTGTCACACCCTCATGACCTGCTACTGAGAAGGCAGAAATAGTTCCTTATGAAAGCCCATTAGTCCCCTTCCTGTAGGCCTGAGGTGCATGGGATAAAGTGGGAGGGGGCGGGGAGCAGGCTCATGACGGTGAGGCCTGCACTCGTATTTGTGAGCCGGGGCAAGAGTATAGAGGGAGGCCCACATACTGTATGTCTAAATGTTTATAAATCAAGCCAGCAAACTTAAGTGAATATGTTCTCCTATCTTGGCACATATGGTCTCCTATTGTACCTTTAAAATGATCTGGGAAGTCAGATTTGAATTTAGAATCTCAGACCCCTCAGAGTGCCAGGCCAAAACACGGCGGTGTGGGTAGACTCTGCCCCAAGGCCCCGGCCCCTCCCTTTCTCCCTGATGGGCCTCCCACACCTGCACAGGACACCTCAGTCTGAACATCCAAGTTCTGTCCAAATAACCACCCTTGGACCTAGCAGTGTGCACACTTGAAGCACCGCCTTTCCCAGAAGGATAAATCTGTAGACCAGAACTCTGCCACCTCAGGTACCCAGAGAGTGGTCTCGGGGAAGTGGTTTCCAGGTAGTGCCCTTTTGGCCCCACAGATTTCTTGCCCAGTGGGGGTGGTTATTACTGGAAGAGGCCCAAGGTAGGGATCCCTCTTGCCCATAGCTAAATAAGCATGGTACTGTTGGCAGGGGCCAGAACTGAACCCGCTGTCATGGCAGCCATGAGGCTGGTCTGAACACTTAAAGAAAACCACCCGCTGTGCTGCAAAACATCCTTGCCTTCCCAGAGCTGGCTCTCTTCACCTCCTTCATGCCTTCATCTGTCCTAGATCAGCCCCCAACAGGATTCTGGGAACCCTGCCTCATTCCCAGTCACCCCAACACCAAGTCCGCAAGCCCCTCCGAAAGCTGCAAGCACACCCTCGCTGTGTCCCCCCAAGCTGGACACCCAGACAGATGTAAACACTAGCTTCCATTTGCGTCTGATCCACCCTGGGCATTAAGGGCCTGATGAGGGTAGTTGATGGCTTGAGGTCCCCTTAGTGAGAAAACCAAACAGAACTGATGCTTCACCTGTCAAGAACACTGAAAAACCAAAACTCAAAGATCAGGGCCAAGTGTGAGGATGTACAGAAAGGTGTGTGTTTTTTCTTGTCATTTTCGACTCTAACGATGGACTCACGTTGCCCGCTCTTCCCTTTCTCTTACACCTTACCTACCTACTAAAGGAGGAGTTCTTGCTTGGTAAGTGGATATAATCCGCAAAGACATGAGAGAATTTATTAGAAGCCACTTGAGAGCCTTAGCTACCTTCTCCAGGGGGAAAAGGACACACGCAGATATCTGTAGAGAGCTTTTTTTGTTTTGTTTTCAGACGATTTGACTTCCATTTTTTTTGTCCCCCCCCCCCTTCTTTTCCCCTTTAGTTGAAAACTACTCAAATGTCATTTTGTGACCTTGACTTCATAGTAAAAAAAAAAAAAAAAAACTCTTGTCTTTATTTCATTTCTTTTCCCCATGTGATATTTGTTTAGGGTTCTCTTCAGGCAACTTTTTCTTTAAAAAAAAAAAAAAGTCAAATTCTTTGAGGATTTGGTTGAAGTTTAAAATTTTGGCTTTATCTCCTTTTTTAAGTTCCAAGAGTATTGTTTTCAGGCCCACAGCCCCATTTCTTTTTTTCTCCTTCCCCTTCCTTTATTTTTACTATTGTTTTAGGTTAAGGGTGTTTTACACACACACACCCTTTCTATTAAGTTTTCTCTTTTGTTTGAGTTATTTTGTTAGAAATTAAATTCTGTATGATTTCCTTTTTCTTTTGTTTAATCTGGATCGCATGCTTTTTCTCTGCATGATAGCTAAATCTTCCAGTTATCCTAGCAGGGGGTAAAACAATATCTCCTTTCTGTGGTATTCTCTCAGGAATTTGTGCTTTTGTTTTTTGGCGTCTCTTCTTTCCTCTCCTCTCTCTCTCCCTTTCCTTTCGTTACAGTGCATCATGACGGTAAACATTTCTTGGTTATTTAGACACAGCCCACAGGCCCAGCAATCAGCCGGTGTCCAACGGGTGTTTTTGCTTTCAGATCACTGGGTCGGGGTCTGCTGCTGACCTCTTTACCAAAACAGCCAGCCGGCTCACCGCCCCCCGAGGATGCTCCCAGGAGTACGACTCAGGGAATGACACCTCCTCGCCACCCTCCACACAAATCAGCTCAGCCAGCTCTCGGGGGCAGGAGAAGGGGAGCCCTGTTGGGGGCCTAAACAAGAGCCGGGAGCTCAACTGTGGCAACACCTCTGATTCAGGGAACTCCTTCACCACCTCCTCACCCCAGAACAAGGGCACCACTTTGGAGAATCTCTCCCCCACCAGCAGGGGGAGAGAATCAAGGTCAGTGCGTCTGGGCTGTGGGGGTGGGGGGCATTCCAGGATTAGCTATACCATCTTTCTCTTACCCTAGCCCTGTATCCATCCCAGCCTGCTGACCCAGGAGTCTTCTATTTGCAAGAGAAAACTCATCTGAAATTGGCCTACTAAAAAAAAACAAAAAAAAAAATCCAAGGATAACAGCTTCAGGTACAGCTGGCTCCAGGGTCTCAAAACTATATCATTGAGAATCTGTCTTTCCATTACGTCTCTCAGCTCTGCTTCCCACTCTGTTGGCTTCACTTCCAAGCAGACCGTCGCAAATTGGCAGATATGTCAACCAGCTAACATTCTATTGGTTTAGACAATGAATGGAAAGAGAATGCCTCTTTTTCCCCAGTTTCAGCAAAATACTAGGGCAAGTGCTCACTGGCTCTGTTTGGCCCAGCTTGGGTTATTAGTCCACCCTTGGACCAATCTCTCTGGCTCAGGAGATGCTGTGCTCTAGGCTAAAATGTGTCACATGCCACCATTGGGGCTAATGAATAGGATCTTCCCACGTACACTAAACTCAGGGCCTATCTGGGTCTCTGAAGGAAAAGCCAGGGGCCTGATATCAGGAGGAGTGGGGGCTGGGAAGGAAAAATACAGATGTCAGTTTTACCAGTAATCTCAGGAGAAAGTCTAACATTAAGTTCATTTTAAGTCACTGTTATTTAAAAATATACCACAGTATCTACCCAAATGCACTGCAAATTCACATCAATGCAAAAACTTGCTCATGGATTTTATAGCAGCTTTTTATTCATAATTGCCAAAATGTGGACGTTACCAAGATGTCCTTCAGTAGATGAATGTTTAAATAAACTGTACATCTGCACAATGGAATATTACTCAGTGCTAAAAGGCAATGGGCTATCAAGCCATGAAAAGACATGGAGGAAAATTTTGCATATTACTGAGTGAAATAAGCCAGTCTGAAAAAGCTACAGGCCATATGACTCCAACTATATGATATTCTATGAAATTTTCATAGAAAATTTAATGACAATTTTCATTAACGTCAAAATTATGGAGACAGTAAACAGATGAGTGGTTATCAGGGGTTGGGATAGAAAACAAGAAATAGGTGGAGCAGAGAGGATTTTTAGGGCAGTGAAACTATTCTGTGTGATACTACAATAGTGGGCACATATGATACATTTGTGAAAACTCACTGAGTTCACACACTGCCATGTATTAAGAGAACCTTAATATAAACTATGTACTCTGGGTAGGAATGATGTGGTTCATTGTAGTTCACTGATTGTAACATATATGCCATTCTGGTGGGGTATGTTGATAGTGGGGGAGGTTGCACTTATGCAAAGTACAGAGAGTCCCCGTATACCCCTCGTGTGTGTGTATACATATATACACACATCTCCCACAGGACAGGACAATTTTAGGTAAAGGGAAATCAAGATATGGTAGAACATTGAGACTTCACAGCTTTTTTGCCCATCTTAACACACTTGTGAGATGCAATTTTCCAGCGGGAAACCCTTCCGTGCAGTTGTTTATGAACCAGTTGTAATTCTATTACTTCATCACTCCCTTATTCTGTCACTCCAGAAATCACAGCAAAATGCTACTCACTGAGGATAATGCTACAATGATAGCTACTAAAATCACTGATCACTTACCCTGTACCATTTATTCTGTTATTTATCCCTCAACTGGTTATCAGACACCTCCTACGTCAGCTCCTCAGCTCAGTGCTGGAGATACAAAAATGACATGGTCCTTTTCCTTAGGAGCATGGGATTAATGGAGCAGATGCAGAGGTCCAGGAGGGGTGAAGAAAGGTTTGCTGCGTTCTGCCTTACCAGCAGAGGGGTCTTCTTTCTCCTGGGGGTGGGAGTCTGCTTCTGTTCAGAGGCCATGATTTCAGAGCCATAGCCAAAGCCTTAACACTGAAGCCAGCAACAGCTTCAAGGACAGAGCACCCTTTGTCTCCAACACAGAGCCCACTTCAGCTCTGGACAAACAGCTTGGCAGCCACACGCAGACCTAGCTTCTGGCTTGCCTGCCGCAGGGCATCCGTGACCTCATTTCACACCCAAACTTGCCTGGGAGCCAGGGTGGGGTCAGAGCAAATATCAGTGTCCCCAAGAATAGGTAGGGATGTTCCCAGGGGGAAGGGTGCCTGTGTCTACTGATATACCGCAGTGCACTTAGGGAAACAGAAGAGCAACAATAATAACGGCAGCTGGTAGCTGTCAGCCCTGACTGTAGGCTAGGTACCATGCCAGGCATTTGCCATGGCTAATCTTCCTTACCTTCTAATAGAACCTTCATGGGATGAGTATTATTATAACCCTTTTTTTGGCTGATTGGGCAACTGAGGCTCTGGGTAGTTAAGAAACTTGTTTAGTTAAGAGTCAACGTTGGGTTTCAAACACAGATCTGTTTCCAAAACTGGAGCTAAGGCCTGAGCAGATTCTAGCAGTTTCCTGCTTAACTTGATCTATGTGGACAGTGAGATTAAATAATTTAAGTACAGCCTTTCACTCTAAAATACAAATGATCTTTAAATCGATGGCTGTTTATGTCATGTCAGCTATGAGCAGAGGTGGAAAAAGGTTGTGTCCCACAGAGACTTGGTCTCTGTATCAGGGGAACCACAGACAGTGAAGGGAAGGGGCTGGCAGGTGGTGGGGCAAGGGGCTTGAGACTGGGTGGCCTTGAGCAAGTAACTTACCCTTCTGAGTCTTCTCTGTAAATTGGAGATAATAAGAGTGCCACGTCATCCGGTTGTTGGTTGGACTAAAGGAAATTTTGCTTGTGGAGCACCCAGGACACTAATAGGCTCAAAATGATTGTTTCACAGCTATTTATCAATGACCTAGAACATACGTGTCCGGCTCTGTCCTAGATGCTGGGACATGAGTCCTGCCCCCAAAGCAGTTCAGTGTCTAGGGGAGGAAGAGACAATCATGAGACCAAGTGGGCAATCCAGGGACGGGGGAAGCGCTGGGGCTGGGGTCACACACTGGAGGTCACCCAACCAGACTTAGCAGGGCATCAAGGAAGCCTTTCTAGAAAAGATACAGTCAAATGAAAGCCTGAGCCATGAGAAGGAGTAATTAGGTAAAGAACGGAGGGAAGAGGTTTCCAGGTAGTGAGAATGTTCTGAGGCCTGTAGACAAAGGAGGAAGCAGGGATATTCCAGGAGGAATGGCTGGAGTCAAGAGGGGGAAGTGCCTAGAGCTGAGACCGCAGGGGTGAGCAGGCCATGATGAGCCTTGAAACCATATTAACGTGATTTGAACTTGACACTTGGCCCAGGCAAAGGAACATGTCCTAACTGGGAACCTAACAGGAGCCCAGCATGGCTTGAGGCAGGGTGGAATACAGAAGACAGGACCCTGTCCTTTGGGTGATTTTCAACAAGCCTCCACTCTTCTTTGGGTCTCAATTCCCCCATCTGCAAAATGGGCTACCCCAAAAGTTTCCCATACTAAAACCAACTACATGTCACCTTTTTTATTTTTAGCATATACATGTACTCCTGGTACTCTTACTTTTAACAAGCTCACTTTTTATATAAGGAGACTATATATAAGAACTACAGGTACCATCTTAAATAGAAGGCACCTGAAAAAATGCATATCATTACAATAGTGTATCTAATTCTAGTTAGTTATAGCTGCCTGCGCAGAGCTCTGAGCCCCAGGCCTGCTCTCTCTCTTTGGGGCGATGGTTAACAGCCACTGGTACCCAACCTGGGCTTTCTTGCTACTGTAATCAGGACTGAAAAAGATTTAAAAGGGAACAAATCTTTCACCATCTGAGATGATGTTTTTACTATTAGGTTCATGTCCAATGTCCTAAAGCACTCTCAAGTGTGCCCCCTGTGGTATGAATCCCACTCTCTCTCGACCCCTCTAACATCTGTGGCCTGGGAAGCCTTTCCAGAAGTGGTAAGATGGGAAAGGTGGGAAAGGGGTTCTGAGAGCACCATAGCCTAGGCAAAGGGAGAGAGGTATCAGCTGGAAACACCCCCAGACAGCAGGAAGGCCAATGCTAATAGACATTCTCCTCCAACCCCGTAGAGGATTCCAGTCGCCATGTCTGGAGTGTGCCGAGGCAAAGAAGTCCAGTTTGGGCCCATCCACAGCCCGGAGCTCCCCAAGAGGGTACTCCCGGAGTTCCTCCTATGCCAGCACCCGCTCTTCCAGTCACTCCTCCCGATCCCCCAACCCTAGGACCTCCCCCAGGTATACCCGGAGCCGATCCACTTCCTCCGGAAAAAGGTGAGTATCGTTTTGACCTTTGCTCCGTCACCGTCTCCTCCTTAGGGAGCTAGTTGGGGTAGCTAGAGAGGTCATTGGCCCATGGTGGAGTCAGAAAGACTTTGAGTTTGAATGCCCATTCTATCCATTACTACTAGCTGGTGAACTTGGGTCTGTTAACCTTAGGAGAGAAAATGAAGTCAAGAAAAAGGTTGTGTCCCACAGGCACATGCTACTATTCTGTATAGTTGTTATGAAGGTAGGCTGCAAATGTGACTCTGAGCTCCCTGGCAGAAAAAGCAAAAAGGGAAATTGCTCTATTGTTACTTTATTAACAAAAAAATAAAAGAATTGAACTTGGAATTCCAATTCGAATTACTTGGACAAGCAGTTATTTCTGATTTTTAGGTAAGAAAAATGACTCATATTGCTCCACAGAAAAGGGACACTATGTGATGTGGTAGATAGAAATGCCTGACATCCCTTTAAAATATCCAAAAGCATGTTTCATCTTGACTCTTTTGCATAATGTTTCTCAATGCACCGCCAAAGATTAAGTTGGCAAAAGCAACTTTTCCATAGCTGGACGCTCTCCCAGAGCACTGTTTGGAGGAGCTTTTCCTTGTTTACACTCCTTACACCACTGTGAGCAGCACGTAAAAAAGGAGTCCCAGGGCAATATGTAACGGGCATGGTTATTATGATCACCTAAGAAGGCACGAAAGGACAAAGGAACATCATAACAAGTCATAAGAAGGCTTTTCAAATAAAAAGAAGGAAAACTTTAGTGTTTCCTTGAGAGAAAGCTGGCAAAGGTAAAGCATGAGAGAGTGTACCCACTACCCATTCTTGTGCCCATAGTAGACATTGCTAATCCATCACAGCACTTTCCCACTGAACATATATAACCCCTCCCGACCCTGGCAGTCACTGCTAGATGATCATAATCAGAATATATGAGATGAAAATTATTTGAAAACCTGACTTTAGGGATGTAAGAATGAAGACATATGTTCCTGGAAAACTGGTAAAAAAAAAAAGGCAATATAATTCTCTAAAAGTAGGAGGCATTAGCAGAGTGAAGAAGGGAAGGGGTAATTGTTTGCACAACAATGTAGTCTAGCAAAAGTCAAGAGCACTCTGTAGCCAAACAGACGTGGGTCTCAGCAGGCTCCTCGGGGGCTGCTTCCCCTCCTCCAGGTCCTACTCGCGCTCTCCCAGCTATTCCTCCAAGTCTGACAAGAGGAGCCCGCCTAGCAGAAGCTCGCGTTCCCGCCGCAGCCCCAGCTACTCGCGTTACAGCCCGAGCAGGTACCCGCCCCGCCCCCAAGCCCTGGCCCCACCCATCCGCCAGGCCTTCTGCACCTCCGCCTCTCTAGCCCCGCCCCCAGGCGCTTCTCAGTGGGTGGCGCGCCCAATTCCGCCCGTGTAAGTAGGGTGAGATGACTCCGCATTCCTGTCATTACCTTTGTCTTACCTGGAGTGGCAGTGAGGCCCCACGTCTATCCTAGTGTCCTAAGGTACCCACCCCAACAAATGTAGTCCACGCCCCACAATTCACATCTCAGCCTTCATCCCCAGTCAGAGCCCCCAGTTCTTTCTTACGCCCCGGGCCCACCTGACGCTCCCATCCGCACCTCTGTAATGCCCACCGTCCAAGGCTAACACCCCTGCACGCCCGGCCCCACCGCACACTGCTCGCCACGCAGACTCCACTCCATCCTCCTGCCCTCCCCGGGCCCCGGGTCGACCCACGAGCCTGTCCCAGGTGGGGGGGCGGAGGCGGGCACAGGGAAGGCGAGGAAGTGAGTGCCCCTCCCCCGCACGCCCCCCAGGGAAAAGCCCGGCTGGGCCCAGATCCCCGTTAATTCACCGCACCTCTTCAGGGAGCGAGACCCCAAATTCGGTGAGAAGGACTCGCAGCAGCGGGAGCGCGAGCGAGCGCGCCGGAGACGCCGGTCCTACTCGCCCATGCGGAAGCGCCGGAGAGACTCGCCGAGCCACCTGGAGGCGCGGAGGATAACCAGGTGAGGCCGGGGGCCCGCCTTCGTCCCCACTCCCACCCCCTTCCCACCCGCGGGGGCCGCAGGCTCTCCCGAGGCCTGCCCGGAGCTGGCCTTCAGGATCGTTGGAGCCCAGAAACTTCCCGCCCAACTCCAACCACTGAACCTGTGTTTCGGTTCTAAACCTAAGAGCCAAGTTGGGGCCCAGGCCCCAAAAGAAGGGCTGCAAGAAGAGGGCGGGGCTAGGTGGGGAGCCTGGGAAAGGGGTGGGGCCACCCTATGGAATCCGGTGGTTTATGGGACGTGGCAGGCACCTGCGGACTGGAAAGTAGGGGCTGGGGAAGGGAGGGAGGTCAGGCCAGGGATTGATTGAAGGCCAAAGCAATGGGGTAGGGCCTTTCCCCGGGCAGTGGAGACAGACCTGCACCCTCAGCCCCACATGCCCAGATGCCAAGCTGATAGATCCATATGTAATTATTATACCCTGAACCAGGCGTGGAGAGGGCAAGCAGGATTTAGGGGCCAAAGGAACTTAGATACCTGGTGGTAAGGGAAGTGCACTGGATTTAGAGTCCAGTCCTTGCTTTGCCACTTACCAGGTGAGCTGGGAAAGTTTCTTCACCTCCTAGAGAGAGCCTTAGTTTCTCACCAGTGAAATACTGGAGGAAATAACTCCTAGGAGTTATCATGAGGGTGAAATGAAAGGGTGGCAGAGAGATGTGAATGCACTTGGTAAACTTAAATGCAGAACACCTGACCCCTCTGTGTGCTTTTAATATGTATCCAATGGTCAGAATAGGTGGATAAGGTGTCCTGTAATAGGGAAGGTCTCAAGAGAAAAGCCCTAGAAGAGAAGCCTGAAGTCTCAGTGACAGAAATTTCTCAGGCCTTGAAAGCTGGGAGAATGGCTGCCCTAAAATTGGCTCTTTTCCCCTGGCCCTCCTAGAGTCAGCCATTCTATCCAAACACCCACAGGAGAGGGGGGTCCTCCCTGGGGATCAGCTGGAGGAAGAAAAACTTGCACCCCAAACAAGAAGATGGAGTGATGATATCACCTTCTCAAATATCCCACAGACACCCTGGCACACAGGAAGCAACTCCTACACCCACTGCCTTGAACAAAGGTGTCCTTGGGTCAACTTTGAGGAAGGAAGCCTGAGATAAAGAAAGTGGCATTTCCAAAAGGCTCTGTGGTTTCCTTTGTCAACCCCAAGGAGTTCAGCTTAATGAACCATTCAGTGTTTCCAAAATTCAGCCACCGAGCAGCATCTTTCCATTTTTGCCTTGTCTGCTTATTAAGTGTACTATTTTTTACTTAGTTTTCTTTAAATAAATATGCCCTTTTTTAGAGGTCCATATATTTATTTCAAAAGGAACATACTGCCTTACCCTACAGTGAATGGAAAATCAGCTTCTCCTGACATAAATAGAAAGTTCTAGTAAAAGTAAAAATAGCAAAACAAAACTACGATTAAAGTTTAGATTGAGATTCTGTGATCAGCTGGAGGCTCTGAGCCCCAGGCTTGCTTTGTTAAAAAGTGAGATGATTATTTTTAAGACAGCAGCTCTAGTCTGAGACTATCCCCTTGGTGTTCTCAGGACTGCAAGAGAATTGTGAAGGGAGTACTTTTCCTAAGGGACTGGGGAATGGAAGGCTCCTGCTTACCCTCGGGACGGGGCTGGCACACACTGGGTTGGGGCCGGCAGGAGCCTGGCGCTCACGCGCTCTCTCTGGTCTCTGCAGTGCCCGGAAGCGCCCCATCCCCTACTACCGGCCCAGCCCCTCTTCCTCGAGCAGCCTCAGCAGCCCCTCCTCCTGGTACAGCAGCAGCAGCCGGTCCGCCAGCCGCAGCTACTCCCGGAGCCGCAGCCGGAGCCACAGCCGCACGCGCAGCCGGAGTCGGAGCCGGAGCCGGAGCCCGACCCGCACGAGCTGCAGCTCCAGCTCCCGCAGCCCCAGCCTGGGCTCCCGGAGCCGCAGCCGGAGCCAGAGCCGCAGCTACAGCTCAGCAGACAGCTACTCCAGCACCAGGCGCTAAGCAAGGGCCCTCCCTTGAGCCAACTGCCCATTGGGGGCCTCTTTCACTCTGCCAGCCTCCCCCCTCCCTGCCCACCCTGCCTTCTCCTTGGTGACAGACACTGAGGGTTCCTGGACCCTGTCCTTCCTGCTCTCCTGGGGAGGAGGAAAAGAGGGTAGGGGGATCCAGCCTCTATGTTGAGCTGCTAGGAGCCTGCACCAACACCACCCTGGGGCTCAGTTCAGGCCTGGGCAGATGGAGAGAACCATCCTCTGTTGGCACAAAACACCTCAAGGTTTTGCAAGAGGCAATGGGTCCATGACTCAAAAGTTTGGGCCTGGCCAGGAAAATGTAGAGACAGTCCTGCTAAGACACTGCTCACAGGATGCACACAGAAGGCCAGTGGTGATTCATTGCACCTGCCCTCATTCAATCTCATGGCTGCATCTGTATGGACGCCTGTGGGCGTTGGGAGAGATGAAGGGAGACCAGGAGCAGTTCAGGCCTGGGAGAGGGGACCCAGCCTTTCACCTCCCCAAACAGGTCAGAGCAAAGGCTGAAAGGCTATGGGGTCCTATAAAGGGGGACATATGTGAGTAGGGGACATGGACATTTCAGTTGGTAGGAGGTGTCAGGAGACAGGTTCTCTGGTTGTTCTGCTGCTCCCAGTATCTCAGCGTGGTCAGGAAAAGGAGCCTGGTGGGTTCTAGCAATGGAGAGGACACCACACAGCTTACCAGGGAACCTGCATCCTCACTGAGGAAGGACACAGTGAACAGTTGGGACAGCTTGGTCTATAGCCCCACTTCCCAAATTTGCCTCAGCCCTGCTAGCTGGCACCAATTTAATTCCACGGGACCATCTGCTGAACATTCCCAGTGTCATGGCCAGCTGCCAGTCCCCAGCGCCAGCCAGTCTGGCCTTAGCCTCCGGTTGGCGCCCGCCTGCCCCCTCCCCACTGCCTGTACCGCCACGCCCTGGATCCTTCCCAGTGTGGCGGAGCCCTGCCCCCCGCCCCCAGCCTAAGCTGCCCCCTTTGCCTCTCAGGAATTTTGCCAGGATGGGACACCATAGCAACACAGGTTTTGGGGGAAAAGCCCAAATCCAGAGAGTCTGGGGAAGAAGGGCTTGGATGCTCCATAGCTTGGGTTCCTGCTGGCTTCTGAGGTTTCTCGTCAGCTTGGGAAAGCCCCGCATTCATTTCTGCTCCCACCCCACTTCCCGCTGCCCAGGATGGGCAGTGTGGGTAAGCTGATCTCTGGCATAGAAATGCCATCAGCTGCTTCATCCATGGAAGGCTCTGAGAACAGGGGCGTAGGGAGAGGATCCTTAAAATAAACTCTTGGGCATCCCCCTCACCAGCTGACTGGCTTTCCGGAGCCTTAGGGGTGAGTTTCAAGTCTGTGGTAGCAACGGGGCATGGAGGGAGAGAGCAAGGGGACATGGGTCCCAGCTCTGGACACTGGATACTCGGAAAGAAGGGAGCAAGTGTTCCTTACCCTTCATACCCTAGGGAAAAAACACACTATTCTTTTGGAAGCAGTGACCCCCTGCCAATCTTTCCTATTACATCAGCCTGTGGGGCCAGAAACTGCCCTGCCACCACCCCACAAATCCTTCCTCCACCAGGAGCACAGAGTGAGGCGGCCCCAGGCAGCAGTGCCAGACGTGCTGTGGTGCCCTCTGATCCAGACCTAGACCCCGCCCACCAACACTACTGATGCCAGTGCTGCCACTGCAGGAGGCCGGATGGCAGGTGCTTGGGCCAGGGGCAGGTGCCCTGGGAGGGCATGTACAGCAACTGTAAATAACCCTCTTCCCCCCCCCAGGAACCTGTACTGGACTCCAGTCTCCCCTCACCGAGACAGAGGCTTTGCGAGAGCCACGAAACCTCCTTAGCAGGACAGCAGTGAGGGGCCTGGGAAGCCCCAGTTCCACCTGCCTTCAGATACCTGTAGGGGACCATTCTACCTGGGGCTCCTAGCAAACCTTTTATTTATTGTATTTATTTATGTTTATTTATTTATTTATGCTATGACTTCCTTATCTCTCTGTTGCCATTAGCAGTATTCAACTATTTATTTATTTATATGGGGAGGTTGGTTGTATGTGTGCGTGTTGGTATGTGTGTTTGTGGTGGGGGGGGACTGGTAAATTATTTTTGTGTATCTCTTTTTTAATTTGTGTCTCTATGGATGGAATTTGAGAGGCTGGTGGTGTGGGTGGGGATGCTGGTCTTTTTCCTGAAGGCGAGACCCACACAGGTCCAGCCCTAAACATCCCAGCATGGGCCTGGAAGACGTCAGGCCCCAGGTTCATTCCTTGGCCCGGTGTCAGCGAGGTTCAGGTCTGCACCCCAGACCGCTGCCCACCAGCATCCTCACTGAGATATGAGAAAGATGAAAATAAGCCAGGAGGCTCATGAGCTAAGGCACAGAATTGACACAGTGGAGTTATGGCTTCTTCAGGCGTTGAAGTCTAAGGTTAGCATGTAACGAAGAGAGAATCACTAGTCAGAGTGCTTTAGAGAGTCCCCCAATGGGAGACAAATTTGCTATCTCTTGGGTACTGATGAGGCTTCAGTTAATACTTATTGAAGTAGCTGCCTTGAGTTTGGGGAGCCATGGCGGTCGAGATGACTGGTTTAACACTGGGATGGTCCTTGGAGTTGCCAAGGTGAGAGGGAGGCAGGAACAGAGCTGAGGGAAGAGAAAATGCTCATCTTGACCTTACACTCATTCCAGCGCTCCTACCAGTGGGCCAGATTGCTCCCTCGCTTTTCTGAGCATATCTAGTTGGTTTCATGTAAATCACCCATACTTCAGACTCCAGTGTAGCTCACTTCTGCCCCTGCCCTGAGGCTTCCAGACAGCTGGTCCTTCTGCAGCGGATGCGCACTGCCTTGTGAAGAGGCACCCGCCATCCTGGGAGAGGAACAGAGACCCCAAAGCATAAGCCTTTTTCTGTGACCTCTCACTATGCCATCAAGGGAAAGCATAAAGCTATTTCTGAAATTAGGGGGGGAAACGAGGGAAGGAGCAGCCAGAGGTTTCCCCAAGAAGGTCATTTCAGATCCCATACCGGGAGCCAGGATCCAGAGACCTTCACCAGTCCTGCCTCTCTGACTAACTGGCAGCATCTTCTGGCTGCTCTCTGGAGAGGTTCCCATCCTTTCCAAAGTCACTGTTTCCTACCTTGAAATTGCTAACTTGCCTGGTCCAGCCTTGGGTTTGGTGAAACTTTTGCAGCATCCCTGGTTGTTTCCCTAGCAAAATGACCTCACCCTGCCCTAGCCCTCGCCTGGGGAAGGCTTGCAGGAAGGATGTTTAAATGCCTCCCAGGTGGGGGAAATTTCTGTGCCTCCCTCTCACTGGGTATGTTTCCCTACTTTCCTCTACATTTCCTTTTATTTTCCATCCAAAAATGAACGAAAACTCTTGTTGGAGCACTGATAACCTCCAAAATGGGAGGGTGATGTGGCTTTCGATCAAGCAGCCTCAGAAGCCTTCAGCCTTCCTGCTACAGATAACACACAGGATGAGTGAACTTGAGCAGATCACTCCCTTCCTCAGGGTCAGAGTTCCCACATTTGAGAAATACAGGAATTTTTGAGAGGTAATCCAAAAAGTTGACCTGAGGCCAGGGAGGTTCTCCACAGACAACATTCACCAAGCCTTAGAAGGGGAAGAAAAACACTGTCAGACAGGGAGTCTTCAGTCAGGAGGGTAAAACCTAAAAGCAACATGTGAATTCCCTCCAGTTAGTTAAGAAAAGCTACCCAATTCCAAGCCCCCAACCAGGACCATTCTAGTTCCTTGAGGTGTGATTGGATTCCTGTCTATTTCTTTCCTTCTTCCAAGGAAAGTCAGTCTTTAGAAGCGAAACTGCAATGTTTGAAAGACACAGGGTCTCATCTCAGTAAGTCCACATCACTGCACTTCTTCAGAACTAATCGCTTTCCCAGAAGGCTCTGCTTGACAAGTCAAGATGGGGGTGCTCCCAAAGGCGCAAAGGCACATTTTATTTTTCTCAAGTCTGACTTCCAACTTTTCTTCTGCTGCATTCTCCTCCACAAATACTCAAAATAGTCTCATGTGCCTGGGTCTTGCCTTGATTTCCCCTGTCACTAAATAGAAACTTTTGTCTCATTCAAAACCAAACCAAAGCAGAACTTCTCAAAACACGCCCCCACCTCCATCGGCCAACTGAGTCCAGCCGAGGAACATACGTTAGCTACAGCGTGTCATCCAGCAGTGCTTTACTGCAGCCCCTTCCTTCTCATTTTGCACCCATGAGCCAGTGGGTACTGATAGAGGTGTCCTTCCCCTCTGTCTGTGGCTGTTGTCTTGGGTTTTTTGTTTATCGAGGGCTTTTTTGAGTTGTTGTTTGCATTGTAAATACCATGATGGGAGCCCTACATCAGAACATGGCTTATTTAATAATTTATTTCCTATTTATGGAGTGATATTGGGAGAGGCAAGGGACCCCCCTCTTCCCCTAAATGGTTACTGGCAATTGGCCCATCTCGCGGCACCGGGTGTGGCCGTCTACACTGTCACAAGTAATGAGCGCCAGAATTGCCCCGCAAATTGGAATTGGCAGAAATGGAGGCTTCAGTCATACAAACTAAGCTCGAATGGAACTAAAACACTGATTATCTCCGGGAAAACCTCATTTTGATGGAAATTAATTGAAGAATAAAATGCCTGTGCATGAACCAACTTCTATTAAAAAGTCACAACTCCTTGAAAAGAAAGAAAGAAAGGGAAAGAATATCACACTCCCTTTTCTCTGGCCGAGAAAACCTACGCCTCATCTTCTAACAAGCTGAGCCAAAGAGACCGGAATAACATTCCTTTGTGGTTCTCTTGCCTGTGTGTGTGTGTCCGGATGAAACAGTGGGTCCCAGGCCTCGGTTTTATCATCTGTAAAATGGAATTTGGCCCAAGTGCTCTTGGCAGGGTGGTGGGAGAGGGTTCTGATGCTGCGAGCTCCAAGCTGTCAGATACATGGTCCCTGTGTCTCTGACTGTAGGTGGAAGGGTGTCTCCTAAGAAGGGACTAGAAAAGCAGGGCACGACGTTCGTTTGTTTGCAGGGTGAGGCCGCAGTAGCTGAGTCTTGCAGTCAGATGCGGGAGGCTTCCAGGTGCTGTCACCTGATAACTCCTGTGGCCTGGGTTAAAGCCCTCTAGGTTAGCTTGAACTTGTCTCCAAGCCCAGCTGTCCAGAGTCATCAAAGTGGAGACCAGGATGGCATCAGGCCATGTTTTGTACAATTGTACAGTAAGTCAGATGACCATTTTTCAGATGAGAAACTGAGGCCCTGGAAGAGGGAACTGCCATGCCTGAACTCCCTTGAGCTCAGATCTGCCTGACTCCATGCCCCATACTCTGTTGGTAGCTTTGCCAGGCCTGTGCTGTGAGGACTTCTCTTTGTGCTATATTTTTTCTCTCCCAATCCTCAGCTGTTTCCTCTAGCAGTCACAGGCCAAGGACCTAGCAGAATCAACCACATCAACTAGGGGTCTTGGTGTACCCCAAGGCCATTTATCCACATCAGGGGGGGCTGGAATTCCCATCTGGAAAACCCCAAATCAGGGGACCCACTACCAGCCCAGCTTGGCCTGAGTGACCAGCCCCTGCCCGGAACACCCACATCAGAGGGGGGAAGCGCGTCTGTGTGTCCTCCACCATCCTGGGGCTCTGTCCTCTACCCAGTGACACGGCCACCATGGCTTGTTTGATTTCTGGTGTTCACAGCTAAGCATAATCTTCCCAGGGTTTCTGGTTTTTCAGTCTGTATGAAACATGTCTCTGTTCTAATAAAAGGTCCCATGGTATGGTGTTCTCATACGTAGCCGAGCATCTTCTGTCTATATGCGGTGCCCAGAAGCAGAGGTAGAGAGGGAAGGGCAGTGGGGAGACAGAGACACAATACCTAATTATCTCCTGCTGCGTGCCACACACTGGGATGTTGCTCAGCTCATTTCTCATATCTTCAAAAGAAACCTGTAGGCATTTGGTTTTACACGTACATCAGTAGCATCTACGGAATGCCTTAGGAAACCTTTTCCTAAGCATTGTGCATGCATTGTCTTAGCCTTCACCATAAACCTGTGAGGTAAGCATTAGACTCTTGTTCCCACGAAGAAGGAAATTGAGGCCCTGAAAAGCAATCACCTGCGCAAGGCCACGGAGTTGATGACAGGATCCAGGCAGGCTGACTCCAGACCCCAGCCTAGTCACTGTTCTGCTCCGCAGCACTTCAGGTTATGCAAAGAGTAACCAGTTCTCTTTGGTGGAGTTGTTTTTCTCTGAAGCCCTGATGGCCAGGAGGAAATTCAGTGTAGGACACAGATGTGGGAGTCCAAAATCCTGGGTTCTAATCCTGGCCCTGTCATTACTAGCTATGGGGCATGGAGCAAGGATAGTACCTTGCCAGGGCTTGGTTTATTCATCTGTAAAATGGGGACAGCAAGAGCTACTCCCTGGGCTGCTGTGGGAACTAACGGATGGTGGCTCTAAAAAATACAAAATTCAGTGCGTGGGAAGCACTCAATGTCAGTGAGCTTGGTTACTGTTTCCTAAACTGAGACTGAACTATGGAAGCCAGGCCCATGAAGAGAGCCCAAAGTAGCTAGTTTGGAACAGTGTTCCTGCAAGGCCTTGCAGAAGCCTCTGGAAATATTCCCAGTGTCCAACTTCAAAGTTTCTTGTCCTAGAGAACGGGGGCTGAGAACACCCACAGGGCAAGCAGGTGAGGGGAGTGGAGAGGGTTAGGGCCATTGGCAGTGGGGGGCCCATATCCACAGCCAGGCCCAGGTTCAGATAGCTCAGCTCAGAATTGCCAGATCTCCCAATTGCTCAAGAGAACCTGCATTTTTAGATAAATCTCATTTTTAAAATGTCCCTAACTTCTTTTTTCAAACACTATGTTGTCAAAAAGGTTATATACACACACACACAGATAATATCTATCATCCCCGGAGCTAGTCAGGAGGAGGTACCTCAGGCTCACCCTCACTCCCACCCCAGGGGTACTGGGAGGTTGTTTCAGCCCCTTATCTACACCTGAGTAGGTTATCAGGGGAGAAAGAGCAAACAAAATGGGTTACCCCTGTTGCCTCCCCATGCATCCTGCTCCTCTGGGAATCTCCCAGATCATTTGGATGGGTGACCGTCTTGGAGGAATCCGCTGCTACCCACTGCCGCGGTCGCCACGCACTGATTTCCTTCTTCCCAAACAGGTTTGGGCAAGGCAACCACTGGTGTCCTCTTCTGCGGCTTCATCACTAAACAATACTAATAATAATACTGTGATAATCATAATTACCATTTATGGATCAATGATCATGTGCCAAGCTCTTTCATGCATTAACTCCTTTCATTTTTCTAAAAACCCCATTTAGCCCCATTTGACAGGGGAGAGAGTTGAGGCTCCCAGAGGGAGGACCACATAGGTAGTGGGTATTTGAACTAGGTCTGTGCGCTCCAGGGCCATTCTGCTGCACCCTTTGCCTCCGGAGGTGCGCATCCCATCAGCTCGGAGCTAGCCCTCCATACGGGCCCCTGATGACTTTTGCTGGAAAACATAGCTGTTAAGAGGTGGTCTCTGTGATGCCAGCCACCCCTCAGCGACTCGTGGGGGAGACCGTGCGCTTCTTTCTCCTGCTCAGGCTCCCAGTCATAGGAATGGGCGTGTCCTTCCAGCCGTCGTCCAGGCAGGCGCCCCGCCCCCTCCCGGACTGGGGGGGAGGGGCTGGGAGGGGTTGGTGGGGGCAGACCTGCTTCTGGAGGGAGGGAGTCAGACTGGCAGCTGCCCACGGATGGAGTGGAGACAGCGTGCCCTGACACCCTTACCTTCTGCGGCCCCAGGGACACGCACACCATGTCCACCGGGTGAAGGAAATCTGACAGGCAGGGAGGAGGGGAAATACCAGAAAATGAAACCTCTCAAGAGGCAGGGGCCAAGAATTCTGCCCCTGGTTTGCTGGGTGACACAATGAAGTCAAGCCCCTCTCTGGGTCATAGCTACTCCACCTGTTAACAGAGGCTGGCTTAAGCCAGTGGTTCTTAACCCTGGCTATACCTTAGAACCAACTACGATCTACAGTCCCACACACTTCATATACATCACTGTAAGTCACATTATTTCATCCTCATGCCATCCCTAAGAGGTAGGTTCTATTTTTATGCTGATTTTACCGATGCAGAAACTGTGGCACAGACTGGTTGTCCCGTGGCGTGACTGGACGCTAAGCTGAGGGAGAGTCCAAAGTGACGCCGAAAGCAGCCTCGGAGCTTCAAGGGATGCATCACAGAAAAGCTGACCTCTAGGCTGTTGCCCAGGAAATGAGCAGAGTGGGCCAGGCCAGGAGAGGGGGCTAAGGAAAGAGGGGCGGGGAAGGGATCCCAGGCAGGGAAGAGCGCATGTGTGCAAACCAGAGAAGTGACTTCCACCTGCCTAGAGTAGGCTCCCCACCCCCTGCCTACCCTGGGCATTCCTTCCATAGCGCTTCATAGTTTCTGTCATTGGTTTGTTTACTGGTTTGCTTGTTTACTGCCATCTCCAAGAAGATGGAAGACTTGTCTGCCTCATCCAGCCCCCAGCTGCAGATGCCCAGCAGGGAGTGCCACACCAGGTCCTGGGGGCTGTCAAGCAATTGCATCTGCCGGCAGGTCCCATCTCTGCTCCCCTCCAGTTCCCATGCATTTGCTGAGCTGGTTAATTTTACTTTATGTGGAGGGTGGGGAGTGTGACTGGGGGGCTGTGGCAAAGCAGGGTCATGTCCCACACAAGGACTCCGAGGCTCTCTCTAGGGGCTGTGTTTCTTCCTGGGAGTAAGAGAAGGCAGTATAGGGCATGAAGCAAAGAGATGTGAGCACCTGCTATTCATCCAGTACTGGGCAAGGCCCTGGGCTACATTCCCTGGGATTAGATTGATGTGCTTTGTAAGAGCAATGGCTGGGACTGAGGACTTGGGAGTCAGAAAGACCTGGGTTTTAACCTGACTGCTACTTCCTAGCTGTGTGTCTATGTATGTATAAGTGGCTGAACCTCTCTGAGCCTCAGGTTCCTCATCTTTCCAATGGGGATAGTAGAAGTATCAATCTGATCAGAGTGCCATGAACTTCAGTAGAGGTGATGCATGTACAGCACTTAGTCCAGTGCCTGACTGGGTTAGAATCACTGTTAGAAACTAAAAAAGTTGAGGTAGGCTCAGTTGCCTAGATAAGCTCATGACAAGTTTTTGGAAGGTTTCAGGCCACCTTGGCAAAGATCAGCTTCTCTTCTCACCTTTCTTCACCTTGAACACCAAATCCTCAAAGAGAGTCACTCCGAGCTGCCGCCCCCTCCAAATATCTCCTCCACTCAAAACAATCTAGAATCTCCTAAGAACTTGGTGATCTCTGCATGTCTATCCCCACCCTGACATTTCATCCACATTTTCAACTAGAGATCAATCCACTAGTGGAGGGACATGGGGCAGTGTTCAGGCATTTTCACCTGGAACAATATGGGTTTCCACTCCCACTGAATCCTGGCTCTAAACCATTCCATAGCTATGGCCAACCTGTGGCCAAATGACTAATGGCAGGATTTCTTTTTGTCTTTTTTTTTCTGTTGCCAGTGAAACTAGCCAAATGCTTTCTCAAGGTGTAACACTGGGTCCCTTTGATGGTCTATTTTAACTAAAACCAAGATAAACAACACCAACCTCATCAACTATACTCATACTGCCAAATGGAAAAGGGTTGACATAGGTGTACACGCACACCCATACACACACGAGATTTTTTTCCTTCCATCTCCCTCACTTTGAACCCTATTTCTAGATGAAGTAATCTTAACCTAAGAGAATCCATGACTTCCCATGCTTCCCAGAGTCTGTGAATCATCTGAAATCCCAAAGTTTTAAATATGAAAACGTCAGCATTTTGGTGCAGAAAAGTACGTTGCCCACCAGTTTTCCAAAGGAACCCAACTTGAAGCTATTAGGATGCTTCCACAAAATCTGTGTTTTATTCTCTCAGGAGAAAGCAAAGTATCTAGTTGCCTCCCAATAAATACTGCCCTTCATCCATTGTAATACCCACCCACCCCAGTTTCTAATTAGGTTCATAGTCACCCAGAATAAAGTCTGCATTTCCCAGCATTTCTTTGCAGCTAAGTGTGACCATGTAATGAACTTTGGCCAATGAGATATAGAAAGAATTTTTGCATGGTAACTTCCAGAAATTTCTATGAAAGAGCATTTGTCTCACTCTCCCCCTCCCCCATCCTATCCTTCTTGTTGGCCGGAATATGGACACCATGGTTGGAATTCAAGTGGCTCCTGGTCCATGAGGTGGCTTTGGGATTGGAGCCTGTATAAAGGGAGCAATAAAACGAAAGGGTCTCAGTCCCCAAGGACTTTGTAGAGCAGCGGCACCCTGCCAGCAACAGACAGGATGTCTCTGGACTTGAATATCAGGGAGAAATCAACTTTTCTTTCCTTTGAGCAGCCCCCAGAAAGAGGCATTCTTGTTCCTCTCTGTCCTCGTTCATGGTTATACCTTCCCCCAGCCCTTCTAGCCTCCCTCCCCCTCCCAGCACAAACCCTGAGAACCTTCTTGGGCCAAACCTTTCTAAGAGCTGTCATTCCCAGACCTAAAAAAAAACTGTTTCCAAAGCAGTTGCCTGGTGTCATGGTCACCAACTGGTCAAACCTGCTTCTGCTGTGACCGCAGTGATATCTGGAAAAGGGGCCCTCGAGATTACAGACTTTCCAGCTCTCCCTCCCCCAAAGATCTCAGGGCCATCCCCTGCCTAAGCGCCTTGTAATGGTACTCCACGCAAATGTCCCAAACTGAGGAATAGGTACCACATTACCAGCCAGGTCTCTCGGCAGGAAAGGAGATAGACTGGTTCGCCCCCTCAGAATGATATTAGCACTGAGAAAATTCTTTGAAACAGGACAGACAACCATAAAAGGACAAAATTTTGAAGACCATCCAGCAGAATAGAGTGGGTTATGCTGTAGGAACAAATGAATCCGAGATCTCAGAGTCATGAAAGAACAGCGGTCTCCTTCTCACCCGTGTCCACTCTGGGCCAGCAGGGCACTCTTCTCATGAGTGATTCTGGGGAGCACAGGGCAGAGGAGAGAGAAAGCTCCCAAGGGTCCTACCTTCATGGCGCTAAGGTCTCCCATGGGCTCGTTGGTACAGGTTTTGAACTGGCACCAATAGGCATCACTTCTGCTCATCACTCACTGGGCACAACTAGTTAACATGGCTCTCCCCACTCACGGTGGCATCAGGAAGTGCACTGCTACCTACCACATGCCCAGGATTCTCCTGAATATCAGCCATGTGCCAGGTACTGAATCAACGACACAGCCCCAGACGAGCTCACACAAGTCCCTCTCCTCAGCCCTCATGGAGCTGACCTTATAGCAGAAGAAGCAGATAAAAAAAATTAATAGAGGCATAAAATATAACTATCAGTTAGTGGCAAGTGCTGTGAAGAAAAAGTAAGTGACTAATGCAAGAGGCCATCATTTTATCTTTTTAATTGAGATACAGTTGATATACAATAGTATATGGGTTTCAGCTGTACAACATATGTTAATAAATCACTTTAGATCCAGTGGTTGGGGAAGGTCTCTCTGAGCAGGTGCAGTTTAAGCAGAGACACAAGTGAAGTGAGACATCAGTCCTGAGCTGCAGGGAACAGTGTGGCAGGCAGTGGGAACAGCAGGGGGAAGGTCCTCAGACAGGAATGTGCATGGTTATTTAGTCTGAGGGAACAAGAGAGGCCACTGAGACTCGGCACAGTGAGCAAGGAGTGGATGGCAGCAAGGAATCAGGGCAGAGGGTTGCCAGGAGACTTTATTTTCATCATAGAATTTTTCCATATCTAAAATAGTTTTAACTGTTGATTTGATCATTTGTGTACTGATAGACATGAGAATAGAGACTGTCATCTCTGGTCCCTAGCGTGGTGCCTGTGTGAATGCAGGAGGCCATCAGGACCTGCCCCATGCCCAGAACAAATGTTCCAAGCCCTGTAATTGTAGAGAATATATTAGGCAAGAAAGACAACCAGAAAGCATGCCTTAGAGGAAGTCACAGAGGCCCTCCCTTCAGCCCTTACAGAGTCAGGGCTGGGCCTGCAGGTTAAGGGGTGGGAGGCTAGGGAGGCCCAGAGGGATAGAAATATCTAGGGGAGGAGGGGACATGGGGTCTTGCTGCAGTGGGAAAAGAAGGGGCAGACTGGGCAGCTGACAGCCCCGTGCCTCTGTCCTGGCACTACCTGTGTGACTTGAAGCTGCTGCTTCTCCTCCTCCGGCTCCAGGTTCCAGAATGCGGGGTGATGTCACCCTCCCCCTGGGCTCTCTGTTTGAGGATTAATTGTGACACTTGCCATGTGAAAGCTCCAGGAGATGGCAGCCAAGGAACCCTTGTTCTGGGACCTGGGGTCCAACAGTCCCCCTAACATCCTCCCCACACATACGACACTACTCCAGGGTCTTTTCTTTCCAGACAGAGCCAGCCTGGATGCCCCTGCACCTCCCTGGCCTCTCCTGGGTCTGGCCTCATATTTTTATCAGGCTGCTGACAGCCCGTGGGGTTTACTGACCACTTCCCACCTGTGTTAGCTGACTCGTCTCCAGGTGGCCGGGTCAGTAGGGTGAGCAGCTGCCTCCCGCCTCAGCTTCCCCAAACAGAGGCCGGCCTGACCCATAAACACAAGGAGTCAGCAGGACAGCAGGCATGTGGGAGGATCACTGGGCCGACCTGGGCAATACCGTCCCATTCTGGTTCTCACTGTGGGCTCCCAGCTCCCACTGGCTTGGCTTCAAGCCCTCAGCCGGCTGTGTGGCCCAGGACAGGTGGCTTCACCTCTCTGAACCATAAGATTCAGTGAAGTCATGAATAAAAGTGTTGAGCATAGGGCTTGGTATACAGTCAGTGCTCAATAAATGTCAGCCGTGACTGTGATTATAAGAGGCAGTACAGCAGAGGGGTCAAGAGCCAACTGCCTAGGTTCAAACTCCAGCTCTACCATTAAACCGGCTATGTAGACAAGTCCTGCAATCTTGCTGTGCCTCTGTTTCCTAACCTGCAAAATGGGGATAATGAAAAGTCCCTTTTGGGGTTGTAGGGAGAATTTGGCACGTTCATATCATAAATTTAAAGTGCTTAGCGTAGACCTAGCACACAGAAAGAGCTGAAGAAATGCTAATGATTGCTGTGTGTTTTCTAGCTGCACCCCCTCGCTTCCCCCACCAGGCCTCAGCATCCTTGAAATGGGAAGGTGGACGAGGTCTCTGAGGGTGTGTGTCCTCCCCTTTCCCAGGCTCTTGTGGAAAGGAGGCCCGGAGAGGAAAAGAAAGGTCTGCCAGAGCGCACCCACCACGGACTTGCCCATGAAGACACAGCCCCCACGGCTTACAAACACACTCACCACTCCACCCACTCAAACCACACAAGATCACTGCGGACCCAGCCACCCCCACCCCATCCCACCCCACCCACTCAGAAACCTCACCCTGGCCCCAGCCCAGGTCCCAGGCAGAGCCAGCTTTCTCCTCTGCGTCAGGCCGTGATTCTCCCCGGCCCAGCTCCAAACCCAGCCTGCCTTGCCCCTGCTGTAATTACAGAGAGAGCTGAGGCTTCTGTGCCCAGCCGTGATGTCAGCCTGAAGCTTCCAGCCTGATGAGCTAACCCCAGGTCACGTGCGAGCCCAGCCACTCAGAAGCGGGGGGGCACCTCAGTTTCCCTCTCTTGGCCGAGGAGGGAGGGAGAGCAGGGATCTCCAGCAGCCATCTCTGCAGGGCCCTGAGATTCAAACCCAGGTTCCCACCCAGGCCCTGCCACCCTGTAGCTCTGTGCACCGCTGACCCTCTGTGCCTCTGTTTGTTCGCCTGCAAAATGGGGGTGGCTATAACACTCCCACTGCTGGGAGGCTTTCATGCAATCACGCCTGCACTGCGCTCACTGCAGCTGTAGGTACACAGGAGGCAGCAAACAACAGTGAGTGTTGTCCTCCATTTTTAGCAGACTGCCTCATGCAGGGCTGAAATCAAAATGATTTCTCAACCGATGACTCACAGGATTCTTTAACCCCCACCACCCCACCCCATGGGGAAGGCAGGGCTGAGCCCCTAAAGTCCACAGAGGGAAAATGGTTTGCCCCAAATTGCCCACCTCTTGGGGACAAATCAAAAACTGGAACCCAAGCTCAAGGGACCTTTAGGTCAAAGGACAACTGATAAATCCATTCTCCTAGCTACGTGGGAAGGGAAGGGCAGTCTAGAAGTTTCAAGTTTTAGACCAGACACCCTGCCTGGGCATATCACCTTTTGATAATTATCCTTATTAACAGTTACAACAATAATAGAAGCTACCATTGGGGGACACTTCCTATGGCAGTTTCCTCATCTGTAAAATGGGGATGACAGTAGTACCCTTCCCCCACCAGATTGTTGGTGAGGAGGAAGCCAGTTAATGTTTGTAATGGATTTAGAAGGGAGCCTGGTATACAGTAAGCATTATGTAATTGAGAACTTGACATAGAAATCATGAAAGTGTCAGTCTTCTTCCAAATGCTTAAGGAGGATCACCTCACGTATTTCTTGTGACACATCCCCGAGGAGGCACTACAATGTCCATTTTACAGATGGGAAAACTGACAGCTCAGAGATGCCCGGGGAATCCTGTTACTGCTCTCAAAGGACTCTGAGTCGCCAGCTCCGAGGGCTTGAATAAGGCTGTCTGGGCAAGTGGGCATTACAATCCAGGGCCTTCAAATCCTCTGGGCTCCCTTCTCCACCCCTTCCGCGGGTCTCCAAGAAGAAGGCAGGCTGCGGCTAGCTCAGGGGGAGGTATTTCCAGAGGGCGACCTGAGCCCCTCAGCCTGGTGGGTGGAGGGTTATTAATAGCCAGGCCTTTGTGCCCTGCTGGGGGAGGGCAGCTCCCGGGGAGGGAGGCGGGATGGTGCAGGCGGAGCTGAGCCAAGTGGGGGAGGAGACAGCGTCCGGGAGGCCGGCTGGACTTGGCTTCCAAGGCCCCTCCCAGCCCCCTGGGAGCCCAGCTGCCCCCTCAGCGGATTCCCGGGGCCTGGTTCATCACCTCCGAATACTCCTGTGACAGGAGGTGCTTGCAAAACCCGCCTCCAGCCCTGAGCAGCAATAAATAGAAGGCTCTCAGCCCAGAAGAAGCGAGAAGTTTCCAGGCCTGCTTCCCCGGGTTTATTAAGCTCCTGGCTCCACTCTAGACCTCGGCAGCTCTGGCTGAGAGCCTGGACAGCCTGCGAGGACGGTGACTGGCTGATCTCCGGTGCGGCCGGGCGGAGAGGGGCCCTCTGGAATTCTGCTGGACCAGCCGGGGTCACCTTTGGTGGCTGGAGTGCCTTGGGGGCTGGCACCCCAGCCTGGCGTGTGCCTTGGCAGTGGATGGTTGAGCATTTTCTGCAGCTGAAGAACAAGCTTGGCAGGCCAGCACCCCCCCATCACCTTGCTGTGTGACCTTGGGCAGGTGGCTCCCTCTCCCTGAGCCTCTGTTTCCCCTCCAGCTCAGCAGCCACCATGGGTGACGGTCAGATGCCCTTTCCCTGCCACTACCCAAGCCGCCTGCGCCGAGACCCTTTCCTAGATTCGCCCCTCTCCTCCCGTCTGCTGGACGATGGCTTTGGTATGGACCCCTTCCCCGACGACCTGACCACCTCGTGGCACAACTGGGCCCTGCCCCGGCTCTCCCCGGCCTGGCCAGGGACCCTGAGGTCGGGCATGATGCCCCGGGGGTCCACCAGCACAGCCAGGTATGGTGTGCCTGCCGAGGGTAGGAGCCCCCCACCCTTCCCTGGGGAGCCCTGGAAAGTGTGTGTCAACGTGCACAACTTCAAGCCAGAGGAGCTGATGGTGAAGACCAAGGACGGATACGTGGAGGTGTCTGGTGAGTGGGGGGGGCAGGAGGGAGAGAGACCCCAGGGAGGGGACAGAGGCCTCGGCTCTGGGAATAGCCAAGAGAACGTTCCCTTAGAGGGGAAGCTGTGTCCGGCATGACACAGGTGACTTCAGGGCTCAGGAATGCAGCCCACAAAAGCTATCTTTGTGGAAAAGCTCCCCTCTCCCGGCTTCCAGGAGAAATCTCAACCTGTCCCAGCTGCTGGGGCCTCTGGGTGCTCTTATCAATCAGAGGGCAGGCAGGGAAATAGAAACCACATCGCATTTTTGAACAGAGAGAATTTAATAAAAAGAATAAGTTAGAGAAGGAATAAAAGCACAACAAAGAAATGGGGCTCATGGCACCCCAGCACCCCAACACAGTCTAGAAGGGCATGTTTAATGCTGTGGGGTGAGTATGCATAACCAGCACAGGTTTCAAGAGAAACACCTCCCCTTGAACCCATAAGGAAACAGAGGCATAATAGGCTTATAAGCATCCTAATTGGTAACCTTGACAGGAACTTCCTCCCTGCTAGGCACCTCCTAAGCACTTTACCTGTAGCATCTCAGTTAAAATAAGCAGAGCAGGTGGGTCCCATGTGTCTCCTCTTTTTACAGATAAGGAAACCGGTAAAGGCCCAGAGAGATTAAAGTAAATGGCTCCAGGCCACCAAGGATTCAAACCCAGGCTGCCTGGGAATTGAGAGGCCAGAAGCGAATTAATGATTTATTGAGCACCTACTAGGTGCCAATGTCTGGGCTAAGAGTCTTATCTACCTTCCCCCCAATTAGTGTTCACTCCAGCCTTGAGAAGGAGAGGTGTCTGGTCCCATTTTGCGGCTGAGGAGGCTGAGGCCCAGGCAGGACTTGTCCAAGGTCACGCTGTGAGTCAGCAGCAGGAAGGGTAGACCTGCCCAGACCGCAGGCCCAAGGCTCCTGCTACAGCATCCCAGCTGGGGGCAGGAACACTCTGGGAGAGCAGAAAGAGGCTCAGACCCTATTAGGCACGGCAGCAGACAGACAAATAGCTTTCTCTTGCTTCCCTCTCAATTAACGATCCATTAAAAAGAGCATGTTCCTGGCAGGGTCTGCCGGCCAGAAAATCAGTAAAAGCCATTGCAAACACAGGCTGGGCAAGGACAAGCCCAGGCAGGGCAGCCTTCGGGGAAGTTTCAAAGGCTGGTAGGGCAGAATTACAAACATCAGAGGCTCCGGAGGGTGCGGTGGGCCAGGAGACACGTTGGGGCCACGTGCTGATGGAGGGGGTCAGCCAGGACTTTCCAAGTTCTGAAATGGCTCCACCACTAACCAGCAGGATGTGTGACTGACTTAACTTCTCTGTGCTTTGTTTCTTTATCAGGAAATTGGGGTTCAAATGGTTATACTTACACTATCAAATGAGGTGATGTACATAAAGTGAGCACGTAGTGCCTGGAATACAGGATCAGGGTTGTTACTGTTATCAATATTGTTACTAAAATGCCAGACACATAGGTAAGGCCCCCTTAAATCATAAATAGTAGATGCTCTTTGAGATCTGGACAGATATGGACAAGAAAGTCTTTGCACTGCTCTAAGCCTCAGTTTCCTCATCTGCAAATGGGGATCATAATATCTATCCTGCAAGGCTGTAATGAATATTAAATATATGCAGACAGAAATGATAATAAATGCAGTGTCTGTAAAATGGAACTAAAAATAGTGTCTGCCTAGCATTCTGTAAACAAGGTGATTATTATCACTCCTCCCATCTTTGTTTTAATTAGGGTTCCACAGTTTTCTACCCCAGTTTGGAGGGTTTCCCATGCCCCGTGACCCCTCCAGAAGACCTCAGTCCAGCCTGGAAGGCTTTTTTCTTTATTCTCCTTTCTAGATGCTTCATAACAGGTGGAGTCTGGCAGCCCCAGGCTGAGATCACAGCTAAGTACTTCACTAATCCAGAGGCTTTGAGTGAGTCATGGAGCCTCAGTTTCACATCTATAAAATGGGGTTGTTGGGGCTTAAATACAACAAAGACAGACAAAGCCTTTTTAGGTTGTAAAATGCCTCACAAGTATGCAGTTAACAACCTCCATTTGACATAATCCAAATCCTCTGAAAGAATGTACAGATACTCTCATAAAAGGGATTAAAAAATCAGGTCAACATCATGGGCTCCATTTAGAAAGCAACTTCCAAGGGAAGTCTTAAGTCAGTTCCAATCTCCCATCCTGTCTCATCCCACAGTGACAAACTTATTCTTCCTCAAGCACATTGTGCAATGTTAAATGCCTACACGTGCTGGCTCACTGGATCCTCACGTGGACTTCCAAGGAAGTATGAGTAGGTTATATCCATTTTATAAAAGATGAAATCGAGGCCCAGAGAGAGCAACTCAGCTGAGATCACCTGCTTCTCTATGGCAATGTCTGTAATTCAAATCCAGGCCTGCTTAGACAGTTCTGAGCCAGGATGGCTGGATCTGCTTCTGGCTGCATGGCCCTGGCCAAATCCTGCCACCTCTTGGGCGTCAGCTTTACCATCGGTTATGAGAAACTGGGACTCAATCAGTATTTGCCAAACTAGTGTATTTTAAGATTATCACTAGGCCTATGAGAAACAGGTCCAGAGTTTTATTAGGTGTCAGATGAAACAAAATTAAAAGCAGGTCTCCTTCATGCAGGACTTATCAGACCCTTGAGTTTGCTAATGTAGTTTATGAATCTCTGAGGCCACCCTGTCTTATCTGACCACATAGGAGTGTTTAGTTCCAAGGAAGTGTTTGGAAAATGCTGGACTAGATGATTGCCATCATGCCTCACACAGCCTCACCCCCACCCTCTAGCCACCAGCCAAGAAATGTTCTCTTCATGGGCCACTGGGCCAGGCCCTGGCCAAGGAGGGGACTGGAAAGCCCCAAGGATTTATTCCTGCCCCTGCTCCTTAATCCCAGAGCCTCTGCCTACCCTGGAAGCAGTACCTTCTTTCTTTAGCTGGGCCAATGGCTTTCCCCGAAGAGCTGATGCTTTTTCCTGGCACCTCCATCTCTCTGGGAGACATGTTGAGAAAATAGTCACTGCAAAGGGCCTCTGGCTTGCCTGGCCTCCAGATGAGTTCTTTTTTTCAAAAAGGAATCATAATAATTACTTGCTTCTTTTTACAAAAATAGTGGTAGGAAATGTAGATAGGAAAAGCCAAATAAGAAATTAAAAATCACTCATAATCCTTAAACTGCCCCCAATAGATATTCAAATATATGTAAATTAAGATTCCAGATGAGCTTCCTAGTAAAGTGCACTTTCAACAAGATTAACGCCCCTCCTCCTCCCCGCCCCCTCTTTTATGGAAATCTGGGTGGTTTAGAGATCTGCCCTTCCCTAATCCCAAAACCGTATTTGCAGAGCACAGACAGGTTTAGCTTCTGAGCGGTCCTCTCCCCAAACATCAAAATAAACCACAAGTCTTCATCCTCACACAGTATTCTTAAATCTTACAGAGCAATTCTGTGACTCATTCTCATTTCTTCCTCATAGTAACCTAATAATTAGGAATCTGTCACCCCCACCTTAGGGAAGGATAAACTGAGGCTCAGAGATGAGTAAAGATGTGCTAGGAAATGCCAGAACAGGGACTCAAGTCCAAAACCCACACACCTGCCTTTGCATCTTTGCCCCTCACACTTCCAGGCTGTGTGATCTTGGGCATATCACTTAATCTCTCTGAACTTCCATACCCCATCCACAAAATGGTAATGATAAAAGCACCTGCTTCCTAAGGTTACTGTAAAAATGAAAGGAGTGGATCCAGGTAAGGTGCTTAGAATAGTGGCTGACTTCAAGTGAGCATTGTATGAGAATTTGCTATTATTATTCTTATTATCATGATCATCATTTATTAGTTATTTCCAGGATACCAAGTATGCAAAAAGGGCTGAGTCACAGGCACTGGCCTGTCCCCCGGGGAAGCAGGCCTCCAGGGGCTGAGGCTTTTGGGGAGGGCATCACGGAACAGACGGCGCTCCTGTGGCCACAGGCCTGTGTGAGGGCTGGGCAGTTGGTGGTCACGAACTTGGCAGGTCAGAATATACTCTCAGAGAGGCAGCACGTTTACAGAATAGCCTGCTCTGGCGAGCCAGGCACCCTAGTTTAAAAACAAATTCCTGTAAACATACCCCTTTCTGCTTAGTGGTGGGAGAATAAATTGATGCAGCCTTTCCTAAGGGCAATTTAACAACATCGATCAAGCTTTGGACATTCTAGAACTTGGAATCTATCCTAGAGAAGTTGTCAGGCCGGGTGCGAAGATCTAGCTCAAGAAAGTGCATTGCAGTGAGGTCTTTCCAATGTCAGAAACTGGCCCCTAGTGCCCAAAAGCTGGGGGCTGGCTCAATGGATTTACATAATCCCTGTAGTAGTGGAATGCCATGTAGACATTAAAAATCACAGTATTGAAGAATATTTGCTGTAATACGGAAAGATAATTATAACATGTTAGCAAGAGATAAAAACGGGTTTCAAGGATAACATATAATGTGATCCCACTTGACCAAATGTGTGATACACATCTGTACTACATAACATTTATGCATTTCTAAGTAGCAAAGACAGAAAAGTCTGGATAAAACCACATATATAAAAATGTGGTTTCCTTGGGGTGATGGGATTATGGGCAGTTTTGATTGCTTTTTTATTTTCCATATTTTCTAACATATGTTATGTGTTATCCTGTAATCAGAGAGAAGTTATTAAAAAAGGAATAATGAATAATAAAAAAAGTGATAATGTAATCACCCATAAATTGTCAGTTTTTAAAAATCTGACTGCACAAAGATACTGTATCTCACAGGGTTACTGACCGTCTAGATTCCAAAGACCCTCAGAGGGTGTCCACGGTGGCCCTGGAATGTGGCCTCACAAATGAGGAGCCAGAAGTCTCTATGGGCACCAGTCTGGTTTGTTTAAAGAGAAATTAGAGACCGCCCATTAAAAAAAGAAATGGGGAGGAGACAAGAGGCTCAGAATTTGTTATATAAACTGCAAGATAATACCTAGTTTGGGCCCATGCCTTGTAATTTCATCTTTTTCCTTCCTAAGGAAGGAGAAAATGCTCTTCCCTGATACCTGTAGGAGGGGAGACAGCTGGAGTTTCACTTCCGTGGTGCCTACTGTGTCATTTCTTAAGGGAAGTCCCTTTGGGGGAGCCTGGGCGTTTTTTGGAAGATGGAGACAGGATTTCCAGGAGGTTCTCTGAGTACTCAGTTCAGATCCTGTGGCTCCAAGAGCTTGTCAGGAGGAACGAGCAGAGGACCATCAGATCCAGCACTTGGCTTAGACTTCGAGAGAGTCGGTTCAGGGCCCAGGGCTGCCACTCATCAGCCAGGTGACCTGGGCCCTGCGCTGGGTCTCAGTTTCCAGATCACTAACAAGGGAGAGAGGGGCCCATCCTCCCAAACAGGAAAGGGCTCTGTGAGCCGTAAAGCTAGTTGGTGGTAAAACAGGCTCAGCATGCCACCCGCTTCTTTCCCGCCTGTTCTGTGGTGTAAGCCTTAGGGTTCTACTGGCTGGTTAGGGGTGAAGAGTCAGGTGCAAGACTTAGAAGATAGGGTACAATGTGTGGCCCAGTTTCTTTGATATCCTAAATCTAAAACACAATTGTCCATAAACTACCATCAGGGTCTCCTGACCATGACATTGTCCCTGGCAGCCGGGGACATGGGCTCAGGTGGGTCCATTTCACAGATGAGTGACAAGGGGCTCAGAGAGCCGATACCTCTAGACCAACCGCAAGCCACACAGTGGGTCAGGGGCTGAGAAGGGGCAGGATTGGAATCTGAGCCCAAGTCCTGACCCATGCCCAAGGGGCATAGATGCTGACACATGGCATTCCTCTCCCTTCCAGGCAACCACGAAGAGAAGCAGCAAGAAGGGGGCATCGTTTCCAAGAACTTCACAAAGAAAATCCAGTAAGTGACCTGGCAGGGTGGATTTCAGGGAGGGGCTGGTGAGGGACCGAGGTCTGGCCCTCTCCCTGTAGGGTGTCCCTCCTTTGCGACATGCCCCCAGGGCAGGGAACTGGAGCCTCACACCTTAAGAGGCGAGTGTCACAGCAAACCTGCAATAGGGTCCCAGAAAGGACAGCACATGAATTATGCCACCTCACTGCCCAGTATCCTGTGAAGAGGGTGTTAACAATGCCATTTAACAGTTGAATCCAAGAGTGCGGAAGTCAAATGACTTGTCAACCATTCTATGAAAATCGGGGCCCCTCCACGGAGGAAGGGTCTCCATCACCGTCAAGAAAGACCTGCTGTAAATCTCCCAAATGCCCCAAAAGACTCATCGGAGGCTGCTTTTGCTCTAATGCCCCTGTGGCCGGGAGAGTGGACCCCTTCCCCACAACATCCACAGGAATAAAGCTGCAGGCTGCCTTGATGTGGCTGCTTATTGCCAGAGGGCTTTTGAGGCCTAGAGATTGGGGCACAGGGCACACTTTGCTGAGGGAACTGAGGGGGGCTGAGCTCAGGAGAATCATGTGGGCAGCAGGACCATCAGGTCAGGCCACTGAGTCAAACCCACACTGAGGCCCCAAGGGGAGTACCTGCAGGGAGACAGGCCTTCAGTGAGGCACCCATGCCAGGGGTCTCACAGACTCACCTGCTCCCTGCCCAGCACCCACTCTGCGCGCCGCTGGCTCCAAGCCTCCAGTCATGGCCTTTAGCCTTTGCAGTGAAGTATACAGAAGAGAGAAGAGACGTTACCCTACCCTCCTGGTATATGAGGAGATTAAGTCCCCAGAGACGAAAGGACAGTCCAATGGTCCTTACAAGTAGAATTCAGAACTCTGAATTCAGTGCTCGTTCTGGAGCAAGGAATGCCCTTTCCTCATTTGTAAAAGGGAAGGATCCTGACTCCAGCCTTGCCGAGTAACCGACTAAACTGAAATGAGATTCATAGCACGAGGACCAGCACACAGTAGGCCCCTATTTGTGAGTTTGTTATCACTATTATTGCTGTTGTTTTGAATCTTACCACCACCCCGAGCTCTGGCCGAAATGTCCTGTGTCTGGAGAGATCGGCCGGCTGAATTCTGAGGCTGCTTTCTGCTTTGGGGTTCTGCAGTCCTGTCTCTCCCCCCACGTGTCCGTTCCTAACCCGCCTGGCGCCTCTGGAGTTCTCAGAAGCCTGTGGACACTTCCTGATAAGGCAAACGCCCAGCTGTTTCCTCTCATGCTCGCTGGCTTGCCTGCCCTCCCCAGGATCCAACCTCTCCCTGGTACAGCAGCCAGATCAGAAAGGAGAGGGAAAGGGAGACGGAGGGAGCCCATGTTTCTTTCAAGGGACTCAAGTAAGGTTTCGGGATGGAGTGACAGGCAGAGCAAAGCTGTGAAAGGGACTGAGTGGAAAGAAGTTAGAGGATTCATCATCTTAAAAAGATGGCCATTGGAGTGGATTTTGTCATCTCTGAAGCCTCCAGGAAAACAGCTTCTGGGAGTTACTTGACCTGATGGAAATGCCTGAAGCTGCTCAAGGCAACATTGCTGTTCAGCTGGTGTGCAGCTGCTGAGCTGGGCCACTTGGTCCCATGTTGGACTAGCCGTGGCCCCGAACCCCACAAGGCCCTCCCTAGCCATCCTGCCCCCCGCCCTATGGAGGAGGGGGTCTCCATCATCATCAAGAAAGACCCACCGTAAATGTCCTAAATGCCCCAGGACCTCCCAAACCTCCCCACATTCCAACTACAGGGTCCCCGGACCCTCCTCATCACTAGGGCAGGCAGCCACCCACTCTGGGCGGTCAGCTGGTGGCTATTCGGACCCTCACCTCTGGGTGTGGGGAGTCCTGGCTCCATGCTACAGAGAGTGGGCAATGTGGAGCAACTGGCTGAACTGCCCTGCGCTCACACGCCTGCGTCCCCTTGTGGATGGTCTGCGTGCGATGGGCAATGAGAGGATGTGTGGAAAGCATTCAGCACGGGGTACAGACTCAGAGCTCTGTCCGTGGGGACTAGTATTATTAAAAGACTCTGCAAGGCTGCAACCAAAATGTGCAGCAGGATTTCCAGGACCTCCAGGGACCCCCAGCTCTGCCCGGACTCCAGGCACTAAGGAGTGGGCCTGGCCCTCAGATGGTCCTGGCCCAATCCCAGGAGGCTCACTGCCTCTCCGAGGGAAAACTCCAGTCACTAGGAGCCAGGGGAGCTCCTTTAACCAGGCTGGGGCCCCTGGAGATTTCTACCCAGGGAGGACACTGCAGCTGTGGTGGGGACATTCCTCTCAACACAACTGTCCCCATGCGGGAGTCCCCAGCTCGACTGGCTGTGGGGTGAGGGAGAGGTCTGGGAATTTACTGATCCATTTGGGGGCAGGGCAAGGGCTTTAGAGGGCATCTTTCCCATATTCAACTTGGATGAGAGGACAGGACACAGGCAACGCAGGAAGTCACCAATGGAGGATGCCTAGGGCCAAAGCAAACTTTAGTCTCTCTTCCCAGGCATCTATTCTGCCATTTACTGACACCTACAATGTGTCAAGAGCCATGTTAAGAGGTTTATAGGCTTAATTTTATTTCCTCTTTAAAAGAATCCAATAGAGTAGGTATTCTTAAGCTTATTTTGTGGATGAGAAAAACTGAAGCTCAAAGAGGTGATGGAACTCAACTAAGGTCACACAGCTGGTAACAAGCAGATGTGGTAAAAAAAGGAGATATGGGATTTGAACATGGCCCATGACCTTCAAAGCCTATGACCTTCCTACTTGGCTGGGGGAGACCAAACTGCAATCATTTGCATATACCATCTTGAACTTATTTTTTGCCTTATCTGCTTATGTTCTTGTACTATTATTTGCTTAAGATTTTTTCTTTTTGATCAACTCACTTTTGATAGTTAAATTCTCATCACTAACATGTTCACTCACGAAGGCAATCATAAAAATAAATCCAATGAAAGCAAAATGTGGTTAAATTCTAACTAGATAACATTGGCCCCTTTTAGAGTCTAAAAGCCTGATCAGCTTGCTCTTTGTTAAAAAGAGAAAATAAGTGATAGAGGCCAAAGGTGTTAAAGGCATATTAACACTTAGGAGACTTTCATTTAGATGTAAATGGAAGGGCTGACAGAGAATTGAAGAGAAATAACTTGCCACCATGTGCGTT